>NW_021703766.1:36448675-37173362 GCF_005190385.1 Monodon monoceros
GTGTGTGTGTGTGTGTGTGTGTGTGTGTGTGTGTGTGTGTGTGTGTGTGGTGTGTGTAGAGGCAACACTGGGAACAGCAGGGTAAGCCACCTAGCAACACTCACATGGCCTGGAGCCACCCTTTCAGATCTCTGCAGCTTCCCCCCAGCATGAAGTCTGTGCTTAAACTCTGTCAGCGACTGAGGCTTTCAGAGGCAAGGCTGCAGGAGTTTGCCTTCCCTCCCCCTCCCCAGCCGGGCCAGAACTCGCTCTGCAGATCCCTTCGCTCCCTGCCCAGCTGCTTCTCCAGAGCTGGCCCCTCCCACCCCAGCTCCCTGCTTTCTGCACCTCCCCTGAAAGTCAGGCCTGCAGGGGAGATGTGACCTTCTGCTCTTGACAATGATAACCAACCTCAGCTTTAAAACAGAAAATAAATCTAATTTATGCTCATGGTAAGAAAACATTCTCCCTCCTACTGCATCCCCCCAGTCCCCGGGACAGCCCTCCTCCCCAGACAATCATAGGAACCAGTCTCCTGTGAAACCTTCCAGATAGAGTCTGTTTATCTACAAGCACATTGGTATACACACCACCCTCTTTGTTTTGCTTTGTTTTAACTCAAATATTACTCACATTGTACTGGCCTGGATTTTTTCTAACTTAACATATTTGGGGCATTGTTTCATATTTATAGCTAGAAAGCTTCCTCGTTCTTGTTAAGTTGCAGAGAGCTCTCTTTTTGAGGACGTGTCTTAATTTGCTAATCAGTCCCATATCATTGTTTGTTTATATTGTTTCTCATTTTTAGCTATTATAGATAATGATGCAGTGACTAACCATGGAAGTGTGAGTTTATCTATATGACACACTCCTAGAAGTGGCAGTGCTAAGCCAAAGGGTAAATTTATACAATAAATGAAGCCAAACCAACCTTCAAAGGAGTTATTCTAACTCAATAACATATGGGAATGCTTGTTGCCCCATTTTTGCTAACAAAGCATATTATCCAGTTTTTGACTCTTTGCCTGTCTGGCGGATGAAAACATCTTATTATGCATGTGTTTTTTAAAAAATATTTTAGTATAAAAAATGTCAAACATTTATAAAAATAGAGATTAGTACAATGAACCCTGTGAGCCCATAACTGGAGGCTGATGTTTCCCACCCACTTCCCTCTTTCCAGATTATTTTGAGGAAAATCTGAGATAATGGATTATTTCTTCCATAAGCATTTCAGCAAATATATCTAAACCATAAGGGCTCTTTTAAAAAACATTATCATGATCTAAAATGTGAATGGTAACTTGATATTACCAGTCAGCGTTCAAATGTCCCTGATCGGCTTATGCCTTATTTATTTATTTTTATCATTTGTTTATTTGAGTTAAAATCCAAATAAGGCAATTGGTTATATGCCTCTTAAAGCTAACTTTTTTAAAAAAATTCTTAAAATTAAAAAAAAAACTTTTTATTATGAAAAATTTCAAACATAACCAAAAGTAGACAGAATGATATATCTCATTGTAGTTTTAATTTGCTCATGCCCTTTTCCCTCTATTTCCTTTTTTTGCCTTTTGCTTGATTCGTAAGAGTTCTTCATATATTAGTGAAACCAGCTGTCATACGTGTTGTAGATACTTAGGCATTTCTGGATAGGGTGAAGTCATGGAACTTTCTGTTTTCTGAGTTCTTGCCATAGTTCTTGCCTGTGATTGATCTGGCACGTGATTGATCTCTCTTCCGGTCTTTGTGTTTAATACACATCCCAGTAACTATGTTACTAGATCTAGCACTAGATCTAGAACTAAGGGCTAGATCTAGTCTCCCAGGCAGGCTGTCAGCTCCTTGCTGACTGTGAAGCCTCTGCTTCCCTCTGTGTGCTGGCAGGGCTGGCCATTAGACAGCTGTGCCCGAGCCCCAGCTGTTTAACACACTGTCCATGCTGAAAGCAGCACACTGTGGAGACTTTCTGGAGATCCTCTTTGTATTTCCTGGGAGAGTAGGGGCATAGCAATTTGTGGAATTGAATTCAGCCTTAGCAGTGGCTGCCAGGACTTCGGGAAGCTCCTCCTCAGGTCTGGAGTGCCCAGTGGCACTTCGTTTGGTTGTAACAATGAATCAGATTATTACTGGAAGCCACGTGCTCCCTCATGGACAGGGTCAGGCTCAGCCAGGATGGGCAGAATCACAGTCAGCCTGCTCAGAAGGCATCGGTCCTCCAGATGCCTAGGCATTTGGGGTCTATCCTTTTTCTTCTGGATGCATCGGACAAGGCAGGAACCAAAAGTTTGAGCCTTGAAGTCAAAACCCAGCTCTGCATGTGTGTGTGTTTGTATGTGTGTGTGTGTGTGTGTGTGTGTGTGTGTTTGTGTGTGTGTGCGCGCACACACACACGCCTCTCTCCACCAAAGACAAAGGGAGGGAGAAGACAGTCTGAGCCCCACAAGGTCTACCAAAGGACAGTCTGTTCAAGTCTTTCTCTACTGATGGGTGAAACAGGAGGCAGCGTGATAATGCTTTCAGTTCCCCCAACTACGGGGGTGGCAGGGCAGAGTCTGTAGAAAGAGACCAAAGGAGAGGTCTCTGCAGAGCAGGGCATCTGGGTCACATTGATGATGCTGGTGATAATCATGATGACAGCAGGTAGCACTTATTTATTAAGTGTTTCCATGTGTTATGTTGTTACCATTAAGAGGGCAAAGCTTACTGTCCTGGAATCCCAAAGACATGAGCAGAAAACAGGACTGAGAGAAGGGGGCACAGCATAGGAAAAACAGTGGAACCAACCTGGAACCAAGCAGAACCCTATGTGCCACCCCCCACCCCCACTCCAGTACAAAGGCCCCTCCACGTCCCCTGCCTCTTGTTTGTGGAAAAGCTGAAGTCTCCCAGGCCTCCCCAAGCCACAAAAGAGCAGGCCAAAGCAGCTAACGATTAGGACAACAGAGTCACAGACTCAGTGTCTGATGCACGTTCCTGAGTTGTTTTACGGATACTGTAACTGCCACCAGAGGGAAAAAGCTAACTACATGTTGACCAGACTGCAGCCATGACTTAAGCTCCATCTTGAGCAGCACTGAATCTATGGCTAGCAAAATTTCAAGAACTGGCCTCAAGAGAATGGGATGCTATTGCTCATAATAATCTATATCTTTGTGGGCATCAACATAATTGTAGCTTCTTCTGCCCGTATATGTAAATGGGCAACTACACTTGACAGCAAAGAGATGCTACAGACCCATGCCGACATCTTCCACTCTAAGAATACAGCGCCCTACGTCAGCACGAAGTAGTTACAGAAGACGGACTTTTGCCCATAATCCCATAGAAATGGAATGACGTTCTGACAAGTGGGGATTTGTAAGCAGCTTTTGGCAGGAAAGAGCTCCTTGCAGGAGGCCCCTTTTGTCTTGTCACTAACCTTAAACCAGGCACCCCCATGCTCTACTCATCTCTGGCCCAAGCGCAACTTTCAAATATTTTGATCACACAATACCTTGCCTAACATGTCAGTTCTTTCTGTAGATCAAAGAAGTAGAAATGAAGAATAAGTAACTAACAGAAGACCAGATCTCTTCCCTAGCTTCCCCTTCAGTACTCTCACAAACTGTGTGAACAAACTGTGAACAAGATAGCATCAACAAGCCTGCACGACAAGCCTGCATACACTGGGGGATGACAACTCTGATTAACTGAGATTACTTCACTCTTTCCCTTCAAAAACTTTCACAGCTGAGCAGATTCTTTGGAGGCGGTTTTTGGGGGACGCTGAGTCCACCCTCTCCCCAGATTGCCAGCATTCTGATTAAAAGCAACTTTCCTTTCTACCAACATTTGCCTCTCTCAAGTATTGCATTTTGAGGAAAAAGCAGCTGGACCTGATTTGGTAGCAAATGTAACCTCCATCCTTAGTGTCAGGGAGACATGCAAGAGAGGTGAGCACTATGGTGGGAATTGCTCCAGCTGATTTTTGCCACATGGGCCTGGAATTCCCAGATCTTCCAATTTTCTTTCTCAAGAGAAGCTGGGAACCTAGAATTTTTTCTAATCAGTTTTATTAAGGTATAATTGACATACAATAAACTGCACATACACACACTAAGTATGCACAATTTAAGTATACAGTTCAACAAATGTATACACCCTAATAACCATCACCACAATCAAAATGTAGAACAATTCTAAATGGATCTTAGAATTTTGATGTAAAAATCTCCTAGATTTAAAATGGTGGTAACAAATTTAAAATTTTTAAATTCTATGCAAGCCAAAAAAAATGCGAGCTCTTTTTGGACTCTGGCCTCCTAGTTGGGGCCTCTGTGGCCAAGGCAGGAGAAAGGGCCTTCAGTCTCTGGCCTGAGACCAGACCCACTTCTGTGACAAGTGCCAGGAGGAATCTTAGGGGCCATATCAGTCAAAGGCTCAGAAATACCAGGGGGGCCCAGCAAGGGTCAGGCCACCTAGAAATATTTGCATTTGGAAATACTGAGTGCTCTGGACGATTTCAGGGGCACGAGCATATGCACTGGACTGGTGTGGACCATTCAGTTCAGAAAGACCTGCTGAGAGCCTCACTGGGTGGGCTCCGAGTGTCCTTACATGATCTGCTCTGTCTCAGACAACACAAAATCATCCGAGCTATTGAGCACTTACCATGTGCTGGGAGCACTTCTCAGGAAATTCCATAAATTAACTCCCCCAATCCTCCCGCTAGCTCTACGAGTAGGTAATATTATTCTTCCCATTTTACAGATGAGGAAAGTGAGACGCAGAGAAGTTAAGGATCTTGGCCAAGTGGTGAAGGTGGGGTTTAAACTCAGCAAGTCTGGTTCAAGGGTCCTGTACTGCAAAGAGGCAACCTTGGGATCCACCCACCTAGCTCCCAAGCAGACATTATTAATTGATAGTGGCACTCTCCCCCTGCAAGCATAGGTTTATCTGACCTTAGTATCCAACTCAAGCCAACACTGTAAAAGACATGACCGATTGATCTAAATTGACACCTTAAATTAATTTTCCATGCCTTGTCTAGTATTTTCAGGTCTGGTCTGTTTAGATCACCCTGTCGGGGGCTAGGTCTGCCCCTTACCTGCACTATGGTGACCCGTTAGAAAGGACTTGGTGATCTTGGGAAAGCCTCAGCATTCTTATCTCTAAAATGACAATAGTAATATGTACCCTCTAGTATCACTCTGAGACTAAGAAATAACCTAAGTTCTTCTATTTCAAGCACAAGGTAGGTGCTCAACAAATGTCTGTGGCCTGAACGATGATGTTGATGCTGCTGCTAGTTTTTATGGTTATTCTTTTAGAACAAAGAGCGAGTGGAAGAGAAAGGAGCAAAACCAAAGCACGCACTGAGCACCAGAGGCGTGCAAGCCGAGCTCAAGGGGCCTTGGGAAGGTGAGTGGGGCCCTGTTGGCTTTATCCCACCTGCACACCTAATTTCGGAATAAAAATACCACCACCACCACCACCAATATGATTACTGAAAAACTGCTGAAACGTATTCTTCCTCTTTTTTTTTTTTGCAGTTCTTTTTGTCCTTTATGCTTATTCCATTCTGTATTGCTCTTTATTTCACTTTGCTTTAAATTTTTATGAATCGCTTTTTTTAAGCACTTGGTCAACTTTAAATTTTTTAAGCTAATTTTCTTTTATAATCTTGCATAATAGTTACATGGTTCCAAAGTCGAATTGACAAAACAAGGTATATTAAGAGAAGTCTAGCTTCTATGCATGTTCCCTGCATCCTATTTTCTCCCCTGCATATGTAACTATGTAAAAAAGTTTTTGTCTTATCTTTCCTTTGAGGTCCAGTCTCTTTAGACCACATTGTAAGTGGTTATACACACACATATGCATGCTCACATACACACACATGTGCATGCTCACATACACACAACCTTCCTTCTTAGACAAACAGAAGCATACCACACACTTCTCCTCCTTGCTTTTCTCCACCGTATATCCTGAGATCACTCCATAGCCGCATATGGAGATATTCGTTTCTCCTTTTTTATGCCTGGGTGGCCCTGGTTTAGTCAATCAACTCTCTCCTGATGGTCACTTGCATTATTTCCAGTCTGTCTATTATAAACATGGTGCACTGAATGGCCTTCTACATATTTTTGAGGATACCTTTGGGATAGGTTCTTCTAAATAGGAGAGCATTTTTATCCTGCTTATTTTCCTATAGAGAGCCAGAAGGTGGACCTGCCAGAGGGGACAGTGGAGAGGTTGCCCCCCATCAGTGCTTCGGGGATAGGAGCTGACCTCCTTACCCAGGCAGAGGCCTCACCAGGGCAGGGAGACGGAGTTCCTGGCCCAGCCCAGGTACGCCCAGAGGTGGAAGCCAAAGCTCCTGTAACATCCAGCGAGAACCCCAGGACGGGCCTGGAATTGTCTGTGGTGTCTGAAAGGGTCAGTGAGGCTCCCACCGGCCAGGAGGCTGCATCGGGTGCAGGACGAGGAACATCATCCAGTAGACCTGACCCTCGGCTCTCGGAGGAGGGCATGAGGCTGACTCCAGCACTGCCAGCCCAGGCCAAGTCAGCTCACGGTGGTGGAGAAACACCTCCAAGGTAAGGGATGTGCCTCCAAGCTGGGCAAGGGAAGGCATTAACTGCAGCTCCTGGGCTGGAGCCTGCTAAGGGGCCAGCTGCTCCTGTTTGAGTGTCCACTGTGTGTGCAGCCCTGGCTAGCCTCGAGACAAGAAGACAGGAGAAGGCCGAGGCCCTGCTTTCAGAAGCTTAGAGCACTGGTTCTTACCTGGCACCCATTAGAATTACTGGAAGGAATTTTTTAGATACGAATGCCCAGAGGTTCTGATTTATTCAGTCTGGAGTGATGCTCAAGCATTGTTTTTTTGTTTATTTGTTTGTTTTTAAAGCTCCCCAGGTGAGTCCCATGTGGAACAAGACTGAGAGCAATAGTAGTAGCTATAATAATACTTAAAAGTGTTCACCAGGTGCCAGTCGTTGGCTGAGCATTTCACAGACATCATCTCGTTTTATTCTCACAACCTCCCCAGGAGGCAAGTGTGGTTGGTGTCCCCCGTTTACTCATGATGAAACAGGGTCAGGTTGCCCAGGGCCACACAGCTAGGGATTCATAGAGCTGGAATCTGAATCCAGGTGTTTGTTTGTTTATTACGGAAGTATAGTTGATCTACAATATCATATTAATTTCAGATATACAGCATAGGGATCAGAAGTTTTATAGTTTATATTCCATTGAAAGTTATTATAAGGTAATGACTATAATTCCCTGGGTTATACAATATATCCTTGTTGTTGATCTAGTTTATACATGGTAGGTGTACCCTAATGAGCAACTCCCCGCTTCACTCTCCCCACTGGTAACCAGTAGTTTGTTCTCTGTATCTATGAGTCTGTTTCTGTTTTGCTATATACCTTCATTTGTATTATTTTTTAGATTTCACATATAAGTGATATCATACAGTAATTCTTTCTCTGTCTGACTTATTTCACTAAGCATAATATGCTCTAGTTGTATGTATGTATGTATGTATGTATGTATCTAGTTGCTGCAAATGGCAGAATTTCATTCTTTTTTATGGCTGAATAATATTCCATTATCTGTATATACCATGTCTTCTTTATCCATTCATCTGTTGATGGACACTTGGGTTGCTTCCATATCTTGGCTATTGTAAATAGTGCTGCTATGAACATTGGGGCACATGTATCTTTTTAAATAAATGATTTTGTTTTTTTCCTGGATATATACCCAAGATTGGAATTACTGAGTCATATGGTAGTTCTGTTTTTAGTTTTTTGAGGCACCTCAATACTGTTTTTCATAGTCACTGCACCAATTTACATTCCCACCAACAGTGTACAAAGGTTCATTTTTCTCCACATCCTTGCCAACATTTGTTATTTGTAGTCTTTTTTTTTTTTTTTTTTTGGCTGTGTTGGGTCTTCGTTGCTGCATGCAGGCTTTCTCTAGTTGTGGCAAGTGAGGGCTACTCTTTGTTGCAGTGTGAGGGCTTCTCATTGTGGTGGCTTCTCTTGTTGTGGAGCATGGGCGCTAGGCTTGCAGGCTTCAGTAGTTGCAGCATGGGGGCTCAATAGTTGTGGCATGCGGGCCCTAGAGCGTGTGGGCGTCAGTAGTTGCGGCTCATGGGCTCAGTAGTTGTGGCTCACGGGCTCTAGAGTGCAGGCTTAGTAGCTGTGGTGCACAGGCTTAGTTGCTCCACAGCATGTGGGATCTTCCTGGACCAGGGATCGAACCCGTGTCCCTGGCATTGGCAGGTGGATTCTTAACCACTGTGCCACTGGGGAAGTCCCTATTTGTAGTCTTTTTGATGATAGCTGTTCTGACAGGTGTGAGGTGATATCTCATTGTTGTTTTGATTTGCATTTCTCTAATAATTAGCAATGTTGAGCATCTTTTCATGTGCTTTTTGGCTGCCTGTATGTCTTCTTTGGAGAAATGTCTATTCAGGTCTTCTGCCCATTTTTTCATTGGCTTTTTTGTTTTTTTCATATTGAACTATATGGGCTGTTTATATATTTTGGATATTAACCCCTTGTTGGTCATGTCATCTGCAAATATTTTCTCCCGTTCAGTAGGTTGTCTTTTTATTTTTTCAATGTCTTTTCATTGTTTCATTTTTCTTTGCTGTGAAAAAGCTTTTAAGTTTAATTAGGCCCTGTTTGTTTGTTTGCTTTTATTTCTTTCGACTTAGGAGACAGATACAAAAAAAACAGTTGATATGATTTACATCATAGGCTGTTCTGACTGAACATTCTTTTCCAGGAGTTTTATGGTTTGGGGTCTTATATTTAGGTCTTTAATCCATTTGGGTTTTTTTTTTATTATATGGTGTGAGAAAGTAGTCCAGTTTGATTCTTTTGCATGTAGCTGTTCAGTTTTCCCAACAGTGTTTATCAAAGAGGCTGTCTTTTCCCCGTTGTATATTCTTGCCTCCTTTGTCATAGATTAATTGACCATAGGTGTATGCGTTTAGTTCTGGACTCTCTGTTCTGTTCCATTGATCTATGTGTCTGTTTTCTGTGCCAGTACCATGATGTTTTGATTACTGTAGCTTTGTAATATAACCTGAAGTCTGGGAGGGTGATACCTCCAGCTTTGTTCTTTTTTACCAAGATTGCTTTGGCACTTTGAGGTCTTTTGTGGTTCCATATGAACTTTAGGATTATTTGTTCTCATTCTGAAAAAATGTCATGGGTATTTTTATAAAGATTGCATTAAATCTGTAGATTGCTTTGGGTTGTATGGCCATTGTAACAATATTAATTCTTCCAATTCAAGAGCATGGGATATCTTTCCATTTCTTTGTATCATCTTCAATTTCCTTCATCAATGTTTTATAGTTTTCAGTATATAGGTCTTTCACCTCCTTTGTTAAGTTCCTTCTTAGGCATTTTTAAAATGTGATTTTAAAAGGGATTGTTTTTTACTTTCTCTTTCTGATAGTTTAACATTAGTGTATAGAAAAGCAACAGATTTCTGTATACTAATCTAGTGTCTTGCAATTTCATTTAATTTGTTTATTAGTTTTTATAGTTTATTTGCTTTATAGTTTTATCTGTTTTATTGTTTGTTTATTTGTTTTATAGTTTTCAGGTGGAGACTTTAGGGTTTTCTATTTAAAGTATCATGTCATCTGCAAATAGTGACAGTTTTACATCTTTCCTTCCAATCTGGATGCCTTTTATTTCTTTTTCTTGTCTGATTGCTGTGGCTAGGTCTTCCAATATTATGTTAAATACAAGTGGAAAGAGTGGGATCCTTGTCTTGTTCCTGAATTTAGAGGAAAGGCTTTTAGCTTTTCACCATTGAGTGTGATGTTAGCTGTGAGTTTGTCATAAGTGACCTTTACTATGTTGAGATGTGTTCTCTCTATACCTACTTTGATGATAGCTTTTTATAATGAGTGGATGTTGAAGTTTGTCAAATGTTTTTTAGGCATCTATTGAGATGATCATGTGATTTTTATCCTTCCCTTTGTTAGTATGATGTATCACATTGATTGATTTACAAATATTGAAACATCCTTGGGTCCCTGGAATAAATCCCACTTGATCATGGTGTACGATCCTTTTTATATATTGTTGGATTTAGTTTGCTAATATTTTGTTGAGGATTTTTGCATCTATTTTCATCAAAGATACTGGCCTATAGTTTGCTTTTGTTGTTGTGTCTTTTTCTGATTTTGGTATCAGGGTCATGGTGGCCTCATAGAATGCATTTGGGAGTGTTCCATCCTCTTCAAGTTTTTGGACTAGTTTGAAAAGGATAAGCACTAGTTCTTTTTTATAGAACACAAAAAAGAATTAGCCTGTGAAGCTGTCTAACCCTGGACTTTTGTTTGCTGGGAGTTTTTTTAAAATTACAAATTCAGTTTCACTACTAGTGATCAGTCTGTTCAAATTGTCTGTTTGTTCTTGATTCAGTCTTGGCAGGTTGTATGTTTCTAGAAATTTGTTCTAGGTTGTCCAATTTGTTCACGTATAGCTGTTCATAGTATTCTTTTATGATTTTTTGTAGTTCTGTGGTATTGTTTTTTATTTACCCTCTTTCATTTCTTTTCTTGTTTGTTTTTAATTGAAGTATAGTTGATTTACAATGTTGTGTTACTTTCTGCTGTACAGCAAAGTGATTCAGTTATACATATATATACATTCTTTTTTAAAATATTCTTTTCCACTATGGTTTATCATAGGATAGTGAATATAGTTCTCTGTGCTCTACAGTAGGACCTTGTCCTCTTTCATTTCTTATTTTGTTTATTTGGGTCCTCTCTCCTTTCTTCTTGGTTAGTGTGGTTAAATTTTGTTTGTCTTTTCAAAAAACCACCTCTTGGTTTCCTTGATATTTTCTATTGTGTTTTGATCTCTATTGTATTTATTTCCTCTTTAATATTTATTTTTTCTTTCCTTCTGCTGACTTTGGGCCTTCTTTGTTCTTCTTTAGGTGGTAATTCCTTTAGGTGGTAGTTTAGGTTGCTTGATGTTTTTCTTGTTTCTTGAGGAAAGCCGGTACTGCTATCAGCCTCCTTCTTAGAACTGCTTTTACTGCATCCCATAGGTTTTGGAGTGTTGTGTTTCCATTTTCATTTGTCTCAAGGTATTTTCTGATTTCCTCTTTGATTTCATCATTGACACATTGGTTTTTTAGTAGCATGTTGTTTAGTCTCCACGTGTCTGTTCTTGTTCCATTTTTCTTTCTATAATTGATTTCTGATTTCATACCACTGTAGCTGGAAAAAATGCTTGATATAAGAATACACATTCAGGATTTCTCTGGTGCAGTGGTTAAGAATCTGCCTGCCAATGCAGGGGACACGGGTTCGAGCCCTGGTCTGGGAAGAACCCACATGCCACTAAGCCCGTGTGCCACAACTACTGAGCTTGTGCTCTAGAGCCCATGAGCCACAAGTATTGAAACCCACGTGCCTAGAACCTGTGCTCCGTAACAAGTGAAGCCACTGCAATAAGAGAAGCCACCGCAATGAGAAGCTTGCGTGCTGCAATGAAGAGTATCTCCCACTTGCTGCAACTAGAGAAAGCCTGCACACAGCAACGAAGACCCAACACAGCCATAAATAAATAAATAAATAAATACACATTCTTTTCAAGTACACATGGAATGTTCTCCAGGATAGATCACATGCTAGGCCACAAAACAATTCTCAAAAAATTTAAGAGGCTGGATCTAGGTTTTTGGACTCCAGAATCTGTGCCCCTAACCACTGCACCATCCTGTTTTTTCAGGTCAGCATTTAGTTAAGTCTTAAATAGTATGATGGGGAGAGAATGATGGGTGTTCAGAGGTGGGAGGTTGGTATGGGCTGAATCAATCCAGGGGCTTTCAGAAAGATTATGCTTGGAGCTCTGGAAGTGGACTTGGAGCTCTAAGGACTCAGTCTCAGGACCTGCCCTCAGCAGACATGGTGCAGGAAAAGGAAGAGCCAGAACTGCTGACTGTCAGGTCCTACCTAGCCCTGTGTTTTCCAGCAGTGTTCTCCAGGGGCAGGGCATCCTG
Source organism: Monodon monoceros (assembly GCF_005190385.1). Lineage (NCBI taxonomy): Eukaryota > Metazoa > Chordata > Mammalia > Artiodactyla > Monodontidae > Monodon > Monodon monoceros. The sequence goes on from NW_021703766.1 coordinate 36,460,694, forward strand.
GCCACAGGCAGCCCACTGAAGGGCACTCTGCTTCCTGGGCCTTTCTCTAAAGGGACTTGTGCCCTTCTGCACCTGCCCTTGGCTGTCCTGATCTATAACTGAGTCCCCCAAGGCCTGGCTCAGGGAGAGGAGCTGGTGTCTGTGTATGCTGTGGTGGCTGGCAGGGAAGCCCAGTCCTTTTTCTGCCTTCGTTCTGGAAGGAAATATGAGTCCCCAGGAGACCTAAACAGCTGGAGGGAGGGATTCCTGGCAGGCATCCTTGGATCCTGGCCAAGGCTCTAAATGTGGAATCTAGGGTGGGGATGAACTTTCCATGAACTTGTTAGGGGCCCTAAAAGAATTCTGGGTGAGGGGGAAAGGTCTGTGTGTCAGTTTCAACCCTGAGTTGAATTTCAGACACAGACTGGGCTCAGGAAGTGGGGCGATCACTGTCTACCCTCCATCACCTAGCACATGGGTATATCTTGAGAAAAATGGATTTGAACTCGGTGGCTGCCTGTGTAGAGGATCCTTGGGCCCTTGCTGGACTTGGTGGAACAGAGTGCTGCAATCAATTAGCAATGCCTGCCCTGGGTGTGCTGCGCAGGAAGTGGGGAAGCCTTAGACACTCAGAGTGGCATGGGAAGGCATGGCAGTACCTTGGGGTCATCCCATGCCCCCAGGTATGAAGACCAAGAGGAACTCAATGGCTGTTGGCCTTCTTAGCTGGCTACCTGGCTACCTGGATATTCTTCCAGAAACTGGCTTCCTGTAGTTTCTCATGTCCCTTGGTTAAGGCAAGGGCTGAGCTGGGCTTGGATGCCACCCTTCCCATCCTACCCTGTCATCACCAGCCCTTACTTGCTCCTGAGGGAGTGTCGGGGGACTTTTGCTGCCTCCCACCCAAGGCTTAGCTGTGAACAGGCTGCCGAACCAGGTGCATTCAGAAGTAGGCACTGCTCTCAGAGGACCTGCAGCAGCTCAGAGGAGGGGCCTGGGCCTCCAGCTGCTAGGGAAAGCCTTAATTTAAAAAAAAATGTGGTTAAAAACTCATAACATAAAATTTACCATCTTAACCATTTTCAAGTGTATAGTGTAGTTGTGTTAAGTATATTCATATTGCTGTGACACAGATCTCCAGAACTTTTTTGTCTTGTAAATCTGAAACTCTGTTACCATCAAACACCTCCCCCCCAGATCATGGTAACCACCTTTCTACTTTCTGTCTCTATGAATTTGACTATTGTAAGTCCTTCATATAATTCATTCTTCATATATGTGGAATCAGTCTTTCTGTCACTGGCTTATTTCACTTAGCATAAAGTTCTCAAGGTTCATCCAGGTCAGAACTTCCTTCCTTTTTAAGGATGAATAATATTCCATTGTATGTATATGCTACATTTTTTTATCCATTCATCCATCACTGGACACTTGGGTTGCTTCCACATTTGGCTGCTGTGAATAATGCTGCTGTGAACATGGCTGTGCAAATCTCTTTGAGATTCTGCTTTCAATTCTTTTGGATATATTTCCAGAAGTGAGATTGCTGGATCGTATGGTAGTTCTATTTTTACATTTTTTAGGAACCGCCATACTGATTTCCACAGTAGCTGCACCATTTTAGGCTTCACTGTTTGAACCTCCTGCATTTGTACTTTCATTTCTTAGTCGACTCTCAGTACATCTGTGAGGTGTTACTGTCCCCGTTTGACAGAAGAGGTTGTTGAGGCTAGAACTGCCCAAACCCAGCCCTGTTCAGCAACCTGTGGCAGAACTACGGCCAGGATGGAGGCCGCCTGGCTCCCTCCTGAGACTCAGTCCACCCCAGGCACTCACCCCTTCACCCCTGCCCCAACACTCATAGACCTCGGCAGTGGGGTAGTGAAGGGCAGTCAGAGGGCAACTCTGAGAGGGAGGGTCTGAAGCTCCCAGGATCAGGGTCCTTCCCTCTGAATGTCAGGGCTTAGAAGGCCTTCCTGACCTCCAGCTGGCTTCCAAAACCACAATGCTGCTTGGTCTGGGTAACAAAGGTGGATGCAGTGGGCCCAGTGGCATGGCCCAGTGGCATGGCCCATTGGCATGGCCCAGCGGCGCAGGGGGCCCTGTAGGGAGGCAGAGAGTTTCCTCAGCTGTGTAAGCATACAGGCCCAGCACAGCCAGGACTGTTTTATTCAGGAGAAACAGAAAGTCCAGACTCTTATGAGCAATTCCCTGATTTTGCCAAAATGTGTCTGACCTGAAGCTTCAGTGTGATGTTTGACTTGGTTCACCCTTCTCTTCATTTAATGGAAGGGAAACTGAGGCCCAAAGAAGGGAGGGAAGAGCCCAGGTCTCCTGCCTCCCGGCCACATTCCTCCTGGAGCAGAAGCACATTCCCAAGGGGCCACAGAGACAGCTGGTGCCCACCTCCCCACTCCTCCCAAGCCCCATCCACCACAGGTTGCTTCAAGTCTTTCCTGGATGCTGATCCAGTGGAATCCTGAGAGCTGGTGGCACCGTATGTCACTGAAGCCAGTCTCTCCCCTGGTGTCCTGTCTGGGTAGAGAGGGACAGGGGATAGAATCTGCTGGTTTCAACCTCAAGCTAACTCTTACTATTATAACAACCCAAAGGGCCCGTTTTAACAGATGAGAAAACTGAGGCTAAGAGGCCATGGTCAGTGAATGGCAGCAGCAGGCATTTGAACCCAGGTCTGTTCTGACTCAGGTTCTTGCTTTTAACCTCAGGGCCACGTTTCTCTCTGCCCCAGGATCTCCATCCATGTGCAGGAGACAGACATCCCTGGGGAGCTACTTGTGACACGAGGCGGCAGCCTCAGAACCACGCCCCCTGCAGAGGCTCTAGCAGCTGCCCATCCAGGTGAGCAGGACTCACCTGGGCCCAGGTGCTACCCCCAGGCCCCTGGGACTGAGTCAAGAAAACATATCCCAAAAGGAGCTGGGGTGTTTTCCCCACTGTGGAAGCGGAGCAGCGACTGCGGAGCAAAGGCCAAAGAGAAACAGGGATCTGGGCCTGAGCCCGCCATGACACCAAGCAGGGCCTGGAGGGACAAGGGAGCCGATGCCAGGACCCCAGGCCTGCAGCAGGACACAGGCCCAGGAGCAGGGGACCCTGAGCCTGGAAAAGACTGCACAGCCAGGGGCACGAGCAGAGCCGAAGCAGGAAGGAGAACACCCCCAGGAGCTGAGGCGGGCAGCCTGTTTCTGGGTAAGTGAGGGCATTGCTATGTGCCCTGAGGTGAGTGAGTTTGAAAGGCCTACTCTGGGAGGCCTCCCTGAAGCTTCCAGGGAGAGAGAATGTGGGTGTTGGGGAGTCGAAGACTGGGAACAGCCTGCCAGCACATCCCAGGGCTGGAGACCAAGGCACGGAGATGCAGCAGGCTGAGCTCATGTTGGCTCTAGCCATTGGAGAGGAGGGAACCCATGGGGCTCAACTCGGATTTCTCAAAGCCACCTGCCTGCCCGATACTATTGGTATCATTCTGGATTGAGACAGGGAAGGCTCCTGCTAAAAGGCAAATCCATTAACTGGTATATATAACCCACTATCAGCCATTTGCACTCAGTGGGCTGACTCTCATCCAGGATCGGGAAGGGGCTGCTGACTGCTTTCTGTCCCAATGGTGGTGGGAGGCGTCCTTGTGTTCCTGTGACCCAAAGGGCCTCAACTCCTCCAGCCCTTAGGGCCACACCCTCGTTGGTCTGAGCCCTCATCCCATATGGCTGCTGGAAGGCCACCATTTGCTGACTCCCTGTCCCAGAATTTCTGGAGGTCCCTGAGGAAGGGCTGAGCGTTCTGCAGGTCATCCTGGTGCCCCTTGCCAGTTCCGGGCTCCACGGTTGCCCTGTGCTGTGCTCTGACTTCTCTGGCTGCTTCCTCTCCCCTTGTATGACCTGGTCCAGATGTGGACATAAGGCCTACCTTAATTCCTGAAACACGGCTGAGAGCAGGCTGTGACTTTAGAGTCTTTTCTGAGACTTGAGATGGTGATAGAGCCAATGTTAGCTGAGGACTCCCTGTGAGCCGAGCCTCGGGCATTTGTGGTGGCGTTTACCCTCACAGGCCTATGGAGTGGAGACACGTGAAACACAGGAGGGGCTGAGAAGCACGTTTAAGGTCACAAGGTCAGTGCTGACAGAGCCAGGATCTGACGGTTGGGCTCCAGAACAGAAGGCAGTTACTTTGCAGTGAAGGAGACTTCAGACTGGAATTCTAGATGTGGATTCTCTGCGACACACCCAGGCTTTCCAGGGGCCCAGGAAACAACACAATCATGCAAATGTTACCCCCTTGTAGTCTAGGGCTTGGGCTCCCCTTTGCAGACACAAAAAAGGTATACAATATGCTCTCAAAGCAAATTCAGTCTTCTACTTTGGGGAGCAGAAAGTGGCTTGTGAGACAAACTAAGAGAAAATAGAAGTATTTCCCCTGCTCTGGGTCCAGGGTTGTGGAGGTCATGGAGCTGTTCCTGGAACATTCTGAGTACTCCCTCGATAAGCCCCCAACAAACTGGCAGAAGCCGTTTTTGAACCAAGTGGGTCTGGGACTGGGGGTGGGGGGAGCTGAGAGGTGGGGACGGCATGAAGGAGGCTCACAGGCTGCTGTCTCCCGAACAGACGACAGTCCAGCCCCGCCAGCCCCCTTCGAGCATCGGGTGGTGAGTGTCAGGGAGACCTCGACCTCAGCGGGCTACACAGTGTGCCAGCACGAAGTCCTGGGAGGGTAAGCTGGCCTTCTGCCTTGATGAGGGGCGGGGCAACTGGACAGCTGGGTGCCACTGGTGGTTCTCAGGAACTGATTGCTGGAGCCACCGCCAGGAGTGGGATGTCCTGCACAGCATGAGAGTGGGCGGAGGGCTCACAAAGAGTGGGTGAGGAGATATCCGCGGAGTGCAGGAGGGCCCGCATGGTGTGAGTGAGATGAAGTGTAGGGTGCAGGAGGGCCCACAGTGCGGGCCTGGGACCCATGTACTGGAGGTGGCATGGGAGCTGACATGGGGTGGGGCAAGAGGGATGTCCTCTAGGGTGCAGGACTGCCTGGGTGGTGTGGGTGGAGAGAACACCCCCTGGGGTGCAGGGTGGCCTAGGTGGTGTGGGTGACGGGGACACCGCCTGGGGTGCAGGATGGGCTGGGTTCTGTGGGTTGGGGGGACACCCTCTGGGGTGCAGGATGGCCCACACATATGGGGTGAAGAAGCTCTTTTCCAGGTTCAGAGCCCGTGGGTGTGCGGGTGGTGACTGATAACTCTGGGGTGCAGGATAATCCCTGTGGTGTGTGCGGAGCAGAGGTAGGACCAGAAAGCCCAGGGTCCAGGATGGGTCTGGCCCACCACATGCTGGGTGTGCTTCTGGGGCTCTGAGACTGCTCTGTCATCATATCTCTGTAGGGGCCGGTTTGGCCAGGTCCACAGATGCACGGAGAAGGCCACGGGCCTCTCGCTGGCGGCCAAGATCATCAAAGTGAAGAGTGCCAAGGACCGGGTGAGGTTTTTGCCCCAGGCCAGTGGGTGTCCCGGACCAAGCTCAGGATTCCTTCACTTCCCCCTGGGCCACCGTGGGCCCCACACTGCACCAGGCCCCTCCACTCTGAGCAGGAAACCTAGCCACCTTTCCTGCCTCTTTTCCATGACTCCCACACTCCAGTCAGCAGGTCACCTTGCACCCTGGGCAACAGGTCCTCCTAGACCTCCAGGGTTCCTTTTTGGGCTTCAGGTTTCCTATCTGTGAAATGGGTGGGCCCTTGCTGCTGTAAGAAGCTGGTGTGGGTGGTGAGTTGAGGAAAGCTGGTGTGAGAACAGGAAATGAGGATGCAGGGTGGGGGTGTGTGTGTCTTGGGAAGGGCAGCTGACTTCTCTTCCTGACCCATTTCTTGGAAACTCTTCTCCCCTTTGGCTCCACAAGGAGGATGTGAAGAACGAGATCAACATCATGAACCAGCTCAGCCATGTGAACCTGATCCAGCTCTACGATGCCTTTGAGAGCAAGAACAGCTTTACCCTTGTCATGGAGTAGTGAGCATGGGAGGCGGGGCCAGGGCTCGGGGTGGGGCTGGGAGCTGAGATTCCAGCAAAACTCTCCCTTTCCTTCCCCTCTCAGTGACATCCAGGGAAAGGCATCACCTCCTCTGCCTGACCTCCAACATAGAGCACAGAGGACAAAGCCATTTGTCACAAACCAGAAGCCAGTGAACCTGATTTGACCTACAGATATTGTTTTGGCCTACACAATTTTTAGTAATTTTGATTTAGTTGTTAACTAAATTTAGTTGTTAGTTGGAAATTGGGAAATTTCACATTAAAACCTAGATGTCTAGCTTTCCTTGCAAACATAAAAGATCTAGTAATGCTGGATCTACATTTCCAGTTGGAAGTGGTGTGATGGAGCTCATAGTAACTGACCTTTGTAGACGGGGCAATCAAACTCCCATTTGCTACAGTCCCTATCACTTCCAGCTACCCATGACGTTGAGGCCAGGGGCTCAGGGGACATTTATTATTGTGCTTGTGTTGCTATTTTCCTTCTGGTAGGACTGAGGATAGTGAAATATTTGTCATGTCAGTTCTCTATAAAAACTGGAAAAAGAAGTTAGACTAAGGGCTATGTGTTCTAAGAAAAGTTTTGTCTTACATCTGGTCTGATTTAGGCTTCTTGCCATGTAGGTACTAATTGGCCCCTGTAGGCCAATGAGTTTACAACCTTGGCCTAGAGTATCAAGAGTGAGTATCCAGAGTGAGCCTGGATGATCAACACTGCAGATAAGCCCCAGTCTCCCATTTGGCCCATCACTTCCTTTTTACCACCCATACTCTGAGCTGGGGATGGACAAGAGCAAAGGTCCCCGTAAAACCCCAGATGGCAGTGGCACCCTTGGGCTCACCTGGTGATGAGTGGACCAGTCTTCTGAGAGCCTTGCTCAGTCAGTGCTTGCCTCTTCCTTTGCCTTGGCAGTGTGGATGGGGGTGAGCTCTTTGACCGGATCACAGAAGAGAAGTACCACCTGACTGAACTGGATGTGGTGTTGTTCACCAAGCAGGTCTGCGAGGGTGTGCAATACCTCCATCAGCAGTACGTCCTGCACTTGGATCTCAAGGTCAGGCTCCGCCCTGGGCATGTGGCGGTTGGGTGCCCTGGTTCCTGAGCCTCTGCTGCTCTCTCATCTTTGAGAGCTCTGTCAGCACCCAATCCTGGCTTCCATTCCTTGCTCTGCCACTGCCTACTTCTGGAGTCTAGGGCAGGCCAAGTCTCTGAGCCTCAGTTCCTCCATCTGTGACATGTGGAAAATAGGTACCTCATTAAGTGTTCTTTGACGATCAAATGATACAGTGACTTTTTTCTATAAAAAAACTCTAAGATTAGTTTTTAAAAACTAAAATAGAAACATGCATGTGGTAACAAATATAGACAATATAGAAATGTATGAAATGCACAGTGAAAGTTCTTCCCACTCAGTCTCTGTGCTGAGAGGTCTTCTGTATTAGCAATTTGGCATGACAAACACACACACACACAAGGGATCATACTATATATCTCATTTTTAAACTTGCCCTTTTTAGTTAACAGTACACTGTAGACATCTTTTCTCATTCTCTTTAAGGGCCATGGTATAGTCCATTGAATGAATGCATTACAGCTTCTTTTGTCTACTTGACAAAAAGTAAGCACATGGTAGCCATTCTTTTCTTTCTTTTTTGTACATGGGTTTATTTCTGGGGTGTCTGTTCTGTTCCATTGATCTACATGTCTGCCTTTTTATGCCTATATTATACTATTTTGATTAGTGTAGCTTAGTTACAGTTTGAGATCAGGAAGTGTGATGCCTCCAATTTTTTAGATTCTACTTATAACTGAGATCATACAGTAAGTGTCTTTCTCTGTCTGATTTATTTCACTTTGCATAATGCCGTCAAGTTCCATCTTGTCACAAATGGCAGAATTTCCTTTCCTTTTCTTTTTTTTTTTTTTTGACTGTGCCATGTGGCATCTTCGTTCCCCAACCAGGGATCAAACCTGTGCCCCCTGAAGTGGAAGTGTGGAGTCTTGATCACTGGACTGCCAGGGAAGCCCCACATTTGACTATTAAGCACTTGAAATATAACTAGTGTGAGTGAGGAACTGAATTTTAAATTTTATTAATTTAAATCTAAAAATTGACATGATTAAATATTGAAAAACATTAAGTATATTTGGAACAATTTCAATATGTTAATTTGTTTTTCAAACACTATAAATTTCATGAAATCTAAATACAAATAATTCATGAGATCTAAATACATCTAAAGTATTTCTGATGAAAATTTAGTGTCTGATTTGAGATGTGCTATAAATGTAAAATGCACACTGGACTTCAAAGGCAATATGATAAAATAATGGAAAATGTTTCATCGATATTTTTTATTTTGATAACCTACTGAAATGGTAGTGTTTTTGATATATCAGGCCAGAGAAAATTATTATTAAAATTAAGTTTTAGAAAATACTTTGAGATGAATGAAAATGAGAACACAACATGCCAAGACTTATGGGGGTGCATCTAAACTAGGAATGAAATTTGTAGCTGCAAACACTTATATATTAAAAAGAACATCTCAAACCAATAATCTAACATTCCATCTTAAGAAACTAGAAAAAGAAGAGCAAGCTAAACTCAAAGCAAGCAGAGGATACAAATAAGAAAGGTTAGAGCAGAAATAATTGAAACAGAGAACAGAGAAACAGTAGAGAAAATCAATGAAACCAAAAGTTGGTTCTTTGAAAAGATCAATAAATTGACAAATCTTTAGCTATATTGAACTAGAGAGAAGACTCAAATTACTAAAATGAATGGAATGAAAGAGGGGGCATCACTACCAGCCTTACAGAAATAAAAAAAGATTATAAGGGAATGTTATGAAAAATTGTATGCCAGTAAATTAGATAATGTAGATAAAATGGAAGAATTCCCCCAAAAGACACAAACTTCTGAAAACTCACTCAAAAGGAATAGAAAATCTGAATAGACTTATAACAAGTAAAACAATCAAATTGGTGTAAAAAACTACCCACAAAGAAAAGCCTAGGCCCATGTGGCTTCACTGGTGAATTCTACCAAATGTTTAAAGAATTAATACCAATCCTTCACAAACTGTTCCAAAAATTAGAAGAGAATAAAGCACTTCCTCACTCATTTTATGAGACCAGACTTATCCTGATTCCAAAACCAGGCAGACATCACTTCTTGTGATGAAACTACAGACGAATATCCCTTGTGAATCTAGACGTAAAAATTCTCAATAAAAAATTAGTAAACTGAATACAGCAACATTTAAAAAGGGTTATACAGGGCTTCCCTGGTGGCGCAGTGGTTGAGAGTCCGCCTGCCGATGCAGGGGACAGGGGTTTGTGCCCCGGTCCCGGAAGAGCCCACATGCTGCGGAGCGGCTGGGCCTGTGAGCCATGGCCACTGGGCCTTCGCGTCCGGAGCCTGTGCTCCGCAACGGGAGAGGCCACAACAGTGAGAGGCCCGTGTACGGCAAAAAAAAAAAAAAAAAAAAAAGGATTATACACATCACAAAGTGGGATTTGTCCCAAGAGCGCAAGGTTGGTTTAACATATGAAAAATCAATCAATGTAATATGCCATATTAAAAGAATAAAGGATAACGTCACATGATCATTTTACTAGCTAGAAAAATCACTTGACAAAATCAAACAACTTTTCATGGTGAAAACACTAAACAAATTAGGTATAGAAGAGAACTCCTTAACCTGATAAAGGTCATCTATGAAAAACACACAGCTAATTTTAAACTTAATGATAAAATGTTGAATGTTTACCTTTTAACATCAGAAACAAGACACGGGTGTATATTCTTGCCATTTCTATTAAACATTGTACTTGTGGTTCTAACCAGGGCAATTAGGCAAGAGAATAAATAAAAGACATCCAGATTGGAGAGGAAGAAGTAAAATTCTATTCACAGATGACATGATTTTGATATAGAAAATCCTAAGGAGGGTGGAGGGAAACTATTAGAACTAATAAATTAGTTCAGCAATGTTGTAGGATGTAAGATGTAAAAATCAATTGTATTTCCATACATTAGCAGTTGACATTCTGTAAATAAAATTAAGAAAACTATTTCCTTTACAGTAGCATCAGAAAGAATAAAATACTTAGAAATGAATTTGACCAAAGTTGTATAAGCCTTATATTCTGAAAACTATGAAACATTGTTGAAAGAAATTAAAGATGGCATAAGTAAATGGAAAGACATCCCATATTCATAGATCAGAAAACTTAATATTGTTAAGATGGCAATACTCTCCAAAATGATCTGTATGTTCAGTGCAATCTTATCAAAATCACAGCTGGCTTCTTTGCAGAAATTAATGATCTAATCCTAAAATTCAGATGGAAATTTATGGGACCCAGAATAGCAAAAACAATCTTGAAAAAGAAGGACAAATTTGGAGGACTCACATTTCCCAACTTCAAAACTTACTACTAAGCTACAGAAATCAAAACTGTGTTATGATGTAAGGACAGACAGACAGATCAATGGAATACAATTGAGAGTCCAGAATTAAACCCTTATATTTGTGGTCAATAGATTTTTGAAAAAAGTGCCATGACAATTCAATGGGCAAAGAATAGTCTTTTCAACAAATGGTGCTGGGACACCATGCTTGATATCCACATGAAAGTTGAACCCCTACCTCATAATATATACAAATATTAACTCAAAATGGATATAGACCTAAATGTAAGAGCTAAAACTATAAAGTTCTTAGAAGAAAGCATAGGAGTATATTATATATGAATCAAAAGCTCAAGCTAGAAGAGCAAAGTTGATAAATTACACTTCATCAAAATTAGAAACCGTTATGTTTCGAAGGACACCATAATGAAAATGAAATAACAGCCCACAGAATGGGAGAAAATATTTTCAAATCATATATCTGATAAAGGACTTGTATCTAGGGTATATAAAGAACTCTTACAACTCATTGAGAAAGACAAATTTGAAAATGGGCAAAGGATTTGAATAGACATTTATCCAATGAGGATATAAAAATGGCCAATAAGCACATGAAAAGATTTTTAACATCATTAGTCAAAAGACAAATGTAAATCAAAAGTACAATGAGATACTATTTCACACCCATTGGATTAGCTAAGATAAAAATGGCAGACAAGAAGTGTTACTAGGATTTGGAGAAATTGGAACTCTCGTACATTGCTGGCGGGATTGTAAAGTTGTGCATCCACTTTAGAAAACAATTTGGCAGTTCCTATAATGTTAAACAAAGAGTTATCATATGACCCAGCAATTTCACTTCTAGGCATATACTCAAGAATTGAAAACACAAGTCAACACAAAAACTTGTACACAAATGTCCTTAGCAGCATTATGCATAATAGCCAAAAAGTAGAAACAACCCCAATGTTTACTAACTGATGAATAGATAAACAAAATGTGGTAGGTACTGTCCTTACAATGAATATTATTCAGCCATGAAAAGGAACCAAGTATTGGTACATGGATGAACCTTGAAAATATTATGCTGACTGAAAGAAATCAGATGCAAAAGGTCACATATTTATGATTCATATGATTCCATTTATATGAAATGACCAGAACAGGCAAATCTACAGAGACAGAAAATACATTAGTGATTGCCAGGAGTTGTGGGTGAGGAGGATGGAGAGTGACTGCTTTTGAATATGGGTTTTTTTTTTTTGAAGTGCTGAAAATGTTCTAAAATTAGATAGTGGTGAACTATCTACTGAAAACCACTGAATTGTACACTTTAAAATGGTAATTTTTTTATGATCTCATGTTTTATTATTTATTTATTATTTATGTTTATTATTTATATTTCAAAATTTTAGGAAAATTAAGTTCACCTATTTCTTTTTACTTATTTAATGTGGCTATTAGAAAATTTTGAATTATATATGTAGCTTACATTATATTTCTATTGGACAGTGTTGTTCTAGACCTTACAAAGAAGACATGAAGATTTTTTTTTATTAGTTTTATTTATTTATTAGAATTTTTAAATTAATTACTTTATTTTTGGCTGCGTTGGGTCTTCGTTGCTGCAAGCGGGCTTTCTCTGGTTGTGGCAAGTGGGGGCTACACTTCCTTGTGGTGCGCGGGATTCTCATTGCAGTGGCTTCTCTTGCTGCGGAGCATGGGCTCTAGGTGCATGGTCTTCAGTAGTTGTGGCAGGTGGTCTCAGTAGTTGTGGCTCACGGGCTCTAGAGCACAGGCTCAGTAGTTGTGGCGCACAGGCCCAGTTGCTCTGCGGCATGTGGGATCGTCCCTGACCAGGGCCCGAACCCGTGTCCCCTGCATTGGCAGGCGGATTCTTAACCACTGCACCACCAGCGAAGTCCCAAGACATGAAGATTTTTAATCATCAATTTCCTGAACCTATCTGAGGAATTTCACAACCGCTTTGTAACGTAAATAGCAATAAAAACTTCTGTTAGGAGAAATAGTACCTGACATTTGCTTCATAAGCTGGAAAGTTTTTAATGCATACTATGTCATTTGATCTTCCCACCCTCCCAGGAGGAAGGCAGGAAGAAGTTATTATTCCCATTTTACAGATGGAGACACTGAGTTTCCGGAATGGGAAAGTACTCATCTAGGGCTAGGGACCCTGGTAACGGACCCCTGGACCTCAGGCACTGGTCTTAGGTCTCTAGATCCTTTATACCATAAGCCCTCCATCTGCCCTCCACCCCTACCCCTATCCAAATCTGTCTGGCACAAGCAACGAGAATCGTTCCAGTCTCCCTCAGGGCCTCCAAGCTGATCTGAAACAGTTAAGAGAAGCATGTCAAGTCCAGCACCTCCATCCCTTGGGTCACAGCTGTCACCACAAAATGGCAGGTTGACATTTTGCAGCTCTGATCTCCTTGACCAAGCTACTGCAGATTTGGTCCCACCCCTGAGATTCTGATGTAATCAGGTCAGGGTTGGGGCCTGGGTGTTGGGACTTTTGAGGACTTCCCTGATGATTCTAGCGTGCAGCCAGGGTTTGGAGCCGCCACCCCAAGCCACTGGTCACAAACAATCAGCTTGTGGGCCAAATCCGCATCCCAGACATGTCGTGTTTGATTCCTATACGTGATGAATGCATGCTTAAATTGGATTAAGTTGTCAACATTTAAAAGCACGGAATTTTTACTTAAACCTGGATTTCTGGCTTCCCTTGAGGACTGAGGAACTCTGGAGACTGGGCCTGCATTCCTGTGTGGTGGCCAGTGGCTGGAGCTGAGCAGTGGCTGCCCCTTTACACAGGGCAGGAGTTCTCCAGTTCCCCACCGTCCATACCACTCCTTATTGTCTCACACTAGCCCACATCATTTATTTTCAATATCTATCCATCCCTATAGGGCTGCCCTGTAGGGCTTTCCCTTGCAGGCGGGGAAACTGAGGCCTATTGACAAATAAGTGTGGGAACTCAGACCTTCTTAGCTGTTGATTAAGCTATGCTAATTTCTCTTTCTTTCCCAGCCTGAGAACATACTGTGTGTCAATCAGACGGGACACCAAATTAAGATCATTGACTTCGGGCTGGCCAGAAGGTAAGGGAGTTTTATTTCGGTGGTTTGACAGAGCTCCTTGGAAACTCTTGGTGGCTCTCTTGGACATGGTTACCTACAACTCAGCCAATTTTTGAGTTTTGGGACTGATATGAGAAAGCTCTCTCACTGAGGCTGGCAGCCTTCACAAAGACTGCGTAGAGAGGCCTCGTTACTACTGCAGGGGGCGGCTTTTTGCGGCGGGCTCTGCTTCTTCTTAAAAGGCTGTGGGATTAACAGTATTTCAAACCACCTGTGTGAACAGAGAGGAGAGTGATAAAGGGGGTCACTGAATGGGGGTGCTGGGAAGCTCCTTCTATTCATCCCGCAGGCCTCCTGGGGCCAAGATGTCCTGGGCTGTGTGATGCATTCATCACCAACCCTGCCCTCCAGAAAATGACTAGGTTAAATAGGATGGTGCCATGGGTAAGTGGTTCTGGGCACTCAGGACTGGGTTAGATCTTGGTAAAAGGGTGGTACAATGCAGTGCCCGCTGATATGGGCAATAATGAAGTTTAAATGAGATAATACATCAACAGTGGAGACCCATTCTATGAGGGTGATTAGGTTCTCAAGTTTCAGTGCATAAAGTGAATATCATATATAATTTTAAAAACATCTTAAAGTCCCTTAAAACGCCTAAAGCCTAGTGACGTATAGTTTTACTGTTGGATCCTCATGCTTGATGAACACCGTGTCTCTGCAGGGCTCTTGCCCATGGCGTGCACAACCAGTGGTGTGGCTGTAGCAGACCCTTGGCATTGGGGAGGGCATCCACAGTCTGTGAAGATGGCAATAAATGTATGTTCATCCTCCAGGCTTCCTCCAGAATTCTATTTCCGCCAAGAATGACATTTCTCTGAGAATCACATACTTTCTAGATATGTCTTCACACCACGGCTTCAAATCTTGAAATGTTCTTACTCTAATGGTCATTTTCCACACAGAAGTTGTTTTTGTCGCTTTCGGAGCCTTGCAGCATCTACCACTCCATCCACAAGGGGGGAAAGGAGCACTTCATCCCCATGGTGGCAGAGCCGTGCCTGAGCTCAGCCTCTGGCGTCCAGCACTGGCCTCCCAGAGGGGGCGTTCAAATCCACAATGGTGGTCTTCCTAGGTCACTTCCCCACTGGTTGGAGAGGTAAATGTCACCTCTTTGCAGGTGTGAAAGGTACATTTTCAGGGCCCCACATGATGGATGGGAGGCTAAGTGTGGTACTGGAGCAACGGCAGAGGGAAGTTCTTACCACCGCGCTGTACCTTCAGGGTCCACACTACACAGTGTACTGCATTTCATGAACAGTCCCAAATCCCCCAACCCAGATGCCTAAAAATCACACCCAATCCATAATGTAAAAAAATTGCTTAATATTTTCCCAAATAATGTTGTATAAAATTGGGATGCATCCTATACACTTGCACACCTTATGCACCAGGGCGTGTTTCTCAACCTATTTTTCATGTCTCCACCTGCCCCACAAAGAGCCTTTTTAACCATTTCTTTCCTAATCCCTCGGTCCCTTCCTCGTGAAATGTAATGCCACAGGTGTATTGTGTATCTGTTTATGTACTGTGGCCCTTTGGAGAGCCGCAGACCGTTGTAATAGCTAAGATTTTTTTGCCCTTCCCCCAAGAACCACTGTTCCCTCACTGTGGGGCAATATATTCTTCATCCAGACCTCACACACTAGTGTATGCAGGACCCTACCAAATGTTGGGCGACCAACTGCCAAATGAGGATTTACAGTGACACACTGTGAATTCAGAGCAAGAAGTAACCACCTGAGGTTCCTGGAGTCTGGGACGTCTCTGAGCAGCCAGAAGAGACGAATGGACAGGGTTTTGTTACCTGCAGGCAGTAGTGTGCTGGTAAATGTTTAACAACCCACTGCGGCTGGGGCATGAGAGGAGGTGGGGTTGATTTGTAACCCTTGCTAACTTTGGCTGATTTCAAGCTACCAACATGACGTCACTGAATGCAGAGTTGGGAGGAGACGTGCACCATTGGCTCTCATGCACCAGTGAGAACCGGCTCCAGCACGACTCTGCGTGGAGGGGGACAGGAGGGATAGTGTCAGTTAGGGACCAAGAATAGGATGCACACTGCGCATGAGCAGGCTGGCCTGGGGAAGGCAGGAGCTGTGGATGGGACTGGGGAAGGAAGACACAGTAGAAGGTGAGGGCACTAATGGGGCATCCTGAGTAGGGAGGCTCAGATGTTGGAATGGTATCCAATAGGCCATTGAGTCTCAGATGGTGGGAGGTGAAAAGGGTTGTAGGCCAATTTACCGAAAATCGATTAGTCAAAATCTATTCCCAATACACACTACTATATACAAAATAGATAACCAACAAGGGCCAACTGTATAGCACAGGGAACTATAGTCAATATTTTGTAATAACCTATAATGGAAAATAATCTAAAAAGGAATATATATATATATATAAAACTGAACCACTTTGCTTTACACCTGAAACAAGCACAACACTGTAAATCTATATTTCAATAAAAAATTAAAAAAATCGATTCCAAACTGTCAGTCAAATTTGTTAATCTGGTTAAGGGCATTAATGGCAATAATTTTGCCCGTGGGAACAGAGGTAGAGGGCGAGTTCAAGAAAATATACACAGGGAGCCATATTTTTAATTTTAAATTTTTAATGTTTTGGCCGCACGGCATGTGGGATCTTAGTTCCCTGACCAGGTATCGAACCTGCACCCTCTGCATTGGGAGCACGGAGTCTTACCTACAGGACCACCAGGGAACTCCCAGGGAGCCGTATTTAAGAGAAAGCCACCCATGAAAAACTGCTGGGCACTGGAGAAGTGCAGGTGTCAGAAAACGTGGTACTCAGGAAATTGCACTTAGTGGAACTGGGCTGACAGGTTCACAGGTTCTGGCTGTGAGATGAAAGGAAAACATCAAAAGCATCCTCAATAGGCTGGCAAACTGGTCATTCAGCAAAAAGATTCTTTGGCAAATTGGTTTTTGACAAATTGGCCTGCTTCCTGGGAAGTGTGTCCTTCTAAAAGGAGGGATCTGTGGGGGGAATGTGCAGTTTGAGAGAGCATGCTTTATGCTCCGGAATAGTTAAATGTTTGTAAAGAGGGGGGAAATGACAAATTTTCCACATAACACGAACTATAGAAAGTACAGTTGTATTTCTGGGTGGGACTATGAGAAGGCGCTGAGATTCTGAGTGCAGGTATGACCCCCAGTAGAGTAGGGCCATACAAATCTTCAGAGATTCTGACATCTAGCAAGAGGGACCAGTTTTGTTTTTTGTTTTTTTTTTTTGCGGTACACGGGCCTCTCACTGCTGCGGCGTCTCCCATCGTGGAGCACAGGCTCCAGACGCGCAGGCTCAGCGGCCATGGCTCACGGGCCGAGCCGCTCCGCGGCACGTGGGATCTTCCCAGACCGGGGCACGAACCCGCGACCCCTGCATCAGCAGGCGGACTCCCAACCACTGCACCACCAGGGTAGCCCAAGAGGGGCCAGTTTTACACCAGGCTGGGTGGTGAGAGTCATCAGTGGGTCTAAGTAGGGACATGTCAAGGGGTCGAGAATGGAGACAGAATGGGAAGTATCTTGTTTAAATATCTTGGTCTCCAGAATGTTGGGTGCAGGGATGAGCCTCCTGACTCCCAGTCCAGTGCTCAGATTGGAATCTAAGCCCATTTCATCAGATCCTTTGGCAGGGCAAGGAGTTGCCGATCTCAAACCTTATGAGGCCGCAACCTCATATGTGACCTTATGATCACAGAGGGCCTCGCGCTGGGAATCTGGAGAGGGGCGTCTTAGTGGATATTTTGACACAGCTTTGGGGTGGATGGATCAGTTAACTATTGGTACAGCGCTGTTGTATAACAAATCACCCCCAAATGCAGTGACTTAAAACACCAGTTGTTTATCTTCCTCCACACATTTTCGAGTCAGCTGGGGAATTAGTATGCTGGACCCAACTTATACTAGCTCATGATAAGGAATCTTGTAAGCCAGTTGTCAAACATGGCCATTATTAAAAATTAAATTGTATAAGCTTACAATTAAAGAAATTATTTTAAAACAAAGATGTTACATTTTAAAAAGTTAACACTTCCTAATTATTTCACTACATTTCACAGTTATTTATGTTCATGAGTTTATTTACGCCGATTGTTATCTATATGGTGGAAAGACTATAGAATAGTGTGCTATTGCCGATCTCTTCCCAACTCTTCATTCAGTGACATGGTGATGGTACTTTTAAATCAGACACGGTGAAATCAGTATTTACACGATTGGCAAATGCTACAAATCAAAACTTAAAAGAAAATCAGATAGCTGGTTATTAAACTTTTACCTACAGACCACTGGTTGGGAGTCACTGATCTAGGCTGAATTGAACTGGGCTTGGATGCAGGACAGTGAGGACAGGTCTGTTCCAGGTGTGTCTCATTCTCTTCTCATGGTGATGGCCGAGGAGCAAGAGGGCACGCTCCTACAGCCTAGCTTGGAATTGGCCCACCATCATGTCCACCCACATTCCACTGGCCAAAGCGGCTCATGTGACCAAGCTCACCATCAATGGGATGGGGCAATATATGCCATATATAGTGGAAGGAACTACAAAGTCACATGATACAGGATGTGGCTGTGGGGCAGATGAAGCAGTGGAAACAGGAATGCATCCTGGGAAAGGGACATCCAGGGGCTGAGAGCCTGGACCTTCTCTCCTCAAGGGGAAGCCTGTTCCTCTCAGTTTGGCTTCTTGGCCCTGAGGCTCCAGTCAGGTGCCAGTGCAGGGGAGGAACAGACTGCCAGAGGAAGGCTCTAACTCTCCTCCCCTCCCTGGCTTCCAGCCACAGCTCAGCCACCAAGGTGATCTTTGTTGCTCTTTCACTGGATGAGTATGGTCTGTGTTGGCTCAGGGTCTGCGTTTGCCTGACTCTCAGCAAATGTGGAAAAGAAGAGACTGTATTTTGAAAACGCACATCCCTCATTTAAGGGAATGAGGCACATTGGCAGGATATTTATTTTATTCTTCTCTATTTCTCAATTGCCTCATCTGTAAAATGGGGACAATAAACTTACCTACTTCATAGGGTTGTTGTGAGGATGAAAAGTTTATATAAGTAAAACTTTTAGCATGGTATCTGGCGAATAGGAAGTGCCCATTAATTTTTTAAAATTAACACTTCATTTTTTAGAGGAGTTTTAGGTGCCCATCAAAATTGGGGGGAAGGAACAGGGATTTCCCATTTATCCCCTGTCCCCACAATGCAAAGCCTCCCCTCATCACCATTGATAAGCCTACATTGACACATCATAATCACCCAAAGTCCACAGTTTAAATTTAGGTTCACTCTTGGTGTTGTACATTCTATGGGTTTGGATAAATGTATGATGACATGTATTCATCATTATAGTATCATACGAAGTATTTTCACTGCCCTAAAAAGCCTCTGTGCTTCACCTGTTTATCTCTCCCTCCTCCCTAATCCCTGGCAACCACGGATCTTTTTACTGTCTCCACAGTTTTGCCTTCTCCAGAATGTCATATATTTGGAATCATACAGTATGTAGCCTTTTCAGACTGGCTTCTTTCACTTAGCAATATGCTTTTCTTTTAACTTTTTATTTTATATTGGAGTATAGTTGATTAACAATGTTGTGTTAGCTTTAGGTGTTTTAGGTGTACAGTTTTGCTGTACACCTAAAGATATCTATACACCTATATAGGTGTATAGATACACCTATATGATTCAGTTATACATATAGGTGTATCTATTCTTTTTCAAATTCTTTTCCCATTTAGGTTGTTACATAATATTGAGCAGAGTTCCCTGTGCTGTACAGCAGGCCCCTGTTGGTTATCCATTTTATTTACTTATTTTTATTGGAGTATAATTTCTTTACAATGCTGTGTTAGTTTCTGCTGTACAGTGCAGTGAATCAGTTAATGTATACATATATCCCTTCCCTCTTGGACCTCCCTCCCCCCAGCCACCCCACCCATCTAGAACATCACAGAGCACCAAGTTGATCTCCCTGTGCTATACAGCAGGTTCCCACCAGCTATCTATTTTACACGTGGTAGTGTATTTATGTCAAACCTAATCTCCCAATTCATCCCACCCTTCCCTTCCCCACCGTGGCCACACATCCGTTCTCTACGTCTGCCTTTCTATTCCTGCCCTGCAAATAGGCTCCTCTGTACCATTTTTCTACATTCCACATATATGCATTAATATACGATATTTGTTTTTCTCCTTCTGACTTACTTCACTCTGTATGACAGTCTCTAGGTCCATTCACATCTCTACAAATGACCCAATTTCATTTCTTTTTGTGGCTGAGTAATATTCCATTATATATATGTTCCACATCTTCTTTATCCACTCCTCTGTTGATGGACATTTAGGTTGTTTCCAGGTCCTGGCTATTGTAAATAGTGCTGCAGTGAACATTGGGATACATGTGTCTTTTTGGATTGTGGTTTTCTCAGGGTATATGCCCAGTAGTGGGATTGCTGCATCGAATGGTAGTTCTAGTTTTAGTTTTTTAAGGAACCTCCATACTGTTCTCCACAGTGGCTGTATCAATTCACATTCCCACCAACAGTGCAAGAGGGTTCCCTTTTCTCCACACCCTCTCCAGCATTTGTTGTTTGTAGATTTTCTGATGATGCCCATTCTAACTGGTGTGAGGTGATACCTCATTGTAGTTTTGACTTGCATTTCTCTAATGATTAGTGATGTTGGGCAGCTTTTCACGTGCTTCTTGGCCATCTGTATGTCTTCTTTGGAGAAATGTCTATTTTGGTCTTCTCATTTGTTGATTGGGTTATTTTTGTTTGTTTGTTTGTTTGTTTTTGTGGTACGCGGGCCTCTCACTGTCGTGGCCTCTCCCGTTGCGGAGCACAGGCTCCGGATGCGCCGGCTCAGCGGCCATGGCTCACAGGCCTAGCCGCTCCGCGGCATGTGGGATCTTCCCGGACCAGGGCACGAACCCATGTCCCCTGCATCGGCAGGTGGACTCTCAACCACTATGCCACCAGGGAAGCCCTGTTTGTTTTTTTAATATTGAGCTGCATGAGCTGTTTATATATTTTGGGGATTAATCCTTTGTCCGATGATTCATTGGCAAATATTTTCTCCCATTCTGAGGGTTGTCTTTTTGTCTTATTTATGGTTTCCTTTGCTGTGCGAATGCTTTTAAGTTTCATTAGGTCCCATTTGTTTATTTTTGTTTTTATTTCTGTTATTGTAGGAGGTGGATCAAAAAAGATCTTGCTGTGATTTACGTCAGAGTGTTTTTCCTATGTTTTCCTCTAAGAGTTTTATAGTGCCCGGTCTTACATTTAGGTCTCTAATCCATTTTGAGTTTATTTTTGTGTATGGTGTTAGGAAGTGTTCTAATTTCATTCTTCTACATGCAGCTGTCCAGTTTTCCCAGCACCACTTATTGAAGAGACTGTCTTTTCTCCATTGTATATCCTTGCCTCCTTTGTCATAGACCATAGGTGCATGGGTTTATCTCTGGGCTTTCTATCTTGTTCTATTGATCTATATTTCTGTTTTTCTGCCAGTACCATATTGTCTTGATTACTGTAGCTTTGTAGTACAGTCTGAAGTCAGGGAGTCTGATTCCTCCAGCTCCATTTTTTTACCTCAAGACTGCTTTGGCTATTTGGGGTCTTTTCTGTCTCCATACAAATTTTAAGAATTTTTGCTCTAGTTCTGTATTAAAATGCCATTGGTAAGTTGATAGGGATTGCATTGAATCTGTTGATTGATTTGGGTAGTATAGTCATTTTATAATATTGATTCGTCTAATCCAAGAACACGGTATATCTCTTCATCTGTCGGTATCATCTTTAATTTCTTTCAACAGTGTCTTATAGTTTTCTGCATACAGGTCTTTTGTCTCCCTCGGTAGCTTTATTCCTAGGTATTCTATTCTTTTTGTTGCAGTGGTAAAAGGGAGTGTTTCCTTAATTTCTCTTTCAGATTTTTCATCATTAGTGTATAGGAATACAAGAGATTTCTGTGCATTAATTTTCTATCCTGCAACTTTATGAAATTCATTGATTAGCTCTAGTAGTTTCCTGGTAGTATCTTTAGGATTCTCTATGTATACTATCATGTCATCTGCAAACAGTGACAGTTTTCCTTCTTTTTTTCCAATCTGTAGTCCTGTTATTTCTTTTTCTTCTCTGTTGCTGTGCCCAGGACTTCCAAAACTATGTGGAATAATAGTGGTGAGAGTGGACATCCTTGTCTTGCTCCTGATCTTAGAGGAAATGCTTTCAGTTTTTCACCATTGAGAATGATGTTTGCTGTGGGTTTGTCATATATGGCCTTTATTATGTTGAAGTAAGTTCCTGCTATGCCCACTTTCTGGAGAGTTTTTATCATAAATAGGTGTTGAATATTGTCAAAAGCTATTTCTGCATCTACTGAGATGATCATATGGTTTTTATTCTTCAATTTGTTAATATGGTGTATCACATTGATTGATTTGCGTATATTGAAGAATCCTTGCATCTCTGGCATAAATCCCACTTGATCATGGTGTATGATCCTTTTAATGTGTTGTTGGATTCTGTTTGCTGGTATTTTGTTGAGGATTTTTGCATCTATATTCATCAGTGATATTGGTCTGTAATTTTCTTTTTTTGCAGTATCTTTGTCTGGTTTTGGTATCAGGGTGATGGTGGCCTCATAGAATGAGTTTGGGAGTGTTCCTTCCACCTCAATTTTTTGGAAGAGTTTGAGAAGGATGGGTGTTAGCTCTTCTCTAAATGTTTCATAGAATTCACCTGTGAAGCCATCTGGTCCTGGACTTTTGTTCGTTGGAAGATTTTTAATCACAGTTTCAATTTCATTACTTGTGATTGGTCTGTTCATATTTTCAGTTGCTTCCTGGTTCTGTCTCAGAAGGTTATACCTTTCTAAGAATTTGTCCATTTCTTCCAGATTGTCCATTTTACTGGCATAGAGTTGCTTGTAGTAGTCTCTTAGGATGCTTTGTATTTTGGCTGTGTCTGTTGTAACTTCTCCTTTTTCATTTCTAATTTTATTGATTTGAGTCCCCTCCCTCTTTTTCTTGATGAGTCTGGCTAATGGTTTATCAATTTTGTTTATCTTCTCAAAGAACCAGCTTTTAGTTTTATTGATCTTTGCTATTGTTTTCTTTGTTTCTATTTCATTTATTTCTGCTCTAATCTTTATGATTTCCTCCCTTCTGCTAACTTTGAGTTTTGTTTGTTCTTCCTCTAGTTTAGGTGTAACATTTAGGTGTAACATTAGATTGTTTATTTGAGATTTTTCTTGTTTCTTGAGGTAGGCTTGTATAGCTATAAACTTCCCTCTTAGAACTGCTTTTGCTGCATCCCATAGGTTTGGATCATGTTTTCATTGTCATTTGTCTCTAGGTATTTTTTATTTCCTCTTTGATTTCTTCAGTGATCTCTTGGTTATTTAGTAACGTATTGTTTAGCCTCCATGTGTTTGTGTTTTTCACATTCTTTTCCCTGTAATTGATTTCTAATCTCATAGCATTATGGTCAGAAAACATTCTTGATATGATTTCAATTTTCTTAAATTTACTGAGGCTTGATTTGTGACCCAGGATGTGATATATCCTGGTTAATGTTCCATGTACACTTGAGAAGGAAGTGTAATCTGCTGGTTTTGGATGGAAAATCCTATAAATATCAATTAAATCTATCTGGTCTATTATGTCATTTAAAGCTTGTGTTTCCTTATTAATTTTCTGTTTGGATGATCTGTCCATTGGTTTAAGTGAGGAGTTAAAGCCTCCCACTATTATTGTGTTACTGTTGATTTCCTCTTTTATAGCTGTTAGCAATTGCCTTACGTATTGAGGTGCTCCTATGTTGGGTGCATATATATTTATAATTGTTATATCTTCTTCTTAGATTGATCCCTTGATCATTATGTAGTGTCCTTCTTTGTCTCTTCTAATAGTCTTTATTTTAAAGTCTATTTTGTCTGATGAGTATTGCTACTCCAGATTTCTTTTGATTTCCATTTGCATGGAATATCTTTTTCCATCCCCTCACTTTCAGTCTGTATGTGTCCCTAGGTCTGAAGTGGGTCTCTTGTAGACAACATATATATGGGTCTTGTTTTTGTATCCATTCAGCCAGTCTGTGTCTTTTGGTTGGAACATTTAATCCATTCACGTGTAAGGTAATTATCGATATGTATGTTCCTATTCCCATTTTCTTAATTGTTTTGGGTTTGTTTTTGTAGGTCCTTTTCTTCTCTTGTGTTTCCCACGTAGAGAAGTTCCTTTAGCATTTTTTGTAGAGCTGATTTCGTGGTGCTGTATTCTCTTATCTTTTGCTTGTCTGTAAAGCTTTTGATTTCTCTGTCAAATCTGAATGAGA
The DNA here is from genome assembly GCF_005190385.1 of Monodon monoceros. Classification (NCBI taxonomy): domain Eukaryota; kingdom Metazoa; phylum Chordata; class Mammalia; order Artiodactyla; family Monodontidae; genus Monodon; species Monodon monoceros. The sequence continues at coordinate 36,484,654 of NW_021703766.1, forward strand.
TCCTTGCTGGGTAGAGTAGGTTCTTCCCTTTCATCACTTTAAGTATATCATGCCACTCCCTTCTGGCTTGTAGAGTTTCTGCTGAGAAATCGGCTGTTAACCTTATGGGAGTTCCCTTGTATGTTGTTGTTTTTCCCTTGCTGCTTTCAGTAATTTTTGTTTGTCTTTAATTTTTGCCAATTTGATTGCTATGTGTCTCAGCATGTTTCTCCTTGGGTTTATCCTGTATGGAACTCTCTGAGCTTCCTGGTCTTGGGTGGCTATTTCCTTTCCCATGTTAGGGAAGTTTTTGACTATAATCTCTTCAAATATTTTCTCTGGTACATTCTCTCTCTCTCTTCTCCTTCTGGGACCCCTATAATGCGATTGTTGTTGCATTTAATGTTGTTCCAGAGGTCTCTTAGGCTGTCTTCATTTCTTTTCATTCTTTTTTCTTTATTCTGTTCCACAGCAGTGAATTCCACCATTCTGTCTTCCAGGTCACTTATCCGTTCTTCTGCCTCAGTTATTCTGCTATTGATTCCTTCTAGTGTAGTTTTCATTTCAGTTATTGTATTGCTCATCTCTGTTTGTTTGTTCTTTAATTCTTCTAGATCTTTATTAAACATATCTTGCATCTTCTCGATCTCTGCCTCCATTCTTTTTCTGAGGTCCAGGATCATCTTCACTATCATTATTCTGAATTCTTTTTCTGGAAGATTGCCTATGTCCACTTCATTGAGTTGTTTTTCTGGGGTTTTATCTTGTTCCTTCATCTGGTAGATAGCCCTCTGCCTCTTCATCTTGTCTCTTTTTCTGTGAATTTCTTTTTTATTTTTTAAGTGTTGAATACTATTCCATTTTCTAGATGTACCATACTTTATATTATCCATTCTCCAACTGAAGGACATCTTTTTTGCTGCCCATTAAATTTCAGCTAGAGGTTTTCTTCTTTTTCAAGATTGATTCTAAAAACCAACTTTCTCCACCCCCTTCCCCATACAGCCATCAATTCTCTTCCTAGCCTTCCTTAAACTTCATGTCCAGAATACTTTTTCTAGATCTTTTTCTTTTTGTAATTGTATAAAATACACATAACATAAAATTTACCGTGTTAGCAATTTTCAAGATTAGTTACAGTAGTCTTTATATATGTTCATATTGTTGTGCAACCAATCTCCAGAGCTTTTTTTACCTTGCAAAACTGAAACTCTGTACCCAGTAAATAACTACCCCTCATTTTCCTCCTGCCTTCAGCCCCTGGAAACCAGCATCCTACCTTCTGTCTCTGAATTGACTACACTGGGAACCTCATATAAGTGGAATCATACAGTATTTGCCTTTTTGTGACTGGCTTATTTCACTTATTGTAATGTCTTCGAAGTTCATCCATATTACCACATGTGTCAGAATTTCCTTTCTTTTTAAGGCTGAATAATATCATATTGTATGTATATACCACATTTTGTTTATCCATTCATCTGCTGATGGACACTTGGGTTGCTTCCACCTTTTGGCTATTCTGAATAATGCTGCTATGAACATGGGTGTATAAATATCTCTTCAAGACTCTGCTTTTAATTCTTTTGGATATATACCCAGAAGTAGGATTCCTGGATCATATGGTAGTTCTTTAAAAAAATTTTTTGAAGAACTGCCATACTGTTTTCCATAGCAGCTGCTCCATTTTACATTCCTACTGACAAGGTTCTAATTTCTTCACATCCTAGCCAACACTTGCAATTTTCTATTTTTTTCTGATGGTGTGAGGTAATGTCTCATTGTGGTTTTGATTTGCATTTCACTGATGATCAGTGATGTTGAGCATTTTGCCTCTTTCTATAACTCCTATTGTCTTCCCTTTAGCTATGATGCACAGTACAGCAGTCCTCCCCACACAGCTTCTACACAGGTTGTTTGTGCTCATCCGTGTGACCGCAGGCCAGTCACATAAGATATATTGATCTTCCCTCTTTTTGATTAAGATATATTGATCTTCCCTCTTTTTCAGATTGTAAATGCCTGGAGAAGGAGGAGGACTGTGGTTTTCTTATTCTCCACAGTGACTTAGGAAAGTCTGCATTTAGGGCCTGGGTGTGTGATGATTTCCCAGTAAACCACGTGTGGTGGGATGTGATGTCCAGAAAACATGGCTGACAGCAAGGTTTGGGGAGTGTTTAGCACCCCCCAAGGAATTAGCCGGGCATCCACAACTTCTCTCGGGGCTCACTCCCATTGTCCTCTGCACCCCTCCTCCCCAGGTACAAGCCTCGGGAGAAGCTGAAGGTGAACTTTGGTACTCCCGAGTTCCTGGCCCCAGAAGTCGTCAATTACGAGTTTGTCTCGTTCCCAACGGACATGTGGAGTGTGGGAGTCATAACCTACATGCTGTGAGTGCCCAGGGGCCTCACGCCCCACTGGGAATGGGGGCCATTTGTCTTAGTTTGGGTATCCTTAGAAGCAGGAAGAATTTGAGGGCAAGGAGTTTATTGGGGAGGCATCCCTAAGAAAAGCCAACAGAGAAGTGGGGAAGTGAAATGGGGAAGGAAGACAGCCAGTAAAGTGTGTGTGGTGGAGTCAGTAACCACTGTGGGCACCTGGAGTTTAATCCTGCAGGGAACTGGGGGCCACTGTGGGACACCCACTCAGAGCTAGGCCAGCTAGTGGGGGAGGGAGTTGGGGTATTAATACACCGACTCTAATCAGTTGTTGCTAGTGGGCTGGTCCCAGAGTTATTAATTCCCTGAAACTTCTGGGTGGATAAATCAGCTTCCACTGGAGAGAAAGCCCTCTGGCAAAGAAATGCAGGTGCTGTGGTGCAAGTGGGACTGGAGTGCATTGAAGAGGTAGGGAGAGGGGAGGGCAGGGCAGGGCACAGCTCCTGCATCTTCTAACTTTGTCCTTCTGCTCTGCACTCCCTGTTTTCTGTGGGCTGAGGAAGCAGAGTTAGGATGGGCTGAGAGGAGATCCGTGCACAGATTAAATGTCCTCCTCTCTCTCCAACTGTGGACATCCCTCAGCTATTTCCTCAGAGGCCCGACAAAATCAAGCTTTGCTCCCAGTCTTATTATTACAGTTTAACTGTTTCCCCACACTTTGTGTGTGTGCTACACCAGGTTGGGGAATATTGTGGCTCAAGGCCAGCCAGTGAAGTTGTCTCATCTCTCTGCCCTCCTCTAGAGGAGCCTAATAAAGCCAGTTTTCCTTTAGCCCCTGAGGCCTGGGTAGTCTCAGAGACATGCCAAGCTATCTTAATATTCAGTCAAATGTACCTGATAAATGGGCATATTGGGTTGGATCCCAATTTACTCTTTAATTCAGGGTAAGGGGGAATGTGGTGAGCATGATAGGGGACTTATTCCACCACTCTTCCTGTCATCAATTTTTCAGTGCTTCCACTTTACTGAGCGCACTGGACTTCTCCTGTGGAGAGGCAATGGGGGTGCTTTTCTTTTGAACCCTCTTGGTTCTGGTTAGTTCTGCTTGACCTTGTAAGAGTCTTCTCTGTATTGTCGATGTGTGTTGGCAGGTATAGCTTCCACATACTGACAGTCCTTTCTCTCCTCTGTAGGCTCAGTGGTTTGTCGCCATTTCTAGGGGAAACAGATGCAGAGACCATGAATTTCATTGTGAACTGTAGTTGGGATTTTGATGCTGACACCTTTGAAGGGCTGTCAGAGGAGGCCAAGGACTTTGTCTCCCGGTTGCTGGTCAAAGAGAAGAGGTACCCTTTATTGCTTGTCACCCATGATCCATCCTGATGGTGACCATCCATTTGGGTGCTGTGGAAATCAGGCTGGTGCTGGGCAGGGCTGCTGAAGCGAATGGTCCTTTCTCCCTGTAGTCCGATTCTGTTCAGGATTTCTTAGTCTGCTACTTCTTTGAGGAAAAAAAAGAAAAGGTAGCAGGGAAAGGGACAAAGGAAGTCAGTTAAGAAACAAGCAACTAGGAGCATAAAATCTAGACAAGAGTTTTAGAAAGGACCATATTTACAAATAAGGCCTATTTCCAAGTTATTGCTTTTCATAGGCTAATGTTGAAAAAAAGTTGAGATATGCAGTTGTTATTCCCCAGAATAAAAGACAGAAAACCTTATTTCTTGGTGATGAAGACCTACTTCGTTTTCAGTAGCTATATCAAGGTTATGGGTTGGGCCACTGAGTTTTCCAATACTCAGACATATGGGAATAACTACAAGTGGTGGGGCCCAAGATCTGGGCTCTGAGACAGCTCTTGTTCCCTGGCCTTGACTGTTTTGTTTCTTCCTTATTGTGAAAAGTTATGTGAGAGGAAATATATTTCTAATTCAGATGAACAAGTTGACATTATTCTCTGTGAAGAAAGATGAGCTTCTTTCAAGGCTCATGCTCTTTTACTTCTTAAGAGCAATTCCAGGCACAGCTGGCCCTCCTACTGTCCTGCCTTGATTCCCCAGCTCTCTCTGGGAGGTGGTGATTAATCACTAGGACACATACCCTCAATAGAGGGCAGGGAACATTTTGCTGACGACATTCTTGCACTTTTAAGGATGGGAATTTTAGGTAGTAGGAGGTCTTTTTTTAGCACGTGGCATGAATCTGCCTATATGATTAATCTGTTCCACTGACTCAGCTTCCTACCAATTAAACAGATTTTGGATAGCCAGAAAAATGCAACCCCAACTAAAAGTCTCACCTGCTGTTTGATTTCACAGCTGCAGAATGAGTGCCACACAATGCCTGAAACATGAGTGGTTGAATAACTTGCCTGCCAAAGCTTCTAAATCGAAAGTTCGTCTCAAATCCCAACTATTGCTGCAGAAATACATGGCTCAGAGGAAATGGAAGGTATCTGTTTTTCTTTTAGTAAAAGCAGCATTTGTTTTCTTAAAATGTCCTTTGAAAGAAGGGTACTAAGTTTTTACTTACGTTTTGATTCTAAATAGATTATTTAGGGGGAAAAATGTCTCACGTCAAAAACCTGTTACCTTCGCAACGGAAGAGGCCACAACAGTGAGAGGCCCGCATACCGCAAAAAACAAAAACAAACAAAAAAACCTGTTACCTTGATTAAAAAATGCCACAGACCGAAAGTGACTGGCATAAAAATAGCTTTCAATTCATACTTATGTGAACACTTGAAGTGACAGAATGAAGTCTGAGCGTGTGTTCTCAATGAACATCGCAGTGCAGCGCTCAGAACTAACTGCCCGTAGCTTGAGGATGATTCCTCCACATTTTAGAAAAAGGGCCTAGGAAAGCCCTATTAGGCTTTAAAAGCTTTATAATTTTGTTTACAACAGAACGCTTTGGAACCATGGACATAGAATGTCTCTCAAAAACAATTGTCCTCCAGGGAAGTGAGGACACTTTTGATATTGGCTTAGATCTTCAATAAAAAACAAAACCAAAATGCTTTACCCAGAGAGCCAGTATACAAGTACACGTGTACTCGCACACATGTGAAACAAAAATACTGTGACATTTGCTCCACAGAGTGTGATGCACTCTGATATTTTCTATTCTATGATATTTAGTTTCATTTAAAAAAAGTTGTTAGTCATGCCCCACCAATTTGATTTCATGACCCACTGGTGGGTTGTGAGTTACAATTTGAAAAATACCATTCTAGGGTGCTCCATTTTTCACGTGAAAAGGGTGGGATAACATATTTTCTCACTTCAAACTTGCTTTAAACATGCCCCTGAAAGTCATGTGACTGTTTTACTATAATTGTGCTAGAATCTTCTTTTCCCCTTTAGTTATCAATTTTAAACAAACCCAAGTGGCTAAACTTAAGCAAGTCCTTTTATTGTTTCTTCTTAAAGTAATTGATCTATAAATATGCCTTTTTCCCTTCCTTTTTTCTCTCCTTACCTTAAGAAACACTTCTACGTGGTGACTGCTGCCAACAGGTTAAGGAAATTTCCACCTTGTCCCTAATCCTCAACTCTGCTGCTCCCATGGGCCCAGAAATTACTGAGACTTGTGGTGAAGTCATGACTGAAGATTTTTAATAATCTGGCCTTCTACTTATTTTGTAAAAAAAGGTTATGGCTGTTGCCTTCCTTGTGGATGAAAAGTGGCTGTAAAGAGACTGACCTAAGAACTTTTTTCTGCCTTATAAGATCAGTTGAAATGCTGGGATTACTTTTCAAGTGTACCTACTTTTGGTGATAAGTGTAGGCATGCTTTAGGTAGGTAGGAAAGCTTCTACTTTGCATATGTCAAATTTAATGTCTAAGCTTACTCTGATTAAAGAACCCAGTGGACTGTCACCCAGGGCATGTTAGTATTACCTCCTCCAGTGCAAAGAATTCCTAGCATTTTGACTTGCTCAGGTGTGAGCTGACATTTTGTACTACATTTGTTGCTCTAGTGTGAAGCAATGTGGATTTAGGGCAGAGATCCTCAAACTTGTTTTAACGTGTGCTCCCTTTTGAGAATCAAAACATGCATCCTTTAATATTCTTTGAAATTTCAAAATGTACTGACTGTCATGGCGATATCAGAGCAATGATAGTTTTGAATATGCTTTTAAAATCTGTACATACCTCTACCCTCTCCTAATTCTGCCCTGTCCTGGCATTGGCAGTCTCCCTCCTGATCTCTCTTCCACAGTTATGAATCTATGGTCTAGTAAGTCTGGGAACTGATATGTAATATGTGAAAGAGAGATAAGAATGTAATGATGTTCAGCTTTCTGAGAGAAACACAGAAATGATGCATCAAGAGAAAACAAATGAAAACTGCTCTCCTACTGTTTTATCAGGTATATACCCATCACTTAACTAACTTCAAGAAATTATTAACAGGAGTACTTTATTATTCAAAAGGAAACAATCCTTTTAATTTCCTTAGTTGTAAGGAAGTTTTTGTGCTATTCTCATGACCTTCTTGGGCCAGAAGTTTTTAGTTACTTTTAATTTTTAATTAGCCATGCAACAGTTTCACAGCCTTTCAGGACTTTTGTCCCATAATAAAGACTTTTTTTATTGTGGGGAGAGAGGCAGAAGATGGAGATATTAATCCTCCTGCTGCATTTCTTCGGTTATAACTTTCCTCTGGAACACTAACCCCTGTTGGGAAGCTAATATTTTCAGTATCAGCACATCTAGGCCTGCTCCAAGCTTGTCGGCTTGTGGATGAATATCAGAAGAGATGGCTGCTGGAAACCTCCCTTTCATGGGCCAGTAACAGTGATTTGGTAAAATGCTTTATTTTTAAGGTGTTCTGAAGGCAGCCTCCAGAAGGAGCTATAGAGGATATCTATAGTTCTATCTATAGTATGGTGATTCTTCCCTTCCATGGGACTTCACATTCTTGGGGGAATGCTATAAATCTTCTCCCCAGAAAAATGTAGTTAGTTATCCTGACCTAGAGCACCACTCCCTCATAGAAATATAATATGAGCCATATACATAATTTAAAATTTTCTGATAGCTTCTCTAAAAATACCCCGGTAAAATTAATTTTAATAATTTATTTAACATATCAAAACCTATTTTAATATGTAATCAATATAAAAATTATTGATTTTTTTTCATACTAAGTCTCCAAAATCTGGTGTGTATTTTACACTTAAAATACATGCCAGTTCAGATTCTAGATTTTTATCAGACATACAATTTGTATTTAGATTTCATAAAATTTACTGTGGAAAAATATAGTCACATATTCAAGTTGTTCAAGCATCTTAAATATTTTCTAGTATTTTTACGATTAATTAAAATGAAATAAAATTAGAAATACAGTTGCATTAGCCACACTTTAAGTGCTTAATAGCCACATATGGTTAGTGGCTTCTATATAAGACAGGGCAGATCCAGAGAAAATCCGATAGCTATCAAATTTTAATTTTTCCCCCTATATGCTGTTATTCTCTACCTAGAGAAACTTTTCAACAAAGTTCCTTTGAGGGATTTGTTTAGGCCAGGCCCACACAAGTGAGAGGTACTGCAGAAGTTAGCTTCCCTTATTTGAAAGGTGAGGGAGCTTTTATGAAACTTTAATTTTCTGGATATTTTTCATTCTCTGCTGGTGTGTACTTGAAAATTTTTTAGATTGCAACTTTGCTAGCATTAACTATTTCAAACGGGACTTTTTAATTTGAATGAACAGTCATTGAAAACTTCTGGGAAATCAATGATACTCCAATATAAAATAAAAATTAAATTTAAAAAAATGAAAGAAAACTGCTGGGCAGAGGAACTCTGAAAGGTAGTCAGGACCCACTTTTTTCACCTAGCAGATTTGGTGAGGGTGTGGGGAAAATGGAATTTTTCACTTTTGATTAATATGTATCCAAATAAAAGTCATGCCCATACTTTCACCCGGCAATTCCATTTCTAGAAGTTTATCCCTCAGCAATACTTGAACAAGCGGGCAGAGATGTATGCAAAGTGACCTTTACTGTAGCAAAATGGCCCATATAGGTTGAAAACAACCTATATGTGCCTATCAGCAAGGGTTTAAATTTTGCCACATACATATGGGAGGTTACCTTGTAGCCAGTAAAGATAGATCTTGATGTACTGAGTTTTATTATGAAAAAAATTATAGAACATATATATGGTATTATGCCATTTATGGAGAGACATGCTTATATGTGCATTAAACTTTTCTAGGTTATGCAAGAAAGTTAACAGTGTGGTGTAGAAAGTGGGTGATGGGGAGAGAGGGAATTCTACTTTTCACTTTATTACTTTCTAAATCATTTGAATTTTTTTTTAACAATGAGCATGTATTGCTTTTAAAATTAAAAATTAGCAACCCACTGTCAAGTGTGGACCTTGTCTTGACCCTGATTTGAGCAAATAAACGATAAAAAGATATTTCAGAGACATCCAGGGAAATTTAATTCTAAATTGCATATTTGGGCTTCCTTGGTGGCGCAGTGGTTAAGAATCTGCCTGCCAATGCAGGGGACACGGGTTTGAGCCCTGGTCTGGGAAGATCCCACATGCCGCGGAGCAACTAAGCCCGTGCGCCACAACTACTGAAGCCCATATGCCTAGAGCCTGTGCTCCGCAACAAGAGAAGCCACCGCGATGAGAAGCCCGTGCACTGCAATGACAAGTAGCCCCCACTCACCTCAACTAAAGAAAGCCCGCGCGCAGCAACGAAGACCCGATGCAGCCAAAACTAAATAAATAAATTTTTTTAAAATTGCATATCTGATGATAGAATTTCTATTAATATTGTGACGTATGATAATGGTAATGTGGCTATAATGTGGGTTAAATGACTTCAGGAAAAAGGGAGATACAGTTAAGCAAGTGTGGCAAAATCTTAACTGTTGGGTTTGGGTAGTCAGTATGGGGTAGCATAATATTGTCTTCTAGTAAAGAGGTATATATTTGTTGTATACATTTGAAAACTTTCATGATAAAACATTTTTTAATCAGTTAAATAAGCCAAGAGGAGCTGTTAAAGAAATGAGCTTCCAGAAAGTCTTTACAACAGTACTGAAATATGGACCCACTAAGTAGTAAGCTTCCATAGCTGGAGTATGAATGTGTTGGAAAATTGTGAAGGATTCCTGCCCTAGGAGGGCATTTGGACAAGATTGCTTTAAGGCAATTCCCCTACCCCATAACTAGTTTAAAAAATAACGAAGTACCTACTACATTCCAGATAATCAAGATATATTACCATCACCTGCTTTCAGGGCATAGACGAAAAAGTCACAAACAGTACTTATTTATTCTCATGAAATCAACAGTGAAAAGGCAATCTTAAGAATGGGAGAAAATATTTGCAATAATTTTTTAATAGGGGGTTAATATTTACACTATATAAAGAACAACTCAACAACAAAAAACCTATTAAAAAAATGGGTGGACTTGAACTGACATTTTCCCAAATGGCAAACAAGCACATGAAAAAGTGCTCACTAATCATTAGAGGAATGCAAATCAAAACCACAATGAGATACCACCTCACACCCATTTAGGATGGCTACTAACAAAAAAAACAGAAAATACGTGTTGGCCAGGATGTGGAGAAATTGGAACCCTTGTGCACTGTTGGTGGGAATGTAATATGATGCAGTTATTATGGAAAACAGTATGGTGGTTCCTCAAAATTTAAAAACAGAATTATCAAATGTCACTTCCAGGTAAATGCCCAAAATAATAGAAAGCAGGATCTCCAAGAGACACATAACTATACACGTCTATAGCAGCACTATTCACAATAGCCAAGAGGTAAAAGCAACCTAAATGTTCATTGACAGATGAATGGATAAAGTGTGGTATATCCACACAATGGAAAATTATTCGACTTAAAAAGGAAAGAAATTCTGACACATGCCACAGTATAGATGAACCTCAAGGACATTATGCCAAGTGAAAAAAAGTAAAAAAAAAAATACCATATGATTCCACTTAGATGAAGTATCTAGCTAGAATAGTTAAAATTCAGACGGAGGTAGAATGGTGGCTGCCAGAGGCTGGGGGAGGGAGGAATGGGAGTTGTTTAATGGGTTTCATGGGTAGAGTCAGCTTTGCAAGATGAAGAGTTCTGGAGATCACAAAACAATGTGAATGTACTTAACACTAGTGAACTGTACTCTTAAAAATTGTTAAGATAGTGAATTTTATATTTACCACAATTTTCAAAAAAAGTGAATGTGCTTTAATTTTACCTGGTGATGAATAGATTGCTTTGACCCAAAAGTAGAATCTAAATCTTGGTACCCAAATCAAATTATATACCTTCTTAAAATAAATGAGGAAAAGGCTCACATCCATTTTAGATCAAAGTAATAATAGAAGCACTATTTAGTGAATGTCTTCTAAGTGTCACACACTTTACAAATATTACCTTTAATTCTCACAAGGTAGATAATATTTCCATTTTATAAACAAGGAAACTGAAGCTCATTAAGGTTGTAATATTTCCTCAGGGTATAAGTGGCAGAGTCAGAATTTAAATGCAAGTGCATGTGGTTCCAAAGCTCACGTTCATTCCCCTCTACCACATGGCTGTGGGACATTATGCATGTGTGGGAACATTTGATTACAGCATTTCTCTAACCTTAGCTTGCTAAATGTCTAGAATTAAAAGGGGCAGGGAAAGAAAATCACTCCCTTAGTTACTCCTGTTCTATGCAGCAGGTATTATACCTTATTTACAGCAGATAGAAGGCAACCACTATTATTGATTCCATTCTGATTAGGCTTTAAAAATTTGGATGCAATCACTTTATTGCATTCTTCATGGAAATATTTAATTAGATCATGTATTCTTTATTTTTGAAAGTTAATAAACTTTATTTTTTAGAGTTTTTAGGTTCATAGCAAAATTGAGCAGGAAGGACAGAGATTTCCGCTATGCCCTCTGTACCTGCCCATACCGCCTCATCCACAACCTCCTCCACTATTGACATCACCCGCTACAGTGGGTGTATTTACTACAGCTGATGAAACTACAATGACACATTGTTATCACCCAAAGTCCATTGCTAACATTAGGGTTCACTCTTGGTATTGCACATTCTGTGGGTTTTGATGAATGTATAATGATATATATCCACCATTGTAATATCATACAGAATAGTTTCACTGCCCTAAAAATCCTTTATGCTCTGCCTATTCATCTCTGCCCCCACCCCAACCCCTGGAGACCACTGATCTTTTTACTGTCTCCATAGTTTTTTCCTTTTTCATAGTGTCATATACTTGGAGCCATAAGGCCTTTTCATATTGGCTTCTTTCACTTAGAAGTACGCATTTAAATGTCCTCCATGTCTTTTCATGATGTGATAGCTCATTTCCTTTTAGTGCTGAATAATATTCCATGGTCTGGATGTACTACAGTTTATCCATTCACCTACTGAAAGACATCTTGGTTGCTTCTAAATTTTGGCAATTATGAATAAAGGTGCAATAAATATCAATGTGTAGGTTTTTGCAGACATAAGTTTTCAACTCATTTAAGCAAGTACCAAGGTGATTACTGGATTACATGGTAAGAGTATGTTTAGTTTCGTAAGAAGCTCCCAAACTGTCTTCCAAGTCGCTGTAACATTATGCCTTCCCACAAGCAACGAATGAGAGTTCCTGTTGTTCCACATCCTCGCCAGCATTGTTCTTCTCCTTCAATATCGACTTGTTGTTCTGGGTCTTTTAATCTTCATATAAACTTTAGTCTGTTGATGTCCACAAAATGCTGGGACTTTGATTGGAATTGTGTTGAATCTATACATCAAGTTGGGAAGAACTAACATCTCAACAATATTGAGCCTTTCTATCCATGAACATGCAATCTCTCCATGCATTTTATTCTCCTTAGATATGTTGATATTTTATTGGAGTTTTGAAGTTAGCTTTGTAGTAGATCATGTATTCTTAATTTTGGTTAAAATCATGTCTGGCATGATGCCTCAGAGCCCCTAGCAACTTATCTTTCCAGGCCCTTTTCCATAGTTTTAAAGTAAGTATTTAGTAAGGTTACATTTTTCAGTATGTGGATATCAAAGAAAATAAACCTTGGGCTCTTTTTTAAAGTATAATTGACTTACAATATTATATAAATTTCAGGTATACAATATAGTGATTTGATATTTCTACACATTATGATCACCAGTCTAGTTATCATGTCATCACAGTGACTACATATTATTGACCATATTCCCTATGCTGTACATTACATCCCCATGACATTTATTTTATAACTGGTAGTTTGTACTCCTTAATCTCCCTCACCTATTTCACTCATCCCCCCTACCTACCTCCCCTCTGGCAACCACCAATTTGTTGTTTGTTTTGTCCATTCGTGTTTTGTTTTTAGATTCCACATGAGATCATACGGTATTTGTATTTCTGTCTGACTTATTTCACTTAGCATAATACCCTCTAGGTCTATCCATGTTGTCACACTTTAGTCTGTTTCTTAATTTTTTAATATGATGCTAATATATAATTATGTGAGACCTCTATGTGTTTCTTTCTGTATTTTAATACTTACTAAATACTTATACCAGGAGCTGTACTAAATGCTTTACATGTATTAGCTCAGATACTCCTCCAAATTATTCTATGAGGTAGACATTATTTTTATTCCTACTAATTGATTTGGTATAAAGAAGCTAATTAATTTGCTCAAGGTTTCACAGGTGGTAAATGGCTGAGCAGTGTTTTAAACCCAGAAAGTCTGATTCAAGAGTTTGTGCTCTGGGGAGCAGTATGGTTCAGTGTTCAGCAACCTGGGCTTTTTTCCCGCTAGAGTAGATGGCTTTTGGCATACCACAGATTCTCCCAAACTGATAACAACTGCTCCTTGAATGCATATAAAAATAATATTTATTAACTTAGGTTGTACTATATATTTAGTCAACCCAAGAGATTAACACAAAAACTTAAAATCTTTAGACTCCATTCAGCTTGAATTTCATATTCTGGATAGGACAGGAGACTGTCTTTGCTTAAAACAAAACAAGAAAGCAAAATGGTTTCAATGACATTTTGTAGGAGAGAGCAGACCTGTGGAGAGCCAAGGCTGAGCCAACCAGGCACTGTGGCTTATCTAACGAATTTGCTGCCCATGTGAGAGCCACCCTGCTCAGCCCCAATGCTGGTTTCTTTGCTATTAAGGATAGGATCCTTGTTATAAAAGTTCAAACAAATTTCCAAAGTCCTCACATCTTCCTTGAGGTGGCAGGTGCACTGCTGGTTTGCAGTACAGGTGGTCCGGAAGCTGAAATCACTGTTGTAGCCTTTTGTGCTTTGGCAGCATTTTCCAAAATTTTCCTTTTCCACTGTTCGTAATCCTGTGTCAGATCTTCATCTTTTTGCGGTTTATGTGGGATCTCTACTACATTCTCTATTTCTATGAGAGAAAAAAAATTTTGTTTCAAAATCCTTATGTTTACAAATGAGTAAGAAAGAAGTAAGCTTGTTTACTTTAAAACGTCTATCTTAATTAAGGTAATAGGGAATAAGATACCAAAATGAGAAGTGGAAACAGAAGTTAACACATCAGTTTTTCGCTCTCCCTTACACTCCAAGCATTCCAAGACATCTTGATGATAGCTAACATTTATCAAGCCCTGAATCCAGCACTTTTTAATTGTATTATCTCATTCAACCCTCACCACAATTATGTGAAATGGGTGCTAATATTAATCACATTTTATAGATTAGGAAGTTGAGGCTCACAGAAATTGTCACTTTCCTAAAATCACAGAACCACTCGGTGGTAAAGCAGGATTTGAACCTCAGCAGTTTGCCTTCAGGTGTATTCTTAATTACATGATACTTCTGTAAACTACTGCTTGGAAAACTGGTCTTATCAAATGATTAACTTCCAGGATTTAGTTAAAATCTGACTTTTTTTTTAATTGAAGTATAGTTGATTTACAATGTTGTGTTAGTTTCTGGTGTACAGCAAAGTGATTCAGTTATACATATATGTATATTCTTTTTCATATTCTTTTCCATTATGGTTTATCACAGGATACTGAATATAGTTCCCTGTGCTACAGTAGGACCTTGTTGTTTATCCTTCGTATATATAATAGTTTGTATCTGATAGTCCCAAACTCCCAATCGAACCCTCCTCCTTGGCAACAAGTCTGTTCTCTATGTCTGTGAGTCTGTTTCTGTTTCGTAGATAAGTTCATTTGTGTCATATTTTAGATTCCACATACAAGTGATATCATATGGTATTTGTCTTTCTCTTTCTGACTTATTTCACTTAGTATGATAATCTCTAGATCCATCCATGTTGCTGCAAATATAAAATCTGACTCTTGTCAAGGCAAGCTGCTAAAGCAGCAAAGGGCTGTTCACTGCATTAAACCCACTGTACACTAATCCCATTGTACTAATTTCAACGTTCATCCGGTGTTAATAATGCTTCACCCGTTGCTGAAGGTTCAACCACTGTCTTCTTTTTCTTCCATGGTGGAGTAGCTGAATCTCCAGGCTCTCCTTTAGGGGAAAAAAAAAGTATTATCAGAGTTAATTTTTCTCCTATTTTCAATTTTAGTTTTGGGGCTTATTTTGGATCACAAATAAAAACCAGATACCTTGATTGACCAAATACTAGGATAAGGAGAAGGCAAATGATCTTGCCCTTCTCTTTTCTTTGGCTTTTCATGTCAGACTTCAGAACAGAGATCTATTTTCTAGGTATGAATTTACAGAATCACAGGGTTGGTTTTTTTTGTTTTTGTTTTTTAGTTATTAAGCTATTTTATTTGAAAAATAGAAAAGAACAGTAATTTTCTCAGTAAAAACCGATCTTGTCTACAGATAGACAAGAATATATATTTCAGAGACGTTCTTTCAAATGACACGTTCTTGCAACATGGAATGAATACTCACTGTCGATCTGCTGCCCAATCTTCTCTAACTGTTTACAGAGTCGATCAAACATGGCTTTTTTTACACCGGATGTGGCTGCCATTTTATTTCTGTCCACCTTTAGCTTTAGAATCCTACAAAAGAATTTGATAACTTACTGTTCTTAAGATCAGTATTGTTATCTTCTTTGGCCAACCAGTTATCAACTTATTTCCTTTCCACTAAGGCTTTATGAAGAGCCCCCAACTGTTTAATTTTCCCTTTATTTCAAACATATATCATTAGCTAAAACCATGCAAACTTACCTTTTAAAGCTATTTATTTAGTTATTTATTGTACTGCGAGAGTTAAAATGCACACGGGGTCTGTTACATAACAAATAGGGCACATAAAAACATTTGCTATAGTACTTCATGCTTTATAGAACTCTTTCTTATACATCTCAGATGTTAACTTGTTAAATGACAATTACAGCATTTTAAAGTGTTTAACTCACTTTAAACACTTATGATGCTTATATTTATATGACTACAAGAATATAAACCACCCTCCCCTCCAAAAACTCCCTCCCTAATAACACTTCACAACAACCACTAATGAAAAATACAAAACAAACTTATTTAAAATAACAGACCCATTCAAACCTTTCTTTGTTCAGTGAAATGTGCTTTCAAAAGTGAGGTTGTCAATACTGCTTTCAACAGCCATACTCCCTCCACACATACATATACCTTTGTTGAAATAAAGGGACTATTTCTATTCACTAATAGTAGCTAAGGGAGCCAAACACACCAAAATTAGTGGTTCAATAGTAAGAAACCTATTCTTTAAGCACCAGCTACAATTTGTTTTCTAATGAGTTTTCCAGCAAGATAAAACAAGACAACTTTAGACACAGATAACAATTACTAATATTTCCAGGGTAAAATTTCAGTATACACACAGATAACCCCAAAGATTCAAATTAAGAATTTATCATTGAAAAGTTTTATAAATTACTTGAAAAAGAGTTGCAATCAGTACTTAAAAAAATGTGACTGGAAAATCACAACTAAGCACTGTTTCAATGATAGGTTTCATGACTTAGCGTACATATACATATATGTGGCTGTCACTTGGCAAGTGGGCTTTGGGCAACACTAGTTCCTAGTTGTCAGGTCCATCGTGGGATAAACTGAGAATCGGGTCACTTGGCCACTATTGAGGTTATTTAGGAAAATATGCTCTGAGTTGAAATCAACTAAATTAGAAGTATTCTTTGGCAACGAGAAATTTATTTATAAATTATAGACTTTTCTGAATGTTCAAAGGACACTTACTTGCATGCTGAAAGTAGTGCAGCACTGGTGAAAAGCGGCCTGGATAAGTCAAGATCCACTTGCTGTGTTTGTGGAAGACTGGACTCATAGCTAAGTGAAAGCAGTGTTTGCAGAGTTATTTGTTAGAAAATATTATTTCAAAGAAACTGAAAATGCAAATCAGAACTTACAAACTATTTAAATGTATAAGATATGCATTCTGTCACTTCAGCATATTAGTTATTTTTTAAGACGGAAAATTACCATGACATTGGATATTTCTGCTTTATGTATCAGTATCGATTTTCAGTTATATGCCTCATACCTTTGCAGTATCTTTGAAGCCATGTTCACTGCTTCTGTACAGCTAAACTGTACAGCTAGGTCTCTTATTCCAATATTCGAGTTCAGGCCCAGTAAACACTCAAAAGATTTAAGACAACTCTGATACATCTTCTTGTTGAAACCAGAAAGTTTAATTAAAAAATCCTTTGAAAGGAAAAACAGATGAATCATAAAAATCGTAAGTGCTGTATATTAGTGCCTTTAACACTTGTTCAATAAGTCAACTTTTCAAGATTAATTAATTCTGTGGCAAGTCACTCTACCTAAAGGTTTAGCTTCACTTAGTCAAAAATCAGTAATCATATCAGGCAAGTTAAGTACCGCTGGCAAGAAGCTCATACTATAGAAAGGCAGTCATGCATGTGTGCAGATAATTTAAAATACAACATAGTGTTACCACAGCCAAGCTGTGAATTAAAAAACACAGGAGATGCATATATGGTTATTTGCTTTAACAAAGGTGCCAACGTGCAATTCATTGGAAAAACAAAGGAGGGAAGTAGTGGGAGTGAGGTGGGGAGGGAGAGTGTGTGTGAAAGGGAGATAAGAGGGAAACTGGGAGAGAAACAGGAGGATCAACCACTGAGGTACACCAACTCTGCTTGGGAAAGGAAAGCTTAATAAAGGATGTAACAGCAAGGCAGGGTCATTTTAAGACAAACAGGAGCTTGCTAGAAAAGCATTCCAGGTTAAAAAAAAAAAGGCATTGCATTTACAAAGTCAGTCATTAAGATGCATGGTCTGTTAAGTGAATAGTGTAGCTTGAGGTTAGTAGGGTTCAAGAAGGGCTGGAGAGTTTGATGGTAATGGGGAGCCAACCCATGGGGAGCCAATGGTGTTTTTAATGCCACCACTTTTATCAGTGTACCATTATGTGACAGGCACTGTGTTAACAGTGTTACATATAGTACATTGTTTCCTCCTTACAATTATCCAGTGAAACGGATACCTTTATCCCCATTTGATGGATGAGGAAACTAGAGACTCACAGAGTTAGTAACCGGTGGTGTTGAGATTTGGTCTCAACATGTGAGTCTTGCCATAGCTTGGCTCTCAACCACTGTGACACTGGAAGAAAAATAATACATGGGTTTTAAAGTATGTGATTTAGGAGAATGATGCTAGTGGCAGTGTGGAAGACAGCCTTGTGTAAAGAAAGAGGTGCTCAGGAAAACTAGGTAGTAAAGAATAGAGAGAATGTTGCAAAAAATTTTTTTTCTCAAACTCTACAAAATGATTCTAAAGTTCATCTAGAATAACATACGAGAATAGCCAGGAAAATTCTAAAACACGGAGTTTTGATGGGGGCTAGTCCAACCAGAGATGAAAACATGATTAAACTTCAGTGTTGCACCAGATTATTCAGACATTCAGTGGGACCTACTTACCCTGTCCAAGGGGCACTTCATGCAGGAAGCTGCAAGGTCCAGGCACATGACTGCATTGCTGGTTTCTGTGGTTCGTGACGCCAGGCCAATACACTTCACATGGGACAGTCGCAAGTACTCCTCTGCTTTCCTGAGCAACACATTCACTAAAACTCTTTCCCAGAAGTTTGCCCAATACTTTGGTAAACAATGAATTCAGCCTGGCGGACTTCACTCCGACCCTAATTCCTATGCAAGTTTATTTGGGGCTGGGAATGAAACTCACATCTTTTGGGGGAGGACAGGGTTCTACAAAACAGAACAAACCCTCTGATTCCAGACATCACTGTGCTCAAGTACTTTCAAGCAAAAGTAAGTTCCTGAAATCCTCCCAAAAAGGCCAACCCTTCTTTCAGCCTTCCATTACTGGAACAAGCATGAACTGTGACACAGGCAGGCAAGTGAGACCAGGGTTCCTCCTTCCTCTAAATCTGTGTTCTTGGGACTTCCCTGGTGGTGCAGTGATTAAGAATCCGCCTGCCAATGCAGGGTACACGGGTCCGATATCTGGTCCAGGAATATCCCACATGCCGCGGAGCAACTAAGGCCCTGCATCACAGCTACTGAGCCTGCGCTCTAGAGCCCACGCGCCGAGAGGCCATGCTCTTCAACAAGAGAAGCCACTGCAATGAGAAGCCCGCGCACCGCAACTATGAGTAGCCCCCACTCGCCGAAACTAGAGAAAGCCGGCGCACAGCAACGAAGACCCAACGCAGCCATACGTACATACATACATACATAAATAAATAAAAATAAATCTGTGGTTCTCAAACTTTAGTGTACATGACAGTCACCTTGGGGCTTGTGAAAAGATTGCTGGTCCCAGCCCGAGTTTCTGATCAGTAGGCCTATAGTGGGGCCTAAAAATGTGCATTTCTACCAAGTTCCAAGGAGATACTGATACTGCTGGTCCAGGAACCACACTTTGAGAACCACTGTTCTAAATGATCACGAGTCCAGGAGGTGTTCCTTTCCTTCCCTTCCATCACCTAATTGACAGTCCAAGCACCCAGGCTAGCCCTGCCCTCCCAGTTTAACTACAATACTTTCTTTCTTTCTTTCTTTTTTTAACATTTATTTACTTATCGGCTGTATTGGGTCTTCGTTGCTAAACGCGGGCTTTCTCTTGCGGCGAGCGGGGGCTACTCTTCGTTGCAGTGCGCAGGCTTCTCATTGCGGTGGCTTCTCTTGTTGCGGAGCACAGGCTCTAGGCACACGGGCTTCAGTAGTTGTGGCACGCGGGCTCTGTAGTTGTGGCTCACGGGCTCTAGAGTGCAGGCTCAGTAATTGCGGTGTACAGGCTTAGCTGCTCCGTGGCATGTGGGATCTTCCCGGACCAGGGCTCGACCTGTGTCCCCTGCATTGGCAGACGGATTCTTCACCACTGCACCACCAGGGAAGCCCCAATACTTTATTTCTAACCCTGGATCATGCAAAAGTCCTTCCCATCTCCGGGGTTTTGCACAGGCTGCTGTCCCTGCTTGGGCCCTCTTCGCACATCTTCCCGTGGCTGGCACCTTCTATAAATCGGGTCTCAGCGCCAGTGGCACCCCCCCATTCGAGGCTTTCTCGCAAGTTTCTTTTAAATTAAAGGCTGCAGAGAAGCTGCTCTCCGCTCCATCCCCAGCGGCTCCGCACACCACCCCATTCCACTTCCTGCATAGACACTGCCCTCCATGAGGTCTCTACCTCGTCTGTCTGCCTCCGCCGTAAACGCACTCTCAATAAGTTTCAGGGAAACGACCCAAGCTCTCCGCTTCTCTCCCTTTCCCACCACCGTGCATCCCACAGTGCTAGCTGTTCCCTGGGGCGTCTACACTCGCCCCTCCGGCCTGCTCACGAAGCCCACTGTCGGGAGGTTTTTCTTAAGGTAGGGCCTAAATCCCTTCTGAGGGCGCAGGGCCGCTGGGGTGCGCCCGACCGGACTCACCTCAGCACCTCCGGCTCGGCGATGCCCAGGCGCGGGGCTAAACGCCGGATCAGACCAGGTTCCATGGCGCGGACAAAGACTACACCCGCAAACAGCTGCAACGCGACGAAACACGCGCGCGGACGTCTCGCCAGCCAGTGAGGGCCGGGACCCACCCCCCCGCTGCATCTGGATTGGTTGGGACAAGAAGTTGCGACTACCCCGTAAACCAATCCTGGTCTTCCTCCTGAGCGTGCGCGCTGCGAGTACACGCGCCAAGGCAGAAAGTGAATGTGCTCCGGCAGCTCCCACTCCTTTTATTCCTCCCTTTTAGGCAGACTCAAACGCTGCCTTAGGCTCTTGCTGTCTCCTTCCTGCAGCCGAGGGATTTCCCCCTACTCCGCACTGTCCCGCCACACACTGTGGCGAGATTGGCTGGCGCCTAAGTTCCTCGGTCCAGCGTGAAGTGACAAGGACCAATAAATACGCGAGACTTGGAGGGCCAATCTAGGAGCTGCCTGCAGCGTCCGAAGGCGGAGCTAGAGGGGGCGGGGCTTGGAGGGGCTGCAGAGTCACCTGACCGCGGGAGGCTCCGCGCGGGGTGGGTGCTGTTAGCTGCAGGCTTAGGGGAATCGCCATGGTGAGTGCTGAGGGGCCGCGGGCCCCGGGCCGACCCTTCTCCCAGCACCTGCTCACTCCCACCGCCTTGGAGCCTTGCAGGAGGAGTCGGGGCCCCGCAGCCGGGTCGGGGCTAACACCAGCCCGGCTTGGCCTGCGGGGTGGGCGACAGGCCGGGGAAGGCCGCAGGCGGGGCGATCCGGGCTCGGGTGGGCGGGGGTGTTTGGCCGCGGCCGTTACTCTTTGAGGAGGTGTCTCCGCCCATTAGCTCTGGGGGTCCGTGAGGGCCTGCGGCCCTTCTGAGTGGAGTCGGCCACCGCCCGCCTTGATGGGATCCAGAGTGCCGGGTCTGGGCGTCTGGCTGGAACGGGAGCGTGCGGAGGGCCTGAGGCTCAGAGGTGGCGTTGGGATCCGCCCAGAGGCTGCTCCCTTGCTGGCGGTTCCACCTTTGTGCCTGGTAGTGCTTTCTTATCCCTTCCTTGTGCAAGAAATACCTTCCGGAGGGGCCTTAATGGTGCCCGGGCCTTCTTCGGCCTCATAGCCCCCTTCGATTGCAGTGTGTGTCAGAATTCTAGGGACTCGCTTACGTGAATTTCCTGGAAGGACTCATGCTCTCTGGTATCTACTAATTCTGAGAGACGGAAAGGAGACTGCTTGTTTCGTTTAACACTTGTTCGTTGGGCGTCCTGGCTCTCTTACTGACCTCCCCATTGATGAAATCCAAGTGTTTTACTTCCTGGAAGTAGGCATACTCCTTAGCGCCTCTCCGTGCTGGCAGCAAATCGTGGTGTGGCTGTTGGCTGGTGAACTTGAACTTCCTCAAAATGTGAATCCTTGTGTCTAGTTTCCACAAAGGCAAGTTGTCACTTGCATTTTATTAGCGTTTGACATAGTCTGCACAGTATGAATAATGTTTTTGGATGTTGGTGTACAGTATGTCAGTTTTATCTCACTATTTACTTTACGTAGACAGGCTTCTGAAAACCTGTAACCCTGGAAACGGGTCGCTTTAAATGTGTTAATGCCAGAAAGCAGAATGTTTGACATATATTACTTTCATATAATATGATGCCATACAAGGTGATTTTGCTTATTTCTCAGAATTTTTAGTTGGGAATTGATATGAGAACGGTGCAAAAATTAAACTAGGATATCTCTGTTTCTCAACATTTATGGATTGACATTTATAGTGTTTTGTAATCAAAGCAGTTACTTGAGGATCTACTATACATCCAGATTCTGTGCTTGATGAACCAGTTTGGAGCAGTGAGCCAGACACACAGTCCTGTTCTCATGAATTTTATTGGGAAAGAAAACTTGAGTAGCAGTCTTGTCACAGCCACTGTCTCTGTGACTTGGGCAAGTCACTCAATCTTCTTTCAGTCTCCTTTTTGCATCTGAAAACAAATGTTGCCTCTTTGGCCCTTCCCAATCCTAAAATTCTAGGATCCAGTTCAATTCATCATGCATCTTGTGTGCCTTCTATGTCATGGACTGTGCTGGGCACTGGGAACATAGTCCTTGCTTTCAAAGAACTTAAGGGTCTAGCAGGGAAGACTTGCTTGTGGCACTTAATGGAATACAGTCTGAGGATCGCTTTGCTAGCAGTGTCAACTCAGTGTTGTGGGGCCCTGGAGGGAGAGACAGTTCTGCCTGAGGAGCTTGGGAAAGACTACAGGAAGTAAATGTTAATTTTGATTCTGAGGAAGGTGAGCAGAAATTCCCCAGGTGGAGAAGAAAGTGTATTGCTAGTAGATAAAGCTGGGAGAAGTGAATGCTCATGGTGTGTGCCGTCATAGGATTCCTGGGGAAATTTATTGGTAAATTAAGGTGGAGACACTTTGGTATTAAAATACATGTTTGGACGTTCCCATCCCTTCATCATCCTTAGTTCTGCCTACTTCAATTGCTATTTTGTGTCTTATCATCATTTTTAAAATAGTACTTTCATTAACATAGTGAAATTCTGTATCTTTGTGAGACTGGTTATTTTCACTTTACAGTTGCTTTGCATCGCGTTGTTAGATTACATCTGTAGCATGAGTGGAGAGATTGACAAATAAGTTTCTAGGATCGTTGGAGATAATTGCTGATATCTAAGGGGGATATAATAATAATGGTAACACTTATGTGAAGTGCTTATTACTAAGTGCTAAGCACTTTTCAAGCTTTATCTGTGTCACTTCACTTATTACTCATAACGGTGATGTAAGTACCCTTATTAACCTTGTTTGCTACAAGACGAAGTGAAAGCACATTGTTTGAATGGAGAATAGTTTTATAAGTGATATGTTCATAGTGACCTTGTTTTCTCTGCACCTTTTTTAAAAAATAAATTTATTTATTTAATTTTGGCTGCGTTGGGTCTTCATTGCTGCCCACGGGCTTTTTCTAGTTGCGGCGAGCGGGGGCTACTCTTTGTTGTGGTGCATGGGCTTCTCATTACGTGGCTTCTCTTGTTGCAGAGCATGGGCTCTAGGCGCGCGGGCTTCAGTAGTTTGTGGCCCATGGGCTTAGTTGCTCCGCGGCATGTGGGATCTTCCTGGACCAGGGCTCGAACCGTCCCCTGCATTGGCAGGCAGCTTCTTAACCACTGCACCACCTCTCTGCACCTTTTAACTGTGTAGACTTGGGAGGGCTGTTCGGCTTGAGTCTCAAGCTAAAATGGGCCTGATCACAAATGTTAATTTGATCTTGACTCTGTAGTGTTTCCATTTTTCTCTGATGCATGTAGCTGCTATGTACAGAGTCATCTGTAAACGGAGAACCACTTTCATGAGTGAGGAGTCATTGGTTACCTGGCTTGTGTTTAATGAGAGCGTGTTCACGTTATACCTGACAGTACTCGCAATGTGACACTTCCCAGGAAGGGCATCTAGATGCTCCTTTAGAATAGCCATTTGGGGACTTCCCTGGTGGTGCAGTGGTGAAGAATCCGCCTGCCAATGCAGGGGACACGGGTTCAAGCCCTGGTACGGGAAGATCCCACATGCCGCAGAGCAACTAAGCCCGTGTGGCACAACTACTGAGCCCATGTGCCACAACTACTGAAACCCGCGCACGTAGAGCCCGTGCTCCGCAACAAGAGAAGCCACCGCAATGAGAAGCCCGTGCACTGCAACGAAGAGTAGCCCCTGCTCGTCACAACTAGAGAAAGCCCACACACAGCAATGAAGGCCCAATGAAGCCAAATAAATAAATAAGTACAATAGAATAGCCGTTTGTATAATAACTACATTGTCTTACAAGTAATATGTAAAAATACATTAATATAGCTTTATCTCTTCATTTGTAGCCTACTAATAAGTCTGTAATTTTCTACATTGTGTATATATATGTTTCTATTAATTTTAAACCCCATTGATACAAAATAGAAAAATTTTGCCAATTTGTTTACAGATTACTGAATCTGGTCATTTCTATACAAGTATTTTTGAATTGCTTGTAATCTCTTTTTTTTTTTTAAGTCAAATAACCCTTTATTCTTATATTCTGCACTTGATGCACTTGGTGCTCAGTAGGTTGAATCAAAAATGATTTTCTTTTTTTTTTTTAACATCTTTATTGGGGTATAATTGCTTTACAATGGTGTGTTAGTTTCTGTTTTATAACAAAGTGAATCAGTTATACATATACATATGTTCCCATATCTCTTCCCTCTTGCGTCTCCCTCCCTCCCACCCTCCCTATCCCAACCCTCCAGGTGGTCAGAAAGCACCGAGCTGATATCCCTGTGCCATGCAGCTACTTCCCACTAGCTATCTACCTTACGTTTGTTAGTGTATATATGTCCACGCCTCTCAGTCGCCCTGTCACAGCTCACCCTTCCCCCTCCCCATATCCTCAAGTCCGTTCTCCAGTAGGTCTGTGTCTTTATTCCTGTCTTACCCCTAGGTTCTTCGTGACATTTTTTTTTCCTTAAATTCCATATATATGTGTTAGCATACGGTATTTGTCTTTGTCTTTCTGACTTACTTCACTCTGTATGACAGACTCTAGGTCTATCCACCTCATTACAAGTAGCTCAATTTCGTTTCTTTTTATGGCTGAGTAATATTCCATTGTATATATCTGCTACATCTTCTTTATCCATTCATCCGATGACGGGCACTTAGGTTGTTTCCATCTCTGGACTATTGTAAATAGAGCTGCAATGAACATTTTGGTACATGACTCTTTTTGAATTTTAGTTTTCTCAGGGTATATGCCCAGTAGTGGGATTGCTGGGTCATATGGCAGTTCTATTTGTAGTTTTTTAAGGAACCTCCATACTGTTCTCCATAGTGGCTGAACCAATTCATATTCCCACCAGCAGTGCAAGAGTGTTCCCTTTTCTCCACACCCTCTCCAGCATTTATTGTTTCTAGACTTTTTGATGATGGCCATTCTGACTGGTGTGAGATGATATCTCATTGTAGTTTTGATTTGCATTTCTCTAATGATTAATGATGTTGAGCATTCTTTCATGTGTTTGTTGGCAGTCTGTATATCTTCTTTGGAGAAATGTCTATTTAGGTCTTCTGCCCATTTTTGGATTGGGTTGTTTGTTTTTTTGTTATTGACCTGCATGAGCTGCTTGTAAATTTTGGAAATTAATCCTTTGTCAGTTGCTTCATTTGCAAATATTTTCTCCCATTCTGAGGGTTGTCTTTTGGTCTTGTTTATGGTTTCCTTTGCTGTGCAAAAGCTTTGAAGTTTCATTAGGACCCATTTGTTTATTTTTGTTTTTATTTCCATTTCTCTAGGAGGTGGGTCAAAAAGGATCTTGCTGAGATTTATGTCAAAAAGTGTTCTGCCTATGTTTTTCTCTAAGCGTTTGACAGTTTCTGGCCTTACATTTAGGTCTTTAATCCATTTTCAGCTTATTTTTGTGTATGGTGTTAGGGAGTGATCTAATCTCATACTTTTACATGTACCTATCCAGTTCTCCCAGCACCATTTATTGAAGAGGCTGTCCTTTCTCCACTGTACATTCCTGCCATCTTTATCAAAGATAAGGTGTCCATATGTGCATGGGTTTATCTCTGGGCTTTCTATCCTGTTCCATTGATCTATCTTTCTGTTTTTGTGCCAGTACCATACTGTCTTGATTACTGTAGCTTTGTAGTATAGTCTGAAGTCAGGGAGCCTGATTCCTCCAGCTCCGTATTTCGTTCTCAAGATTGCTTTGGCTATTCGGGGTCTTTTGTGTTTCCATACAAATTGTGAAAGTTTTTGTTCTAGTTCTGTGAAAAATGCCAGTGGTAGTTTGATAGGGATTGCATTGAATCTATAGATTGCTTTGGGTAGTAGAGTCATTTTCACAATGTTCATTCTTCCAATCCAAGAACATGGTATATCTCTCCATCTAGTTGTATCATCTTTAATTTCTTTCATCAGTGTCTTATAATTTTCTGCATACAGGTCTTTTGTCTCCTTAGGTAGGTTTATTCCTAGATATTTTATTCTTTTTGTTGCAATGGTAAATGGGAGTGTTTTCTGGATTTCACTTTCAGATTTTTCATCATTAGTATATAGGAATGCCAGAGATTTCTGTGCATTAATTTTGTATCCTGCTACTTGACCAAATTCATTGATTAGCTCTAGTAGTTTTCTGGTAGCATCTTTAGGATTCTCTATGTATAGTATCATGTCATCTGCAAACAGTGACAGTTTTACTTCTTCTTTTCTGATTTGGATTCCTTTTATTTCCTTTTCTTCTCTGATTGCTGTGTCTAAAACTTCCAAAACTATGTTGAATAAGAGTGGTGAGAGTGGGCAACCTTCCTGATCTTAGTGGAAATGCTTTCAGTTTTTCACCATTGAGGATGATGTTGGCTGTGGGCTTGTCATATATGGCCTTTATTATGTTGAGGAAAGTTCCCTCTATGCCTACTTTCTGCAGGGTTTTTATCATAAATGGGTGTTGAATTTTGTCAAAAGCTTTCTCTGCATCTATTGAGATGATCATATGGTTTTTCTCCTTTAATTTGTTAATATGGGTTATCACATTGATAGATTTGCATATATTGAAGAATCCTTGCATTCCTGGAATAAACCCCACTTGATCATGGTGTATGATCCTTTTAATGTGCTGTTGGATTCTGTTTGCTAGTATTTTGTTGAGGATTTTTGCATCTATGTTCATCAGTTATATTGGCCTGTAGTTTTCTTTCTTTGTGACATCCTTGTCTGGTTTTGGTATCAAGGTGATGGTGGCCTCGTAGACGGAATTTGGGAGTGTTCCTCCCTCTGCTATATTTAGGAAGAGTTTGAGAAGGATAGGTGTTAGCTCTTCTCTAAATGTTTGATAGAATTCGCCTGTGAAGCCATCTGGTCCTGGGCTTTTGTTTGTTGGAAGATTTTTAATCACAGTTTCAATTTCAGTGCTTGTGATTGGTCTGTTCATATTTTCTATTTCTTCCTGATTCAGTCTTGGCAGGTTGTGCATTTCTAAGAATTTGTCTATTTCTTCCAGGTTTTCCATTTTATTGGCATAGAGTTGCTTGTAGTAATCTCTCATGATCTTTTGTATTTCTGCAGTGTCAGTTATTACTTCTCTTTTTCATTTCTAATTCTATTGATTTGAGTCTTCTCCTTTTTTTTCTTGATGAGTCTGGCTAATGGTTTATCTATTTTGTTAATCTTCTCAAAGAACCAGCTTTTAGTTTTATTGATCTTTGCTATTGTTTCCTTCATTTCTTTTTCATTTATTTCTGATATGATTTTTATGATTTCTTTCCTTCTGCTAACTTTGGGGTTTTTTTGTTCTTCTTCCTCTAATTGCTTTAGGTGCAAGGTTAGGTTGTTTATTCGAGATGTTTCCTGCTTCTTAAGGTGGGTTGTATTGCTATAAACTTCCCTCTTAGAACTGCTTTTGCTGCATCCCATAGGTTTTGGGTCGTTGTGTCTCCATTGTCATTTGTTTCTAGGTATTCTTTTATTTCCTCTTTGATTTCTTCAGTGATCACTTTGTTATTAAGTAGTGTATTGTTTAGCCTCCATGTTTTTGTATTTTTTACAGATCTTTTCCTGTAATTGATATCTAGTCTCATGGCGTTGTGGTCGGAAAAGATACTTGATACAATTTCAATTTTCTTAAATTTACCAAGGCTTGATTTGTGACCCAAGATATGATCTATCCTGGAGAATGTTCCATGAGCACTTGAGAAAAATGTGTATTCTGTTGTTTTTGGATGGAGTGTCCTATAAATATCAATTAAGTCCCTCTTGTTTAATGTATCATTTAAAGCTTGTGTTTCCTTACTTATTTTCATTTTGGATGATCTGTCCATTGGTGAAAGTGGGATGTTGAAGTCCCCTACTATGAATGTGTTACTGTCGATTTCCCCTTTTATGGCTGTTAGTTTTTGCCTTATGTATTGAGGTGCTCCTATGTTGGGTGCATAAATATTTACAATTGTTATATCTTCTTCTTGGATTGATCCCTTGATCATTATGTAGTGTCCTTCTTTGTCTCTTCTAATAGTCTTTATTTTAAAGTCTATTTTGTCTGATAT
This sequence comes from Monodon monoceros, assembly GCF_005190385.1. Taxonomy (NCBI): domain Eukaryota; kingdom Metazoa; phylum Chordata; class Mammalia; order Artiodactyla; family Monodontidae; genus Monodon; species Monodon monoceros. The sequence continues at coordinate 36,513,018 of NW_021703766.1, forward strand.
GAGAATTGCTACTCCAGCTTTCTTTTGGTTTCCATTTGCATGAAATATCTTTTTCCATCCTCTTACTTTCAGTATGTATGTGTCTCTAGGTCTGAAGTGGGTCTCTTGTAGACAGCATATATATGGGTCTTGTTTTTGTATCCATTCAGCCAATCTGTGTCTTTTGGTGGGAGCATTTAGTCCATTTACATTTAAGGTAATTATCGATATGTATGTTCCTATTCCCATTTTCTAAATTGTTTTGGGTGCGTTATTATAGGTCTTTTCCTTCTCTTGTGTTTCTTGCCTAGAGAAGTTCCTTTAGCATTTGTTGTAAAGCTGGTTTGGTGGTGCTGAACTCTCTCAGCTTTTGCTTGTCTGTAAAGGTTTTAATTTCTCCATCGAATCTGAATGAGATCCTTGCTGGGTAGAGTAATCTTGGTTGTAGGTTTTTCTCCTTCATCACTTTAAATATGTCCTGCCAGTCCCTTCTGGCTTGCAGAGTTTCTGCTGAAAGATCAGCTGTTAACCTTATGGGGATTCCCTTGTGTGTTATTTGTCGTTTTTCCCTTGCTGCTTTTAATATGTTTCCTTTGTATTTAATTTTTGACAGTTTGATTAATATGTGTCTTGGCGTATTTCTCCTCGGATTTATCCTGTATGGGACTCTCTGTGCTTCCTGGACTTGATTACCTATTTCCTTTCCCATATTAGGGAAGTCTTCAACTATAATCTCTTCAAATATTTTCTCAGTCCCTTTCTTTTTCTCTTCTTCTTCTGGAACCCCTATAATTCAAATGTTGGTGCGTTTAATGTTGTCCCAGAGGTCTCTGAGACTGTCCTCAGTTCTTTTCTTTCTTTTTTCTTTATTCTGCTCTGCAGTAGTTATTTCCACTATTTTATCTTCCAGGTCACTTATCCGTTCTTCTGCCTCAGTTATTCTGCTATTGATCCCATCTAGAGTATTTTTCATTTCACCTATTGTGTTGCTCATCGTTGCTTGTTTCATCTTTATTTCTTCTAGGTCCTTGTTAAATGTTTCTTGCATTTTGTCCATCCTATTTCCAAGATTTTGGATCATCTTTACTATCATTATTCTGAATTCTTTTTCAGGTAGACTGCCTATTTCCTCTTCATTTGTTAGGTCTGGTGCATTTTTATCTTGCTCCTTCATCTGCTGTGTGTTTTTCTGTCTTCTCTTTTTGCCTATCTTACTGTGTTTGGGGTCTCCTTTTTTCAGGCTGCAGGTTCGTAGTTCCTGTTGTTTTTGATGTCTGTCTCCAGTGGCTAAGGTTGGTTCAGTGGGTTGTGTAGGCTTCCTGGTGGAGGGGACTAGTGCCTGTGTTGTGGTGGATAAGGTTGGATCTTGTCTCTCTAGTGGGCAGGTCCACGTCTGGTGGTGTGTTTTGGGGTGTCTGTGGACTTATTATGATTTTAGGCAGCCTTTCTGCTAATGGGTGGGGTTGTGTTCCTGTCTTGCTAGTTGTTTGGCATAGGATGCTCAGCACTGTAACTTGCTGGTCGTTGAGTGAAGCTGGGTGCTGGTGTTGAGATGGAGATCTCTGGGAGATTTTCGCTGTTTGATATTATGTGGAGCTGGGAGGTCTCTTGTTGACCAGTGTCCTGAAGTTGGCTCTCCCACCTCAGAGGCACAGCACTGACTCCTGGCTGCAGCACCAAGAGCCTTTCGTCCACACGGCTCAGAATAAAAGGGAGAAAAAGTAGAGAGAATTAGTAGAAGTAGGAAGAAAGAAAGAAAGAAAGGAGGGAAGGAAGGAAGGAAGAAAGAAGAAAAGAAGGAAAGAAAGGGAGGGAGGGAGGAAGGAGGGAAGGAAGGAAAAAAGACAGAAAGAAAGAAGATACAGTAAAATAAAATAAAGTATAATAAAGTTATTGAATTAAAAAATAATTATTTAGACAAAAAAAGGGGGACGGATAGAATCTTAGGACAAATGGTGGAACCAAAGCTATACAGACAAAATCTTACACAGAAGCATACACATACACCCTCACAAAAAGAGGTAAAGGCGAAAAAATCATAAATCTTGCTCTCAAAGTCCACCTCCTCAATTTGGGATGATTCGTTGTCTAAAGGAGGGAAGGAAGGAAGGAAGGAAAGAAGGTAAAGTATAATAGAGTTATTAAAATTAATTATTAAGAAAAAAAATTTAAAAAAACCCAAAACAGTGGATGGATAGAACCCTAGGACAAATGGTGGAAGCAAAGCTATACAGACAAGATCTCACACAGAAGCATACACATACACACTCACAAAAAGAGGAAAAGGGGAAAAAATCATAGATCTTGCTTCGAAGTCCACCTCCTCAATTTGGGATGATTTGTTGTCTATTCATGTATTGCACAGATGCAGGGTACATCACGTATATTGTGGAGCTTTAATCCACTGTTTCTGAGGCTGCTGGGAGAGATTTCCCTTTCTCTTTTTTCTCACAGGTCACAGGGGCTCAGCTTTGGATTTGGCCCCGCCTCTGCGTGTAGGTCGCTGGAGGGCGTCTGTTTTTTGCTGAGACAGCACGGGGTTAAAGGAGCCGCTGATTCGTGGGCTCTGGCGCACTCAGGCTGGGGGGAGGGAGGGGCACAGCGTGCGGGGCGGGCCTGCGGTGGCAGAGGCCGGCGTGACGTTGCACCAGCTTGAGGCCCGCTGTGCGTTCTCCCTGGGAAGTTGTCCCTGGATCCCGGGAACCTGGCAGTGGCGGGCTGCACAGGCTCCCCGGAAGGGGGGTGTGGATAGTGACCTGTGCTCGCACACAGGCCCCTTGGTGGCGGCAGCAGCAGCCTTAGCGTCTCCCGCCCGTTTCTGGGGTCCGTGCTTTTAGCTGCAGCTTGCGCCCGTCTCTGGGGTCCGCGCTTTTATCCGCGGCTTGCGCCCGTTTCTGGGGTCCGCGCTTTTAGCCGCGGCTCGCACCCGTCTCTGGGGTCCGCGCTTTTAGCCGCGGCTCACGCCCGTCTCTGGGGTCCGCGCTTTTAGCTGCGGCTCGCCGTCTCTGGCGTTCGTGCTTTTAGCCGCGGCTCACGCCTGTCTCTGGAGTTCCTTTAAGCAGCGCTCTTAAACCCTTCTCCTCGCGCAGCAGGAAACAAAGAGGGAAGAAAAAGTCTCTTGCCTCTTCGGCAGGTGCAGACTTTTCCCCGGACTCCCTCCCGGCTAGCCGTGGTGCACTAACCCCTTCAGGCTGTGTTCAAGCCGCCAACCCCAGTCCTCTCCCTGCGCTCCGAACGAAGACCGAGCCTCAGCTTGCAGGCCCGCCCTCCCCGGCGGGTGAGCAGACAAGCCTCTCGGGCTGGTGAGTGCCGGTCGGCACCGATCCTCTGTGCGGGAATCTCGCCGCTTTGCCCTCCGCACCCCTGTTGCTGTGCTCTCCTCCGCGGCACCGAAGCTCCCCCTTCCGCCTCCCGCAGTCTCCGCCCGCGAAGGGGCTTCCTAGTGTGTGGAAACCTTTCGTCCTTCACAGCTCCCTCCCACTGGTGCAGGTGCCATCCCTATTCTTTTGTCTCTGCTTTTTCTTTTTTTTCTTTTGCCCTACCCAGGTATGTGGGGAGTTTCTTGCCTTTTGGGAGGTCTGAGGTCTTCTGCCAGCATTCAGTAGGTGTTCTGTAGGAGTTGTTCCACTTGTAGATGTATTTCTGGTGTATCTGTGGGGAGGAAGGTGATCTCCGCGTCTTACTCTTCCGCCATCTTCCCAGCACCCCACCGCTTGTAATCTGTTTATAACCACAGTTTTATTTGCTATATAATTATACACAATAGCCAAAAGGTAGAAGCAACCCAAATATCTATCAACAGACGAACAGATAAACAGAATGGTATATACACATGATGAAGTATTTAGCCTTAAAAAGAAGGAAATTTTGACATATGCTACAGCATGGATGAGGCTTGAAGATATTATGCCAAGTGAAATAAGCTGGACACAAAAGGGCAATATTGTATTATTCCACTTATATGAGGTTAAACTCCTAGAGAGAAGTCAAACTCCTAGAGAAAAAAAGTAAAGTGGTGGTTGCTTGGAGTGCAAGTCGGGGGATGGGGAGTTACTATTTAATGGGCACAGAATTTCCTTTTGGAAAGGTGAAAAAGTTCTGGAAATAGATGGTGGCAGTGGCTGTAAAACGATGTAAATGTGCTTAATGCTACCGAACCAAACACTTAAAAATGGTTAAAATGGCAAATTTTATGTTATATATGTTTTACCACACTAAAAATTATAAAAATTTCCTGATGTATCACTACTTATCTCTAAGTTGGCCATCTGAATGTAGTGAAATCCATTGATTCTAATAATTGTTAAATCTATTGCATCCAGAGTTTAGAGCCAGAAAACCCAAACCATAGCTTGGTCTTCCTGAAGTTTTCAGATGGCTAGACCGTGATGAACAGTGAATTTCATGAAGTCAGAATCCTTAAATGCTGATGTTCTCCTTGCCAGCATTTTACACTAATAGTTCTGTTGTATAAATTAGTGTTCAGTTTAAAAGATACATAACTTTTTCTCTGAAATTTATGTATGCTTATGAAGAAGTATGGTCACAGGGAAACTCAGTTTACTAGAGTTTGCCACAGGAAAAGATAGAGAGATGCTTGGCATTGCTTATTATTTAATTAATTTTTTTCCTCTTTCCAGAATTAGACCAAGAAAGTATTCCATTTTTATGAATGATTCTAGTTCAGAAGTGGGTTTTATGTGCTTTTTGTTAATCTCGAAATTAAGTGTTGTTTTGATTGTTTTTGATAATGGAGCAGACCAGATTTAACTTTCATGTTTATAAGTAAGTGCTTGCCTTCCATCTTCCTAGTTCATTGTGTAAGAGGCATTCTATCTCTAGTCATTTTTCTTTTTTATTAAGGTAGAATTTACATAAAATTGACCATTTTAAAGCAGACAATTCAGTGACATTTCGTACATTAACAGTGTTGTATGACTACCATCTCTGTCTAGTTTCAAAACATTTTTATCACCCGAAAAGGAAACCCTGTACTCATTAAGCAGTTACTCATCCACTCTCCCTCCTGGTAACCACCAGTCTGCTTTTTGTTTCTGTGGATGATTTACCTGTTCTGGATGCAAGCTTACTTCGTTTTATTGTGCTTTTGCTTTACTGCATTTTTTTTTTTTTTAACAAATTGAAGGTTTGTGGCAACCCTGCAGCTAGAAAGTCTTTTGGCGCCATTTTTCCAACAGCATTTGCTTACTTTGTGTCACATTTTGGTAATTCTTGGAATATTTCAAACTTTTTCATTATTATATTTGTTCTGGTGATTAGTGATCTTTGATATTACAATTGTAATTGTTGTGGGGTGACACAAACTGTGCCTATATGAATGGGCAAACTTAATTGATAAATGTGTGTATTCTGACTGCCCCCCGACTGGCTGTTCCCCGTTACTCTCCCTCTCCTTGGGCCTCCCTATTCCCTGAGATATAACAATATTGAAATTAGGCCAATTAATAGCCCTACAGTGGCCTCTAAGTGTTCAAGTGAAAGGAAGGGTTGCACGTTCTCACTGTAAATCAAAAGCTAGAAATGATTAAGCTCGGTGAGGAAGGCATGTCAAAAGCTCAGCCTCTTGCACCAGTTAGCCAAGCTGGGAATGGAAAGGAAAAGTTCTTGAAGGAAATTAAAAGTCCTACTCCAGTGAACACATGAATGATAAGAAGGCACAACAGCCTTATGGTTGATACGCAGAAAGTTTTAGTGGTCTGAATAGATGATCAGACCAGCCACCACATTTCCTTAAGCCAAAGCCTAATCCATAGCAAGGCCCTCTCTTCAGTTCTTTGAAGGCTTAGAGAGGTTAAGGAAGCTGCAGAAGAAAAGTTTGAAGCTCGCAGAGGTTGGTTCATGAGGTTTATGGAAAGAAGCCATTTCTGTACCATAAAAATGCAAGGTGAAGCTGCAAATGGTGATGTAGAAGCTGTAGTAAGTTATCCAGAAGGTCTAGATAAGACAATGAATGATGGTGGCTACACTAAACAACAGATTTTCAATGTAGACAAAACTCTCACAGCTAGAGAGGAGAAGTCAACGTCTGGCTTCAAGAACAGGCTGACCCTCTTGTTAGGGGCTAATGCAGCTGATGGCTTTAAGTTGAAGCTGATGCTCATTTACCGTTCCTAAAATCCTAGGGTCCTTGTGAATTATGGGCCTGTGCCCATAAATGGAAAAACAAAGCTTGGATGACAGCACATCAGTTTACAACATAATTTACTTAATGTTTTAAGCTCACTGTTGAGACCTAGTGCTCAGGAAAAAAGGATTCCTTCCAAAATATTAATGCTCATTGACAATGCACCTGGTCACCCAAGAGCTCTGATGGAGATGTACAGTGAGATTAATACTGTTTTCACGCCAGCTAACACAACATCCATTCTGTAGCCGACAGATCAAGGAGTTATTTTGAATTTCAAGTCTTGTTATTTAAGAAATATATTTCATAAGGCTATAGCTGCCATAGTTAGTGATTCCTTTGATGGATCTGGATAAAGTAAAGCCATTAAGAATATTTGTGATTCATGGGAAGAGGTCAAAATATCAACACACACAGGAGTTTGGAGGAAGTTGATTCTAATCCTCATGGATGACCTTGATTGGTTTAAGACTTCAGTGGAGGAAGTAACTGAAGATGTGGTGGAAATAGCAAGAAAACTAGAATTAGAAGTAGAGCCTGAAGATGTGCCTGAATTGCTGTAATATCATGATCAAACTAACAGATGAGGAGTTGCTTCTTATGGATGAATAAAGAAAGTGGTTTCTGGAGATGGAATCTACTCCTGGCGAAGATACTGTGAAGATTGTTGAAATGACAATAAAGGAATTAGAATATTACATAAACTTAGTTGATGAAGCAGGGCAGGGTTTGAAAGAACTAACTCCAATTTTGAAAGAAGTTCTACTATGGGTAAAATGGTATCAAACAGCATTACATGCTACCGAGAAATCATTCATGAAAGGAAGAGCCAGTCGCTGAGGCAGACTTCATTGTTGTCTTATTTTAAGAAGTTGCCACGGCCACCCCAGCCTTCACCCTGATCAGTCAGTAGCATCAACATCAACGTAAGACCCTCCACCAGCATAAAGAAAATGACTGAAGGCTTAGATGATGGGTAGCAGTTTTTAGCAATAAGTTTTTGTTTTTCGGTATGTGGGCCTCTCACTGTTGTGGCCTCTCCTGTTGCGGAGCACAGGCTCCGGACGTGCAGGCTCAGCGGCCATGGCTCACGGGCCTAGCCGCTCCGTGGCATGTGGGATCTTCCCGGACCGGGGCATGAACCCGTGTCCCCTGCATCGGCAGGCGGACTCTCAACCACTGCGCCACCAGGGAAGCCCCAATAAATTATTTTTAAATTAAGGTATATACATTGTTTACTTAGACATAATGCTATTGCACACTTAATAGACTACAGTACAGTGTAAACATAACTTTTGTACACGCTATGAAACTAAAAAGTTTGTGTGACTCACTTTATTGCAATATTTGCTTTATTGCTGTGGTCTGGAACTGAACATGCAATATCTCTGAGGTATGCCTGTATTTCATATCAGTGGAGTCATACAATATGTGGTCTTCCGTGTCTGGTTTCTTTCACTTAGCATAATGTTTTCTAGGTTAGTTCACGTAGCATGTATCAGTACTTCACTCCTTATGATTGAGTAATAGTCCTTATATGTATATAACACAATTTGTTTATCCACTCATCTGTTGATCCTTTAGTCATTTTTTATTAAAAACATAATCTAAAACCAGCTTATTCATTCATACAGTGAACATTTATGAAGCATCCATTATGTGTCAGGCAATGTGTTGGGTCCCAAGGATGTAAAAATGGCCATCATTTATAATTATAATGTGATACCTGCTGTAGTAGAGGTGTAACACAGTGTTTATACAACATAAGGGGTGGAGTGGTTAACACTGCTTGACAGGTGGATCTACTTCATCTTGCAAGCAGATTTTTCTGATGGCAAAGAGAAGACTATATAGATGTATTTTGTTCATTATAACTGTAGATCTCTATATTTGAAATGATAAGGTAGGTTCTTGAGGAGAGTACTCTTTATGGTGTTCTACTGCAGCTCACTGACAATAATTTTAGCTATTTTATTTCTAAGCTGTTTAGTCCCTCGTTATATATTACCTAAGGGGATAAGTGTTCTCATAAACTAGTTCCTTGGTCTGCCTAAGAATAGACTAAGATGCAGATGAGAGGCTTTTAGAGATTTGGGTTAGACTATACTTACCACCACAGATTGGTTATGTTCCAGTTGAATTCAGAGTGTATTAGCAGAACATAGGCAGCCATAAACTACCACCTTATATTTCTTTGAAGCCAGCCTGCTGCAGGAATGTTGAGTCAGTTTCTGAGAAGAAGAAATTCTCTGTACATATTACTTTTCTCCTTCAGCAATCTTACGCTGTTAACTTCAGTGATGGCACAGCTCTCTGTTCAGTTGTCAAAAATTGATAAATTAGTTTGACATGTAGAACTGGAATGAGTCTTATATGAAAGCCTTGGAAATATAAAGTATGGTGGGAAATATAGAAAGAACAGATTTACTAGAAGAGAGTGCTAATGAGACATTAATGGGAGGTTTCTAAAAAAATTTTTCAGCCTACAACACAGCAGTCACCTCAGGATGAGCAGGAAAAGCTCTTGGATGAAGCCATACAGGCTGTGAAGGTCCAGTCATTCCAGATGAAGAGATGCCTGGTAAGAAGGACAATTGCAGTCTGTGTATTCCTAAGAACACATATGCAGTGTTCTCTAAAGTTGTATAGCACTACTGCTTCTGGTAAATCTAATCTTCAGTCCCACTTCCCTCAAGCACTGCTTGGAGCAGTTTCAACAGATAGCCCTATTGAAATATTTACTTACCATTATATTTATGTTTTGAGATTGTCTGTCTTCCCTACCAGAATGTAAGCTCCATGAGGACAAGAGATCCTGACTCCTATTTACACGTCACTATATTATCACCATACCCTATCTCACCTGAATTACTAGCCTCATTAGTTCTGTACCTCAGAACTGAGGAGTACTTGACAGTACTTGACAGTACTTGCTTGATAAATATTGGTTGAACAAATGGATTTAAATGCTTTCAACTTGAATTATTCAGCTTTCCCCCCCTATCTTGAAGGATTTTATTTCTGTCCTGAATAGATACATTTTTTTCAGGAACTACCTTAAAAATTAGACCTATTTATATATTTTCATATTCTGAAAGGGTAGGAGATTATCTGTGTAGAAACTATAAATTCTCTGGATTAAAATTTAAGAAATGGAACCAAATAGGCTGGTACTTCAAGTTGTAAGTTGCTGTGTTGATGATGATAATAATATCTTGCCTTTGTAAAGTGTCTTAGAGTTTCTAAAGCTTAGTAATATGCTCTTTTAACCAATTGTATCTACTGTATTGCTTTTCTCGCAAACCAATTTGTAAAAACAAAACTCTTCGAATGGAGAAAATGGGTGAGCATGGAGCTTGCTATTGCTTGCTTCTGTCTCTTTCTGTGTATGAATAGTGTTTCCTGTATCTAAAGGAATTGTCTGCATTTATGTGTTAAGTGGGACACATGGACATTGTGAGGAGGAAAGCATAATTAAAGGAGTAGTCATTCCAGACATCTCTGAAGAGTATTTAACCTATGACCAAACCATTGTCAGAATAGTATCTTGCTTCAAAAGGATCAGTATGCCAGTTTTCTTTATTGCAGGTAAAATATGAATTGGTGGAGTTACAGTTTCAGTGTTGCTAGGGGTTGTAAAGACGAGTTATTGCCAGGAAGCTTGCAGCCCTAGATAAATTAGATTTGCTAAGCTTTGCAGCCCTGGTGAGGAACTATGTTTCTTATTCTTTTCAGTAAACAGAAGGCAGGGTGAAACTAAACTTGATTTTTATGCGATTAAAATACTTTAGGTGCTGTATACTTATAAAACCGTGTAACAGATCCTTGGTGAAAGAGTTTATATAACCAAGTTAAATGTTTATTTAAATTAAGCATTCTCACCAATTCTCTTGGTATTTCTGTAGGACAAAAACAAGCTTATGGATGCTCTGAAACATGCTTCTAATATGCTTGGTGAACTTCGGACTTCTATGTTATCACCAAAGAGCTACTATGAACTTTGTATCTTTTGAATGTTGAAGAATGAACATTTTGATCATACTTTTTTCTCGATAAGGCCATATTTTGTTTGTTCCTTAAGTTTTTCTGAAGTTGTGTTATTGTCTTAACCAAATAGTACTCCTTCTCCATGCAAATGTGCTCAGTGAGAAAAAGAAAAACTTAGTATCAGAAACCCTTTTTCTATGCTTAAATTTCAAGTGGGTTGTTGTTACATGTCAATTTTCAGACTCTCATGAAGGTTATTGAAAGTATTAGACAATTAGTTCTTTTTGCTTGTTTGTATTTTAATTTGTTTTGGGCTGTGCTGGGTCTTCGTTGCTGTGCGTGGACTTTATTTGCGGCGAGCGGGGGCTACTCTTCGTTGCGGTGCGCAGGCTTCTCATTGCAGTGGCTTCTCTTGTTGCGTAGCACAGGCTCTAGGCTTGCGGGCTTCAGTAGTTGTAGCACACTGGCTCAGTAGTTGTAGCACACTGCCTCAGTAGTTGTGGCTCGCAGGCTCTAGAGCACAGGCTCAGTAGTTGTGGCGCACAGGCTTCGTTCCTCCGTGGCATGTGGGATCTTCCCGGACCAGGGCTCAAAGCCGTGTCCCCTGTTTTGGCAGGCGGATTCTTAACTACTGCGCCACCAGAGAAGTCCCTAGGCAGTTGGTTCTTTAATGCTAAGATTTTGTCATGCAGGACTCTGAAATGGAAAGGAAATCAATGCTTTGCCATTTCAAAACCCTTTAGTAGTCTGACAGGCAATCTTGTTTTTGTTGCCTTGCTTTACCAGACATCTTTTAAAACCCTCATTTTAAAGTAGGGAAAGCCCAGAAGAAATTCTCTCTTTACTTAATTTAAAAATGCTCTCATACATGACTAACATTTAAGAAATTTGCCCAATACGGTAGTTCCCTGGTGGCCTAGTGATTACGATTCTAGGTTTTCACTGCCATGGCCCAGTTTCAGTCCCTCGTTGGGGAACTAAGATCCCACAAGCTGCATGGTGTGGCCAAAAAATAAAAAATAAAATAAAATAAATATATGGCAATATCAAAAAAAAGAAAAACAGAAATTTGCCCAATAATTTAATGACTCCAACAAGTTGCAGAGTATTGCTTAGGTTGACTTAGCTTTGAATCCTTAATGATAATTAAAAGATATGGCTATTTCTGATGAACTGCACTACTTGGAAGTTTACCTGACAGATGAGTTTGCTAAAGGAAGAAAAGTGGCAGATCTCTATGAACTTGTACAGTACGCTGGAAACATTATCCCAAGGCTGTAAGTTATTAAGACTGTGAGGGCTTTTATATCTGCATTTCCCACTTTATGTTATATCCTTTACAATCAGCAGCTTTTTTAAACCAAGTTTAAGGTTATTTAATTTCTTAACGAATAGAGGTTAACATTCTGATAGTGATTAAGGTTTTAGAGTATAATTAGTTTTACTTTTTATAGATTATTGAGGAACTTTGGAAATAGGAAAAATGGACATATTTTGTTTAATTGCTTGACTACTAGAAAAATTAATATAATGACAATTATAAGAGACCTAATGTGTTTAAAGGTGATGATATATATATAAAAATGGAGGGGTGTCAGTAAACAGTTATATTTTAAATCAAACGATATTTTCTTCATTGTGCAGGAGAAAACCTGCTCCCTGTCTTGTTTTTTTAATGTTTGTATATGCTATGTTTGAATATAATCAAATTCTTGACTTGAGTATTTTATATTTCTAATCTAATGTTGCCTCATAATTCTTCTAGTTATCTGTTGATCACAGTTGGAGTTGTATATGTCAAGTCATTTCCTCAATCCAGGAAAGATATTTTGAAAGATTTGGTAGAAATGTGCCGAGGCGTGCAGCACCCCTTGAGAGGTCTATTTCTTCGAAATTATCTACTTCAGTGTACCAGAAACATCTTACCTGATGAAGGAGAGCCAACAGAGTAAGTGCTTTTCTTTCTTGATTTAATTGTAGTATTTTTTTGTTGTAAAACATACAAAAAGTATAGAAAAGTATATAGAAGAAAATAAATATCAATAATTCTCCTGCCCAGAGTCAGCCACTGGTAGCATTTTTTTTCTTTTTCTTTTTTTTTTGTGGTACGCGGGCTTCTCACTGTTGTGGCCTCTCCCGTTACGGAGCACAGGCTCTGGACGCACAGGCTCAGCGGCCATGGCTCACGGGCCCAGCCGCTCCGCGGCATGTGGGACCGGGCCACGAACCCATGTCCCCTGCATCGGCAGGCGGACTCTCAACCACTGTGCCACCAGGGAATCCCCACTGGTAGCATTTTGTGTATAGATTTCCTTTGAGACACGGAACTCCTCAGTATATGTGATGTGATACAAAATGTACTGTTATGAAAATTATGTGTGGATTATTAGTACCTGCTTTTTTCATGCAACATAATTGAGAGCATTTTTTTCATTCCATCGGATATTCTTTGAAAATGTGACTTTTTAAATGAGTTACATTTTGAAAATGGTATTTGTGATAAAATAATGAAATATGCTTAACTTTTTCTATGAGCTAGCCAGTTTTCATATTGTTTCTTGAATGTCTGTCAGTTTTTATAATTTGTCAACTTCTAGTTACCCCAGAGTATTAGTGATTTCAATTATCTGTGCACACAAATTAGATATTAACTCCAAAACAGAAAGCAAAAAGCCATTCAGAGAGAGCCCTATCTCTTATGTGAGCAGTATTCCAGCATCCGAGTCCATTGTGCTTTTATCCCACAAAAAGGGTAGATGGTCAGCCTGCTGTGGTCTCATCCAACTGGGTGAACTATTCATGAGACACGTTCCCTTGGTTGAGAAACTTAATTCCCTTTTTCTAAAGTTTATTCATTTATTTCTAATGTGTATATTTTAGTGGTTTTTAGTATATCTGCATCATTTCCTTTTCAAAAGAAAAACTTTAATAAAAATTTAACCAATGCACAAAACAAAAAGTTTAAATGGTATAGAAAAGATAAAAATTTAATGGTGTAGAGAATATGGTGAGGTTATTTGCTTTATTATGATTTGACTCAGTTTTGAGCATTTAATTAGGCAATAAGCAAAAAATTTTGAAAACTTCTAAGTTCACCTTCTTAGGAGATGTAAAAATAAGGAGGAAATACTTGGTATCTTCCCTTGCAGAGCTTACAAAGCTTATACTCCAATTGAAAACATAAAATATTCAACAATAAAATGATGAGATAACAGTGACACTTGTAAGTGTCAACTTTTTTAGGCCTTTTGAATTAATGGAATACAATTCCAAGAACAAGTTTAGTTGGCCCAGGAAAGGGAGTGGTGGGGGAAGCGTTTTGTCCCTTTACACTTGAACTGTGTCCTCTCCCTGATGTTTTTTTCTCTTGAGTCTGTTCCCTTTGAAATTGAGCACTGAGCCAGTGAGGTTTAAAGTGTCTTTCATAAAGCATTTGGTGTATTAAAGAGGTAAGAAGGAAATGCACAAAGAAGAGGAATAGTAGTAATTTTTCCTATAATTTAAACACCGTATATAAAGATTTTTCCATTTCTTTGCAGTGAAGAAACAACTGGTGATATCAGTGATTCCATGGATTTTGTACTACTCAACTTTGCAGAAATGAACAAGCTCTGGGTTCGAATGCAGCATCAGGGACATAGCCGAGATAGAGAAAAAAGAGAACGAGAAAGACAAGAACTAAGGATTTTAGTGGGAACAAATTTGGTGCGCCTCAGTCAGTTGGAAGGTGTAAATGTGGAACGTTATAAACAGGTTTATATCTTTTTACTTCTCATCTTTTCTTATGTCGTGAGATGTAAATTGAAGTCTGATTTTTAAAATTGAAATATTTTTAAAAATAATATTACACTGAAAACCATTGACAATCAAAGAAGACTTAAATAAACTAAAAGATATATATTTTGAGTCTGTGCTTGTGGATTGGAAGACTCAATGTTATCAAGATACCAATTTTCTTTAAATTGAGATTTAGTATATTTTAACTATTGGTTTTGTAAGCCATATAGTTTGCAGCTACTAAATTCTGCCAATGTAGTGCAAAAGCAGGGAAATACAATGTGGAAACAATTTACAAAAATGGGCATTAAACTAGGTTTGCTGACCCCTAGAAGAGATGATCCAGAGCAGACCCACATGTATATAATCAACTATTGTTGATAAGCGTGCAAAGGCAACCTTTTCAACAAGTGATTCTGCAACAATTGGACATCTGTATGCAAACAAAGCCTGTGAACTGCAACCCATTTTCATGTAGAGAAACTAAAAAAAAATGATCAAAGTCATAAGTGTGAAATTTGCAACTATGAAACTTTTAGAAGAAAACACGAAGGAAATCTTTGTAACCTTGAATTACATAAAGCTTTCCTAGGACACAAAAAGGACAAACCATAAAAGAAAAAAAACTGATGACATGGACTTTGGCTTTTATGAAATAGAAACTCAGAATTTTTTATTTAAAAATTCTGTAAAATTTCAAAGCTTAGTCTAGAAATGATATATATGTCAGAAAAATCTAAAATATGACTTTTAAACTAATAGCTCAAATGTGTTATTAGAGGAGTTACTTAGGATTTTGAAAATAATTTTTTAACTCCTAAAAATTTTTTTTTCTCTTTTCAGATTGTTTTGACTGGCATATTGGAGCAAGTTGTGAATTGCAGGGATGCTTTGGCTCAAGAATATCTCATGGAGTGTATTATTCAGGTAAGTGAGAACATTTCAGGGTATTAAAGAACTCATTTTATATTTTATTAATTTTCATTGTTTTGGGAAAAAATCTTGATTGAAGAGAAATTAAGGTTTCCTGAATAAATCCCTTTCTCCTATTAATGTAACAACTTGGTCTTTGTATTGATGTCTTTTTCTCCCAAAAATGTAGAAAAGATTAACATCCAAGTTTTCTAGGTATCGTTAGTTTTAGTTTAATTGTAGCTGTACTTTGGAATTTGTTCAAGATGGCAGAGTAGAAGGGCTTGCGCTCACTCCCTTTTGCGAGAGCACCAGAATCACAACTCACTGCTGAATGATCATTGACAGGAAGCCACTGGAACTCACCAAAAAATATACCCCACATCCAAAGACTCCTGCTGCAATGAGACAGTAGGAGGGGCACAATCATGATAAAATCAATCCCGTAAGCACTGGGTGGGCGACTCACAAACTGGAGAACAATTATACCTCAAAAGTCCACCCACTGGAGTGAAGGTTCTGAGCCCCACCTCAGGCTTCCCAACCTGGGGGTCTGCCAAAGTGAGGAGAAATCCCCAGAGAATCAGACTTTGAAGGCCAGTGGGGTTTGATTGCAGGACTTTGACAGGAATGGGGGGAACAGAGACTGTACTCTCGGAGGGCACACACAAAGTAGTGTGTGCACCAGGACCAAGGGGGAAGGAGCAGACACCACAGGAGACTGAACCAGACCTACCTGATAGTGTTGGAGGGTCTCCTACAGAGGCAGGGGGCGGCTGTGGCTCACTGCGGGGACAAGGACACTGGCAGCAGAAGTTCTGGGAGTTACTTCTTGGCGTGAGTCCTCCCAGAGTCCGCCATTAGCCCCACCAAAGAGCCTTGTAGGCTCCAGTGTTGGATTGCCTCAGGCAAAACAACCAACAGGGAGGGAACTCAGCCTCACCCATCAGCAGACAAGCATATTAAACTTTTCCTGAGTTCTGCCTACCAGAGCAACACCCAGCTTTACCCACCATTAGTCCCTCCCAACAGGAAGCTTGCACAAGCCTCTTAGCCTCATCCACCAGAGGGCAGACAGCAGAAGCAAGAAGAACTACAGGCTTGCAGCCTGCTGAATGAAAACCACAATCACAGAAAGATAGACAAAATGAAAAGGCAGAGGACTATGTCCCAGATGAAGGAACAGGATAAAACCCTGGAAAAACAACTAAATGAAGTGGAGATAGGCAACCTTCCAGAAAAAGAATTCCGAATAATGATACTGAAGATGATCCAGGACCTCGGAAAAAGAGTGGAGGAAAAGATTGAGAAGATGCAAGAAATGTTTAACAAATACATAGAAGAATTAATGAACAAACAAACAGATGAACAATACAATAACTGAAATGAAAAATACACTAAAAGAAATCAATAGCAGAATAACTGAGGCAGAGAAGAATGGGTAAGTGACCCGGAAGAAGGAATGGTAGAAATCATTGCGGTGACAGAGAATAAAGAAAAAAGAATGAAAAGAAATGAAGACAGCCTAAGAGACCTCTGGGACAACATTCAACGCACCAACATTGGCATTATAGGAGTCCCAGAAGGAGAAGAGAGAAAGAAAGGACCCAAGAAAATATTTGAAGAGATTGTAGTCAAAAGCTTCCCTAACATGGGAAAGAAAATAGCCACCCAAGTCCAGGAAGCACAGAGAGTCCCAGGCAAGATAAACCCAAGGAGAAACACACTGAGACGCATAGTAATCAAATTGACAAAGATAAGGACAAAGAAAAATTATTAAAAGGTACAAGGGAAAAATGACAAATAACATACAAGGGAACTCCCATAAAGTTAACAGCTGATTTCTCAGCAGAAACTCTGCAAGCCAGAAGGGAATGGCATGATATATTTAAAGTGATGAAAGGGAAGAACCTACAACACAGAATACTCTACCCAGCAAGGATGTCATTCAGATTTGATGGAGAAATGAAAAGCTTTACAAACAAGCAAAAGCTAAGAGAACTCAGCACCACCAAACCAGCTCTACAACAAATGCTAAAGAAACTTCTCTAAGTGGGAAACACAAGAGTAGAAAAGGACCTACAAAAACAAACCCAAAACAATTAAGAAAATGGTAATAGGAACATATATATCGATAGTTACCTTAAATGTAAATGGGTTAAATGCTGCAACCAAAAGACACAGACTGGCTGAATGGATACAAAAACAAGACCCTTATATATGCTGTCTACAAGAGACCCACTTCAGACCTAGGGACATGTACAGACTGAAAGGAGGGGATCGAAAAAGATATTCCATGCAAATGGAAATCAAAAGAAACTGGAGTAGCAATACTCATATCAGATAAGATAGATTTTAAAATAAAGACTTACAAGAGATAAGGAAGGACACTACGTTAATGATCAAAGGATCAATCCAAGAAGAAAACATAACAATTATAAATATTTATGCACCCAACACAGGAGTACCTCAATACATAAGGCAAATGCTAACAGTGATAAAAGTGGAAATCAACAGTAACACAGTAATATTAGTGGACTTCAGCACCTCACTTACACCAATAGATCATCCAGACAGAAAATAAATAATAAACACAAGCTTTAAATGACACAATAGACCAGATAGACTAAATTGATTTTTATAGGACATTCTACCCAAAAGTGGAAGAATAGACTTTTGTCTCAACTACACACGGAACGTTCTCCAGAATAGATCACATCTTGGGTCAAAAATCAAGCCTTGGGAAATTTAAGAAAACTGAAATTGTATCAAGTATCTTTACTGACCACAACGCTATGAGATTAGAAATCAATTACAGGAAAAAAAACCCTATAAAACACACAAACACTTGGAGGCTAAATAGTGCACTGCTAAATAACCAAGAGATCACTGAAGAAATCAAAGAAGAAATTTAAAAATACCTAGAAACAACTGACAATGAAAACACAATGATCCAAAACCTATGGAACACAGCAAAAGGAGTTCTAAGAGGGAAGCTTACAGCAATTCAAGCTCACCTCAAGAAACAAGAAAATTCTCAAATAATCTAACCTTACACCTAAAGCAACTAGAAAAAGAAGAACAAACAAAACCCAAAGTTAGTAGAAGGAAAGAAATCATAAAGATCAGAGCAGAAATAAATGAAATAGAAACAAAGAAAACAATAACAAAGATCTATAAAACTAAAAGCTGGTTCTTTGAGAAGATAAACAAAATTGATAAACCTTTAGCCAGGCTCATCATGAAAAAGAGGGAGAGGACTCAAATCAATAGAATTAGAAGTGAAAAGGAGAAGTTAACAATGGAAACCACAGAAATACAAAGCATTGTAAGAGACTACTACAAGCAACTCTATGCCAGTAAAACAGACAACCTGGAAGAAATGGACAAATTCTTAGAAAAAGATAACCTTCCAAGACTGAACCAGGAAGAAATAGAAATTATAAACAGACCAATCGCAAGTAATGAAATTGAAACTGTGATTAAAATCTTCCAACAAACAGAAGTTCAGGACCATATGGCTTCACAGGTGAATTCTGTCAAACATTTAGAGAAGAACTAACACCCAGTCTTCTCAAACTCTTAATATTGCAGAGGAAGGAACACTCCCAAACTCATTCTACGAGGCCACCCTCACCCTGATATCAAAACCAGACAAAGATACTACAAAAAAAGAAAATTACAGACCAATATCACTGATGAATATAGATGCAAAAATCCTCAACAAAATACTAGCAAACAGAATCCAGTAACACATTAAAAGGCTCATACACCATGATCAACTAGGATTTATCCCAGGTATGCAAGGATTCTACAATATATGCAAATCAATCAATGTGACACACCATATTAACAAATTGAAGGATAAAAACGATACAATTATCTCAATAGATGCCACAAAAGCTTTTGACACAAGTCAACACCCATTTATGATAAAAACTCTTCAGAAAGTGGGCATAGAGGGAACCTACCTCAACATAATAAAGGCCATACATGACAAACCCACAACAAACATCATTCTCAATGGTGAAAAACTGAAAGCATTTCCTCTAAGATCAGGAACAATATAAGGATGTCCACTCTCGCCACTGTTATTCAACATAGTTTTGGAAGTCCTAGACACGGCAATCCAAGAAGAAAAAGAAAAGGAATACAAATTGGAAAGGAAAAGGTTAAACTGTCTCTGCAGGTGACATGATACTGTACGTAGAAAATCCTAAAGATGCCACCAGGAAACTACTAGAGGTAATCAATGAATTTGGTAAAGTTTCAGGATACAAAATTAATACACAGAAATCTCTTGCATTCCTATACACTAACAACAAAAGATCAGAAAAAGAAATTAAGGAAATAATCCCATTCACCATTGCAACAAAAAGAATAAAATACCTAGGAATAAACTTACCTAAGGAGGTAAAAGACTATAAGACACTGATGAAAGAAACCAAAGGTGACACAAACAGATGGAGAGATATACCATGTTCTTGAATTGGAAGAATCAATATTGTGAAAATGACTACTACGTAAAGCAATCTACAGATTCAATGTAACCCCTGTCAAATTACCAATGGCATTTTTTACAGAACTAGAACAAAAAGACTTAAAATTTGTATGGATATACAAAAGACCCCAAATAGCCAAAACAATCTTGAGAAAAAAAAAATGGAATTGAAGGAATGAGACTCCCTGACTTCCAACTATACTACAAAGCTACAGTAGTCAAGACAATTTGGTACTGGCACAAAAACAAAAATACCAATGGAACAGGATAGAAAGCCCAGAGATAAACCCATGCACATATGGTCACCTTATATTTGATAAAGGAGGCAAAAATATACAATGGAGAAAAGACAGTCTCTTCAATAAGTGGTGCTGGGAAAACTGGACAGCTACATGTAAAAGAATAAAATTAGAACACTTCCTAACACCATACACAAAAATAAACTCAAAATGGATTAAAGATCTAAATGTAGGACTGGACACTATAAAACTCTTAGAGGAAAACACAAGAAGAACACTCTTTGACATAAATCACAGCAAGATCCTTTTTGACCCACCTCCTAGAGTAATGGAAATGAAAACAAATAAACAAATGGGACCTAATGAAACTTAGCAGCTTTTGCACAGCAAAGGAAACTATACACAAGACAAAAAGACAACCCTTGGAATGGGAGAAAATATTTGCAAAGAAATCAGCAAACAAGGATTAATCTCCCAAATACATAAACAGCTCGTGCAGCTCAATATCAAAAACACAACCCAATCAAAAAATGGACGGAAGACCTAAATAGACATTTCTCCAAAGAAGACATACAGATGGCCAAGAGGCACATGAAAAGCTGCTCAACATTACTAATTATTAGAGAAATGCAAATCAAAACCACAATGAGGTATCACCTCACACTGGTTAGAATGACCATCATCAGAAAATCTACAAACAGTAAGTGCTGGAGAAGGTGTGGAGAAAAGGGAACCCTCTTGCACTGTTGGTGGGAATGTAAATTGATACAGCCACTATGGAGAACAGTATGGAAGTTCCTTAAAAAGCTAAAAATAGAATTACCATATGACCCAGCAATACCACTACTGGCATATACCCAGAGAAAACCATAATTCAAAAAGACACATGCACCCAAATGTTCATTGCACACTATTTACAATAGCCAGGTCATGGAAGCAACCTAAATTCCCATTGACAGACGAATGAATAAAGATGTGGTACATATATACAATGGAATATTACTCAGCCGTAAAAAGGAATGAAATTGGGTCATTTGTAGAGACGTGGATGGACCTAGAGACTGTCATACAGAATGAAATAAGTCAGAAAGAGAAAAACAAATATTGTCTATTAATGCATATATGTGTAATCTAGAAAAATGGTACAGATGAACTGGTTTGCAAGGCAGAAACGGAGACACAGATGTAGAGAACAAACGTATGGACACTAAGTGGGGGAAGCGGGGGTGTGGGGTTGTGGTGGTGGGATGAATTGGGAGATTGGGACTGACATACATACACTAATGTGTATAAAATAGATAACTAATAAGAACCTGCTGTATAGCACAGGGAGCTTTAGTTCGCTGTACAGTAGAAACTAACACAACAGTGTAAAACAACTATACCCCAATTAAAAAAAGAAAAAAGGGAAATAAAATAAAGACAGAGTTGTTAACACTGCCAGATGGGCCATATTGGAAGCTGATGCAAAGGAAAAATACTGATCTTCCTTAACTTAAAATTTTGATAGTTTGGTTTGTCATTTTTTGGCATTACTGAGTCTCATTTTTCTTACCTTGAAATGGGACTAACAGAGATCCTTATAAAATTGTCAGGAGCATTAAATAAAATAAACCTGGAAAAAAAATTGTAGATGTACTTTGGTTAATAGAATATTTCTTTCTGGGGTTATGTTTAGAGAGGCTTAAAAGTGATGTATTTGAATTTGGTTTTATAAGATTAAAATGATTTTTTTTCCCACAAATATGAACTTTAAATACTAAGTCCAGAATATTGTGTGAAATGCTTTTTCTAATTGATCTTTACTATTTGGTTTTAATAATAATTGAGTATTATTTGATTTTCAGGTTTTCCCTGACGAATTCCACCTTCAAACTTTGAATCCTTTTCTTCGGGCCTGTGCTGAGTTACACCAAAATGTAAATGTGAAAAACATAATCATTGCTTTAATTGATAGGTAAGAATTTCCAACACTGGAGGGCAGATGTTCCGACTTGGGAATAATGAATTTAAAACATTTTTGTGAATTCTTTTTTTCTGTTCCATCTTTATTAATATTTTTGATGTAGTTACACTAGTTCTGTAAGTCTGAGTACTTACTAAGTGCTTGTCTAGCTTACGCATGAAATAAGTTTAGCTCTTAATTGTACAGGGGTCATGAAGGTAATATATTTTAATCTATGCATTTAATTGGCATTTAAAGACATTATACAGACCTAAGATGTTAGTCATAAATCCAAATTTTATAAATCCAAAGATCACTGAAGAGCAAAACTTGTTTTTTACCATGATGAAAGTATCTTGGGCTTCCCTGGTGGCACAGTGGTTAAGAATCCGCCTGCCAATGCAGGGGACACAGGTTTGATCACTAGTCCAGGAAGATCCCACGTGCCATGGAGCAACTAAGCCTGTGCACCACAACTACTGAGCCTGTGCTCTAGAGCCTGTGAGACACAACTACTGGGCCCACGTGCCACAACTACTGAATCCCACGTGCCTAGAGCCCGTGCTCCACAACAAGAGAAGCCACCACAATGAGAAGCCCGCACACCACAACGAAGAATAGCCCCCGCTCGCTGCAACTAAAGAAAGCCCGCGTGCAGCAATGAAGACCCAACACAGCCAAAAATAAATTAATTAATTATAAAAAAAAGAAAGTTATCTTTCAGTGGGAACCAGTTTGATCTGGAGTCTTCTTTATCAAGTAGCCATAAATATAGATGATTAAGAATGTTCAGGTAGGGCTTCCCTGGTGGTGCACTGGTTGAGAGTCTACCTGCCGATGCAGGGGACACGGGTTCGTGCCCCGGTCCGGGAGGATCCCACATGCCGCGCAGCAGCTGGGCCCGTGAGCCATGGCCGCTGAGCCTGTGCGTCCGGAGCCTGTGCTCCGCAACGGGAGAGGCCACAACAGTGGGAGGCCCGCGTACCGCAAAAAACGAAAAAAAAGGACGTTCAGGTAATCACTGCATCATCACATGTTTTTAAAGAAGAATTTTCAAGTATTAAAAATGTTATTAAATCCTCTTTAAGTTTGACTTCTTTAGCCTTTGGTCTTTGTTAAAAGTATAAAACTTGGCCTTCAATAATAGCTTTAATGAGTGCATGCTGGGTGCTAGTACATAGTATGTGTCCTGCTTGTGAGCATACACTCATTGACATTATGAAACCAGAAACCCAAGGGTAGATTTATTTCTGCAAATACTTTTTATTATATTTTAAATATCTAAGTTATTAGTTTTAAAGTCTGAGAATTTATATAGCAGAATTCTTCAAATTATCTTGTCAGTCCTGGACATTAAGAATTATAAGTTACTTGGCCATGCTCTTTTTTTTTTCTTTTTTAAAGCATTTCTCTTTTTTTATTAATTTATTTTATTTTTTGCCTGTACTATGTGTTAGTTGCAGCATGTGGGATTTTCATTGAGGCATGCGGGATCTTTTGTTGTGGCACGCAGGCTTCTTTCTAGTTGTGGTATGCGGGTTTTCTCTCTGTAGTTGTGGCACGCAGGCTTCTTTCTAGTTGTGGTACACGGGTTTTCTCTCGTTGTGGCATGTGGGCTCCAAGGCGCATGTGCTCTGTAGTTTGCGGCACACAGGCTCTCTAGTTGAGGTGTGTGAGTTCAGTAGTTGTGTCCTGGAGGCTTAATTCCCCCGCGGCATTTGGGATCTTAGTTCCCCAACCAGGGATCCCACCCACATCCCCTGCACTGTTAAGTGGATTCTTTACCACTGGACCACCAGTAAAGTCCTCTATTTGGGCATACTCTTAATGGAAGCTAGTAACTGGATTTTCCTATGTTGGGTGTATTGTCACTTAACCGTTTCTGTCAGTAGTGGTTCTTCTGTGCATAACAAAATGTGCGTCTAGTTGTAACCATGATAAACACTTAGTGATAATGGAACAGACGTTATTTTGTATAGTTTAAGATGTGGTAATAGAAGTTAACTTTACTACTTTTAGAATTAGTTGTGTTTTAAACTTTTCAGTAGTAAAAATGCAGTGTCTTAAAAGAGTCTAGGCGCTTTTTATATTTAAAAGATTATTTTTTATAATCATGGCTGTTGAATACGTTTATCACCTTTAATACATTTCTATCCATATCTACTTAATTAATTTGGCAGAATTGGCCTGTCGAAAATTTGTTGTGTATGGTATAAAGTAAGAATACAGTGAAATAAGGCATCATTGGTAAAACTGTTTCATTAAAAATGAATTGTCCTTCTTAATCTTTTTAGGAGAAAGGTTCTAGGAGAAGTACACTTGGAGAAAATACAGAACAGCATAAAGAATAAAATGTCATCCATGATCCCACTACCCAGATCCCTATATTCTTTTAAATAAAGATTATTTTCTTTTTTAGATTAGCTTTATTTGCTCACCGTGAAGATGGACCTGGAATTCCAACAGATATTAAACTTTTTGACATATTTTCACAGCAGGTGGCTACAGTAATACAGGTTTGTATGGCTTTGTTCCTAAGTTCTCAAAACTTTCAAACTTCTCAGGTGGTAGTTCCTCTTCTAATTGTTTAAAATAAATTCCATGGTTTTCTGAACATTCCAGTCGAGACAAGACATGCCTTCGGAGGACGTTGTATCTTTACAAGTCTCTCTCATTAATCTCGCTATGAAGTGTTATCCTGATCGTGTGGACTATGTTGATAAAGTTCTAGAAACAACAGTGGAGATATTTAATAAGCTCAACCTTGAACAGTAAGTCAAAGTTAAACATTTTTGTAAAAACCTTTGTAAAGCACTTTTTTGTCCCAGATTTATTTTTCTTTTGCAATTCCTTTTTGAAATGTTAGCGTTCATCTTGTTTTAAGTATTTGTTAGATCGACATGCTCGGTACTAATCAGGGCAGAAAGTGGCAACCAACTGCTTGGCTGTGTACATTGATCAAGTAGTGGCACTCATAGACCATAGCAGTCTTCAGGGACCAGTGTCTCCAATTCAGACCCCTTTGTATATATGGGTGAGTTAGTTTTTAAACTGGTAAGGAAACTATTTATATCAAGCAGTATTTCCATGAGAAGTGGTTTCCTACAGATGAGCAAGATGTGAAAAAATTAGGGAGGCATGTATGTATTTAAGGTGTGGAAATTAATTGGTTTAAATTTTTCTCTATTTTGAGCTTTGATTTTGATACCATCAAGGATAATATAATATTCTGTTGTCTACTTGCATCTTCTTCAACTATGCTGTCCTGGACCTGTTGCATCCTCTAGTGGCCACTGTGGGCAGTTCTGATCCCTTTATGTTTTCCCAGCAGTCCTCTTACTGTCCCATCCTTCACTGCTTCTGAACATGTGGTCAATTTAGGACCCTCCTTGCCCTATACCCCTCCTTGCCCAATCTAGGCCCCTCCTTGCCCTATATATATAGGCCCCTATATATACACTCACGTAATCTTTCCGCTTTCCATCTCTCCTCCAGTGGTTTAGTTAACATCTGGAAGATTTCTTTTTCTTTTACCTCTTTTTATTCCTCCTTTTTCTTTTTGTCACTCCCATTTTTTGTGAACTCAAAAACATTCCAGATCTTGAATAAGTGATGTATCTATATCTTCCCCCACTAAGTGAGTTTTAAAGTAAAATTAGACAAAATAAAAAATTAGAAATCCCAACCTCTAAAGGTCTTATAAATGCCTGGATATTCTTCAGCCCCCACGGAATGTTCCTAATTTCATCCTGCTTTTCCTTAGTCATCAACATCTGATGCAGAAGAAATAATTTATGTATTTTTCTATTTTGTTGAATTGCTATTTTTGCATGGCTTTGTCACCCTGAATGTACCGTACTTATTGGCTGCCCTAGAAACCTAACTACCACTTAAAATACTTCCCTTAGAAATACCACATTCTAGACAGGCATTTTAACTCCAGGTATACAACCTGTTTATGAATTGGAGACTAGCATAACTTATTGTATCAATAGGACATTAATAGATGAATAAATGTGTTTAGAAAGACACCTGATAAACCTCTCTTGGAAGTCATTGGGGTGTTTTGGGGTGGTGTGATTCACTTGACCCATTTCCTTTAATATTATAAATGAAAAATTTCAAATTTTTGTGAATCAAGTGCTGTTTGTGTATATAAGAAGTTAATTTCATTCACTAAAGGGCTGCTGTTTTTGTTTTTGCAGTATTGCTACCAGTAGTGCAGTTTCAAAGGAGCTCACCAGACTTTTGAAGATACCTGTTGACACTTACAACAATATTTTAACAGTCTTGAAATTAAAACATTTTCACCCACTCTTTGAGTACTTTGACTATGAGTCCAGAAAAAGCATGAGTTGTTATGTGCTTAGTAATGTTCTGGATTATAACACAGAAATTGTCTCTCAAGACCAGGTAAGAGAATACCCACATGCTTTATTAGAAAAACAGAGACAATGTAGTTATGGTTTTAGACCTTGAGACAAACACATGAGATGGGCGGGGAGGGTAATTTACTACTAAAAAAAGTTACAAGTAGCTTATTCATTATATAAATGAGATAATTGGGGATGTATAAAGAAGAAATTATAAAATAACTATAATCCCACCAGGAAGAGAGGTCCATTGATTAACTATTGATTAACATTTGGTGCGTCTCTTTCTAAATGTTTATATGTGTACCAACATGCATATACTTTCATACAGAAGAAGGAATTATGTTGTTGATACTATTTCGTGACTACTTTACACAACTAGAAATGCTTTTGTCAGTGGCATTATATGCTGATTGTTTCACCCCAGTGGGTTTCTGTCTCCCATGATACAGGTGGATTCCATAATGAATTTGGTATCCACGTTGATTCAGGATCAGCCAGATCAACCTGTAGAAGACCCTGACCCAGAGGACTTTGCTGATGAGCAGAGCCTTGTGGGCAGATTCATTCATCTTCTACGGTCTGAGGACCCTGATCAGCAGTACTTGGTATGAGTTAACTCTTACTATACCCCTTCAACAACTTCTAATGAAGTCATGTGTAGATGTGTCTCAAATGGTCTAATCCAGCTTGTGGTATTAAAAGGTTTTGAAAGAATTGAAACTGAATAAGAGATTAACTGAACTTTATGATTAAATGCATAATTGTTTGTAAACTTCTGGAGCTTATGAAGAACAAGTTGGTTGCTGTCATTTCTTTTGAAGACTTCTTAAGAATTGTAGAAAAACCTATCTTCCTTTAGTTGGGTGTCCTATAATCAGTCTCTGTTCATTTTCTTTTTGAACTGTGTGTTACTTGTAGAATTGTTCATTTGTTTTTCATAATAAACTTTTAAAGTATGAGTAAAATCCTTATATTCAACTGTGTATATGTTTCCAAGGTTTGCAAATAGAAGTTGTTTGTGTTTGCCACATGGAAAATGTGTGAAGACTTTAAAATTAAAATTGCCTTTTTCTTAACCCCCTTTTCCTGGAAAAAAACAATCAGATGAGATTCTCCCTTTCTTTGTCCTTAGTCCTCAATAAACCTTTGTGGAATGAATAAAACATGTTGCCTGAATAGGAGTATTGGTGACTGATACTGGACAACTTATGTTTATGAAAGGTAGCACATATGGCTGCCTAATTATCGTTTGGGCAAAGTAGTTTAACCATTGTTGGATGCATGAGGCTAAGTGTTAGTAATGAAGAACACCTTTATTTGAGGATGGGTCCTGACTTTCTTCCTGTGTTGACTTTGTCATAGTTGACACTCTCGTACTTCTTCATAGCCATTGTGAAAAAGAAGCTGATTTCTTTTGGTAGTGCGATAGTCTTCAACTTGGCTTAGTGTCAGATAATCTGTGCACTGTGTGTGATCTATACCTAGTGGCTGGCTCCATTGTTCAGATGTTTTAACTGATTCCCTTATGTTTCTGTGTCACATGGCCTATGTGTGTTTTCATTTTTTGTTGTATACCAAATGTAGTAGTTAGGAAGTATGCTTTCCACCTGTGGCCAGTTGGTTATGCCATGTACAGAAACACCTTTAAGGTGAGGATCATTAGCTGTGACTTCCCCAAGGGGGAATGCATTCTCTTCCTATCCATCTATGACTGTCAGAGAAATTTACAAAACCTGAGTATGTCACACACTGTGACACACATATTAAGTTATTTCATGAATTCTTGTGTTTTTTTTTCTGAAACAACCAGACACTTGTTTACTAATGGCTCTTTTTTAAAGTGTGTTACCATTTCCCTTGACTTAAATGGTCTTAATGTTTTTCTGAAGTAGGAGGTGTGATATACCAGCAATATGCATATTTTTTGTATCATAATAATAGCCAATATTTTGAGTACATGCCTTGTGTTAGTACTGGTAACACTTTACTTCTGTTACTTGATCTTCCCAGCAACCCTAAGAGAAATATACTGCCCCATTTTTCAAATGAAACTTACAGCTAAGAGAAGGTAAATATTAATGTGCCCAGGGTCACACAGATAGTAAGTGTTAGAATCTACTTTTAACTGTATCTGTCTTCAGAGCCTGTGCTCTTTATCAACACAGTATACTTCTCACATGTGTATATGAACATGTATTTATATCTGCCCCTGACTAGCTATGTAACTTTGGGCAAGTTATACAACCTCTCTGAACCTCAGTCTTCCCCATTTGTGAAATGGGTTTAGTATTTGTCTCTAGGGTGATTGTGATGACTCGGCAAGATAAGAAATGTAAAAGTATACCATGAAGTCTGGTATATCATATATATTCAAAAAATGGTAGCAATCATGATGATTAGAGCTCCCGTTTAATTTTATAAGTGATTAATTATAGTTTCTATAATTACAGAAAAGATTAATGGGTTTTGTTTGTTTTGGTCAGATTTTAAACACAGCACGAAAACATTTTGGAGCTGGTGGAAATCAGCGGATTCGCTTCACACTGCCACCTTTGGTATTTGCAGCTTACCAGCTGGCTTTTCGCTACAAAGAGAATTCTAAAGTGGTGGGTTTACTTTTAAGTATGTCACTAATTTTTTCCCTTTTTCCTCTGTGTATGTGTTTTAGTTTATCATTATAGAAAATTTCAAACATATACAAATAGGTAATGGTGTAATAAAATCCCAGTTTCAATAACTCTCAATTCATTACTCACCCTGTGTTATACTTAAGTATCACTATTGACAATAGTGATGTTGGTAGATAAGATTACATACTAGTTAAGGAATCACATAAAAAACACTTAGAAATGAAAGATTAAAACAGTTTAAATTTATGTTAGAAGTTTTTCCTGTGTCTAAAGATCACTTGTGAGACATCTATAAGTTTATTACAAAATGGCTCAGAATGCTTTAGTTTCTCAAGAACGATTTTATTTTCTTGGGAGTCTTTATGATGTACTAATTCTGAAGTGATATAATAATCTTATTCAGCGGTTGCGGTACATAACAAGTAAGATCTAATTCATGTTAGCTTTGCCTAATGAAAGGGCCCAGCATTGCATAATTGCTGCTCTCTAAAAGCCTGTAATTGAATAATTTTATGAGTTGTGTACATTTTTTAATGAGCTTAGTCCTTTTACAAACAGGATTATGGCTAAGTCTTCAGTGGTGTACTTTTGTAGAAAATATCCTAATCTGGGAGTTCCCTGGCCATCCAGTGGTTAGGACTCTGCTTTCACTGCCGAGGGCCCAGGTTGCATCCCTGATTGGGGAACTAAAATCCCACAAGCCTCACGGCGCAGCGAAAAAAAAAGACCCTAACCTAATGTACCTGAAAGTTGGACAGTCAGGTTTATATTAAGGAACAAACACCATAAACTTTATTTTCTAATAATGGAGAAACAAGGTATATTCAGTAGACTTACCAGTATGACATAGCATGCCTTTGGCCAGTTTTTATGAGGCCAGCCTCTCATAGTTCCTTTTTCCCAGTATTTTATGGATAGGTGTTTGTGAATGTAACAATAAAAAAAGCAACGAGCATTTACTTACTATGTGCCGTACACTGTGCCAAGGAGTATAAACTTGGATTATTGCATTTAGTCCTTGTAAAAGTCTGTGACTATTATCCTCTCTTAAAAGTGAAAAGAATCAATTGCATTAATAAGAAATTTGGATGGTCAAACATGGATAAAATATTTAACCTCACTACTAATTGTAACAGTGAACCTTTTTAGAAATCAAACTGGTAAAGAAAAAAGAAAAATAAGGTTCAGCAATGGCCGTGGTGTGATGAGAATTCATTCTCATCTAGTAATGGTGGGAATGTGAATTACTACAGTCTTTCTAGAAAACTCTGGCAGTGTGTAACTAGAGCCTTAAAAAACCCAGTATTTCCACTTCTAAATTTATACTAAAGAAAAAATTAGGGATTCAATAAAGCTTTGTGTTTACAGACCATTTGTTATATTACATTTATTTCCAAAAGGAAGTAGTTAAGTAAATTATGCTATATCCAGTTTGTGGAATATTTTCTAGTGATTAAAATGATTTTAAATAACTTTAGTATCATGAGGAAAATTATGACAAAATAAGTGAAAGAAAAGAAGTTGAATACATGCAGCATGAGCCCAATTTAATTCTTCAGTAAGTACTTTAAAGTAGAAAACCATACACAGAGGATCCCAGTTACATTATATTTGCATAGAAAAAAGAAAGGAAGACATTAACATTAGAATGTTATCAGTGATTATTGCTGGGTGGTAGATTTAGGGATGGTTTCAATTTTTAAAAAATTCTTTTGTGTATTTTCCTAATTTTGTCCAATTTGGGAATATGTTGCTTTTTCTGATGGAAAAAAACAAATACCAAGTATATAAAAATTGCAAAGCCAGTGACTTCAAATGGATGTTTTGAGAAGACATCCTGCTTGATTTCCTTGTGTACTCCACAGATGAGACAGAAGATAGCAGGAAAACTGTGAACTCAATTTTAACACTTTTCCTGTTTGTTCTATAGACATTTTATATAAAATGAATATTCTTAAGCAAGTTAATCTTGAACTTAAAGTAATTTAAACTTTTTTTTTTGTTTTAGGATGACAAATGGGAAAAGAAATGCCAGAAGATTTTTTCATTTGCTCACCAGACTATCAGTGCTTTGATCAAAGCAGAGCTGGCAGAATTACCCTTAAGACTTTTTCTTCAGGGCGCTCTAGCTGCTGGAGAAATTGGTTTTGAAAATCATGAAACAGTAGCATATGAATTTATGTCCCAGGTGTGATCTGCTCTCTTTCTGGGATGTTTAATCCGTTTGCTCTGTTCAGTCACCTGTCTGTAGTTAATGGTGGTGGTGCACATGGATTTACTCTTCACTGAATTTATAACTACCGCTTTCTCACCATCTTGATGGGAAATACTATGCTTCTTAACACTATAGTTTTATTGACTGGTTTGGAGCAGGAAAATTGATCAGTTATTGGGTGCTAATGAGATTGAAGATTTTCCAGTGGGTCATGGTAAAAACTGTTTCATGGGGGAAAAAAATTCCTTTGTTATTCATTTTGGGAACCCTGGATTAAACAAAAGTTAAAACAAGTTTCTTTGTTGCAACTTGTCAGCATCTTTGTCTTGTGCCTCTCCAAGCGAGGGCGCTGCGTATTCTGATCTGAACCATATTCTGATCTGAATGACTCACAGGATGGGGCTTTGATGGGAAATACTTTGGAAAATGCTCTAGTAGATGGTTGGTCCCTAAAGGTCACTTCTGCTTTGTGTGTACCAGGCATTTTCTCTGTATGAAGATGAAATCAGTGATTCCAAAGCACAGCTGGCTGCCATCACCTTGATCATTGGTACTTTTGAGAGGATGAAGTGCTTCAGTGAAGAAAATCATGAACCCTTGAGGACTCAGTGTGCTCTTGCTGCATCCAAACTTCTGAAGAAGCCTGATCAGGGCCGAGCTGTGAGCACCTGTGCACATCTCTTCTGGTCTGGCAGAAACACAGACAAAAATGGGGAGGAGGTAAGGTGGGAAGGTCATTCCTAACCAACAGTGTTAGAGGAGAGGGGATCATTGATAGGGAACGGCTGCTGGGGCCTTTTGCCTTGGAGGTGAAACATGTGCAGTGCTTGGAAACCTGACAAAGAATATTGCTTTGTTTTGTTAAAAGAAACGAAATGGACAGTAACATATAGAGTTACATCCTGTGGTGAAGCCTCCACTTTGAGGATTTTGTAACATAGCAAGTTTGTACCACTATCTTTAAAAAATATACAAAATACATAAATATAAAACATTTAACATATAAATATATAAAACAAATAATATATTTGTTTTAAAATATAGCTTTGTGGGCTTCCCTGGTGGTGCAGTGGTTGAGAGTCCGCCTGCCAATGCAGGGGACATGCGTTCGTGCCCCGGTCCGGGAAGATCCCACATGCCGTGGAGCAGCTGGGCCCGTGAGCCATGGCCGCTGAGCCTGTGCATACAGAGCCTGTGCTCCGCAACGGGAGAGGCCACAACAGTGGGAGGCCTGCGTACCGCAAAAAAAAAATAAAATAAAATAAAAAAAATAATAAAATATAGCTGTGTACTTTAAAAAATGAAGAGAATTTAAATTGGTTTTGTCCTTTTAAAATATGAAAGAGCCACTGTAGCGTGTTTATTTCTTTGTGTGAAATGGGACATTTGTGATTCATTAATCTCTTTAATACTCCCCTCACTCCCTTTATTCTAGCTTCACGGAGGCAAGAGGGTAATGGAATGCCTAAAGAAAGCTCTAAAAATAGCAAATCAGTGCATGGACCCCTCTTTACAAGTGCAACTTTTTATAGAAATTCTGAACAGATATATCTATTTTTATGAAAAGGAAAATGATGCGGTAAGTGAATAATAAATTGCTGTTAGTGAACTATTTTCCTTTCCTACTCTTAGATTTGATACATACAAAAGTTTATCATCCTGATACTTTTCTTTTTTGTTTACAAGGGTCAGAGTTTGGAGAATCTACCTAGTGGTCTCTTTCATTCTCCAAAATTCTTCTCTGCCTATATAGATGCATCTTACAGAAGAGCTTATTATGTGCAAGAAAATTCTTATCTCTTTTGTTTATGAATATTTTATAAAATAGTCACTCTCCGTTTAAAAAATAAAAAATAATTTACAAATGCTGAATAGTAGGCTGATTTGTCATCCCACAAAAGTGTAGAATAATTCCCAAATAAAGGATGGATCAATATTTGTAGGTTAAGTAAAATTTTGCTTTTGTTCTTTTACTGGTTTATGATTTTCTGTATTTCCATTAAGTTTTTCTTTTTCGGTTGTTGTTTTGGATGAATGTCCAATAGTTGTTGCTCAAACCAGGAATCATGTTCTCATCTCTTTTTTCTTTTTTTTTTCTTTGTTTTCATAATCTGGTAACTGCTGAGAGTAACACAAGCTCCTCAAAACATTTTTATTAAATTACGTTATTTTTTGTTTGTGTGTGGTACATGCTTGATGGTAACATTGTTCTTTTGTAGGTCACGATTCAGGTTTTGAATCAGCTTATCCAAAAGATTCGAGAAGACCTCCCAAATCTTGAGTCCAGTGAAGAAACAGAGCAGATTAACAAACATTTTCATAACACACTGGAGCATTTGCGCTTGAGGCGGGAATCACCGGAATCTGAGGGGCCAATTTACGAGGGTCTCATCCTTTAGAAAGGAGCCAGGCTCACCATCCTCCTTTCCATGTACATCGAGTAAGGGTTTTATTATACTAGGCTTCCCTTCCATAGATTGTGCCTTTCAGAAATGCTGAGGTAGGTTTCCCATTTCTTACCTGTGGTGTGTTTTACCCAGTACCTCCAGACACTCACCTTCAAGACCTTAATAAAATTATTCACTTCATAAGTGTTCAGGTCTGTCTGATCACCCTAAGTAGCATGATTGATCTGCTATTTTAAATTCCTGTGATCTGTTTAAAAAAAAACGAACAAAAAAAGCCAAAAAAACCCCACTTATCTCTGTGACTAATGAAGCTCTCCTTCCTTTTTTTCTGTTTTGTTTCATTGTTGAGTGTGTAATTTCCTTCATTACTTGGGAGTACTAACCAGAAAGTGTCTGTCTCTCTGTTCTGAGATTAATTTAGAGGAAAGGAATACTGTTTGTGAAATTCAGCTTGGGCTTCTCCTGAAATGCAAGATAAGGCCATGTGTAATATTTTCCCTAAAATTAGAGTATATTAATGCATGTTTGAGAATTTTAAAGCACCATGGTCTAAACCAGAAGCTATATTTTGCATATTTGGACTCAGCCATCCATTAAGAACTTAGGTTGTCCACTGGACATATTTATCAAAATAATTTTGTTCTAAATAGTATAAAATAGAAAATTTGTGATCTATATAATTTATGTATAACCTTCATTGTTGTAAATTTAGGGGGAAATGCATCATACAATTATGATTTTTTTTTTTCACCAGTGAAACAATAAAAGTTGCTATTAACAATTTTGGACCTTCTTCCTTTCATACTACCTTAATTCATAAAAGGAACTAGTAGAATGTATATGGAGTTTATTGTGTATTCTCAACGTTCACAACACTCACTTGTTCAACTGTTCACTTGTTTTAAACACTTGTTGAGCAGGACACCATCTACTCTTTTAGTCATATTTACTCATTTGCTTTCTTCAGCCTTACTCTTCTTTCCTAGGAATGATACCTCCACATAAACTCCCAAAAGCCTCCCACCTATATTAGTTATCTATTGTGTGACAAATTATCCCAAAACTCAGTGTCTTAAAACAGACATTTATCTCACAGTTCTCTGGATCAGCAATTTGGGAGTTTAGCTGGGAATAAAGTGGATTGATAGGATAGTGTGTGCAAATTTGGTAAAATTACATAAGCTTGAGCCACAATGATTTTAAGCCTTAAATAGGATACATCCACAGGAGATGGGTGTTACAAAACGCTTTCTGTCAACTATTTTTACCTTCCTACACATCCCCCGGACCAATGATTTTCAAGCTTTATCAAACATACAAATCACATGAGGGTCTTGGTAAAGTGCAGATTCTGGAATTCACCAGGTCCGGGGTGGGGCCCAAGAGTGTATATTTTGAATAAACCCCCAGGTACCCGCCCCCCCCCCCCACAACATATTGCCAGTCCAGGGACCACACTTTGAATAACAATGCCCTAGATGGAAATTCCATAGACGTTTTTTTCTTAAATAAATTTTATTTATTTATGGCTGTGTTGGATCTTCGCTGCTGCTCACGGGCCCTCCCTAGTTGCTGCGAGCGGGGGCCATTCCTCGCTGTGGTGCGCGGGCTTATTGCGGCGGCCTCTCTTGGTTGCGGAGCACAGGCTCCAGGCGCACAGGCCTAGTATTTGCGGCACTTGGGCTCAGTTGTGGCACACGAGCTTAGTTACTCCGCAGCATGTGGGAATCTTCCCGGACCAGGGATTGAACCTATGTGCCCTGCATTGGCAGACGGATTCCCAACCACTATGCTACCAGGGAAGTCCCCATAGACAACATTTTAACAGTACTTGGAATAACTTATTTCACTTGTTTCTTAGATGGTTCTCACGTTTCCTTGTGGCAAACACTAAGAAGGGGGTGACAGTGGCCTAGAGAAGTGTTTGTGACTGTCTATCCTTTGTGGAGTATAGGGGCTTAGGCAATCCAGTACAGGAGGCATTTCTGTCATGTGTACTATATGACAGTGGATCTTGGCTTTCCCAGGGCACAGCAATTTAATGAATGCTTTTTGGAAACTCAAGTGTTAGAGCAAGTCGGTACAGAATAGTTAGCTGAAATCAGCTACAGGAGCCAGAAGGACATCTCATAGAGTAGTGGACATCAATCCCATGACAGGCAACGTAGGGGGCCCATGTGGGATCTTCCCGGACCAGGGATCAAACCCGTTTCCCCTGCATTGGCAGGCAGATTCTTAACCACTGTGCCACCAGGCAAGTCCTGGAATGTTATCTTTTAAGGAGTTATCTTGTTGATTCTAGGAGAATGTTGCTCTTTATGGTTGAGCAGGTATTTCTGCCAAGGGGGGAGGTTTGGTCAATGCATAATGCAGATACACAATGCGCAGTAGGAGGGAGTGAGGAGGCCAAAGGGCAGGAAAATATTATATGTAAATTTTTTCTTGTCTCGCTATAAGATATGAATTTTATTTCACAATACTCATGTCCTGATTTGCTTATTAATGAATGCTACAAACGTTTATTGTGCACTGATTATGTGTCAGATACTGAGCAATGCACTAGGAGTTAGTGATAAGAAAGCAAACATGTTTCTTGCCCTCATGGAGCTACTGTTTAAAAGGGAGAAAGGAATAACAGAGAAGTGTAAATTGTGATAAATCTTATACAGGAAAAATGCAGGAGACTCTAAAGTCAGTATTACTTTGATATCAAAACCAGACAAAGGCATCACAAGAAAAGAAACCTACAGAAAATGTCTTATAAATATGGATGCAAAGATCCTCAACAAAATACTAGCAAATTGAATCCAGCAGTACATAACATGGATAACACCATGGCCAAGTGAGGTTTATCCCAGGGATGCAAGATTGGTTTAATATTTAAAAATCATTAATGTAATACACCACTTCAATAGAATAAAGGACAAAAGCCACATGATTATCTCAAGAGACATAGGAAAAGCATTTGATAAAGTTCAACACCCCTTCTTGATAAACACTCAGTAAAATAGGAATAGAAGGCAACTTCCTCAGCCTGATAAAGTCAGGAAAAATCCACAGGTAAGATTATACTTAATGGTAGAAGAATGGATGCTTTCTCCCTAAGATCAGGAACAAGACATAGATGTTAGCTCTTGCAATTTCTTCTCCTT
The DNA here is from genome assembly GCF_005190385.1 of Monodon monoceros. Classification (NCBI taxonomy): domain Eukaryota; kingdom Metazoa; phylum Chordata; class Mammalia; order Artiodactyla; family Monodontidae; genus Monodon; species Monodon monoceros. The sequence continues at coordinate 36,549,284 of NW_021703766.1, forward strand.
TTTCATTTCTAATTCTATTGATTTGAGTCTTCTCCCTTTTTTTCTTGATGAGTCTGGCTAATGGTTTATCAATTTTGTTTATCTTCTCAAAGAACCAGTTTTTAGTTTTATTGATCTTTGCTATTGTTTCCTTCATTTCTTTTTCATTTATTTCTGATCTGATTTTTATGAGTTTTTTCCTTCTGCTAACTTTGGGGTTTTTTTGTTCTTCTTCCTCTAATTGCTTTAGGTGCAAGGTTAGGTTGTTTATTCGAGATGTTTCCTGTTTCTTAAGGTAGGATTGTATTGCTATAAACTTCCCTCTTAGAACTGCTTTTGCTGCATCCCATAGATTTTGGGTCATCGTGTCTCCATTGTCATTTGTTTCTAGGTATTTTTTAATTTCCTCTTTGATTTCTTCAGTGATCACTTCGTTTTTAAAGTAGTGTATTGTTTAGCCTCCATGTTTTTGTATTTTTTACAGATCTTTTCCTGTAATTGATATCTAGTCTCATAGCATTGTGGTTGGAAAAGATACTTGATACAATTTCAATTTTCTTAAATTTACCAAGGCTTGATTTGTGACCCAAGATATGATCTATCCTGGAGAATGTTCCATGAGCACTAGAGAAAAATGTGTATTCTGTTGTTTTTGGATGGAATGTCCTATAAATATCAATTAAGTCCATCTTGTTTAATGTATCACTTAAAGCTTGTGTTTCCTTATTTATTTTCATTTTGGATGATCTGTCCATTGGTGAAAGTGGGGTGTTAAAGTTCCCTACTATGAATGTGTCACTGTCGATTTCCCCTTTTATGGCTGTTAGTATTTGCCTTATGTATTGAGATGCTCCTATGTTGGGTGCATAAATATTTACAATTGTTACATCATCTTCTTGGATCGATCCCTTGATCATTATGTAGTGTCCTTCTTTGTCTCTTCTAATAGTCTTTATTTTAAAGTCTATTTTGTCTGATATGAGAATTGCTACTCCAGCTTTCTTTTGGTTTCCATTTGCATGAAATATCTTTTTCCATCCCCTTACTTTCAGTATGTATGTGTCTCTAGGTTTGAAGTGGGTCTCTTGTAGACAGCAAATATATGGGTCTTGTTTTTGTATCCATTCAGCCAATCTGTGTCTTTTGGTGGGAGCATTTAGTCCATTTACATTTAAGGTAATTATCGATATGTATGTTCCTATTCCCATTTTCTTAATTGTTTTGGGTTCGTTATTGTAGGTCTTTTCCTTCTCTTGTGTTTCTTGCCTAGAGAAGTTCCTTTAGCAGTTGTTGTAGAGCTGGTTTGGTGGTGCTGAACTCTCTCAGCGTTTGCTTGTCTGTAAAGGTTTTAATTTCTCCATCAAATCTGAATGAGATCCTTGCTGGGTAGAGTAATCTTGGTTGTAGGTTTTTCTCCTTCATCACTTTAAATATGTCCTGCCAGTCCCTTCTGGCTTGCAGAGTTTCTGCTGAAAGATCAGCTGTTAACCTTATGGGGATTCCCTTGTGTGTTATTTGTCGTTTTTCCCTTGCTGCTTTTAATATGTTTCCTTTGTATTTAATTTTTGACAGTTTGATTAATATGTGTCTTGGCGTATTTCTCCTCGGATTTATCCTGTATGGGACTCTCTGTGCTTCCTGGACTTGATTACCTATTTCCTTTCCCATATTAGGGAAGTTTTCAACTATAATCTCTTCAAATATTTTCTCAGTCCCTTTCTTTTTCTCTTCTTCTTCTGGAACCCCTATAATTCAAATGTTGGTGCGTTTAATGTTGTCCCAGAGGTCTCTGAGACTGTCCTCAGTTCTTTTCTTTCTTTTTTCTTTATTCTGCTCTGCAGTAGTTATTTCCACTATTTTATCTTCCAGGTCACTTATCCGTTCTTCTGCCTCAGTTATTCTGCTATTGATCCCATCTAGAGTATTTTTCATTTCACCTATTGTGTTGTTCATCGTTGCTTGTTTCATCTTTATTTCTTCTAGGTCCTTGTTAAATGTTTCTTGCATTTTGTCCATCCTATTTCCAAGATTTTGGATCATCTTTACTATCATTATTCTGAATTCTTTTTCAGGTAGACTGCCTATTTCCTCTTCATTTGTTAGGTCTGGTGGGTTTTTATCTTGCTCCTTCATCTGCTGTGTGTTTTTCTGTCTTCTCATTTTGCTTATCTTACTGTGTTTGGGGTCTCCTTTTTTCAGGCTGCAGGTTCGTAGTTCCTGTTGTTTCTGGTGTCTGTCCCCAGTGGCTAAGGTTGGTTCAGTGGGTTGTGTAGGCTTCCTGGTGGAGGGGACTAGTGCCTGTGTTCTGGTGGATGAGGCTGGATCTTGTCTTTCTTTGGGCAGGTCCACGTCTGGTGGTGTGTTTTGGGGTGTCTGTGGACTTATTATGATTTTAGGCAGCCTCTCTGCTAATGGGTGGGGTTGTGTTCCTGTCTTGCTAGTTGTTTGGCATAGGATGCTCAGCACTGTAACTTGCTGGTCGTTGAGTGAAGCTGGGTGCTGGTGTTGAGATGGAGATCTCTGGGAGATTTTCGCTGTTTGATATTATGTGGAGCTGGGAGGTCTCTTGTTGACCAGTGTCCTGAAGTTGGCTCTCCCACCTCAGAAGCACAGCACTGACTCCTGGCTGCAGCACCAAGAGCCTTTCATCCACACGGCTCAGAATAAAAGGGAGAAAAAGTAGAAAGAAAGAATTAGTAGAAGTAGAAAGAAAGAAAGAACGAAAGAAAGGAGGGAGAGAAGGGGGGAGGGAGGGAGGAAGGAAGGAAGGAGGGAAGGAAGGAAAAAAAGAAAAGATAAAGTAAGATAAAATATAATGAAGTTATTAAAATTAAAAAATATTTATTAAGAGAAAAACAAAAACAGACGGATAGAACCCTAGGACAAATGGTGGAAGCAAAGCTATACAGAGAAAATCTCACACAGAAGCATACACATAGACACTCAGAAAAAGAGGAAAAGGGGAAAAAATCATAAATCTTGCTCTCAAAGTCCATCTCCTCAATTTGTGATGATTCGTTGTCTAGAGGAGGGAAGGAAGGAAAGAAAGAATGAAGATAAAGTAAAATAAAGTTATTAAAGTAAAAAGTAATTATTAAGAAAAAAAGTAAAAAGCAAAAATGGAGGGATAGAACCCTTGGACAAATGATGGAAGCAAAGCTATACAGACAAAATCTCACACAGAAGCATACACATACACACTCACAAAAAAAGGAAAAGGGGAAAAAATCATAAATCTTGCTCTCGAAGTCCACCTCCTTAATTAGGGATGATTTGTTGTCTATTCATGTATTCCACAGATGCAGGGTACCTCAAATTGATTGTGGAGCTTTAATCCGCTGCTTCTGAGGCTGCGGGGAGAGATTTCCCTTTCTCTTCTTTGTTCTCACAGCTCCCAGAGGCTCAGCTTTGGATTTGGCCCCGCCTCTGCGTGTAGGTCGCCGGAGGGCGTCTGTTCTTCGCTCAGACAGGACGTGGTTAAAGGAGCTGCTGATTCGGGGGCTCTGGCTCACTCAGGCCGGGGGGAGGGAGGGGTACGGAATGCGGGGCGAGCCTGCGGCGGCATAGGCCAGCTTGACGTTGCACCAGCCTGAGGCCCGCCATGCGTTCTCCCGGAGTTGTCCCTGGATCCCGGGACCCTGGCAGTGGCGGGCTGCACAGGCTCCCCGGAAGGGGGGTGTGGATAGTGACCTGTGCTCACACACAGTCTTCTTGGTGGCAGCAGCAGCAGCCTTAGCGTCTCATGCCCGTCTCTGGGGTCCGCGCTGTTAGCCGCGGCTCGTGCCCGTCTCTGGAGCTCCTTTAAGCAGCGCTCTTAATCCCCTCTCCTTGCGCACCAGGAAACAAAGAGGGAAGAAAAAGTCTCTTGCCTCTTTGGCAGGTCCAGACTTTTCCCCAGACTCCCTCCCGGCCAGCCGTGGCGCACTAACCCGCTGGAGGCTGTGTTCACGCTGCCAACCCCAGTCCACTTCCGGCGCTCCGACCGAAGCCCGAGCCTCAGCTCCCAGCCCCGCCCGCCCCGGCGGGGGAGCAGACAAGCCTCTCGGGCTGGTGAGTGCCGGTCGGCACCCATCCTCTGTGCGGGAATCTCTCCACTTTGCCCCCTGCACCCCTGTTACTGTGCTCTCCTCTGCGGCCCTGAAGCTTTCCCCCTCCGCCACCCGCAGTCACCGCCCGCGGAGGGGCTTATAGTGTGTGGAAACCTTTCCTCCTTCACACCTCCCTCCCACTGGTGCAAGTCCCGTCCCTATCCTTTTGTCTCTGTTTATTCTTTTTTCTTTTGCCCTACCCAGGTACATGGGGGGTTTCTTGCCTTTTGGGAGGTATGAGGTCTTCTGCCAGCGTTCAGTAGGTGTTCTGTAGGAGTTTTTCCACGTGTAGATGTATTTCTGGTGTATCTGTGGGGAGGAAGGTGATCTCCGGGTCTTACTCTTCTGCCATCTTCCCAGAAGCCCCAGCTCTTGCCATTTCTATTCAACATTGTACTGGAGGTTCTTCTAGCCAGAGCAGTTAGGCAAGAAAAAGAAAAGACATTCAGAATGAAAAAGAAGAAGTAAAACAATTTCTATTTGCAGATGACATGATCTTATCAAGGAAATGCAAATTTAAGGCATAATGAGATAGCACTATATACCTACTAAAGTGGCCAAATTAAAAAGCAAAAAACAAAAAACACATGTTGGTGAGGATGTGGAACAACTGGAACCCTCATTTATTGCTGGTAGTAATGGAAAATGGTATAGCCACTTGTAATAGAGTTCTCTATTAACTGAAATATATATACATATATACACATACATATGTATGTGTATATATGTATATATATACATATATATATGTATGTTTGTATGTATATATGTGTGTTCCTGGTTCTATATATATATATATATATATACACACACACACACACAGGTCCTAAGATCTGCAGGGTGAGTCAGTAAGCTGGAGACCTAGGAGAGCTCATGGTAGTTCCACAGTCCAATTCCAGAGGCCTGAGAACCAGGAGAGCTGATGGTATAGTTTCAGCCCAAAGACCAGCAGGCTTGAGATCAAGGAAGAGCAAATGTTTCAGTTCTGTCTTATCCTGAAGGTTTTAGCCCAGTACCCCTGCAAAGAGGGCCCTGCCTAGGATTCCCTCTAATTGGTGGCATTTATCCCAAGTCTGACTACACTCACTGGGTATTCTCTTGTTTAATATGCCTCTCCCCTGCTGGACCATGAGCTCCGTGAGGTAAGAGTTAGGTTTATTTGTTCTCTTCTAATCCCTGGAGCCTCGCACAAGGCCCAGAGGCTCTAGAGGAAACTGGCTGAAAGGACTTCTCAATGCTTTACCAAGTGCTAAAGATTTATTTTGAAAGTTTAAGCTTCCCTCTAGTGGAAAATACAAGCCAAAATTCGAGCCTAGCTTTTATTCTTTGTTTTTGTCAATGAGGGCCCCAGACTCTCAGACCAGAGAAGCAGAGACCTAGCATCTCTTCTCTCCCTGCCGTGGAGTAGATATCGTGGGCTACCTGCCCACCCTGGGCCCACGTGGAGCTCCCCACAACTGCTGATGGAGGTACAGGCCTCCCCCAGTGGGACCCCTCCCAGGATCTGGGGGCTCTCCCCACCCTTCTCTGATGTTCAGAATTTGCACTGTATGTCTTTGTCCTTGTCTGTGCTCAGAAACCCATTCATATGGATGTGGGAACACATTCTAAAGCAGGACAATGGGGGCCATGCTGGGCTTCTCTCCCCCACGGGTCAAAGTCCTGAGCTGCACACTTTAGAGAGTGCTTCTGTCCTGGGGAAACTGGTGGGCTGGTTTGGGGGCAGAGGGCCCCCAATACAGGCCGCATTCCCTGACCCTGACTTTGGTAATGGTAATAATGTTGAATCTGTGGTTCTGGGTAGGGGGTCTCTGGGCAGTAGCAGCAGCAGAAATGGCCCAGATCTGGCCATTTGACTCTAAACCTGAGCCTTTGGCTAATGGCATCATAAAATTACACTATATATAAAAGGAGCAGTATCAATTTAGTTTGTCCCTTTACTAAGTGAAGTTTAGTAGTAGTTACCAGCAGTACAAAGATGAATATGACATGGTACTTGTCTTCAAAGAACCACAGCCTCTGACGCAATGTCACAAGTAGACTAGGCCTCAGAAGTTGCAAACTGGTGGTCTACAGATATGTTTTATTTGGCTGGCACAGTGTTTAAGTTGTTAAAAATTGGTTCCCAATCTTTTTTTTCCTTAATTAACATTTTTTAAAAAATTAATTAATTTATTTATTTTCGGCTGCACTAGGTCTTCGTTGCTGTATGTGGGCTTCTCACTGACGTGGCTTCTCTTGTTACGGAGCACGAGCTCTAGGCATGCGGGCTTCAGTAGTTGTGGCTCGGGCTTTAGAGCACAGACTCACTAGTTGTGGCGCATGGGCTTAGTTGCTCTGCGGCATGTGGGATCCCCCTGGACCAGGGCTCGAACCTGTGTCCCCTACGTTGGCAGGCAGATTCTTAACCACTGCACCACCAGAGAAGACCCAGTTGCCAATCTTTTAATATGGGAAATTTCTTATAAAAATCTAGACTTCTGGCTTCAATTGGAAAACCAACATGGCAACATGGGGTCCATACCCATCACTTCTCACGGGACTCGCACCAGTGCCCACTTCTTTCCTTCTGTCACCCGCCTGGCCATTCCGGGCACTGCATTGAGACCCCTGTGCTAGGAATAGCAAGAGGGGAGCAATTAATTCTGGAAGCAGGTGAGAGAGTGGGTGAGTCCTCTCAGGTGCGGTGACTTCCCAGGTGCCATCTCGACAGCCTGCATGGGAGATGGTGGTGGCCACAGGGGCTGTGGCAGGGAGGGTGGGATGAGATGAGAGCCTTATGAGCTGGAGGATGGGCTGCACTTGGCTTTGCAGCATTCAGGAACATGAATCATGAATGAGAGCTCCAGGTCAAGTTTTCCAGCAGGAGATGAAACTGAAATAGCTGCAGGAGAGAACTCAGGTCTGAAGATCTCTGTATCAAGCATGAATTATGTTACTTGAGGACTGGGGATCCTGTTGAAACGCAGATTCCAGTCCAGCAGATCTGGGGGTAGGGGAGGGACTCTGCATTTCTAACAAGCTCCTGGTCCCTGGACTGTACTTTGAGCGGCTGGGGCTTAGAACAGAGGTTGTGATCCTAGTGGGCTGTGGGCCAAATTTGGCCTGGGAAATAAGGTTTTTCTGGGTTGCATAGTGTTTACATTAAAAAAAAAAGTTGCTAGCAGCTTAAAATCAGGCATTTTCACATAAAAGTCTGAATCTGTCTTCACCACTCATCATTCTCTATTACATCACTGAATTTTATTTTATTATTTTTCATAATTGAATCTTGCTTGTTAATTGATTTTTTACTTGTTCATTGTGCATCTCCACTAGGCTGTGAATTCCATGTGGGCAGGACCTTGTCTGCTTGTTTGCCCCTGCTTCCCTTGAGCCTAGAACAATGTCTGGCACACAGTCTATACTCTCTATATTTATTATTTGTCAAGTGAACTAGCACATCTGCTTTCCTGTGTGCTCACAGTGAGTGCCACTGTCCACACTTGGCCTTCTTCACTCACTTCTGTTACCTCCTGATGAAGGTGGACTCAGGAAAATGCCCTTGGGAGTCCCCTAGGTTTAGGGGATCTGAGAAGGAGGAAGAAGAATGAAAGCAGGAAGGAGAACCAGAAGAGTGAAGGACCAGAAGAGAGAAGGCCCAGAGGCCAGGGGAGGAAGGACTACGGAAGGGGATGCTGGGCTCTCAGTGCTGCAGCGGGCGGAGGGCGATGGGAGCGAGGGAGGGCAGGCCTCTGGAGGAAGCTACTGGCCGTTGAGAAAGCAGGAGAGGAAAGGCACTACCCCAGAGCAATTTGGTGTTATCCAGAAAGTGTGGAGGCAGTATCTCAAGATTGCAGTTGGGCTTTGGGAAGTTTTTAGGGGAGGGCAGTAAGTTTCGAGCCCCTGTGTAGACAGAGTATAAGGACCTAGTGGTGAGAAAGAGAGTGAAGATATAAAAAGGACTGGGAATAATGGGTGCCACCCCACCTAAGGCAGGTGGAAGGCTGTGATGGGCTGCAGATGGAGGGATTGGAAAGGAAGAATTAAAAAACCCTTTCCTTAGGATAAGGGGGAGGGAGCAGGAAAAGCAAACTCCCAAGAAATGTGTGCTCTTAAAAGGTCTCCACTTAGGGGAAAACTCTAAAAACTTTCCATATAATCCATGCAAGCATAGGTTTGGAAATGTATCCAGTTTAATAAGTGATTTGTCCTTAATATCATTTCAGCTGTGAGGGATCTGAGAGACTTTAGCCCAAGGTTTTCCTTTAAGGCAGTAAGTGGAAATGTCTTCCCTGTGATAACTGTCATGACCAGGCTCTTGTCTTTCTGTGGGACTCATCTTCCTGGTGTTCTGGTAACCTCTGCTGTTGCCGGCCATCTCAGGTCTGGCTAGTCATGGCCTGGCAGAGCCATTAAAGTGTGGATTCAGGAATTTGGCTGGTTTTTAATACTGGCACTGCTGGGTTAAATTGGGCATTTCTTAATTTCTTGGTGACTCCATGTCATCACCTGTAAAATGGGAATAACAATAATATTTCCTGTCTCATAGGATGGTTTTTGAAGATTGAATAAGATACTGCAGATAAAATATGCAGGGGTGTCTTGCACACAGTACTCAACAAATGTTAGCTATTATCATTGGAGGTTATAGTTGTTGATTAATAAATGTAGGTAAAACATACTTTTACATTCTAAATATTATTTGACATTCTTTGAAAATATCCTCTGTGTGTAGGTAGTGAATGAAAGAGGGGGAGAGAGAGAAAAAGCGAGAGAGCAACTGATTTTTGGTGGTGAAAAGTTTGGAGCCATCTAGGCCAATATACTATTAGAACTGAAGATGCTCTTCTGAGAGGTGAAGTGACTTGCCCAAGGTAATACCAGTAGTAATGGAAGAAACAAGTCTAAATACTATGTTTTTTGAATCTCAAGCCAGTGCCTTTTCCGCTCTACCTCACTTCCAGGTATGGCTTGTTAGTTTTTCGGAACTCATCCCAAATTATGTCCTAATTCAACTTTGTCTAAGTTCGTCCCCGTAAACAAAAAGAGCAAGAGCTTGGACGAGAAGAGCAGTCCTTCCGGCCAGTAGATGGCGCGCAGGCACTGCAACCGGGGTGGGTGGAGGCTGAAGGGGCCGCAAACTTTCCTTTAATTGGTCAAAGAGCCTCGGCCCACTATCCAATCAGAAGCGGCTGCTTCATCGCATTACTGGGCCGGGCGGCCGCCCGCGGAAATTTGAAATGGCTGACGGGCTGCTGGCTGGTGGTGGGTTGGGGTCGGAGGCGATGGCGCGGGACCATGAGCGCACCGGCTGGGCTGCGGAAGAGGAGCCGGCGCCCCTCGTGAAAGGTGAGCACCCGTCGTGACGGGCCGGCGGAGCCGCCGCCTGCGACAGACCGTGTCGGCAGCTCGGGGGGCGTCGGGACTCTCCGAGGGCGCTTGGGGCGTAGGCCTTCCGGACCTTGCTGGCCAGGGTGGCGGCGGTGGCTGGGCGACGCCCCGACGTCGAAGTCAGGAGGTACCTAGGGCAACTCCCCCCGCCCAATCTGGCCTCAGCTTCCTCGAGCCTGGAGGGAACTGGGCCGGGCCGGGAATTCCTACTTTTGCTGTCTGGGTGGGCCCCCCGGGCTTTGTGCACGCGTTTGTGAGTCCAGAGTGGGCGCATTTTTTAAATTTGCATCTCAAAGGAGATCACGTACCACACTTCCCTTTACCGAAAGAGAAGAAACTTGAACGCTTGGCCTAGTTGGCTGCATCTAAGCCTGCACTGAGCATTGAGGGCAGGTGACATGCCCAAGGGTAGGGGAGCCAATTTGGGACAGAGTCTAAAAGTAGAACCCAGGTCTAATTCTCAGTCCTTTCTACCTCTTCATGGAGACTCCGTTTTTTCCCCCTGATATTTTAAGGTGGTTTTACTTTAACATTTTCAGTTGTATTGTGTAGTGGAAAGAGTCCTGGAGAAGTGAGAGAACATAGGTGTGACTTAACTCCTCTACCAACCACTCTTGTGAACTGGCAACAGTCACTTGGCTTCAGTTTGCCCATCTGGAAAGCAGGTAGTGGTGCTACGGAGCGGTGAAGATGAAGTGAAATAATGTGTGAAAAGAAATACTTTCAAATTGGATCTAAAGAATTGTGCTGAAGTAAGGTGTTCTTTTTAATTGTAAGACACACATAACAAAATTTACCATCTTAACCATTTTTAAGTGTACAGTTCAGTGGTATTAAACACATTCACATTGTTGTGTAGCCATCACCACCCTCTGTTACCATGGTTCTTTTCAACTTGTAAACTGAAACTCTATACCTATTGAATAAACCCCCTATCACCCCTCCCCCCAGCTCCTGGCAACCACCATTATACTTTGTCTTTATGATATGATTTTGACTAAGTACCTCATATCAGTGGAATTGCACAGTATTTGTCTTTCTGTGACTGGCTTATTTCACGCAGTATAATGTTCATCCAACACCTGTAATTTCCTTCCTTTTTTTTTTTTGCCGTACGGGGGCCTCTCACTATTGTGGCCTCTCCCGTTGCGGAGCACAGGCTCCGGACGCGCAGGCTCAGCGGCCATGGCTCACGGGCCCAGCCACTCCGTGGCATGTGGGATCCTCCCGGACCGGGGTACGAACCCGTGTCCTCGGCATCGGCAGGCGGACTCTCAACCACTGCGCCACCAGGGAAGCCCTCCTTCCTTTTCAAAGCTAAATAATTTTAGCTATTGTGAATAATGCTGCTATGAACATCGGTGTACAAATATCTCTTGGAGACCCTGCTTTCAGTTCTTTTGGAAATTGCTGGGTCATATGGTAATTCTATTTAAAAACTTTTGAGGAATCACCATACTGTTTTCTGCGGTGGCTGAACCGTTTTACATGCCTACCAACAGTGCACAAGGGTTCCTGTTCCCCATATCCTCGCCAACACTTGTTTTCTTTCTTTCTTTTTTTTTTTGCGGTACGTGGGCCTCTCACTGTTGTGGCCTCTCCCGTTGCGGAGTACAGGCTCCGGACGCGCAGGCTCAGTGGCCATGGCTCACGGGGCCCAGCCGCTCCGCAGCATGTGGGATCTTCCTGGACCAGGGCACGAACCCGTGTCCCCTGCATCGGCAGGCGGACTCTCAACCACTGCGCCACCAGGGAAGCCCAACACTTGTTTTCTTGATAGTTTTTCTTGTTGTTTGTTGGATAACAGTCACCTAATGTGTGTGAGATGATGGTATTATTTCTTTAACAAACATTTATATCTATGTTATGTGGTGGGTACTGTTGTAAGTGATTAACATATAGTTTATTCTCTTAATTTTATTGAAGTTGGCATACTGTTTTCATCTTCCTTTAGGTACAGAGAGATTGTTACACAGCAGGTGAGGTATTGATGTCCTTCTGAGGCTCAGGTGCATTGATAATCTGTAAGCAGGAAGCCCTTCACTACACCTTGGTCATCTTGTTGCCATGTCCAAACTTGTACTGCTTGCTGCACGACAGGCCAATGAATTGAGAGACGAGTTGTTGGGGCAAGGAATAGAGACTTTATTTGGAAAGCCAGCTGACTGAGAAGATGGTGGAATACAGTCCCAAAGAACCATCTTGCCAAAGTTAGAATTCAGGCTTCCTTTATACTAAAAGGGGAGAGGTTGTGGCTGGTTGTTGCAAACTTCTTGGTGTCAGAATCCTTTGTTCTTGCATCTATCCAGGTAGGTCAGGTCAGGATGTTCCTGTAAACCTACAAGACAAATGTTATTCTCTGTTTAGCAACTTTTTATCTCTATATGAGTGGAAAAGTGTTATACCTTTAAAGGTCAGAGCTTTGAGAAGAGGCTATCCTGTGTATTTCAGGCTATAGGCAACATTCTTGTATCAAAAGCAATAGGATACAAAGGGTAAAGTACAAGAAACAGATCCAATATGGAGTCAGATTTGTCCTTCCCTATTACAGTCTGTGGGGTCACATAATTCTGGTGGCCTGAACAGGGGCAGAGAAGTGGAAGGAGGGAGAAAAGGAAGGAGAAATATAAGAGGTAAGGGAAGAGAAAGACTGCTGCTAGTAATTGTCTCAGATACCCTTCCTGAGACCACAGGAAAGAACTTTGCCAGTCTAAATGCTACCCTCAGCATTTATTTAGTAGTCGTTTTGTCTATTAAAAACATCGTATTGCACAGAATTAGATATGTCACTGGCCCAATCACGCCTTGTGAAACATAATTACATACAGCCCAAACCTCATGCAATTAGCATTTTCTAATCCTTTCCTTAGACACAGGCATTGAAATTAGTCAGATGGAACCTAGAAGCTTTGGTGAAGTAAACCTTATGCATTATTAACAATCTCTCATCCCTGTTTATTGAGGGGCATTGACAAGCTGATATTGTAGAAATTAGAGGGAGGTTTCAGTTTGTTTGAGATGGAGTATAGGAAATCAGCTCCGTATTTAATGCAGCTTTATGGAATTGTTTTGGAAAAAAATGACTGTAAGCTATGTGACCATTATAACTTGCTAGCTCTAGTAATAATCATAGCCGTGTCCTCTGAAGGAGAGCTTGGGTGATTCCCACTTAATTAAAAACAACCCTCTTCCTCACAGAAGAGCAACAAAAACCTAACCCATGAAGGATTTTAAGTCCTTATTGTTTTGAAGTAGAACTTGGATTTTGAGATATTTTTAAATTTAGAAAACTGTTTTTTTCTGACAATGATAGAGGTAAGTAAAGCATTATACCCAAATCCTTGTTTTTATTTGTTTGGAATTTCTAAGCAAGTATATGAAAATAGAAGCAGTTTATAAGCACTGGAAGTGTCTGGGATAGTTGAGCCTGCCTATTTTTGTTCTCTTAGGTTTGTTTGAAGATGAAGATTCATGCAGTGATTGTAGCAATCATGATAAACCAGGTACTAGTTTACAAAGTTTTGTGCCAGAAGGAAAAACTCATTTCCCAGAAATGTTCCAGACAAGTCATCTTTTGTTCTATGAGCGATTCAGAGCTTATCAAGATTACATTTTAGGTGAGTAGGTCCTCTTTTTTGCTTCTTTTGTCTTTTAATTTATATGTATTCAGTAGATGGTCTCAGTTCCTCAGACTGCTGTTTGTTGGTTCTGAGAAAGTAGACTTGAGTGGATTTATTAACTTCTCTCTCCTTTATGCAGCCCCAATTCTTATTGTGTTTAATTTTTTTGTAGCTGACTGTAAGGCCTCCGAGGTAAAAGAATTCACAGCTGAGTTCTTAGAGAAGGTCCTTGAACCATCTGGATGGCGGGCAGTCTGGCACACTAATGTGTTCAAGGTGCTGGTTGAGGTAAATTTAATTCTGTTGTTAAGACATTTATCTCTAGCTAAAAACACTTTCCCTCAGACTGTTGTAGCCACAGTGCTTATTTTTAATTAAGGTTTATGAGCTGATTGAAAATAGCATGTTTTTTACATCTAACTGCCACGGTGTATGAAGTGTTCCACAAATTTTAAAGGCAACTGAGGAGGAGCTACCAGGGAATTGAGGTGGTTTAAGCTTCAGTGTCCTTTAAAAAGGGGAAATGGATTAGAAACCTATGAAGTGAGGAAGGTATTTGAGACCGTTTAAAAAACAAAGAGGCCTAATTATAAAGTCAGTGGGGTTTGAATTGATTTTTTACCTTCTTAGTTGTAGCCCATTAAAGTAGCTCAAACCAAGTGGGCATTTTAAAACTAGCCTATTTTTTGCCTGACAAAGTTGTAGGTATGTGGTTAAGCTCCTGATGTTCCATTGCAGAAAGTAAAAACAATCTTATTTTTCAACTGACTGGGCCTTTTACATTAAATTTGCACTCTAATTACAGCTGTGAATTTTTCTCAGTGTGTGTTAACAGGACCACAACACCCGCCCCCCCACCCCGCTCCGTTAAACTAAAATGGTAAACCAGGGAGTGTGAATGAATACAAGTTGTGGCTGCAGCCCCTTTAGAAAATGACATCACATGCTGCAGTGACTATATATGAGGCAATGGTTTGCAAGCAGCTGTTCCTCGTGGATTTTTAAATTTTGGGTTATGCTAATGTCTTTGGCTGCAGTTCAGACCTATTAATTTGATTATGATAGTAGCTCCCTTCCCCCAACACATCTCAATTCTCTAAAAGCAGTCCAAGTCATTGTTTTAAAAGAGAAATGCGCCAGCCATTCCTCTGCTTAAAAACCTCTAATGCATTGCATTTACCAAAGGCCTGTGCTGGCTTTTTGGCTTCTCATTGTGCTAGATAACATGTAAAAGCTAAGCTCCTTCCAATGCCCTTCCTGTCCTGATCTTGCCTCTCTCTCACCTCACCTCCTGCTGCCCGTACCTCATTTCCTTCCTGTGGTTCCAGCAAGAAACACTGCTTCTCTGCCAGCTGCCAAGCTTGTCTCTGCCCCAGGGCATTTTGCATCTTTCCTGCTCCTCACAGGGCTGCTTCCTTTTCATCCTTTTTATCACAGTTCAGAAGTGACTTCCCCTACCCTCCCAGTAAAACCAGACCACCACCCCTGCTACTTATTCTCTGTCACATACTTGTTGCCATCTTGTTTGTTTATTTGTCCTCTCAATTACGATGTCAGCTCCATGAGGGTACAAGCCAAGCCTGTCTTGTTTATCCTTTATGTTACGGAAGAAGGCTCCCCACTCCCATTTCATGCTTTAAAAAAATCAGGCTGTAAGTAGTGTTTTAGATGTATCTGAATTTTGATTTGCATATGTTAAGTCACATTATTTTAAATTTCAGATCACAGATGTGGACTTCACAGCCTTGAAGGCAGTGGTGAGGCTTGCTGACCCATACCTCTGTGAATCTCAAGTCAGCACTTTTACTTTGGAGTGTATGAAAGAGCTCCTTGATTTGAAGGAACACCAGTTGCCCCTGCAGGAGCTGTGGGTGGTATTTGATGATTCTGGAGTGTTTGACCAGACAGCACTTGCAATTGAGCATATCAGGTAGGAAAAAAGGTTGATAAAAGTAACCTTGTGGCCAAAAACTTTGGATGAAATGCAGTAATTCTGGTCTGTATTATACCTAGATTTAAAACTCAAACTGTAAACTTGGTCACTGCAATATTTAAAAATATCCAAAGACAGTGGAAACTATTTAAAATTAAAAAAATGTTTTCAATGTTTAAAATTGTCAATTTGAGGTAATTTCAGACTTACAGAAAATTTGAGAAAAGTAGTACTAGGGATTCCTGTATAGCCTTCTCTCAGTGTCCCCAAATGTTAACAAAAGATAGGGGACTTTAAAATTTGGTTTGTATATATTTAGAAACTGTCTTAAAAGTTCTGGATGCTAAGGCTATAGTTGATGTACTTGAACATAAGAGGAAAGGAAAGAAGGTAAAGAAGGTGGTATACCATCACTTGTGCACTGATAAGCCTGACATATAGTGTTTTCAAGGATATGTCTGGCCAAAGAATGTGTTTTGTCAGGCCACTTCCAGGATCCTTAGGGGGTATGTGCATGCCTTTCAACCTTTTTTGACTTAGTCGGTTTCCACTTGCATTAATAGGTATGCTTTTTTTAGTTTTTCAGATAACTTTTTTGTCAGATAGTTCCTAATACAGATAGTTCTTTTGAATCTTCTTTTTATAAGTATATTTACTAAGGAAGGCTTATTTTTGGCTAATTAAATATGGACTTAGGGGCTTCCCTGGTGGGGCAGTGGTTGAGAGTCCGCCTGCCGATGCAGGGGACACGGGTTCGTGCCCCGGTCCGGGAGGATCCCATATGCTGCGGAGCGGCTAGGCCCGTGAGCCGTGGCCGCTGAGCCTGCGCGTCCGGAGCCTGTGCTCCGCAACGGGAGAGGCCACAGCAGTGAGAGGCCCGCGTACCGCCAAAAAAAAAAAAAAAAGGACTTATATTCCTCCATGAACTGGAAGATTGGATAATATAAAGGTCATGTTAATAATGTTGCTTGGTGTTTTGTAGTTCAAAAATTACTTTCCAGTTTCTATACCGTTAGTGAGTGAACCTGGTTTTGCTGAGCTTAATTTGATACTCTACAAAGAAGCAGAGTGTCTTGGGCCCTGCTTCTGACATTTCATAGAAAATTTCAAATTGTATGCAAGGACATTGGACTTGCATACAATGCAAGGACTGTAGGTATTCCATATTAGGCCAAACAATATAAATCTAAAGAACTGGCTTATGTCTAGAACCAAAATAACTCTCTTATGTTTCTCTAACTTAAAAAATCTGTCAGTTGAGGCATATGAAGGTAAAGGGATAATTGATGAGTTTAGGAAATTAGGAATCAGGGAGCTAATCTCTTATGGGTATAGAAGTTGATAGAAAGACAAGTATCTGGAATTAGTAATAGTATTATTTGAAGGCGAGCCTGGCTAAATTATTCTTTATTTTGAGGTGAGGGCTCAGATTCTGGTCAGTGTCCAGAAAAGGTCACATTATGAGGGTTTTCATATGTTCATTTTATTCAGTAAGTATTTCAGTGCCAGGTCCTGAGTTGAGGGTGAGATTTGACTGGTGCACAAAACAGACACAATCACCATCACCAGGGAGACGTCAGTCTAAAGGTGGGAGATGAACCTTGATGAAATAATCACATAAAGATATGTGTACAATTGGAAACTGCAGTGAGTGCTGTGAGGGATTACAGAGTGTTCTAAGACTAGGTCAGGTTGCTGTAATACGGTTATTTCCTGAGGAAATGGTATTTGAACTTGGGTCTGAAGGGTTGGCTAGGTGAAAGTGGTTGTGGCAGTTTAGGGGAGGGAACAGGTTCAGGAACTCAGTGAGTTTAAGGAGCCGGAGGGCCAACATGGTTAGAACATAGACAGTAATGGAAGAGACTTAGGAAACCAGCTTAGAGGTTGTCGAGGGTCCGAAGATGCAGGGATTTGTCAGCCAATGGACAATTTTTGTCTTTAAGAGCAGTGGGAAACCGCTGAAGGGTTTTCAATCAAGGATGAATATGATCAGCTTTGTGTTTTAAAAGGTTTGTTCTGGCTGCTGTGTAGAAAGTAAATGGAGGGGGAAGGGGTAGAGAGATCAGTTAAGAGGCAGAGTGGACTAGGGTGGAGATATGGAGAGTACAGATTAGGCTTATTGAGAAAGTAGGATGGCTAAGACTTGGTGGTAGAGTGGATATGGAAGAAGTCAAGGCTGACTCCCAAGTTTCTGTCTTGAGAGAATAAACACTGGAGGAGGTGCAGATGTGAATGAAATGTGAATGCCTGGTACTGAACTGGTGAGGATATTTGAGCTGGGTCATGAAGTGTAAATATAAGCTTACCAGGTGGAAAAGGTGGAAGGCAGTCTGACCAGCATGTCACAGTGGCTTTGAAAGAGCTTGTGAAATTGGTAGTTTGCACACAGGGTCTCTGAGGCAAGAGAGGTGCTCTAGAGGTGGACTGTGAGTCCATGTAATATCACCAAGCTCAGGAATTTGGACTTTGTTCTGAGGACAGCAAGGAGCCAGCAGAGTTTTTTGGTTGAGTAAAGGCATGCTCAGGTTTGGTTTTTTTTTGGTTTGTTTTTGAGAGATGGACTCTAGAGGGTGAAGAGAATGACAGTCTACTCTATAAGAATTAAGAGATGGCTTCATTTTCACTGCTCCTTCCTTTTCAACTTTTTGACAGTTATATCGTCTGTACTTCCTGGCATTCCACTAATGCTTCTACTCCTACAGTACCATTGAAATTGTGCTTAAGGTCACTCATATTCTCATATCCAGTCGTCACTCCTCTGATCTCATCTTACTTGACCTTTTGGTCACATTCTAATTATTTGATCATTCCCATCTTCTTAACATACTCTACTCTCTTTCCAGCTTCTGGGACACCACTTTATGATAGTGTGTCATGGGCTTGCTTTCTTAATAATCTTGGCCAGCTCTTTCCTCTCATGCTCAAACTTTAGAATGTTGAAGTTACCCAGGGCTCAGGCCTAGGCTATCTACACTTCTCCCTCTCTAATCAGCTTTGAAAGCACATTAGAATCTCCTGGAAATTTTCTTTATAGGAGTATTCCAACTACTACATGAAGAAAGAGTGATAAGATGAGAATATCAGTATTTTGCAACCCATAATAAAGTAGAGGTTTCAGGCAATGATCATCAATGGCTGCTACAGCCATTGGTGAAAACCTGATAGGGAACTTCGTGGCAGATAAATCAGGCTGACAATATCTGAATCCACTGATCATTCTTAAGCTCATCATCAAAAGAGATGACCAGGTATCATGTGCTTGGTGATGAAGCTACATTATACCTCCCTTGAAGTATTCTTGCCAAAAAGTCTTTCCTAAAGACGATCAAGTCCCTAGTCCTTACTATCAGTTTACTAGAAATAAAGGAAACAGAAGGACATGTTAACTGACCCCATGGGGAAGCAATCAGTAAAATTCAGAGTGTGGGAAACTATTAAATAAATTGCAAGGTGAAAAAGAGGGATGGATAATCTATAGAGTAAAAGTGATTTAATTAAATTCAATGGCTGACCCTTGTTTGGACCCTGATGAGCAAGCCAACTGTAAAACAACAACAGCAACAACAAAAGAGATAATTAGGGAAAACTGAACACTGACTGGATACTTGGTTATTAAGGAATTAAAACTTTTTTTGTATAAAGATTTATTTTAGAGGCACATACTGAAAATTTATGAGTGATATGATATGTCAGAAATTTGCTTTAAAATGATCCAGTGTCAGGATGGTGGGGGTAGGAGAGCAGAGAAGTAAGTGGGTGGAGTAGAGGTGAAATAAGATTGCCTGTGAGTTGATAATTGTTGAAGCAGGTGATGGATACATGGTATTCATGTTTTCATGTTTGCTCTTGTATATGTTTGAAATTTTCCATGATGAAAAATTTGTTAAATCACTTTGGGGAGCTTTAAAAAAATATGGATCCTGCACCCTCCCTCCCCCATCCCCCACCCAAGAGATTCTGGTTTATTGGTCTGGAATAGGGTTGAAAATCAATTTTTAAAAGTTTCCCAGGGGACTCTAATGGGCAGCTAGGGTTGACAACTACTGCTTTATTTTATGTCCCTGGATGATCTCACCTATTGCTCTAATGCCATCAATATGCTGACAACTTCCAGATTTATGTCTCTAGCCCTGACCTTTTCCTTGAGCTCTGGTCTTGTATATTTATCTGCACTCTTGACATCATCCATTTGGAGTTCAAATAGGCATCTCAACCTGAACATGGTGAAAACAGAACTCTTTATTTTCAACCCTAAACTTGTTTCTCTCCCAGTCTTTTCTATCTTAACAAATGGCACTACTTTCCACCAAGTTACAGATGGTCAATAAATAGTTCTTCTGATAAAAAGAAGGTCCTAATAGAATCAGTGGTGTAGAAAACTTCTTTAGCCAATCCAAAGAAGTTCATGTGTGACTCATGACTATCAAATCTAGCAAATATTCAGTCTTCTCTACCATACTTGATAGACTTGTTTTGATTTACTCTTATTCCTCCAAAACCCTAACATTTTAAGCCAGTGATTGAATTTGAGTGATACTAATTTCCTTTCCAGGTTTTTCTATCAGAACATTTGGAGGAGTTGGGATGAAGAAGAGGAGGATGAGTATGATTATTTTGTTAGATGTGTTGAACCTCGATTGAGATTGTAAGTATTTATTAGTGGCCTTGTACATGTTGGAAAAAATAGCTATTTGTGATTTAATTTCACCTGTGTTTTGTATATACTGTATATATACTCCTACAGATAGAAACAGACTGATATACAAATAGTATAACCCACTGACAAGTTATTAAATAAAAATTGTACAGGTGCAGAGAAACCTACTTTTAGTGTTTATAAACCTACTTGTAGTGTTTTTAGAATCTAAAAGCAGAGAATTCAAGAACATGTAAATTAACAGCTCACTCTTGTAAATTTGAATAAAACTTAATTGAGCTAATATGTTAAAAAGAAACAACCCGTTACTAAACTCAATAAAAACAATTGAAGAACAGTGAAATTAATTGAATTATAGAAGACTTTTTTTTTCTTGAGTACTTTTAAAGACATGGCTTTACTCTTAAGTTCTTACAGGAAAACATAGGCTAAACAGACTTACCTCAGGATGTTTTGTCAAGTTCTTTTCCTTAAATCTTATTTGATAAATAGATGAAAATACTAAATAGTTAATATTGATGGTGAATAAAAATTTCCAAAATACATTCTACTGACTTATCATATTTTGGTAGGGAAAAACCCTTCCATTATAAAAATACCCCAAATTAACCATGCAACCCAAATAGTTGTCCTGCACTGACTTTGTTAAATGTGGCTTCCACTAGATGGTGCTATAAGACCAGGTAACTTTTTGGTACTTGTGCATAGTAATTTAATATGCAGTGCTGCAATAAGAATAAAATTAGACCTTGCAGGCCAAAAAAAGAAAAAAAAATTGTAGAAGGTAATTTTTTTCCCTGTGTGAAAGATGATTTGGTTACATAAGATAAGGCAGTAACCCTTTACATTTCTGTATAACCAATTTGATTTAGTAAGTTTCTCTTCATTTAAACAGTAAATCATAAGTAAAAAACACGTGAGAAGTCTGGTTAAGGTTGGTTCTACCTGGTTTAGAATTATGTATGTCTGATTTCAGCTTTTCATAAATTGGCTGTGATTTCTATTTAGCCTTTCCAATTTTTCCATTATGCATTTCCTGTTTTCTCATAGTGTATTCAGTAAAATGCCAGAATTTCAAGAAGCTTGCATATTTTCTAGTTTTGATATACTTGCTTTTAAAGAGCAATGATTGGTTTTGATTGAAGGGAAATGTAATGGTGGATGAATATCATGTATCTGGCAAATTTGATCTTTACTTGGAAAATAACTGTATTCCGATTTGACAGTCTTACATGTTCAAACAACAAGAAATGATTTACATACATATCTTATACATCACTGGCAGATGGGAAAGCATAAGGGAGGAATTGTTTTCAGTTATGGAGAAGAAACTATGGTACTTGATGGGGAAACTGGAATGTTATCAAATATAGGCAGACTCTTTAAAAGGTCCCTAGGCTAAGACAGGAGTAGAGCTATTCACAGGCAAGAGTTAAAGGGAATCAAACCATATTGTCTTGATTTTGCACTGTGAAGTAAATATTTTTCCTTTCTAATTCAAAACACTCTGCTTCAGAGCTTATGGGTCTGAGACGCAGATGTTGGTTCATTACTTTCAGACTATGAAGTATCACTATAATGAGAAGAAATAAGCTGATTGGCATGGATATTGGAAATGCTAAGAAACTAATTTTAAAATTTGAGTCTTAATCTTTGTAACTTAGTAGATCTGATCAAGCAGTCAGTGGTTGGGCCCCCAATTTCTTGTTTGCAAAGTGGATTTCTAGAATATCTTTAAATGAGTATGGATTAACCAAAGCAGACAAAATCCTTGCTTTTCAAGCTTCACCTAATTCATTTACTTGAAAAGTGGAAAAAATATTTTCTATTCATCTTAAATACTATTTAAATGTTCACTGTAACTTGATGTAAATTTGTTTAGGTCTTATTTAGAGCGTGACGAAGTTAAGAAGACCTTATCTAAGGCAATCGTACTCAACCTTGGCTGCACATTAGAATTCCCAGGGAACTTTAAAAAATACCCCTCTACTTTTAGAGACTAATTTAATTGGTCTGGATGGGGACCTGATCATCTGTATTTTTAAAAGTTCCCCAGTGATTCTAATAAGCAGCCAAGGTTAAGAAGCTCTGGCCTAAGTCAGTATGCTTTTAACTGAGAAATAAAGCAATTATTTTAAAATGACAGGTAATGACAATAATATTGCAGTTTACTTTCAGATCCATTAATTTCATATCCATTAACTTGATTGTACATTCATAAATTATTGTATCTAGAAGTACTTTTTGTTCTGTCTATATATTTGAGAAGGTTTATAAATTAATAATAAACTTTAAGTGCCAACACAGTTGTCCAATACAAGGTTATTTTGTTTTAATCACTCTCTGGTTAGTAATAACAGCTTTATTTTTTTCTCAGAATCTCAAAGGCTTATGTTTTTGAAATACTCTAATAATCCTCCTGAGGGAATATTCAGCAAATTCTGCTCCATAGTGCTTTATTTATTTATTTAATATTTTATTTATTTATTTGGCTGCACTGGGTCTTAGTTGCGGCACGTTAGAACTTTAGTTGCAGCATGTGAACTCTTAGTTGCGGCATCTGGGGTCTAGTTCCCTGACCAGGGATCAAACCCGGGCCCCCTGCATTGGGAGTGTGGAGTCTTAACCACTGAACCATCAGGGAAGTCCCCTCCATAGTGCTTTAAATGCAGGGAAGGGGGACTTCCCTGGTAGTCCAGTGGTTAAGAATCTGCCTTTCAATGCAGGGGATGTGATTTCAATCCCTGGTCGGGGAACTAAGATCCCACATACTGTGGGGCAACTAAGCCAGTGTGCCACAACTACCATGCCCATGTGCCACAGCTAGAGAGCCCGCGTGCCACAACTACTGAGCCCGTGCGCTCTGGAGCTCGTGTTCCACAACTAGAGAGCCCATGTGCTGCAACTACTGAGCTCGCGCACTCTAGAGCCCCTGCGCCACAAATAGAGAGAAGCCTGCGCGCTGCAATGAAAGGCCCATGCACTGCAACAAAAGATCCCACATACCGCAACGAAGATCCCGTGTGCCTCAACTAAGACCTGATGCAGCCAAATAAATTAAAAAAAAAAAACTAAACTAAATTAAAAATAAATAAGTATAGGGAAGGACTAGATGATTTGAATCATTTAAAATTTTTGATCCTATAAATGTGGTAATCTTAAACATTGTTATGAAACTACTTGGGATACTATCCTCACCACTCCTACCTCCAGGTTGCCCTCTGCCACCCACTTATTAAGATTTTGAATCTAATATATGAGAAAATAATTTCTTGTTAAGTAATGATTACAAATTGTGCAACATGAACTCTCAGTGTTTCAAAAATACAAATGCTTGGATCTAAGGAAAAAAAAAATAGCAACTCCTCAAAAGAGAAAAGTTAGTGACCTTAATGAAGTGGTCCTTAAAGCTTTCAATAGCTTTCACCTACTCAGTAAGACTTAACATGTTCCTGAGTTACATACTATGAAACAGTTTTCTTATGGGGTCTTTGAGGACTAAATGGGTGTCTTAATGATGGGAAAATGTGTCTGAAAGGCAGTGGGTTTCAATTTGCTTTTAAACTTTCAGGCATTATGACATTCTTGAAGACCGAGTTCCTTCAGGACTTATTGTTGACTATCAAAATCTGTTGACTCAATGTGAGGAGAGTTACAGGAAATTTTTAAATCTGAGAAGCAGTTTGTCAAATTGTAACTCTGATTCTGAGCAGGAAAACATCTCCATGGTGGAAGGGTTAAAATTGTATTCAGAGATTGAACAGCTGAAACAAAAGCTAAAACTCATTGAGAATCCTTTGTTGAGGTATGTGTATCTTTGTTCTTCCCAACTAGTTGGCATCTTTTCTAACCAGCTATGTTACTGAGAACTGACAGGTCTGTTTGGTTTCTTTAAGATATGTGTTTGGTTATCAGAAGAATTCTAATATACAAGCAAAAGGCATCCGTCCCAGTGGCCAGAAGGTCACCCATGTGGTCTCCTCCACCATGACGACTGGTCTGCTGCAGTCCCTGGTCAGGGATAAGCTTTGTCCAGAGCCTTGTAAGGAAGAAATAGAAATTCAGGTAAAAGGAGAGTTTCTTGCTCCAGGTGGCTTTTTTTTCTTCAGATTCACCCCAGGCTTTCCTGAATTCTACAAACAGTTTTTAGGAGTTTCCCAGAGCTGGTTTTCTGTGAAATGGAAAGCAGTGAGAGCACCGCCTTTCTGCAGTATTAGTCAGTTATCAACCATGCACTGAGCTCAGTGCAGTAGCAAGGGAGATACCTACATACGCAGTTTTGGCTCCCTTTTGAAAATGAAACATGAAGGCACCTGGAGTAATACTCAGGTTGCATTTGAGGGGTATATATTTGCAATATGTTGTTGTTGTTTTCTAGTTCCATAGTGATCCGTTGTCTGCTATAAATGCCTGCTATGAGGGCGACACTGTTATTGTTTGTCCTGGCCGTTACGTGGTACATGGTACGTTCTCCGTCGCTGACTCCATTGAGTTAGAAGGTGAGTATGGAAGATCATACAACCAAACTCTCGTGCATGATACGCTTAAGATAACAGTAAATCACTGATCTTGTTGAAGCTCCAAGAATTTGATTTCGACCTATTTGATTTCAAATGAGTTGCCTTGAAACATTAAGGGTTTTTGGAGTGTACAGGTTATTGACTCAGTGTTTGAGGAACATGAGGTGTGATTCTTTGTGGCATTATAAATGTTGGGAAGACAAAAACATAGAGAAAAAAAGACCATTAGGAAGAAGTATAATTCCAGATTATAGGTGGTTGGTGAAAAGGAAATTCATTATTAGAATTAAAAAAAACATTCCAAGCAATATTTTTTAATTTGTTGCTTCCTCTTATTTCATATATGTTGTGGACATATTGGTGCTTTTTTTTTTAAATTTAGCTTACTTTTGTAAGGTATAGGTACAACTTGAAATTAGATGCAAAATCTTTATCTTAATTCTTTAAAATCTTGTTGAATGTCACAAATTCTAAAGTGTACTTTTGAGAACATTAATGTTGAAAGAGTCTTTTAAAAATAACTTTATTTATTTATTTAATTTTTGGCTGCGTGTTGGGTCTTCGTTGCTGTGCGCGGGCTTTCTCTAGTTGTGGTGAGTGGGGGCTACTCTTCGTTGCCGTGCGAGGGCTTCTCATTGCAGTGGCTTCTCTTGTGCAGCACGGACTCTAGGCGCGTGGGCTTCAACAGTTGTGGTAGGTGTGCTCAGTAGTTGTGGCTCGTGAACTCCAGAGCGCAGCCTCAGTAGTTGTGGCACTCGGGCTTAATTGCTCCGTGGCATGTGGGATCTTCCCGGACCAGGGATCAAACCCATGTCCCCTGCATTGGCAGGCGGATTCTTAACCACTGCACCACCAGGGAAGTCCTAAAAATAACTTTTTAGGAGTTGAAATCTTATTGTACATTTAGAGTGATTCCTAAATTTAGGTTACTTTACAGTAGTTCACCTTGGTCCTTTGTATTTGCATAGCGTGTCAAATTTAGATGCACCTGTTCAACTATTTACCAGAAGAGCTTCAAGTTAGCAATAAAGCTTGTCATGCAAAAAATCATATATCATTTTGGGACTGGAGCAGCTGTTCACAAACTGCTTAAGCTATGTTCTTTAATTTTATCTTTTCGAGAGTTCTTAGTGGAAGCAAGGCTGGGAATTTAATTTCCTGCTGTTCACTAGTACACCACCTCATCCCCTTTTTTGTTTTATGTGTGTAATTTTTGTTCTTTTTCCTCTCCAATATTTGATATATAATAGATGTGTGTTTATAAACATCTGCAGGATAAAGCACTGCAATAAAAACACTTCAGTTTTTTGGCATAGTGCAAACAGCATTGCTATTACAGATTGTATGGTGGATCAGCATTCTTCCTAGATTGTTGAGGAAATTATAATGTGATTGCCAACATGTCATAAATAAACATATAGAATTCTGATAGTTAAGTGTAAGAATGACTGTAAATTTATGAACAGAGGGCATTTCTGAGAATTTGGGGAATCAGGTGATATCTCTAGTCTGAATATATGGAGTACTTGTTCACGAGTAAGATTAAAGCTTATCTGATAGCTTTTCTGATCTATAGCTGACACTTACAACAAGAGATATATATCGAGTACCTGCTATTTTCAGGGTATTAACAGTACTTATAATAGGATTTTTATTTCTTGTTTAGAAAATCCATTCAGTTAGGCGAGGGCTTTGTGTTTTAAACTGCTAAGATTATGTAACTTGTTTATGTAATAACTTGTTTATATAATGTAATATGGCCATCCTTTTTATATTTTTAATTTTTCACATGATAGAAAGCCACAGCTATTATAAAAATGTGCAAAGTACAGGTACACACATAAAAAGAATCAGGGAAGGACTTTCCTGGTGGTGCAGTGGTTAAGAATCCGCCTGCCAATGCAGGGGACATGGGTTCAATCCCTGGTCCGGGAAGATCCCACATGCCATGGAGCAACTAAGACCACGCACCACAACTACTGAGCCTGCGCTCTAGGGCCTGCAAGCCACAGCTACTGAGCCCGTGTGCCGCAACTACTGAAGCCCACGCACCTACAGCCCGTGCTCTTCAACAAGAGAGGCCACCGCAGTGAGAAGCCCGTGCACCACAACGAAGAGTAGACCCCACTCGCCTCAACTAGAGAAAGCCCATGCGCAGCAATGAAGACCCAATGCAGCCAAAAATAAATATATAAATTAAAAAAAAAAAAAAAAAAGAATCGGGAAAGAAATTTACTCACAATCTAATCATCCAGAATCCACCACTGGTAGCATTCCTGTGTGTGGAGTCCTCTTGCATTCTCTAGTGTCCCCAAAGGCTTGTCTGTACTCTTCAAGTGTAGAAAACTTTAGTGACTTTGCCTGTTTAATGTTGTCACTGCTTTCATTTACTCCAGCAAAGACTCAACTTTAGACAGTGAGAGTTATTTCTTAAAGCTTTGTCTATGTGATTCTGTTTTATGATAAAAGTCAGGCAGGGTTTTCTAGTTTTCTGATACTCCAGTTTTTCATAAACCCATTCAGAGGTCTGACCTGTATTATTCGTTTGATTAAGATTTGTAGATCCCACTACTGGGCATATACCCTGAGAAAACCATAATTCAAGAAGAGTCATGTACCAAAATGTTCATTGCAGCTCTATTTACAATAGCCAGGACATGGAAACAACCTAAGTGCCCATCATCGGATGAATGGATAAAGAAGATGTGGCACATATATACAACGGAATATTACTCACCCATAAAAAGAAACGAAATTGAGCTATTTGTAATGAGGTGGATAGACTTAGAGTCTGTCATACAGAGTGAAGTAAGTCAGAAAGACAAAGACAAATACCGTATGCTAACACATATATATGGAATTTAAGAAAAAAAAAATGTCACGAAGAACCTAGGCATAAGACAGGAATAAAGGCACAGACCTACTGGAGAACGGACTTGAGGATATGGGGAGGGGGAAGGGTGAGCTGTGACGGCGATTGAGAGGCGTGGACATATATACACTAACAAACGTAAGGTAGATAGCTAGTGGGAAGCAGCCGCATGGCACAGGGATATCGGCTCGGTGCTTTGTGACCGCCTGGAGGGGTGGGATAGAGAGGGTGGGATAGGGAGGGTGGGAGGGAGGGAGACGCAAGAGGGAAGAGATATGGGAACATATGTATATGTATAATTGATTCACTTTGTTATAAAGCAGAAACTAACACACCATTGTAAAGCAATTATACCCCAATAAAGATGTTAAAAAAAAAAAAAAGATTTGTAGAGAACAAAGTTTTTTATTGGTTAACAAGGTAGACCTATCTTTCCAATAGCTAAAACTGTTCTAAGTCAGTTTGTCAGATTTTGTCAATCTGTTTAAGAGAGTATAAAATTTAGAAAATCTTGAGAAATGCCTAGGCTTTTTCAAACCTAATTACGATAGAATAATAGAATCTTAGAGTTGGGAAGTAAAAAACTTGTAGGGCTAAACGCTTCAAAGCCCTCTGACCCAGCTGTGAGTACTTAGATTATTACTATTTTTTTAAACTTATTTATTTATTATTATTTTTTAACATCTTTATTGGAGTATAATTGCTCTACAATGGTGTGTTAGTTTCTGCTTTATAACAAAGTGAATCAGCTATATGTATACATATATCCCCATATCTCCTCCCTCTTGCATCTCCCTCCCACCCTCCCTGTCCCACCCCTCTAGGTGGTCACAAAGCACCTAGCTGATGTCTCTGTGCTATGCAGCTGCTTCCCACTAACTATCGGTTTTACATTTGGTAGTGTATATATGTCCATGCCACTCTCTCACTTGGTCCCAGCTTACCCTTCCCCCTCCCCATGTCCTCAAGTCCACCCTCTATGTCTGCATCTTTATTTCTGTCCTGCCCCTGGGTTCTTCAGAAGCTTTTTTTTTTTTTTTTTTTTTAGATTCCATATATATGTGTTAGCATCCATATTTGTTTTTCTCTTTCTGACTTACTTCACTCTGTATGACAGACTCTAGGTCCATACACCTCACTACAAATGACTCAATTTCGTTTCTTTTTATGGCTGAGTAATAGTCCATTATATATATGTGCCACATCTTCTTTATCCATTCATCTGTCAGTGGACACTTAGGTTGCTTCCATGTCCTGGCTATTGTAAATAGTGCTGCAATGAACATTGTGGTACATGACTCTTTTTGAATTATGGTTTTCTCAGGGTATATGCCCAGTAATGGGATTGCTAGGTCATATGGTAGTCCTATTTTTAGTTTTTTAAGGAACTTCCATACTGTTCTCCATAGTGGCTGTATCAATTTACATTCCCACCAGCAGTGCAAAAGGGTTCCCTTTTCTCCACACCCTCTCCAGCATTTATTGTTTATAGATTTTTTGATGATGGCCATTCTGTTACTGTTTTTTTTAATAGCAGTTTTGTAAGTGACTTTAGTGTTGAAACTGGTATGAGACCCAGATAGGGGGTAGTCTTCCTGATATGCAAGCAAATTGAGGAGTTATTATTAAAAATTGTATACCTTTGTAAAAATTAAGCAAGATATGTGGAGAGATAATTAGATTTTATTTAAATGTAACTGGATTAACTGGTCTCAGATATCATTTGGAGTCATTTGAAATAGAGGAATCTATCATAGAAATTTTGTGTTTAGACATTTCCCCTCACCTATCTTAAATGTTCTTGCTCTTTTCTTTAGGATATGGTCTACCAGATGATATTGTGATAGAAAAGAGAGGCAAAGGAGACACTTTTGTGGATTGTACGGGTGTGGATATTAAAATCTCAAGCATAAAATTTGTTCAGCATGATGCTGTGGAAGGAATCTTAAGTAAATATCTGAATATTTCATTTATTATTTGTTCCAGACTTTGAAGGAAAACTGTACTTTCCCTGGAAGATAGAATTTAATAAAATTTAATAAAATACCACTCTTGAGTAGTATGCAAGGCGGATTAATTATTTAAGTACATAGCTTGACAACTGAGGAAGCTTACTCTAAAGTGAAAAATAGTTCAATGTATTCTTGAAAATTTGTTAGTTTAATATTTGTTTCTGTGTGATCTTTTTTTCTTTTAAAACATTCCAGTATTGTGGTCTGTGTTCTTTGTATTTGATTTAGCCCTGGACTCAAACCAGCTATCTTCACATTGTGATAGTATTTATTTCCTGAGATTTGTATCCCTTATTTTGAATTGGGCCTCCTTTTCTTCTCTCTTCTAAGATAGTCATGAAAGTTACTTTCTGATATTTTTTTTGTAATGAGAAGTGTTTTTTAACTTGATTTTGCATTTCTGAGGGCAAGTCATTCTTTTTTAAGAATGCTGCTTTTAGATTTTATCAATAGAAAATAACTCAAAATAGTCATTGTTTTATAAATTATGAATTCATAATTCCAGTAACAGAGTTTAAATGAGAAATATTTAGACTGTATCTAATATCAGCTCTAGGCCATTTCTAATATTGGAAAAGACACATTACTTAAAGTATTTGATTGCATGTTTTCATCATAGTTATTCACCGTGGCAAGACTACATTGGAAAACTGTGTTTTGCAGTGTGAAACTACAGGAGTCACAGTACGAACATCAGCAGAATTTTTAATGAAGAACTCAGATTTATATGGTGCCAAGGTATGATAATCTCTTATGGGAAGTAGTTTAAGTTCTAAATAAGTAAATAAAATGTCCTGGGACAAGATGTAAATGCATACTCCTGTTCTCTTTCTTCAAAGAAGTTCAGATACTTCCGTGTACTAAGTCAGCAAGACTCAACTGTATAAGATTCTTCTTATTTAGCATTTTCAAAACAGAGATTAGGAAGAAAATAATAAATCTCACAGTTTCTCTGTCATACCTTTAAAAAAGGTTAGACCCTTTAAGTTGTAACTATGTAAATGATGTAGCAACTGAGGCTGGGTTGATTTTTTTAAATTAAATTTTTATTTTTGAGATTGTAGATTCACATTCTGTTGTAAGAAGTAATACAGAGGTAGTCTGTATGTGTATCCTTTACCAGTTTCCTCTAATTGTAACATCTTCCAAAACTATAGTACAGTATCACAACCAGGATAAGATTGATTCAGTCAAGTTGAATATTTCCATCACTACAAAGATCCTCCATGTTGCCCTTTAAAGCCATATCTAGGTGCCTCTCCTTCTGACCTCATTAATCACAGGCAAACGCTAATCTGTTCTCCATTTCTGTTATTTCATCATTTCAAGAATGTTATATAAATAGAATCATACAATATACAACCTTTTGGAATTGGCTTTTTTCACTCAGCACAGTTCTCTGGAGCTTCACCCAGGTTGTTGCATGTACCAATAGGTTGTTCTTTTTTATTGCTAAGTAGTATTCCATGTATGGTTGTTCCACAGTTTAACTGTTCACTTGTTGAAGGACATCTGGATTGTTTCCAGTTTTTGGCTTTTGTAAATAAAGCTGCTATAAACATTGGTGTACAGGTTTTTGTGCAAACATCGTTTTCATTTCTCTGGGGTAAATGCCTAGGAATGCAGTTGCAGGGCACGTGGTTAGTTGCATGCTTACTTTCTTTAAGAAACTGCCAAACTTTTCCAGAGTAGTTGCACCAGTTTACATTCCCACTAGCAATGTTTGAGTGATCCAGTTTCTCCATATCCTAAGCAGCACTTGGTATTTTCACTACTTTTTAATTTTAGCCATTCTGATAGGTGTGTGGTTTTAATTTGCATTTCCCTAGTGGTTAATGATGTTGAACATTTTTCATATGCTTATTTGCCATCCTTATCTTCAGTGAAATGTGTATTCATGACTTTTGTCCATTTTCTAATTGGATTGTTTTTTCTTTTTTACTATAGAGTTTTAAGAGTTCTTTATAAATTCTAGATATGAATCCCTAATTGGGTATGTCATTTACAGATATCTTATGCTAGTTTGTAGCTTGTTTTTTCATCATTTTCACATGGGTTTTTGCAGAGCAAAGTTTTAAAATTTGATGAAGCCCAATTTATCAATTTTTCCTTTTATGTGTAAGAACTCTTTGTCTAGCCCTAGGGTGCAAAGATTTTCTCCTTTTTTTTTTTTCAGTTTTATAGTTTACATTTTACATTTAAGGTCATGAACCATTTTTGAGCTAATTTTGGTATAAGGTGAGTTTTAGGTCAAAGTTCGTTTATTTGCTTATGGATGTCCAGTGGTAACTGCACCATTTCTTGAAAAGTCTATCCTTAAATAAATTGGTTTTGTATTTTTATAGTTTTTTTTTTTTTTTTTTGCGGTACGCGGGCCTCTCACTGCTGTGGCCTCTCCTGCTGCAGAGCACAGGCCCCGGACGCACAGGCCCAGCGGCCATGACCGACGGGCCCAGCCGCTCCGCGGCATGTGGGATCCTCCCGGACTGGGGCACGAACCCGTGTCCCCTGCATCGGCAGGCGGACTCCCAACCACTGCGCCACCAGGGAAGCCCTGTTTTTGTATTTTTATCAAAAATAATTTGGGTATGTTTTTGTGGGCCAATTTCTGGGTTCTCTGGTAGAATAATTCCTCCCACTCTCACTTGTCTTTTTTTTTAATTGTTTCAGCTATTCTTGTTCCTTTGCCTTTCAATATAAATTCTAGAAATATCTTGTTCGTATCTACAAAAAGTCTTGCTAAGATTTTAATAGGACTTTCAATAAACCTATATATCAATTTGGGGAGAATGGACATCTTTTTTTACGTTGAGTCTTCCAATCTGTGAACATGGTATGTCTCTCCATTTATTTAGATCTTTGATTTTTTTCATCAGCATTGTGTAGTTTCAACGTACAAGTCTTATATATGTTTTTATAGATTTGTACCTAAACATTTCATTGTAAGTGATATTATATTTTTAATTTATTGTGCTTATTGCTAGTATATTGAGATACAATTGATTTTTGTATGTTTGTTTATATCCTGTGACCTTGCTGAACCTTCTTATTAGTTCTAGGAGTGTTTTTATAGATTTCATGGGATTTTTCTATGTAGACAGTCATGTCATCTACAAATAGAGACAGTCTGTTTACCTTTGGTTTCCTTTTCTTGCCTTATGGCACTGACTAGAACTTCCAGCGTTTGTGTTGAATAAGAGTGGTGAGAGTAGATATCCTTACCTTGGTCTTGATATTGGGGGACTGTATTCAGTATTGTACTGTTAAGTATAAGGTGTTTTTTGCTTTTTTAAGAATTAAAAAAAATCCTTTTTCAGCTTTATTGAGGTGTAATTGACAGAAACTTTATATATTTAAGGTATCCAATGTGATGATTTCATATAAATATACATTATGAAATGATCATCACAGTCAAGCATTCATTACCTCACATCATTACCTTTTCTTTAATTCCCCATCCACTCTTCCCTCTGGCAACCACCTGTTTGTTCTCTGCATATATGACTTTGTTTCTGTTTTGTTTGTTTGTTTTGTTTTTTAGATTCCACATATAAGTGAAATCATACACTATTTGTCTTTCTCTGTCTAACTTATTTCACTTTGCATAATACTGTCTAGGTCCATCTTAGTCGTCGCAAATGGCAAGATTTCATTCTTTTTTATGGCCAAGTAATATTCCATTTGTGTGTGTGTGTGACACTACATCTTCTTTATCCATTCATCTGTTGTTAGGCACTTAGGTTGCTTCCATATCTTGGCTATTGTAAATAATGCTGAAACGAACATGCATTTTTTTGAGGTACGTATATTTTTTTGAATTAGTGTTTTCGTATTCTCATATAAATACCCAGGTGTGGAATTGCTGGATTGTATGGTAGTTCTGTTTTTAATTTATAGAGGACTCTCCTTACTGTTTTCCATAGTGGCTGCACCAACTTACATTCCTACCAACAGTGTACTACAATTTCCTTTTCTCCACATCCTTGCAACACTTACTGCTTATTGTCTTTTTGTTAATAGCCATTCTAACAGGTGTGAGGTGATATCTGATTGTGATTTTGATTTACATTTCCCTGTTGATTAGTTATGCTGAGCACCTTTTCATGTGCATGTTGACCATCTCTATGTCTTCTTTGGTAAAATATCTTATTAGGATCCATTTTTTAATCCGGTTGTTTTGTTTTGTTTTTATGTTGAGCTGTATGAGTTCTTTGTATATTTTGGATATTAACCCCTTATCTGATATATTGTTAGCAAATATCTTCTCCCATTCAGTAGGCAGCCTTTTTGTTTTCTTGATAATTTCCTTTGCTATGCAAAAGCTTTTTAGTTTGATGTAGTCCCATTTCTTTATTTTTGCTTTTGTTTCCCTTGCCTTAGGAGACATATCTAAAAAATATTGCTCAGACCAATGTAAAAGAGGGCACTGGCATTGTTTTCTTCCAGAAGTAGTCTAGTTTGATTCTTTTGTGTGTAGCTGTCCAGTTTTCCCAACACCATCTGTTAAAGAGGCTATCTTTTCTCCATTGTATATTCTTGCCTCTTTTTATTGTAGATTAATTGTTCAGATGGTGGGGTTCATTTATGGTCTCTCTATTTGTACCATTGATCTATGTGTCTGTTGTGCCAGTACCATACTGTTTTGATCACTGTAGCTTTGTAGTATAGTTTGAGGTCAGGGAGCTTGTTTTGTTGTTCTTTCTCAAGATTGTTTTGGCTATTTGGGGTCCTTTGTTTTTCCATACAAATTTTAGAATTATTCTAGTTCTGTGGAAAACGCCATTGGTATTTTGATAGGAATTGCTTTGAATCTGTAGAGTGCCTTGAGTAGTATGATCATTTTAAAAGTATTCTTCCAATCCATGAGCACAGTATATCTTTCCATCTGTTTGTGTCATCTTCAATTTCTTTTATCAATTTTTTAAGTTTTCTAAGTATAGGTCTTTTTTTTTTTTTTTTTTTTTTTTGTTGGCTGCACTATGCATCATGCAGGATCTTAGTTCCCTGACCAGGGATTGAATCCATGCCCCCTGCAGTGGACGCGTAGAGTCTTGACCACTGGACCACCAGGGAAGTCCCATAAATATAGGTCTTTCACCTCCTTAGTTAGATTTATTCCTAGGTATTCTTTTTGATGTGATTGTAAATGGGATAGTTTTCTTAATTTCTCTTTCTGATAGTTGTTACTGTATGGAAATGTAACAGATTTCTGTATGTTAATTTTGTATCCTGCAATTTTACCAAATTCATTGATGAGTTCTAGTAGTTTTTCGGTGGCATCTTTAGGATTTTCTATGGATAGTATCATGTCATCTGAAAACAGCGATGGTTTTACTTCTTCTTTTCCAATTTAGATTTCTTTTATTTCTTGTCTGATTGCTGGGGCTAAGACTTTCAATACTACGATGAATAAAAATGGCAAGAGTGGGCATCCTAGTCATGTTTTCCTGATCTTAGAGAAAATGCTTTCAGCTTTCACCACTGAGTATGGTGTTAACTGTGGGCTTGCCATATATGTCATTCATTATATTAAGGTATATTCCACCAATGGACACTTTGTTGAGAGTTTT
This sequence comes from Monodon monoceros, assembly GCF_005190385.1. Taxonomy (NCBI): domain Eukaryota; kingdom Metazoa; phylum Chordata; class Mammalia; order Artiodactyla; family Monodontidae; genus Monodon; species Monodon monoceros. The sequence continues at coordinate 36,583,908 of NW_021703766.1, forward strand.
TATCATAAATGGATATTGAATTTTGTCCAAAGTTTTCTCTGCATCAACTGAGATGATCAAATGATTTTTTATTCTTTCATTTGTTAATGTGTTGTATCATGTTGATTAATTTGTGGATATTGAGCTATCCTTGTATCCCTGAGATTAATCCCACTTAATCATGGTGTATGATCCTTTTAATGTATCATTGGATTCTGTTTGCTAATATTTTTTTGAGGATTTTTGCATCTATGACTGTCAAGAATATTGGCCTGTAATTTTTTTTGTTTTTTTGTGGTATCTTTTTCTGATTCTGATATCAAGGTGATGCTGGCCTCATAGAATGAGTTTCTGAGTGTGCCTCTTCAATTTTTTGGGATAGTTTAGGAAGGATAGGTGTTAACTCTTCTTTAAATGTTTGGTAGAATTCACCTGTGAAGCTGTCTGGTCCTGGACTTTCGTTTGTTGGGAGCTCTTTTATTACTGATTTAATTTCATTACTGGTAATTGATCTATTCGTATTTTCTATTTATTCCTGTTTTGGTCTTGGGAGACTGTACACTTCTAGGGATTTATCCATTTTTTCTAGGTTGTCTATCTTATTGCCATATAACTGTTCCTTGTAGTCTTATGTGGTCCTTTGTATTTCTGTGGTGTCAGTTGTAACTTGTCCTCTTTCATTTCTGATTTTATTTGGGCTTTCTTTTTTCTTTGTGAGTCTGGCTAAAGGTTCATCAATTTTGTTTATCTTTTCAACGAGCTAGCTCTTAATTACATTGATCTTTTCTATTGCATTTTAGTCTCTATTTCATTTATTTGTGCTCTGATCTTTATTATTTATTTCCTTGTCCTAACTTTGAATTTTGTTTTTTTTCTAGTTCCTTTAGGTTTAAGGTTATTGTTTATTTCAGATTTTTTCTTGTTTTCTGAGGTAGTTTTGTATCACTATAAACTTCCCTCTTGGAATTGTTTTTGCTGCATCCCATAGATTTTGGATCATTGTGTTTCTATTTTCATCTGTCTCCAGGTATTTTTTTATTTCTTTGATTTCTTCAGTGACTCATTGTTTGTTTAGTAGCATATTGTTTAGCCTCTACATGTTTGTGTTTTTTGCATTTTTTTTCTTGTAGTTGATTTCTAGTCTCATACCATTGTGATCAGAGAAGATGCTTGATAGGATTTCAGTCTTCTAAATTTTTGAGATTTGTTCTGTGGCCTGTAGAATTGTCCATGTGCAGTTGAAAAGAATGTGTTTTCTGCTGCTTTTGGATGGAATGTTCTCTCTGTATCTATTAAGTCCATCTGACCAGTGTTTCCTTATTGATTTTCTGTCTGGATGATGTATCCATTGATGGGGTGTTAAGTACCCTACTATTATTGTGTTACTGTCAATTTCTTACTTTAAATTCTCCAAATGTGTCAGTGCTTACATATTTACAATTTACAATTGTAAATCTCCTCGTTGGATCTATCCCTTTATCTTTATATAATGTCCTTTGTTGTCTCTTGTTACAGTTTTTGTTTTAAAGTCTATTTTGTCTGATATAAGTATTGCCATCCCAGCTTTCTTTTCATTTACATTTGCATGGAGTACCTTTTTTCATTCCCTTACTTTCAGTCTGTGTGTCTTTAGATCTGAAGTGAGTTTCCTATAGGCAGTATATATACGGGTCTTGTTTTTGTATCCATTCAACCACTCTATGTCTTTTAATTGGAATGTTTAGTCCATTTACATTTAAAGTAGTTATTGATAGATATGTACTTGTTGTGATTTTCTTAGTTGTTTGGGGGTTGTTTTTGCAGTTCTTTATTGTTCCTTTCTTTTCTTTTGTTCTCTTCCCTTGTGATTTGGTGACTATCTTTAGTGTTATGTTTGGATTCCTTTCTCTTTTTTGTGTGTGTATCTATTATAGATTTTTGATTTGTGGTTATCATGAGATTTACATATAGCAATCTTTATGTATGTGTGATTATTTTAAGTTGCTGGTCTCCGAATTTCAAACACATTTTAACTCCCCTCCCCCTACAGTTACTGGTTTTTTGACATCATATTTTACATCTTTTTGTTTTGTATATCCCTTAACTACTTGCAGATATAGATGATTTTACTATTTTTTTTCTTTTAATCTTCCTACTAGCTTTGTACATGGTTGATTTACTACCTTTACTGTATAATTGTCTTTATCAATGAGCTTCTTCTTTTCATAATTTTCATGTTTCTAGTTGTGGCCTTTTCTTTTTTGCTTAGAGAATTTCCTTTGACATTTCTTGCAAAACTGGCTTGGTGGTGCTGAATGCTTTTAGCTTTTGCTGTCTATAAAACTTTTGATCTCTCCATCAAATCTGAATGAAAGCCTTGCCAGATAAAGTATTCTTTTTTTTTTTTCCAACATATTGTATAATTCATTTTATGTGAAATGTCCAGGACAGCCACATCTATATGGATAGAAAGTAGAGTAGTGATTGCCTAGGGCTGGGAGTAAGGTGGGGAAGAGGGGATTGGGGTAATACCTGAAGGATACAGGGTCTCTTTCTAAGGTGATGAAAATGTTTTAACATTGGCTGTGGTAATGGTTACACAACTCTGAATATACTAAAAGCCATTGAATGGTACATTAAACTTAAGTGGGTGAATTGCATGGTATGTGAGTTGTATCTCCGTAAGAAGGGAATGATGTAGCCAGGATGGTGGGAAGCATCCTTTGGGCTCCAGCTTTCTCCTTGACCCTCTCTATCCTCACTGTCCCTACAGGGTGTCTTCCTTCCCACCACGTTCCAGTCCAGGAGTGTCTTGATCTGTCCCTGGCCATCCCTGTTGCCTTTCTCTTCTTTTGGGTGGACCATGAAGTATTCTGGCCTTTCATTAGCTGCTGTCTGATATCAGGATTTCTTCTTTTTTGATTATTGAAGTATAGTTGATATATGATACCTTGTTAGTTTCAGCTATACAGCAAAATGATTCATTTTTATATCTGTATATTTTTTCAGATTATTTTACACAGGTGGAGTATTCTTGATTTTAGGTTTTTCCCTTTTATCACTTTAAATATATTGTACCCTTTGGCTTTCAGAGTTTCTGCTGAAAAGTCAGCTGATAGCCTTATGGGAGTTCCCTTATACATAAGTTGATGCTTTTCCCTTGCTGTTTTTAATATTCTCTTTATATTTAATTTTTGCCATTTTAATTATAATGTGTCTTGATATGGTCCCTCTTTGGTTTGATCCTATTTGGGACTCTCTCTGCTTCCTGGACCTGGATTTCTGTTTCCCAGGTTAGGGAAATTTTCAGCTTTTATGTCTTCAAGCATGTTCTCTATGCCTTTCTCTCTTTGTTCTCCTTCTGGGATTCTTATAATGTGAATGTTGTCCTACAGGCCACTTAAACTGTCCTCATTTCTTTTTATTCTTTTTCTGTGCTCAGCTTCAGTGATTTCTACCTCTGTCTTTCAGCTAGCTGATTTGTTCCTCTGTATCATTTAATCTACTATTGATTTCTTCTAGTGTATTTTTCATTTCAGTTATTGTATTTCATCTCTGTTTGGTTCTTCTTTATATTTTCTAAGTCTTTGTTAAACTTCTCTTTATGCTCATCCAGGTTTCTCCAGAGTTCTTTGATCATCTTTTGAGCATTACCTTGAACTCTTTATCAGGTGGATTGTCTATCACCACTTCACTTAGTTCTTGTGGGGTTTTTATCTTGTTCCTTCTATTGGAACATGATCCTCTGTCACCTCATTTTGCCTAATTCCTGTTTGTGGGTTGCCTACCCTGGGGGTATAGGTCTTGACTGTACTGGGTGTCTGCCCCTCCTATATCTGTCTCATTGCAGTTCCTTCTTTATAACTTTAATTGTGGGAAATATTTTCTGCTAGTCATCAGGTTGTTCTCATTGATAGTCACTCTGGTAAATAGTTTAATTTTGGTGTGCCTGTTGGGGGAGGTTCTCAGGGTCTTCCTACTTTGCCATATTTGCCACCGGTAAAAGGTTAACTGTAGGTTTTTTGTAAATATTCTTTATCAAACTAAGGAAGTTCTCCTTTATTTCTGTTTTCTGAGAATTTTTATAATAAATTTGTTTTGGCTTTTGTCAGATGCTTTTTTCCTGCATCAATTTTTGGTGGATTACAAGTGATTGATTTTCAAATTTTGAACCATCCTTGCATCCCTGGAATAAGCCTCATTTGGTCATAGTATATAATTCTTTATATATTGCTGAATTGTATTTGCTAATATTTTCTTAGGAATTTATATGTCTATATTCATGAGAGATATTGGTCTGAAGTTTTCCTTATTTGTACTGTCTTTGTCTGGTTTTGTTATCAGAGTAATGCTAGCTTCATGAAATGAATTTGGAAGTATTCCCTCTTCTGTTTTCTGGAAGTGATTGTATAGAATTGGTGTTATTTCTTCTTTAAGCGTTTGGTAGATTTCTCCAGTGAAATCATCTGGGCCTGGAGATTTCTTTTTTGGGAGTTTAAAAATTATGGATTAAATTTCCTTAATAATTATAGGGCTATTCAATGACTTATTTCATGTTGGGTGAATTAATGGATGCACTCATAGGGTATAGAGCCCTTGTGACCAGGACCCAGTCAGTGGTGAAGGGCTTTCCTATTTGACAGTGATGGCAGCAGGCTCCTGGCACACCTGCTACATGCACCATGTTGCATGCAGGGGTGTTGCTTGCACACCCCGCCCCCCATCCTCTTAGGCCTCACACCAGCCTGGGGATTCAGGTGGACCATTTCTTCTTCTAAGTTGTCAAATGTATAGAGCTGTTTGTGGTGTTCCCTGATTCTTTAGATGTTTGCAGGGCCTGTGGTGATATCCCCTGTTTCATTCTTGATATTAGTAGTTTGTGTAGTCTCTCTCTCTTTTTTTCCTTTTTTCTTTGCGAATCTTCCTGAAGGTTTGTCAGTTTCATTGAAGTGTTTTCAAAGTGCCAACTCTGTTTCATTGATTTTCACTATTCTGTTTTCAATTTTATTTATTTTTGCTCTTGTCTTTATTATTTCCTTCCTTCTGTTTACACTGGGTTTATTTTGCTCTTTCTCTAGGTTCTTTGGGTGAGAGCTTAGATTGTTGATTTGAGACTTTTCTCTTTTCGGATGTATGCTTTTAATGCTATAAATTTCCCTCTTGGCACTGATTTAGCAAATTTTGATAGGTTGTATTTTCATTTTTGACCCATGCAGTATTTAGAAGTGTGCTATTTTGCTTCCAAGTATTTGGAGTTTTACTATTATCTTTTGTTGTTGATTTCTAGTTTGATTCCATTGTGGTCAAAAAACACATTGTATGACTTTAGTTTTTAAAATTTTGTTGAGGTTTGTTTTGATGGCACAGGATATGGTCTGTCTTGGTATATGTTCCATAGGCCCTTGAAAGGAAATGTGTATTTTGCTGTTATTGAGTATAAATGTCAACTAGATTGGGTTGGTTGATAATGTTTTTGAGTTCTTCTATATTCTTTCTGTCTAGTTGTTTCAATTTTTGAGAGATGGATTGTTAAAGTCTCTTACTATAATTTAGGATTTGTCTTTCTCCTTTCAGTCCTATTAGATTTTGCTACACATATTTTGTAGTTCTGTTATTTGGTGCATATCCATTTGGTATTGCTTTTTTTTTTTGGTGAACCAACCTATTTATCATTATATAATGTTACTGTCTATCTTTGGTAATTTTTTTTGCTTTGAATTCTACTTTATCTGATATTAATAGAGCCACACCTACTTTCCTTTGATTAAAGTTTGCACGGTATATCTATTTTTTTCAAGATTTTTTTGATGTGGATCATTTTTTAAGTCCTTATCAAATTTGTTACAATATTGCTTCTATTTTATGTTTTGGTTTTTTGGCCGCGAGGCATGTGGGATCTTAGCTCCCTGACCAGGGATCGAACCCACACCCCCTGCATTGGAAGGTGAAGTCTTACCCACTGGACCAGCAGGAAAGTCCCTGCATGGTATATCTTTTTCCATACTTTTATTTTCATCCTGTCTTTATTGTTCTGTTTGAAGTGAATTGTAGACAGCACATAGTTGGATCTTGTTTTTTAATCCACTTTGCCAGTCTTTGTCATTTAATTGGTGTATTTAGACCACTTACATTTAGTGTAATTATTGTTGTTAAGTCTTCATTCTGCCATTTTATTTTTTGTTTTCTATTCTGTTTTTCATTTTAATTTTTTTGCCATCCTGTAGGTTACCTGAACATTTTTTAGAATTCCATTTGTTTTTGAGTATATCTCTTTGTATAGTTTTTTAAGTGGTTGCTCTAGGTATTGCATTATATGTATAACTTACCACAGTTTACTGATGTTATCTCACCAGTTTGAGTGAACTGCTAACAACTCTTTACCATCCCCTGTCTGTAATATAATTATCTTCAATATTTCCTTTTCAAACTTCTAGACACATTAGACCACATTAGACAGTGTTATGTTTAATTATGATGTATCTTGAAATGGATTTCTTTGAGCTTATCCCATTTGGGGTTTTCTCAGCTTCTTGAGTCTGTAGGCTTAATGTCTCTTGCCAAATTTGGGAATTTTTAGCTATTTCTTCTTTGAATTTTTTTTTAGCTTCACACATCCTCTCTTCTAGGACTCTGATGACACAAATTTTGGATCTTTTGTTATTGTCCCATAGGTCCCTGAGGTTCGGTTCACTTTTCTTTTTCAGACTGTTTTCTCTCTGTTGTTCAGACTGGATAATTTCTATTGTTCTGTCTTCTGTTTCACTAATTCTTTCCTCTGTTCTTACCTTTCTGCTGTTGTGCCCATCCACTGAGCTTTTTATTTCAGTTATGGTATTTCTCAGTTCTGAAATTTCCATTTGGTTCTTTTATCTTCTATTTCTTTGATGAGACTTTCTATTTTCTTGTTCAGCCTGCTATTGATATTTTTCATTTAAGTATATTCATAATTGCTCATTAAAGCAATTGGCTGCCTTAAAATCCTTGTTAGCTAATTCCATCATCTCTGACATCTTGGTTTTGGTTTTTACTGATTATCTTATTAAGTTTGACATCTTCTTGGCACTTGGTATGAGAAGTGATTTTCCACTGAAACCTGGACGTTTTGTATTATACTATGAGAATCTGCATCTTCTGTTTTAGCTGGGTTTCTCTTACCCTTGTTACTGCCAGGTGGAGGTAGAAGTCCAAGTTCCCCATTTGGCCTCCATTGACATCCAAGTTGAGTGGGGAAGCTCCTTCTTACTGCTGGGTTGGGGTGAGAATTCCAGCTTCTTACTGACTCCACTGATGCTCTAGCACGTGGCAGTGGTCTTGTTACTACCGGCAATGGTGAAATTCTTACACCCTCCACTGGGCCTGCTCTGACACCACTCCAGTAGGGAAGGGGTGTGGCACCTTGTTATTATCAGTTGGAGATACAAGTGCAGGTCCCATATGTAGTCTCCACAAGTGGGAGGGCCTTGTTACTAGCTGGTGGGGATGAAAATCCTTGGCCTTAACTGAAAATCCCAGTGTGGGTGTAGGGGTGCCTAGTCATAGCCTCAAGAGGGTGGAAGTCTAGGCTCCCCTTGGCACTTGCCAGCATGGGTGGGGGTTGGCCAGTTTTTTTCCTGTGGTGTTTGGATAGAATAGAGTTGTTACTGTTTTAAAGTTTTCTAGGCTTGCCTGGTCCTTTCGCTAAAGAGAGCAGGCTTTTAGGGAGGCATTTCTGGTCTGTTTGGCACTTATGGATTGCCAGCTTCTTTAGCTTCATGTCTGGGAATATAAGGCAAAAAGAATACCCAGGAAATGCACCAATGTGTTGGTGTCATTCCTCAGGTGTTGAGGTGTCTAGCTGGTCTGCCTTTTCAATCATCTTATGTTTGTTTTATATATGATGTCCATGGTTTTTACTTGTACCATTATCTTAGAAGTGGCAGCCTCTTCACTTTCTCTTTAGTTACTGAATATCTGTTCAGCTTCATAGCATACTTTCAACATGATTGTCCCATTTACTAAGTGGCTGTGGCTTAAATTATTCTTCTCTTTTTTACATGATTCATGATAATTTGATATTTAATTTTAACTATTTCGTTGTGTATGTATTTTTGATGTTATTGCCCCTAAATCTTTTTTTGTATATAGCTATAAACTGAAAATCTTAGCCAAAGGCCCATTTCCCAGATCTTTTGACTGCTCTACAGAGAGTTAGGTTTGTGTGTAGTGACCATCCCACTACATAAACCCATCCCACTACTAAAACGTAATCCCTAAAGGGGAAAGTAATAATAAATGTTTTCTCATGGCACACTCCTATTCCTAGGAAAACAGCTTAACATACATGCAATAGAAGTGTCATAAATGGTTAATAGCAACTCTTCTTCACCTAGGATATTGTGTATGAAATTATTCCAAAAATGAATTTTTAAATAATCATAGAGGTTTGAGCCGAACCATTTTTACTTACTAAAGTGCCTAGCATGGCATCAGGAAATCATTCCTATTATTGTTAATTTTTTTGTTGGTACCATGTGGTACCAAGGGACAATGTGAGAGCATTGGGCAATGCATGGATTGTTCTGGTTACTCTGTAGGTATAAACAGGACACTTGAATTGGTTACTAATTTAACATGTGTGTAGTAGTGGGGACCATTAATTATTTTAATTCATGGAAGTGATTTTCAAGTTAGGTTGGGATATTTTTAAACTGGTGTGCTTTTAAAAATATAGGGCCTTATTTCTATCTACAGCTTTACAATATTTTACTAGATTTGAACACTGTTCTCCAACTAACTGAGTATTTCTGAGAGAATGGTCATTTTTAATAAGTGTATCTTTCAACATAATTGTTAACTGACTTTTTTTGGCAGAATCAGAAAACTGATTTGTCCCAGATGAAAGAGAGTGAAATAGTAATCAAGTGTTGAAACTCTTAGCCATTGTTTTTTGTTTGTTTGTTTGTGTGTGTGTGTGTGTGTGTGTGTGTGTGTGTGGTATTTGAAAGTAATAAATGATAGACAACTTGCTGGAAATGAAGCAAATGGAAATGTTGATTAGAAATACCTAATAAAACTTTCTATAAAATACTTTGTATTTGCACTGCATTAAAGTCTAAGAAGTGGCAAACCTTCTTTTATAGTCTTGCCTATTTTAAACTGATTGTCATTACCTTAAAATGTAACTTGTAGGGTGCAGGTATAGAAATATATCCCGGGAGTAAGTGCACCCTGAGTGACAATGGGATCCATCACTGCAAGGAAGGGATCCTCATTAAGGTGAGCACCTGCTGAGACACCCTCTTTCCAAAGGTCAGAATGGTTTTACCTAAGAAGTAATTATGTTTTATTAAATTCCCATGTTGTTCCTGTTGTTTTCTGGTTTTGAAAAGCATAAACAGTATGTAAATTTTAATAATATCAATAGTTGGTGGTTGAAAGTCTCTTGTGAGAATACTTTGTTATCTATAGATCTGCAGAAATGACAAAGGAATGCTGTGTCACTCAGAGCTCAGATTGTGCTACCACGTATTAATAAGCATAGCTTTCTATTTTATTTTTAGAATAGCCTGAAAAAAGTGAGATTTTTAAAGCAGGCAGTGTTGAATGTGACAGTTCCTTAAAATATTTGTTTTCAATGTCTCAGGACTTCTTAGATGAACATTATGACATTCCCAAAATAACCATGGTGAATAATGTCATACATAATAATGAAGGTTATGGTGTTGTCTTGGTGAAACCTACAATTTTCTCTGACCTGCAAGAAAATGCCCAAGATGAAACTGAAGGTATGGTATATTTAGTAATTTTCAAAATAAAAACCAGACCTAATTTATTGTATTTCAGCATTAAACTCTGATTAAAGATCTTAATCTTCTTATCCTCTTTAAAAAAGATAACTAGCGTATGCTTAGGCATGGAGATAGAGAAACTCGATAAAGCTATAACATTATGGAATATTGGAGTGAAAGAAACTTTCAAGGTCAACTAGTCAGCTGGTCAAAGCCTTTGATGTGTGGTTTCTGTGGTCCTGCAGTTCCCTTCTTACCGTGCTTGGCTTTCTGTAAATTTATAGAATAAGGATGGGCATATGATAGCAATGGTGGCTCCTGCTGGCATTTGTTAAGGATGGAGGCAGAAAAATGAATGTGCCAGGTTGAAGGCTGCATTTTACTGGAGGGGATCATGGAGTTCACCTCTAGTTTTTATTTGTAAAAGTAAATACCTCCCTGTCAGCTGTCTTTCTTGGCAGCAAAGCTGATCTAACACAGTGGGAAGTTTATGAATTTCAAGCCATGACCCAGATTACTATGAAATCTCAGTCATGGAGAAGGATTGTGCATTGGCATAGGTGAGGAAAGTTTAAAGGATGATGAGTAGTCCTTGTCATCCTTCAGGATCCACTCCAGCTATCTGGTAGTTCTTTTCCTCCTCACAGTTCTGTAGGTCAGAAGTTATGGTGAGCTTGGCTGGGTTATCTGCTTAGGGTCTCACAGGGTGAAAGAGGTATCAGCTGGGCGGGGCCCTTATCTGAAAGCTCTGGGGCGAGAATCTGCTTCCAAATTCCTTTATGTTGTCGGCAGAATCAATTTCCTTGAGGTCATAAGACAGAGGTCTCTACTTTTTTTGTTGGCTGTTGGCTGAGGATTGCTCTCAGCTCGTAGGGACCACTCTTGGGTCCTTACCCCATAACCCCCTCCATTTCAGTAATAGAAGACCTCCCTCAAAGCAGATCTCTCATGCTTCAAGTCTTTTTCATGCTCTGAATCTCTTTATGCTTTTCTCTTCTTCAGCCAGCCAGGGAAAACATTGCTATTAAAGGGTTCATATGATTCGGTTACGTATACCTGAGTTATCAACTGATTAGTAACCTTAATTACATCTGCAAGGTCCTTTTGCCATTTAACAGTTATGAAAGTAACACCAAGTGGCAGATGGCCCTGCATCACGGGGCCATCTAGAATTCTGCCATCACAGGCAGTCACTTATAAAGCTGCTAGATTGGGAGTTCCTTTAGGGAAAATAGCAGTTTTATTTATCTTTGCATCTAGCTTCTAATACAGGGCTTAGTAAATATCCAGGAGGGGTCTGTTGCGTAGATGAGATCTAGGAGAAAATTCAAAATTGGTAATCTTGTATTAGGGTCAGGAGACCTTGAAGACTAAGACACCTGCTTGTTGAGATACTTATGGCAGAGAGTTTGTGAAGTCCAGTCAGATGACAGCGGGAATCCTTAACAGAAAAAACTTGAAAGCTCTGATAGACTGTAGAAATACATGTTTTAGTTGGGTTAGTTTGTATATTTAACCCTATTTGTTATAATTTGTTTGTTTCTTCAGAAAATAAAACATTTAAAGTTCAGACAAGTGGAGAGGCAGATGTAGCTGAAAGAGTGGATCTAGAAGAGCTGATTGAATGTGCAACTGGTAAAATGGAGCTTTACGTGAGAGCTGACCTTTCTGAGCAAGTCGAAGGCAATTGTGAAATTGTAAATGAACTAGTTGCTGCCTCCACACAAAAAGGCCAGTTGAAGAAGAAGAGGTTGAGTGAACTGGGGATCACACAAGCTGATGACAACTTAATGTCACAGGAGATGTTTGTTTCAATTGTGGGGAACCAGTTCAAGTGGAATGGGAAGGGGAGTTTTGGCACATTTCTCTTCTGACCACTGTGATGTAAATAGATAGCAAAATATTGGATTTTGCACATGCTGCACCCAAGAATCACTGCTGCTATCATACTTTGCTTCACGTCTATATTTTGTATCTGATATATTCGATTGGGTTTGAGTGAAACAGATTTATTTCTTGTCTGCAGGTGTTGCACATAAAACACTCTTTTTATAAAGAAGCTCATAAAAACATAAAATAGAAAATATTTGGAGATTTCTTATCTAGAAAGTCTTGCTTTTTCAAACACATAGTTCTCATATTAAGTCTATTAATAACTTTCTAGTATAAATACACTTTAGCACTTCAAAGAGGAGGAACAAAGGCAGGGAATGCAAGATGAGCACACAAAAACGCAATAGGCATCAATGTGCAGTATTCTTATAGTTGTCTTTTTAATCCCAGTTATAGTGAGTCTGATATCTAGGCTTTATTTGCATAATACTTGTCTTAAAAGCTTTTATGATTGGGAGGTTATCTCCCTTATCAGGCTTATTATTGAGAACCTGAGTGGGAATGCTTTTTTATGTTGAACTATGTAATCATCAAAACAGTAATAGCATAGCAGGTTTGAAACAGAAATGAAACGTGTTATTCAGAGCTAATGCATGCATAGAGCATTTTCACTACTGCTGAATATGAGTGATTAAAAAGAAGGTGCTTTTCTTTCACCAGCAGTATTCTGATCAAATTTCTTACATAGTCAAAATGATTACCTATACAACCTGTATCAGCTCCGTGTTCTTGATATCATATTGTAAAATACAGCTTTTAAAAGTATTTATGTTTCTAAAAAGTATATGTGACATTAAAATTCCTACTGATTAAAATTATAATGATGAAATAATAAATTGAATCTTGGTATATTTTTCCAACTGCATTATGGGCCATAGTGCCTGTGTAGCATGTGTGATCCTTTGAAATACATACAATATTTTGATATCTTTTTAGTGTTTCAGAGTATTAAAATTTTTCCCCAGTCAAGTCATTTCTTAAATTTGAATAAATTATAATTTTATTTTTCAGATGCTACTAAATGTGGAAGGATTTATGTTAGATTTTTTTGTTTGACCATTGAAAGGCATTTTTCTTTTACTCTTGAAATTCTGTTGCAAAAGTAATGCTAATTAATTCTGCATCAACTTGAGCCAAATACTTATTTAAAAACCATTTATTCAACTTTAAAAAATCAAATTGGTTTTCCAATTAAATTTCCTTTTTATCTTAGATTTTAGACTTTGTATATTCTCTTGTAACTTGCTAGAGTATCAAGAGAATGACAAGTAACTAGGTAAGTTACTTATTGTTCCTTATTATAGGATGATGGTTTTTCAGATTTCATTTCTATCTTAGTTTAAATCTAATCTTACATTAATTTTTATTCAAATTATAAACTATTAGTGAATGGGCCTAATGTATTCTTATTTAAGTCACATTGAGTACTTTTGCTTATTGGGGAGAGTTGAGCATCTCAGATGACTTAGTCCATGGAGTATAGAGAGAGCCCTGGAGGGATGTGGATTTGACAGTTGAGGTGAAAACACTGACATGGAAAAAATATTTGCTTGAGTTTTAAGTATTAACGTATAGTAAAATCTGCTCTTCTGGGTCTTGTGACTTGTTTACATAGGGCTTGTCTATTACAAGATTATAAAAATATTTTATATTATCTTCTAGTACAAGTAGGCTTGTTTAAATTCACATTTCTAATCCATCTGTAATTTGGTTTTATGTGTGATATGGTGTAGAACTCTTTTTCTCTAAATGGTTAGCAAGTTCTCTTGATATTGTCTATTGAATAGTTCATTTTTTCCCCACTTAATTGGAATCGTGCTGAATTCCCGTGTTTGCCTACAGTTGACCCTCTGGCTTAAAAACTCCTGTCTGATAATCTCCAGCTAAATGTATATTCTGTTACTAGGATCCAGCTCACCAGCACTCAATCACATTTGACTAGAAAAAATGTTTTCTAGCCATCCTGCATTGTAGTAAGTTGTTTTTCCTCCTAGTGACTTGAGGTAAATGTAGCCTCACTTCCATTCCTTCTTATTTTTCAAAACCTTCTTGGCTATTGAGCTGCTTTTTTCTTTTTTTATTACCATTTATCAGCTTTTTTGATATAATAAAAAATCATCAATTTTAAGTCTACAATTCTGAGTCTTGACAAATATATATAGTTGTGTAACTACTACCACAAACACAATATTGAAAATTTCTATCATCTTTAAAAGTTCTCATTTTTCTTTGCAGTCAATCCCCCCCTCCCCAACCTTGGACCCTGGCAACCTCTGATCTGCTTTCAGTCACCATAGTTTTGCCTTTTCTAGAATTACATATAAAAAGAATGACTCATTATATAGTCTTTTGTGTCCATCTTCTTAAGCTTAGTATAATGCTCTTAAAATACATCTACGTTGTTTCCTGTGTCAGTAGTTTGTTTTTATTGCTGAGTAGTTTTCCATTGTGTGGATATTGAGTATTGTGTATTCATTCACCCATTGATGGGCCACATGGGTTGTTTGTAGTATTTGATTATTATGAATAAAGTTGCTAAGAATATTTGGGTAAAGGTTTTTGTCTGAACATATTGTTTTTATTTCTCTGGTGGTAAATACCTGTGAGTGGGATTGCTGAGCTGTATAGTAAGTGCACATTTTACTTTATTAGAAAGTTCCAAATTGTCTTCCAAAGTGTCTATCCCATTTTGCTTTCCTACCAGCAGTGTATGAGAATTCTAGTTGCTCTACATCCTTGGTAACACTTGATATTGTCATTCTTTTAAATTTTAAGTATTCTAATGGATGTGCAGTGATAGCTCACTGTGTTTTTAATTTTCATTTCTCGTATGATTAATGATGTTTAGCATCTTTTCATGTGCTTATTTGCCATTTCTATATCTTTGGTGAAGTGTCTATTCAAATCTTTAGCCTATATTAGTCCCCCCAAATCAGGTTGTTGTATTGAGTTGTAAGGTTTGTGTGTATTTTTTTTTTAAATTCTGGGTGCGAGTTTTTAATCAAATATATGTTTTGTAAATATTTCCTTTCTGCCTGTGGCTTGGGTTTTAATTTCTTAACAGTACCATTTAAGCAGCAGAAGTTTAAATTTTGATCAAGTCCAGTTTATCAATTTTTTTTTTATGGCTTGTGCTTTTTATGTCTTATCTGAAAATCTTGTTTTCTCTTTTCCTACCTTCTTTTGGATTGAGGGTTTTAATTTATTTTAAATGGATCCATTTTACCTCTACCCTTGACTTATTATATATACATATATATATAGAGAATATATATTATATATATTATATATTTTATAGTTTTGCTTCAGGGCAGTAGTTCTCAACCAGAAGCAAGTTTGGTCCCCTACCCCCATCCCAAAAGGACATTTGCCAAAGTCTAGAGACATTTTTGGTTGTCACAACTGGGAGTGAGGTGCTAATGGTATTAGGTAGAGGCCAGGGATGCCACTAAACATCTTAGAATGCACAGGACTACCCTCACATCTGGAATGACATTTTGGCCAAAAATGTCAATTGTGCCAAGATTGGCTCCTGCTCCACGTCAGGGCTTGGCAACTTTTTCTGTAAAGAATTAGAGAGTAAATATTTTATGCTTTTTATGACACACATGGTCTCATATTTCCTTCTACCCACCCCGTTCCAAAATGTAAAAAAATTCTTAGCTTCTGAACTGTACAAAAATAAGTAGCAAGATGGATTTGGCCTATGGCCTGAATTTGCTGACCCCTGCTCTAGAGTTTACAACAGACATAAACTACCTTCAAATATTTTATCACCTTATATGTAAGGTCCATTTTCCCTTCTATCCTTTGTACTATTGTTGTCAAACATGTTACTCTAACATATGTTATAAGCCCCTCAATATTTTACGTCATTTTTGCCTTAAACTATTAGCCTTCAGAAAGATTTTAAAATGTATCTTTTATATTTATTAACGTATGGACCATTTCTGGTACTCTTCATTCTTCATTGTATAGATCCAAATTTCTATTTGGTATCATATTCCACCTGAATAACTTTCTTTATCATTTCTTTTGGTATAGGTCTGCTGACAATGAATTTTTCTAGATTTCGTTAGTCTGAAAATGCCTTTATTTTGTCTTCAATTTTGAAAGATGACTTTTTGCTGCTTAGAGAATTCTAAATTGACCGTGTATCTCAGTATTTAAAGATGTTGTTCCACTGTCATTTTGCTTACATAGTTTCTGGAAAGCAGCCAGTTTTTAAGATTTTATCTCTGGTTATCAGCAATTTCATTATCCTGTATATTTGTATGGATTTCTTTGTTTATTCTGCATGGAGTTCATTGTACTTCTTCATTGTGTGAGTTTATTTTTTCAGATGATTTTTCTGTTCTACTCTCTCTCATCTCTTTCCTTGACTCTAATTACATGCATGTTACTCTGGGGTTTTTTTGTCCCTAAGGTCACTGATGCATTATTCATTTTTCAGTTTTTTGTTTATGTGTTTCAGTTTGGATAGTTTCTATTGCTATGTCTTCAAGTTTACTAAAATTTTCTTCCGCACAGTTTAAACTGCTGTTAATCTCACCCAATGAATTGTTCATTTCAGATATTATATTTTTTAAATCCCAAGATGGTTTTTTGCGGGGACTCTTTATAACATCTTTCCTTTCTCTCTTCAACATGATTGTATTTACTTCTACTTCCTTGATCATATAGGACATATTTATAATACCTATTGTAATATCCTTATTGTAAGCACCTCTGTTGCTTCTGTGTCTGTGTCTATTGATTGATTTTTCTCTTGGTTATGCGTCATATTTTCCTGTTTCTTTGCTGGCTGCTTATTTCTTTTTGTTTGTTTGTTTGTTTTTTGCGGTACGCGGGCCTCTCACTGTTGTGGTCTCTCCCGTTGCGGAGCACAGGCTCTGGACACGCAGGCTCAGTGGCCATGGTTCATGGGCCTAGCCGCTTCGCAGCATGTGGGATCTTCCCAGACCGGGGCACGAACCCGTGTCCCCTGCATCGGCAGGCAGACTCTCAACCACTGCGCCACCAGGGAAGCCCTGGCTGCTTATTTCTGATTGGATGCTAGTCATCATGAATTTTATGTTATTGCTGTAATTTGTTTTAGTCCTTTAAAATGTTGGGTTTTTTTTTTCCTGGAATGCAGTTACTTGGAATCAGTTGAATCCTTTCAATGTTTGCTCTTAAGCTCTGTTTGAGCAGCCTATAGTCTAGGGCTAATTTATACCTCCCTTCCCCTTTCTAGAAATCTATCTGGTGCCCCATGTATTTTGAGGTCTTTTCACTCTGGCTGGTAGGAGTGAAGTATTTCCTGCTCGTTCTTTTCTGGTGACCCTTTCCACAGCCTTGCACAGTTTCTTCTCACACATATGCAGGTTGGTACTCAACCAGTACTCAAGGAGACCCACTGCAGGTTTCTGAAGCTCTCTTTCTGTGCATCTCCCTTCTCTAGTACTCTGCATTGCAAATTCTGGGTGCCTTGGCCTCTAAACTCAAATTTCTGTTTCCTTACCTTAGTGAATCAACTGTGCTCTGTTCCCCCTCCCTGTACTGAAGCCTGGAAACTGCCTCCAGGCAGTAAGCTGCTATAATTTTGTTTCCCTTCTCAGGTATCACAGTACTGTGTTACCTGTTGTCTGATGTCAGGAAAACCATTGTCTCATGTTTTGTCCAGTTTTCTAGTTATTTAAGGCAGGAGGGTAAATCTGAAACTTGTTAGTCAATCTTGACTAGAAGTGAAATTCTTCTTGAATCCTCCAGGTTGGAACCAGTTCCAAAGGAAATGGGGGTCTCTATGTTAGAACCAGTTGGTAACCAGGTCAAATTTCTGAGTTTCTCTAGCTTATTTCTGTTGAAATCTTTACTAGACTGGTTGGTATTTGACCATAAAAACATGTTTGGCACATTTAAATAAAGGGGAGTGTGGGTGGGGTCGTGTCACAGGCCATTAACTTTTTCGGTTGAACACATTCACATTCTAGAATCTTAGCCAACCCAAATTTGGTTTGCTCACATCCAAAATTAGGAATTTTCTGCATTCAGACTTATTTGTGTGGGTGAGGTCAAGGCTGATTGGTAAATAGAATCCTGTCTTATTAAGAAGCATGTGTGAGCTTACCATGCATGCATGCTTTTGGAGTTCAGCTTTTACTGCCTTCAGGCCAGGTGGGCTGACAACTTTCTCACTGAAATAATCTTGGTGTATAGCTCTTTAAAGGCCATTTTGAATAAAATTGGACCAATTTAGCAAGCAATTAAAAACTAATTAGAATCTTTGCATTATTTTCACGTGAAGCATAATGCATTGCAGTTACTTGTGAATTTTCTTGCAAAATCAAGTATCCCTAATTTATAGTTGGTCCTTGAGCTAGAGGCAGCTTTCCTAGGTGATAGCTGGTGATATTTTCCATCAAGACTTTTAGGAATTCACATACTGTTTTATTTTAGATTGCTCAAAATCTTTCTGAAGGTGTTAGTCATATTAACATTAATGTGGCTTTTGGTACATTAATAAAATGCTCCTGCACTTAGCTTTTCTTCAGTGCTTACAAGGTACCAAATGAGCTGTAAGGAAGATGAGCAGACAGTTTAACACTTTCTAAAGTAATATTAAGCTTTATAGCACTAGAAATCTATTTAATTCCCTTTCATTGCTTCTAAAATGCATTTCAAATCTCTTGTCATTGGTAAAATGCTCAGAGACATTGGAGAATTATTTTTGACTTGGTGTTTATATCTAAAATTTGCTAGTGAGACAAATCCTCTCCAGTGCTAGAGGAAATTAACATTTTGGCTTTTCAACATAGTTATCGATTAGGTTAGAGTTTACAGTTCCCTGGAGGCTTTCAATTTTATGGGTTTAGAAAGGCTAACAGATTTCATACTCCTTGGTTTTGGAAAGTCACATTGTCTTGGTCACAGAGTTTTCCTCTAAACCCAATTTTTTGTTCTTTTAAATAACCATTTTGTTAAGCCAAGTCTCTGTAATTCCATATTACATAGATGTTGTCCCTTAATTTGAAAAGCAGAATCAATGGCTGTAATTCTCTTTTTAATCAGTGAAAAACGCATTTGTCTAGGCTGTAATTGACTATTCAGCAATTGATAAGGGAGGGGTTCTGGCTCTGTGGAATGTAATACCTAATTTGCTGATGGCATTATGCTGGGATGAGGGGAGAGAGCAAATGTGCTCTGCAGAACACTGCCACCTAAAAGCTTTTCTGGAGGGGAGGCTGATATGCACTAGTAATGTTAGATAAGTGCTTACACTATGAAATCAACTGCATAATGTCACATGGAAAGATCTGAGAATATTAAAGCAAATATTGACAATAGTAAAGCCAAGTCATTTTTTCCAAGACAGAAATGTTGGTCTACAGGTATTTTTCTGTAACATGTGTTAGGGCATCTAGGTACTTGAGGAAAGAGATTGGGTCTTTTCCGCATCCAATTTTTGAAGATGTTAAGGATGTAGGAAATGGCAGGAGTATAGGAGGCTCTCAGAAGATACTATTTTAGAGATCATGGAAATGTATGAATATCTCATGTTTATCCAGCCCTTTTGCTTCTAGAGAGCCTAAGGGTAATTTCCACAGGACATGGAGGTGAAATTATTTCAAGTTCAACACTCATGGTGTTGGTTGTGAATGCATGTGAGTCTGAGTCTTCCGGTATTGCCCAGCCATTTCTAGAGACCAAGCATGTAGGGTCATTATTTCAGCCCCTTTATGTTTTTTTTCCATGCCGGCTCTGTAAGATAACAAGGCTAGAGTACTACAGGATGATTCTCAGCACTTAGCTGCACATTAGAGTCACTTGGTGCACTTAAAAAAAAAAAAAACCTTATGGGGGACTTCCCTGGTGGCACAGTGGTTAAGAATCTGCCTGCCAATGCAGGGGACATGGGTTCGATCCCTGGTCCAGGAAGATCCCACATGCCACGGTGCATCTAAGCCCGTGAGCCACAACTACTGAGCCCGCGTGCCACAACCACTGAAGCCCACGTGCCTAGAGCCCGTGCTCCACAACAAGAGAAGCCACTGCAATGAGAAGTCCTCTCACTGCATCAGAGAGTAGACCCTGCTCACCACAACTAGAGAAAGTCCATGTACAGCAATGAAGACCCAACACAGCCAAAAATAATATAAATAAATAAATTAATTAATTAAAAAAAAACACCTTATGCATAGGCACCCCCACCCTCTCAAGATTCTGAAGTAACTGGTCTAAATCAGTTCCGGCATAGATAATTTAAAAGAAAACATCTGTTACATTACTGCCTGGTGGTCATGTATGCAAGAAAGCCCAGAACTCTAAATGTCTAGAGTCGTGTGAAAATTCCTTTTTCTTGACTTCTGCCACCAACTACCCATGTGACCTTGAACATCTGAATAACCCACCTGAACATTTTCTGACTTGAGAAATGGGAATAATACAGCTTTGCTGATGTGCTTTAAGTTAATTTCAGAAGCGTTCCTTAATGTCCAAGTCTCTTAGCTAAGTATTAATATGATAATGCCTGAGTATTCATCCAGTGACGTATATGGAGAGTGCTGTATGTAAGGCATCCTGCTGGGCATTGTGGGAGAGTGAAGGATGTGTAAGATCCAGCTCCTGCACTCAAGGAACTTGGGTAGGTGGGGAAACACCTAGAAAGAAGTCCCATAGAATCTCACACTGTGGCAAATGATCAATCAAGGTATATAGAGAAGAGAGCGCTGTAGACTGGGTGGTAGGGTGACCAACTCATCCGGTTTAACAGCGACTTTCCTGGTTCTAGAAATGAAAGTTCCATGTCCTCGGAAAGCCTGCTGTCATCCTACAGTGTTTAAGGCTTAGCAGTGATTGGAGTGTGTCTTGGAGGGGCATTTTAGGTGGTGGTAAAAATAATAATTGCCTCTCTACTAATTCTCAACATACACCCCTGTTACAACCCAGCAATTTTTTCCCAGCTATATAGAACCACAAGAAATGGGTTCATAGCAGTGTTACCAACCAGGGTTCTTGGGCTTCCTTAATCAACAGAAATTGATAAGGGACCAGACAAGGGTTTACTGGGGTCCCTGCTGCAGCAGGGGGTAGTGAAAACAAGTAACATGTTTCCTTGCTCACTCCTGAGGGGGGGCAAGCTCATTTCTTATATGGGGTCGAGGGTAGGGGCAGGTCCAGGGGCAGGCCAGAAGGATGGCTTAGGTGGTTTGCCCACCCCTTTGATGGTGGTGTGTGCAGGGGCATGCTAAAACCTGCTTTTGCTCCCAACGCCCTGCTTTTGCTCCCAACACCCTGCTTTTGCTCCTGGCTTTTCAGAAGTGGCGGTTGGTCTTTTTGGTCTTTTTATATCTTATTGTCCCATAATTTGCCCCTACTGGGCATGCAGGCAGTTACTTTTAGTCCCTTATGATTTCTTTGTATTCTGTTGCTCAAGGAGATGTTTGTCCACGTGCAAGCACTGCAGCAAAGGGTCCCAGGTCCCAGCCTGTCTCAGCAGCATGGCTCATACTAAGCCCCAAATTGCAGACAACCCAAATGTCTACCAACAGGAGAATGGATAGGTAATTGTGGTATTTTCACAACCCAGACTAGTGCATACAACATGGGTGAATTTCTCAGATATAATGTTGGGTGAAAGAAGCCAGACATATAAAGTAGCAGAATCTATATGATTCTATTTATAGGAAGCTTAAAAAAAGGCAAACCTATTTTATATGATAGAAGAAAGAGCAACTGATTACCTCTATTAGGGGGCTATTTCGAAGGGAATTTGAGGGAGAACTGGTATGCTGGAGAGATCCCTTCTCTTGATCTGGTTAGTGGTTACATTGGATATATGTGTGTGTTTGTGTGTGTGTGTGTGTGTGTGTGTATTCATTCAAACTTCATCTAGGATTTGTGCACTTTACTAAACATGGTTTCTCAAAAAAATTTTTTTCTTTTTTAAAAAATTTATTCATTTTTTTATACAGCAGTTTCTTATTAGTTATCTATTTTATACATATTAGTGTATATATGTTAATCCCAATCTCCCAATTATTCCACCACCATCACTGCCCGCCCCCACTTTCCTCCTCTGGTTTCCATACGTTTGTTCTCTACATCTGTGTCTCTAATTTTGCCTTGCAAACCGGTTCATCTGTACCATTTTTCTAGATTCCACATATATGCATTAGTATATGACATTTGTTTTTCTCTTTCTGACTTACTTCACTCTGTACGACAGTCTTTATGTCCATCCACATCTCTACAAATAACCCAATTTCATTCCTTTTTATGGCTGAGTAATATTCCATTGTATATATGCACCACATCTTCTTTATCCATTCGTCTGTTGATGGGCATTTAGGTTGCTGCCTTGACCTGGCTACTGTAAATAGTACTTCAATGAACATTGGGTTGTATGCGTCCTTTTGAATTATGGTTTTCTCTGGGTATATGCCCAATAGTGGGATTTCTGGGTCATATGGTAATTCTATATTTAGTTTTTTAAGGAACCTCCATACTGTTCTCCATAGTGGCTGTATCAATTTACATTCCCACCAATAGTGCAAGAGGGTTCCCTTTTCTCCACATCCTCTCCAGCATTTGTTGTTTGTAGATTTTCTGACGATGCCCATTCTAACTGGTGTGAGGTGATACCTCGTTGTAGTTTTGATTTGCATTTCTCTAGTAATTAGTGATGTTGAGCAGCTTTTCATGTGCCTTTTGGCCATCTGTATGTCTTCTTTGGAGAAATGTCTGTTTAGGTCTCCTGCCCATTTTTTAATTGGGTTGTTTTTTTTTTTAATATTGAGCTGCATGAGCTGTTTATATATTTTGGAGATTAATCCTTTGTCCTTTGATTCATTTGCAAATATTTTCTCCCATTCTGAGGGTTGTCTTTTCGTCTTGTTTATAGTTTTCTTTGCTGTGCAAATGCATTTAAGTTTCATTAGGTCCCATTTGTTTAGTTTTGTTTTTATTTCCATTACTCTAGGAGGTGGGTCAAAAAAGATCTTGCTGTGATTTATGTCAAAGAGTGTTCTTCCTAGGGGCTTCCCTGGTGGTACAGTGGTTAAGAATCTGCCTGCCAATGCAGGGGACATGGGTTCAGGTCTGGGAAGATCCCACATGCCGCAGAGCAATGAAGCCAGTGCACCACAACTACTGAGCCTGTGCTCTAGAGCCTGTGAGCCACAACTACTGAACCCACATGCAACAACTACTGAAGCCTGCGCACCTAGTGCCCATGCTTTGCAACAAGAGAAGCCACCGCAATGAGAAGCCCACACACCACAACGAAGAGTAGCCCCCGCTCGCTGCAACTAGAGAAAGCCCGCACACAGCAACGAAGACCCAACACAATCCAAACTAAAAGTAAATAAATTTATTTTTTTTTTAAAGTGTTCTTAGGTTTTCCTCTAAGAGTTTCATAGTGTCTGGTCTTACATTTAGGTCTTTAATCCATTTTGAGTTTATTTTTGTGTATGGTGTTAGGAAGTGTTCTAATTTCATTCTTTTACGTGTAGTTGTCTAGTTTTCCCAGCACCACTTATTGAAGGGACTGTCATTTCTCCATTGTATATCCTTGCCTCCTTTGTCATAGATTAGTTGACCATAGGTGTGTGGGCTTATCTCTGGGCTTTCTATCCTGTTCCATTGATCTATATTTCTGTTTTTGTGCCAGTACCATATTTTCTTGATTACTGTAGCTCTGTAGTATAATCTGAAGTCAGGGAGTCTGATTCCTGCAGCTCCGTTTTTTTCCATCAAGATTGCTTTGGCTATTCAGGGTCTTTTGTGTCTCCATACAAAATTTTAAGATTTTTTATTCTAGCTCTGTAAAAAATGCCATTGGTAATTTGATAGGGATTGCATTGAATCTGTAGATTGCTTTGGGTAGTATAGTCATTTTCACAATATTGATTCTTCCAATTCAAGAATATGACAATCTTTCAATCTGTTTGTGTCATCTTTGCTTTCTTTCATCAGTGTCTTATAGTTTTCTGAGTACAGGTCTTTTAACTCCTTAGGTAGGTTTATTCCTAGGTATTTTATTCTTTTTGTTGCAATGGTGAATGGGATTGTTTCCTTAATTTCTCTTTCTGATCTTTCGTTGTTAGTGTATAGGGATGCAAGTGATTTCTGTGCATTAATTTTGTATCCTGAAACTTTACCACATTCATTGATTAGCTATAGTACTTTTCTGGTGGCATCTTTAGGATTATCTATGTATAGTATTATGTCATCTGCAAACAGTGACAGTTTTACTTCTTCTTTTCCAATTTGTATTCCTTTTATTTCTTTTTCTTCTCTGATTGCCATGGCTAGGACTTCCAAAACTATGTTGTATAACAGTGGTGAGAATGGACATCCTTGATTTTAGAGGAAATGCTTTCAGTTTTTCACCATTGAGAATGATGTTTGCTGTGGATTTGTCATATATGGCCTTTATTATGTTAAGGTAGATTCCCTCTATGCCCACTTTCTGAGGGTTTTTATCATAAATGGGTGTTGAATTTTGTTGAAAGCTTTTTCTGTATCTATTGAGATGATCGTATGTTTTTTATTCTTCAATTTGTTAATATGGTGTATCACATTGATTGATTTGCGTATATTGAAGAATCCTTGCATCCCTGGGATAAATCCCACTTGATTGTGGTGTATGATCCTTTTAATGTGTTACTGGATTCTGTTTACTAGCATTTTGTTGAGTATTTTTGCATCTATATTCATCAGTGATATAGGTCTGTAATTTTCTTTTTTTGTAGTATCTTTGTCTGGTTTTGGTATCAGGGTGATGGTGGCCTCATAGAATGAGTTTGGGAGTGTTCCTTCCTCTGCAATTTTTTGGATGAGTTTGAGAAGGATGGGTGTTAATTCTTCTCTAAATGTTTGATAGAATTCACCTGTGAAGCCATCTGGTTCTGGACTTTTGTTTGTTGGGAGTTTTTTAACCACAGTTTCAATTTCGTTACTTGTAATTGGTCTGTTCATATTTTCTATTTCTTCCTGGTTCAGTCTTAGAAGTTTCTAAGAATTTGTCCATTTCTTCCAGGTTGTCCATTTTATTGGCATAGAGTTGCTTGTAGTAGTCTCTTATGATGCTTTGTATTTCTGGGGTGTCCGTTGTAACTTCTTTTTCATTTCTAATTTTATTGATTTGAGTCCTCTCCCTCTTTTTCTTGATGAGTCTGGCTAAGATGAGAAGACTTATCTTCTCAAAGAACCAACTTGTAGTTTTATTGATCTTTGCTGTTGTTTTCTTTGTTTCTGTTTCATTTATTTCTGCTCTGATCTTTATGATTTCTTTCCTTCTACTAACTTTGGGTTTTGTTTGTTCTTCTTTCTCTAGCTCCTTTAGGTGTAAGGTTAAATTGTTTATTTGAGATTTTTCTTGTTTCTTGAGGTAGGATTGTATTGCTATAACCTTCCCTCCTAGAACTGCTTTTGCCGTGTTCCATAGGTTTTGGATAGTCGTGTTTTCTTTGTCATTTGTCTCTAGGTATTTTTTGATGTCCTCTTTGATTTCTCCCATGGTTTCTAGGTTATTTAGTAATGTATTGTTTAGCCTCCATGTGTTTCTCTTTTACATTTTTTCCCTGTAATTGATTTCTAATCTCATAGTCTTGTGGTTGGAAAAGACGCTTGATATGATTTCAGTTTTCTTAAATTTACTGAGGCTTGATTTGTGACCCAGGATGTGATATATCCTGGTTAATGTTCCATGTGCACTTGAGAAGAAAGTGTAATCTGCTGTTTTCGGATGGAATGTCCTATAAATAGCAATTAAATCTATCTGGTCTATTGTGTCATTTAAAGCTTGTGTTTCCTTATTAATTTTCTGCCTGGTTGATCTGTCCACTGGTGTAAGTCAGGTGTTAAAGTCCCCCACTATTGTTGTGCTACTGTCGATTTCCTCTTTTTTTTTTTTTTGCGGTACGCAGGCCTCTCACTGTTGTGGCCTCTCCAATTGTGGAGCACAGGCTCTGGATGCGCAGGCTCAGCGGCCATGGCTTACGTGCCCAGCCGCTCCACGGCATGTGGGATCTTCCCGGACTGGAGCACGAACCCGCGTCCCCTGCATTGGTAGATGGACTCTCAACCACTGCGCCACCAGGGAAGCCCCAGATTTCCTCTTTTTTAGGTGTTAGCATTTGCTTTATGTATTGTGGTGCTCCTATGTTGGGTACATGTATATTTATAAATGTTATATCTTCTTCTTGGATTGGTCCCTTGATCATTATATAGTGTCCTTCTTTGTCTTTTGTAATAGTCATTATTTTAAAGTCTATTTTATGTGATATGAGTATTGCTTCTCCAGTTTTCTTTTGATTTCCATTTGCATGGAATATCTTTCCATCCCCTCACTTTCAGTCTGTATGTGTCCCTAGGTCTGAAGTGGGTCTCTTTTAGACAGCATATATATGGGTCTTGTTTTTGTATCCATTCAGCGAGCCTGTGTCTTTTTGGTTGCAGTATTTTATCCATTCACATTTAAGGTAATTATTGATATGTATGTTCCTATTACCATTTTCTAAATTGTTTCGGGTTTGTTTTTGTAGGTCTTTTTCTTCTCTTGTGTTTCCCACTCAGAGAAGTTCCTTTAGCATTTGTTGTAGAGCTGGCTTGGTGGTGCTGAATTCTCTTAGCTTTTGTTTGTCTTTAAAGCTTTTGATTTCTCCATCGAATCTGAATGAGATCTTTGCTGGGTGGAGTAATCTTGGTTGTAGGTTCTTCCCTTTCATCACTTTAAATATATCATGGCACTCCCTTCTGGCTTGTAGAGTTTCTGCTGAGAAATCAGCTGTTAACCTTATGGGAGTTCCCTTGTATGTTATTTGTCGTTTTTCCCGTGTTGCTTTTAATAATTTTTCTTTGTCTTTACTTTTTGTCAGTTTGATTACTATGTGTCTTGGTGTGTTTCTCCTTGGGTTTATCCTGCCTGGGACTCTCTGTGCTTCCTGGACTTGGGTGGCTATTTCCTTTCCCATGTTAGGGAAGTTTTCCACTATAATCTCTTCAAATATTTTCTCGGGTCCTTTCTCTCTTCTCCTTCTACGACCCCTATAATGTGAATATTGGTGTGTTTAATGTTGTCCCAGAAGTCTCTTAGGCTGTCTTCATTTCTTTTCATTCTTTTTTCTTTATTCTCTCTTGCAACATGAATTCCACCATTGTGTCTTCCAGGTCACTTATCCGTTGTTCTGCCTCAGTTATTCTGCTATTGATTCCTTTCAGTGTATTTTTCATTTGCGTTATTGTATTGTTCATCTGTTTGTTTGTTCTTTAATTTTTCTGGGTGTTTTTTCTTTAATTCTTCTAGGTTTTTGTCAAACATTTCTTGCATCTTCTCGATCTTTGCCTCCATTCTTTTTCTGAGGTCCTGGGTCATCTTTACTCTCATTATTCTGAATTCTTTCTCTGTAAGGTTGCCTATCTCCAGTTCATTTAGTTGTTTTTCTGGGGTTTTATCTTGTTCCTTCATCTGGTACATAGCTCTCTGTCTTTTCTTCTTGTCTGTCTTTCTGTGAATGTGGTTTTTGTTCCACAGGCTTCAGGACTGTAGTTCTTGCTTCTGCTGTTTGCCCTCTGGTGGATGAGGCTATCTAAGATGCTTGTGCAAGCTTCCTGATGGGAGGGACTGGTGGTGGGCAGAGCTCAGTAAAACTTTAATCTGCTTGTCTGCTGATGGGTGGGGCTGAGTTCCCTCCCTATTGGTTGTTTGTCCTGCGGTGACCCAGCGCAGAGCCCACAGTCTCCTTGGTGGGGCTAATGGCAGACTCCGGGAGGGCTCACGCCAAGGAGTACTTCCTAGAACTTCTGCTGCCAGTGTCCTTGTCCCCGCCGTGAACCACAGCTGCCCCCTGCCTCTGCAGGAGACCCTCCAACACTAGCAGGTAGGTCTGGTTCAATCCCCTCTGGGGTCACTGCTCCTTCCCGCTGAGTTCTGATGTGCATACGACTTTGTGTGTGCCCTCCAAGAGTGGAGTCTCTGTTTCTCCCAGTCCTGTTAAGGTCCTGCAATCAAATCCCTTGAGCCTTCAAAGTCTGATTCTCTGGGGATTCCTCCTTCTCTTGCTGGACCCCCAGGTTGGGAAGCCTGACATGGGGCTCAGAACCTTCACTCCAATGGGTGGACTTCTGTGGTATAATTGTTCTCCAGTTTGTGAGTCACCCACCCAGCGGTCATGAGATTTGATTTTACTGTGGTTGTGTCCCTCCTACCATCTCAGTGCAGCTTCTCCTTTGTCTCTGTATGTGGGGTATCTGTTTTGGTGAGTTCCAGTGTCTTCTGTCGATGATTGTTCAGCAGTTAGTTGTGATTCTGGTGCTCTCGCAAGAGGGAGTGAATGAACGTCCTTCTACTACGCCATCTTGAACCAACTCCGAAAAAGGTTTTTTTAATAGTACAATTTATTGAGCACTGCCTATGTGCCCTGCAGTG
The DNA here is from genome assembly GCF_005190385.1 of Monodon monoceros. Classification (NCBI taxonomy): domain Eukaryota; kingdom Metazoa; phylum Chordata; class Mammalia; order Artiodactyla; family Monodontidae; genus Monodon; species Monodon monoceros. The sequence continues at coordinate 36,611,937 of NW_021703766.1, forward strand.
TGTTAAGCATTATAATCCTCACAGGAATCCTGCCTGGTGTGAGTATTGGCCACTTTAAGCATTCGGCCCAGAAATGGTAAGGGGATTTCTCTTAACCACTAAGAAAATATTTCTCAAAGGGTGTTTCAAGAAATAGCAGTTCTGCAGGTGTTGTCTGCAAAAAGAGCTTGTGGTGAAGTAAGTTTGGAGAGCGTTTAAAGGGGTTCCGTGTATCCCTTTACTGCAGAATTAGTATGCCATTGTGCACTGTGAATTTCCAAACGGTAGAAGTAAGGGAAGGGGATAGAGTAGGCAAAATTTCTCAAACTTACTTGATCACAGATATTTTGGCGGGGGAGGAGAAGAATGTTACAGGAGCTTTGGAAACCCTTCCTTCTGCCATTTAAGCAAGGGCCCTTCCTGGGACAGTTTTCTGGCTGCAGTGCTAGGCTGTGCAGGGAAGCAGTAAGAAAGCCAACAGTTAATTTGGGGTTGGGCTATTGAGGGCTTTGAACACGAGGCAAAAGATGATGAACACAGGACACTGATGTTGAAAGTACTCTGAGACTTATGGACACAATGACTTGGAGGGGAGAGGTAGGGCTTTAATTAGGAAGCTTCACTGTGGTCTTGGGGTGAGTCAAAAAGGCCCCAAGCTGAAGACTATATCGTAGTGAGGGCATAATTTATAGCGTTTGAGCTGGAGAGTCTAAGATATCAAGTCAATAATCGCTTTCTAAGAAATGTTTCACTTTTAATTTCAAAAGTCACGCAGGTCCTGTTATATCTTAAGTTACTACGTTGGTGATTTTTTATTTTGAGGCTTGACTGTTTTCATTACCATTTAACCTATTCTCAAAGTCACCAGTTTTCTTACGAAATGGGCCCATGAGCTTGTTGCAGAGCTCCCATCCCCTGGGCAGGGATGGTGGTTTTAAATGTAGTAGAGCAGATAGAAAAGGTGTCAGGAGGATTTGGGGCAAATCTTGCCTTATTGCCCACACTGAAGAGCAAGGGCGTTTGGGGGCCAGGATGAGGGACACCTGTGCAGGGTTCCTGTGGCTTTTCTTGAGATGACTCTTAATTAGCAAACTCACCTTCTGAGCTGCTGGGTTACAAAGTTGGCCCTCTGGGAAGGTTATGAAGAATAGAACTCATGGTTTGTAGTGGGAAACAATTTAGCCTGGTGGGAGGAATGGAGGATTTGGGGGCAGAAGTTTTGGACCTCAGACCTGGATTTTCTGCTTCCTGGCCATGTGGCCTTGGGCAAATCTTTTCGCATTTCCCAGTTTCTCCCACCTGTGAAATGGGATTAATGGTTCCTGTCCTGCCTCTTTTACACATTCACTAGAATAAGATGAGGTAACATCTGTGCCAGGGCTCTCTCCTTTTCCATGTTACAGTTAACCTCTTGATTGATTCTAAACCTTTTCTTTCTCCCTCTTTTCTTTTGGGCAGTTAAGTGCCTGTAAGTTAGTTACTAATGATGGTGGTATCCAGTCCTCAATAAATGTTGGCTGGCATTAATTATATTCTAGGAGCTGAGGGAAGAACTACCATGTTGGCTTGTGGGACAACTGTTAGTTTCTTCGTCTGTGAGTCTGGGCCAGTGAATCTCGGGGATGTTAGGCTGCCTGCTATGGGTCACACAAGTGAAAGTCAAGCCCAGAGCAGGCTGACTCCAGAGACTGAACTTTTGACCCTGTTATTGGCTTTATTGTGCCAGACCTGAGTGTATGAAGGCAACTTAGGGTATGAGAAGGAGCTAAAGCAATGACTCCATACCCCACCTAGGGGCCAAGTGGACACGCCAATTGGGACTCCTCTTTTTTTTTTTTTCTATTTTTAAAAAAATTATGGTATAGTTGATTTACCACATTATATAAGTTTCAGGTGTACAAGTTTCAGGTGTACAACATAGTGATTCACAATTCACAATGGAGGTTATGCTCCATTTATAATTATTATAAAGTATTGGCTATATTCTCTGTGTTGTACAATATATTCTTATAACTTTATTTAAACATAATAGTTTGAACCTCCTAATTACTTACCCCTAAATTGCCCCTCCTCCTTCCCTCTCCCCAGTGGTAACCACTAATTTGTTCTCCATATCTGTGAGTCTGTTTCTTTTTGTTATACTCACTAATTTCTTTTCTTTTTTAGATTCCACATATAAGTGATATCATACAGTATTTGTCTTTCTCTGTCTGACTTATTTCACTTAGCATAATATCCTCCAAGTCCATCCATGTTGCAAATGTCAAGGTTTCATTCTTTTTTATGGCTGAGTAGTATTCCATTATATATATATATATATATATATATATATATATATATATATATATATATATATCCCACATCTTCTTTATCCATTCATTTGTTGATGGACACTTACATTGTCCCAATACCTTGGGTATTGTAAATAGTGCTGCTATGGAGACATTGGGGTACATATATCTTTTTGAATTAATGTTTTCGTTTTCCTCAGATATATACCCTGGCGTGAGATTGCTGGATCATATGGTAGTTCTATTTTTAGTTTTTTGAGGAAGCTCCATACTATTTTCCACAGTGGCTGCACCAACTTACATTCCCACCAACAGTGTAAGAGGGTTCCCTTTTCTCCACATCCTCGCCAACATTTGTTATTTGTGGTCTTTTTGATGATGGCCAGTCTGATAGGTGTGAGGTGACATCTCATTGTGATTTTGATTTGCATTTCTCGGATGATTAGCGATGTTGAGCACCTTTTCACATGCCTGTTGGCCATCTGTATGTCTTCTTTGGTAAAATGTCTATTCAGGTCTTCTGCCAATTTTTTAGTCGGGTTGTTTGTTTTTGAGCTGTTTATGTATTTTAGATATTAATCCCTTATCAGTCACATCATTTGCAAATATTTTCTACCACTCAGTAGGTTGTCTTTTTGTCTTGTTATTGGTTTCCTTTGCTGTGCAAAAGCTTTTAAGTTTAATTAGGTCCCATTTGTTCATTTTTGCTTTTGTTTCCTTTGCCTTAGGAGACAGATCCCCCCAAAATATTGCTACTATTTATGCAATTGGGACTCCTGTTTATCACACCATTCTCTGTTCCAAGTCATGTCACCAGCTTATTCTTAGGAAAGTCACATGGGGACGGGCCAAAGTCTGAGTTTTCTGCTAAGGGTGAAAGCTCAGAAGACCAAGGCATAGTGGGCTGAAAAAGCTGCTTTGCTGCTTTTCACCTTTAGGAAAAGTTTCTAGGGGTCTGTTTTTGAAACCATTGGAAAACCCTGCAATCTGCAAGCAGGACTCTGCACCTGGCATGGAGGTTTAGAAGGACAGAAATGGAACAATGAATTGGAAGTTGCTGAGTCCAGCTGGCAGCTCCAAGGCTTCTTTTTGCCCAAGAAACAGTACAAGAGATAGTCCAGAGGGGGCCTGGAGCTTACCTCTGCCAGTTAGGGCCTTGTATTGGGGTAACTCTGTCTTGCTCCCATATATTAAAAAATTCCTTCTTGGGGAGAAGCACTTTCCTAATTTAGATTTTTTTAAACATCTTTATTGAAGTATAATTGCTTTACATTGTTTTGTTAGTTTCTGTTGTATAACAAAGTGAATCATCTATATGTATATATATATATCCCCATATCCCCTCCCTCTTGCGTCCTAATTTAGATTTTGTAATAATAAAGAAGTCTCTCAGTTGGGGCTGCAGATATTAGGAAAGTGAACAGACTGACCCAATTTATTTCTTAAAAAGGTTGCAAAGATGAAATTGATGGAATGAACAGCCCAATTGTCTCAGTCCAATTTCCAAGTTTTTGTTTTTTATTAAAAAGCGAGAGAGGAGAAATGTGGTTAGATATTAAAAAACAAAAACAAAAGCCCTAAATTTACTAAGTCCAAAATCAAAATAGAAGATAAATGAGCAGTGACCTCCAGCCTGGAATGATCCCACCTAGATGGAGGGAGAAGTGAGCCACAGAGGTCAGTGTCCAAGTTGTGAGCTGGGCTCACCCCTCCTGCCACCTGCTGTGTGAGGTCTCTTGTGCCTGGGGGGATGTGTGAGGTGGTATTTTATATGGAGGGAGAGGAGGAGGAGCTGAGAATGTGCTAGTTCAGCATTTCTTAGTTTGATCTTCATAATATTCCACTATCTTGCTGTTTACAGGTATTCTTTTTTTTTTTTTTTTTTTCTTTCTCAGATGTTGAACCATCCTTGCATCCCTGGAATAAATATCACTTGATCATGCTTTATGATCCTTTTATTTATTTATTTATTTATTTTTTACATCTTTATTGGAGTATAATTGCTTTACAATGGTGTGTTAGTTTCTGCTTTATAACAAAGTGAATCAATTATACATACACATATGTTCCCATATCTCTTCCCTCTTGCGTCTCCCTCCCTCCCACCCTCCCTATCCCACCCCTCCAGGCGGTCGCAAAGCACCGAGCTGATCTCCCTGTGCTATGCGGCTGCTTCCCACTAGCTATCTACCTTATGTTTGGTAGTGTATATATGTCCATGCCTCTCTCTCACTTTGTCACAGCTCACCCTTCCCCCTCCCCATATCCTCAAGTCCATTCTCTAGTAGGTCTGTGTCTTTATTCCTGTCTTACCGCTAGGTTCTTCATGACATTTTTTTTTTCTTAAATTCCATATATATGTGTTAGCATATGGTATTTGTCTTTCTCTTTCTGACTTACTTCACTCTGTATGACAGACTCTAGGTCTATCCACCTCATTACAAATAGCTCAATTTCATTTCTTTTTATGGCTGAGTAATATTCCATTGTATATATGTGCCACATCTTCTTTATCCATTCATCTGATGATGGACACTTAGGTTATTTCCATCTCAGGGCTATTGTAAATAGAGCTGCAATGAACATTTTGGTACATGACTCTTTTTGAATTATGGTTTTCTCAGGGTATATGCCCAGTAGTGGGATTGCTGGGTCATATGGTAGTTCTATTTGTAGTTTTTTAAGGAACCTCCATACTGCACAGGTATTCTTTGTAGCAAAAAATAGGTAAGTAAATTTAAACATGCCTTTCAGATGTTAATGACTCTGAGAGGTCCCACAGAAAAGTGCTTGTAAAACTTCCAGAGAAGAATGTATGCAGCGTTTCCACTAGCTCTTTTTCAGAATTCCTGTCAACACGTTCCAGCACATCAGTGTCACTAACAGCAGCAGAAAGCATGAAATCACTGGCCAGCATTTACTGAACACTTACTATGTGCCTGGTACCGTGCTAAGCATTTTCCTCTCTTTTCTCATTAAGCCTTTGAGATAATGTGAGGATTGTTTCCTTACAAACCAGAGGTAACAATGGCACCTACCTGCAGGACTGTTAAGAAATTTCTCCAAGATTACACAGCTGATGATGTCCCAAGATCTGAACTCAGAAAATAGTGCCTGGCATTTGGCTGTGCCACACGTCCCCAGCTATCAGACTCTAAATCCTCATTTCCTGAGGTCACTTGGGCAAGAGTCCCTTCCTTACAGCCTGACAGAGCAGCTAACTTTCTGCATGTGGTCATTATTCCCCGGGGAGATGTTATAGCCGAGGGCCCTTGGGACCAGTAGCCACACACAAGTCTTCACTGAGCCCGAGCCCTGTTCTACTCTAGCCCTGATGGTGTTGCTGTGGGTTGGCAAGAGGGGAAATGTTGAGACAGGCTGGGATCTGGGACTCTTTGCTGCAGCTGCAGTGCTTGCACCTGGACAAATGTCTCCTTGAGCAAAAAAATACAAAGAAAGTATAAAGGACTAAAAATAACTGCATGAATGCACAGTTGGGGCAAATTTTGGGCAAGATACAAAAATACCAACCCCCCCCCCCCCAAAAAAACAAAAAAATCCTATCCAACTGCCACTTCTGAAGAGCTGGGAGCAAAAACTGGGTGTCAGGAGCAAAAGCAGGGTACTGCGCATGCCCCCTGCACACAGCACCAGCAAAGGGGTGGGCAAAACACCTAAGCCACCCCTTGGGCCTGACCCCTGGACACGCTCCTATCCTCACCCCATATAAGGAACCAGCTCGCATCCTGTCGAGGAGCAAGCACAGAAACCTGTTATTTGTTTTGGCTCCCTGCTGCTGCAGCAGGGGCCTCAATAAAGCCTTGCCTGAATTTCTTATCTGGCCTCTAATCAATTTCTATTGATTGGGAAGGCCAAGAACCCTGGTCAGTATCAATATGGCTGTAAATTCAACCATCTTTAGTAACAAGGAGCCCTTTTCTGGCTTGCAGAAGACATCCAAGATGGTTGGGAAGTTTGCTGGTCTAGCTACGGAGTTCCCTAGAAGAGTTCTTGTTGCCAAGCCCCTCCCAAGGTCAGAGACCCACTTCACAAGGGCTGTTTGGGGTAAGCCAGGGGGAAAATAACAACACCTCTGAAGAGTGCTGAACTTGGCTCTAACTGAGCTCTTCCTGTTGAATAGAATCTATTTGCATTCATTTTCCAGCAGAAGGAAAATGCTTCTCTGCTTCCTCAGATGGCACAGAGCATGAGAGGAGGGCTGCATGTGCTGCTGAGGTTGCTGTTTGGGCAAAGTTAGCCAAGGTACATTAGGCAAAGGAAGAAAGGACCTGAGACCTTGGGAGGCTCATAGGTCCTCTCCTCTTGGAGGCAGTGGTCTTGGTGGGTTGGTTAGCACTAGCAGGGTGGAGCGGGTAGGAAGAGAGAGACTATTTGGGAAGATGAAAGGCTGTTTTGTAGTGGTACATCTGCTCCCATCAAAGTGCTCAGAAAGCTTTTGAAAACATTAACTCACTAAGTCTCCCTGTCTTGGTCTCCTTGACTGGAAAGCCACTCTCCCAGGCCCCATTAGGCAGCCCATCTCGAGGTGGTAGTCATTCTTTATTACTGTGGGCCGTGGCTATGGTGCCACGGGTCTGGCGGGGTTCTGACTCCAGAGAGTTTTTGAAATCCCTCATTCCCAAGGGATGTATTTTTAAATTCTCCAGGAGTGTTTTTGAGTTCAAGGTTGGTTGTTTGCTTGTTTACTTGGCCATCACTAATGAGTTGCTTGAACATTGCACTGAACCTTGATCATGGCTCCAAACCCATCTTCTAAGTGTTTTCTCTACGTTTGATCTCCCCATTGTCTCTGCGTGGATTTGAGAAGACGGGAAGGAGAAGACAGTCTGCGCTCTGTGTCATCACCTGCTGAGACTGCTTTCTTGAATGAGTGGTCACGCATGAGATCCTGGGCAGTACCCTCCCCCAGAATCAGCATGGTTGTCTCCACATGTGTGTTAAGATCACATGGTAAAATGCCCCGATTTTGCTAAGGGGAAATATCCCTCCCTCTCACATTGGATGCTGCCTTGGATGGTCATTGTTGGTTTCCTGTTCTTTTCTGGCCAAGAGGTAGACTGGTGATGCAAGCTCAGGTTATAAAACACAACCTGGACTTTTTTTCTGACAGTTTTTCAAACATTGTTATTATCATGTTAAAGATAAGCTATATTCCAAAATGTGTAGCTACATTCCAAATCATGTCAAGGATTTTACTTTGTTAATTTGGATGAGATCATGGGTTGTGGGCATAATTCAAAGTGTCTAGACTTCTAGGACCAAATGTGGTCTGAGATTGACGTATACAAGGACATCGGAAACAAAAAATTAAATTACAACAAAAGAAATGAAGATGCAAAGTAATGAGTGTTTTACTGTGTGAAAAGGCACATATGCAGAAAAGAGTCATAGTGCTTCCTCTGTGGAGGGCTCAGCCCTATAAAACAGAGTCCATTGTTGGTCTGTGGAAATGTCCCCAGAGTCAGGCCAGGAAGGCGGCATTGCTTCTCGACTTGCTTCTGAGGTAGGGGACCTTGAGTTATTCCTGGTCCTGCCAAGTTGTCTGGGCCCAACCACTTAACTTTTTTCTATAAAATGGGAATATCATTGGCCTATTTCCTGTGAGTTTGGGAAGCCCTTCCTAGAGATTGCTACACACACCCAGCCAAACTCCCAAGAACTTGGTTCCTGAGCAGAGTGGCTGAAGAATGAAAATGGTGGGAATTTGCTCATTCCAAGGGTGGTGCTTAATCCAGGTCCCTGCTCCTGGATCTCCGGGGCTGCTCTGGTTCTGTCCCTCAGACAGCTCTGTCTTAGCCAACAGAAAGGAGTTTCCTGGAAGACTATGTGGTAGGAGGTCCAAAGACTCGGAACCTGTTTCTGCTGCATGTAGTCACTGGCGCACTTTCTCTTGATACCCTCTTTCTTGCTGGTTACATCTATGCACACAACTTCAAATATAATCTTTATGCAGAAAGCTTGGAGCCGTGTCTCCAGCTCTGAACTTTCTCCTAGCACAGCAGGAAGAATAGCTCTGCAGGGATGTGATGTTATTAGCAAAAGAACCAAATTCCCACTGCCCTGAGAGCCTACCTTCCTGTCCTAGCCACCCATCTCCTGGCTCCCTCTGTCCTAATCCCATCCATTCTGTCCTGAACTATCTAGTGCAGGCCTCCCATCCAGGCCCACTGCTGTTGCCTTGGTTCAGGCTTCCTTTATCTCTTGCCTGTTGCATCCCTCCGCTAACTGGTCCCTGTACTGCTAGGCAAAGTCATACAAGCTCAAAAGCCTTCAGGGGCCAGGCAGGTCATGCATGTGTGTGAAGTAAAAGGGCTTGTTGGGAACGGGGGTGCTGACTGGCTATCTTTAGACAGGGTTTTGTGGGCTGTTTCCAGTTTTCAGTCTGCTGTCTCCAGTCCTTAGCCATAGGGCTGTCCAGGTCCGCTCATCATGCCTTGTGTCCTGCTCTAGTCTTGAGGTGCCATATAAGGATGAAGGTTCCCAAAGCCTCTTACAGTATACCCATGCAGCTGGAGTGCTGGGGACTTGGTGGGATCAAATAATGGGAGTGCTTTGGAAAATGTAGGTTTGGGTCAGTTTACTGTTCTCCCAATGCGCCACTCACATTCCTGCCCTGATGCTGGACTTTGGATTCGGCTGGAACTTGACCTTCTCTAAGAAGGCTTCTCTCTTTCCTACTAAATTAACCTCTCTAAGCCTCCATCTCCTCCTCTGTAAAAAGAGCGTAAAGCTGGGCTTCCCTGGTGGCGCAGTGATTGAGAGTCCACCTGCTGATGCAGGGGACACGGGTTCGTGCCCCGGTCTGGGAAGATCCCACATGTCGCAGAGCAGCTGGGCCCGTGAGCCATGGCCACTGAGCCTGTGCATCCGGAGCCTGTGCTCCGCAACGGCAGAGGCCACGACAGTGAGAGGTCCGCGTACCGCAAAAAAAAAAAAAAAAAAAATGGCGTAAAGCTTCTCTCTCAGAGTTTTTGTGAGCATTACAAGAAGGGTGGCATGTGCACAGGGACTTTATTCCCATCAAACACTGTACAGGTAGGTGTAAGGCTTTGTTGTTGAAAGTAATGGTTGGGTGGCCATGAGGTCCAACCTCCCACCCAGGCATTCAGTCAGGACTTCTGACAGTTAACGCTTGAATACTTTATATTGTGGGGAGCTCACCATCTCACAAAGCATTCAGCTTCATTGTTGGATGTCTCAAGTTAGAAAGTAGAAACAGTCTCTTGGTGACAGATGTTGAGGGTCTTTTGTTCACCTTGCTCCACTGTCTTCTGTGCTTTGTGTATCCATCATATCAGATCCATTCTGCTTGAAGGGAGGTTTGTGTTTTCTCCTTAGTGCCCTGGAAGCCTCTCCTGGATGGAGACGGAGTCTGGAGATGTTCTCTATGTGTTTTTCACAGGAAGCTTGTGGGTAGAGGGGAATGCAGGGAAAGGAAGGGGCTGCAGGCTGAGGGGTGGGTGGGTGTTTAGGGTAGGGATGCTAGAGTTGCTGTGGGGTAACAGCCAGCATCCACCAGCTGGCTGGTAGATGTTAGGCCAGCACATCATTCCTCTTTGCTAGGCTCTTGGGCTGCTGAGGGGAAGCCATTCATTTCCCGATCTGGCCAGCCTAGTTTCAAATCTGCCCTGGCTGCCCTGCCTCTGTTGGAATCTAGGGTAACGTGGGGCAAGGGAATCCAGATCATAATAATCTACTAATATTTTTCTCAGCACCCTTTCTAGGAATAGGGCCTGTAATTCTATTATCCAGTTGACTAGAGGGGAAAATTGATTTCAGGGGTTTAATTAATGTGACTTCCAAAAGCAAGTGATCTGGAGAGAGGGCAACTATTTAGTCTTAAGAAGGGTCTCTCCCCCAGAATTGTATTAAGAAACTCATGAGATCAAGATAAAAACAAATTCTAGCCCAGAGGGTCCTAGGAGAGCAATTTGTTCTTCTGTTCAGGTGACTTCCCTGGAGTGGAAAAATTGAAGTCAGCATCAAACTCAAGGTAAGACGCTCAGAGACTGCAAACTGGTAGCCCACAGACGGGCTTCGTTTGATCTGCAGTGTTTTTAAAAAAATCCAATTGAGGACCAAGAGAAAAAAGGTCATAGGAGTTTACATAAAAATCAGAATTTCCATTTTCTTCTAAAAACCTGGAGGACATGGCATCTGAGCCCCAGTCTGGCATGTTGGGAGCTGAGAGGCAGGGGTCCCTCGGTCTGGTGCGGGTTCCTCTTACCCCGCCGTCTCCAGGATGAGGAGGTGGTCAGGTGTGAGACGTGCTACCCGTAGGAACTGGAGCTGAGACGGCACTTCACAGCTTCCCTGCTCATCTGAGTCCTGATGGGAAGATTTTAAGTGTGGCCCATCAGGACTAAACTCTGGCGGAAATTCCTCGTTTAATTATTCCCAAGGCAGGAGACATGGAGAACAGAAGTGCCACAGAGAAATTAAAACAACATACAAGATATTCTTTTCGTGTGAAATGGAAAATTGTGTTTGGGTTTACTCTTTTGTTCCCAAGGTGAGACTCAAAGAAAATGATTTTTGTTGTTATTACTGTTTTTAAGAGCCCTTTAAGAGAATAGCAGCTTAGCAGCAGTTTGGGAATAGCAAGCTAGCGGATTGTTCTTCCATTAACCATGTCATCAGTGACAGACTGGGTTGTTTCTTCCCCTAATGATGCACACTCGGGGCCTTTATCCAGTTAATGTCAGTAGCAGGAGAATTACTGGTTAGATACTGGAAAGCCTTGTTTATTGTGCCCAGATGCAGACAGACCCTCAATCACTGGGTCAGTGGTGGCTCAGGGATACTGCGGTTGTGGTTGAACATCCCTAATGTTTGAGTTTCCTAACTAGGTTTGGATATCTTTGAAGAATTCCTTTATGTCAAAGAGCTAAGTGAATTTAGACCTTTAGAACAACTAAAGTGGTTCAGTGAAAGCATCTAACATGTCCAATTAGCCTTCTTCAGAATTGAATTATAAGGAACATAATGAAAAAAATTTCAAAATGGAAGTAGTCTCATTGTACAGAACTTTCTCATAAAAACTTGAAATTTGGGACCTCCCTAGTGGTCCAGTGGGTAAGACTCCACGCTCCCAATGCAGCAGGCCCAGGTTCGATCCCTGGTCAGGGAACTAGATCCCACATGCCTCAACTAAGAGTTCGCATGTTGCAACAAAAAGTCCGCATGCCACAACTAAGAAGTCTGCATGCCACAACTAAGAAGTCCACATGCTGCAACTATGAGTCCGCATGCTGCAACTAAAAAAAAAGATCCTACGTGCCACAGCGAAGATCCCGTGTGCCACAACGAAGACCTGGTGCTGCCAACATAAATACATTTTAGAACATTTGAAATTTAATGGATGTTCATAGATATTCATCCATCCAAAACTTATTGAGCACCTACTGTGTGCCGAGCATGACTCTGGGAACTCAGATGTGTGGACAAAGCTGCGACAGAAAGCAGGTCAACTTTGCCCCTACTGACAGGTGAGTACTGTCATTTTGACTGGTCACCAATTATATTTATTAACAACAGGTAGGAGCCTAATGTGTTAAAGGACTTACTGCATGGATCTACATCATTGTTTTTATGGTTGCTTAATATTCCAATAGATGGATGAATCCTAGTTTATTTAGCTACTTTTTGGGCTGTTTACAAATTTTCACTATCACAGTGTACTTGCCTGATTATTTCCTTAAGACAGGGTTTCTCAACATTGGTACTACTGACATTCTGGCCTGGACAATTCCTCCTTATGGGGGCTGTCCTGTGCATGGTAGAATGCTTAGCAGCTTCCCACTAGATGCCGGTAGCATCTCCCCAGTGTGACAACCCAAAATATCTCCAGATGTTGCCAGATGTTCCTGGGGAAAACTGCCTTTGGTTGAGAACCAACCACTGCCTTAGAATAAATTCCGATAACTAGAAATTCTGGATCAAAGGGGATGAACAGCTCTAAGGTTTTGCTTATGCATCCCAAATTAAGGGCTGTGGAAATTATACCTCTTGGTGTAGGTGTCCTCCTACACTGGTGGAAGTATAATTATTTTTAAGTTGAGGTGAAATCCACACAACATACAATTATCATTTTAAATTCAGTGACATTTAGTGTATTCACAACAGTGTGCAAACACCAGTTTTCTCTAGTTTCAAACTTTTTCATTAGCCCCAGAAAAACACTCTATACCCATTAAGTAATCATTCCCTATTCCCTGCCCCCCCATCCCCATCTGCTTTCTGTCTCTGGACTTGCCTATTCTGGATAGAGCATATCAATGAAATCATGTAATATGTGACCTTTTGTGTCCAAGTTTTTTCATTTAGCATAATGTTTTTGAGGTTCTTCCAAGTTGTAGTGTGTTTCAGTACTTTATTTCTTTTTATGGCTGAATAGTATTACATTGTGTTTATATATCACAATTTGTTTATCCATTTGTCTGTTGATGAACATTTGGTTTGCTTTCATCTTTTGTCTATTATGAATCATGCTCCTATAAGGAGTATAAGTTTTTAAAATTTCCACCTATCAGATTGACAAAGATTAAAAACAACATTGAGACATTTTAAATTTCTTTGATGTTATAATGCTATTTGTACCAGTCGCCAACGAATATGTTCAAGGAGAATCAGATTCCTTGATGTGGACAATAGCAGCCATCTCGATGTTTGTCATCAATCAGTGAACCTGGAAATATGTGCTGGGTACTTTCTGTTTGGTCCTGTGCTAAGTGCAGTGGCTGGTGGGATTTTCAAAAGAAGCATAGAGTTGTTTACTAATTTACACACCCCCTGCCCCCCACGGCCCCTGCCCCCAAGGGGTTTATTCTCCAGGATTGCATGGGGGCACGTATTCTGAGTTTGATTTGTTATTAGCTATTGATTATGTACCTCTTGGCTTTTAAACATCTCTCATGAGGCAGATGGTCCTCCCGTGAATTATCACAGTGTTTGAAGTTACACAAAGTTCATTTCCTCAAAGTCGCCACACAGAATAGTCTGTGGCCATCACATTTGCAGAATTCTGGGCAGCCATCTTTCCAATATTTACCTTTTATGCATCCATGGAATTTGCAAGATGCTTTTTAAAAAATATTTTATTTTTTAAAAAAAGAATTTCAGTTTTACCGCTGCAGAGGAAAAATCCCTATTAGAGTTAAATGCTGTGTTAAGGATTTAGGAAAATAGGATAAATACCTTGTAGTGGTGAGTTCACTCTTTCTTTGCTAGTCCACTGTCATATGCTTCAGCATGTGATAATTATAAGTTTTAAAATTGAAATATAGTTGATGTACAATATTATGTTAGTTTCAGGTATACTATATAGTGATTTGACATTTACACACATTATGAAATGATTAGCATGATAAATCTAGTAACCATATGTCCCCATCCAAAGTTATTAAAATATTATTGACCATATGCCATATGCTGTATATTATATCCCCATGGCTTTTTTATTTTATAACTGGAAGTTTGTTCCTCTTAATCCCCTTCATTTTGCCCAACCCCCAACACTCCTCTCCTCTGGCAACCACCAGTTTGTTCTCTGTAACTATGAGCCTGTTTTTGTTTTGTTTTGTTTCTTTTGTTTTCTAGATCCCACATATGAGTGAGATCATACAGATTTTTCTTTCTCTGTCTGACTTATTTCACTTAGCATAATACCCTCTAGATCCATCCATGTTGTTGCAGATGGCAAGGCTTGATTTTATTTTTTATGGCTGAGTAATATTCCATTGTGTGTGTGTGTGAGTGTGTGTGTGTATATATGTATGTATATGTATATATATCTCACATCTTCTCTATCCATTCATCTATTGATGGACATTTAGGTAGAGTCCATATCTTGGTTATTGTCAATAATGCTGCAATAAATATAGGGGTGCATACATCTTTTCTGATAAGTGTTTTTGTTTTCTTCAGAAAAACATCCAGAAGTGAAATTGCTGGTTCTATTTTTAATTTTTTGAGGAATTGCCATACTGTTCTCCGTAGTGGCTGTACCAATTTACATTCCCACTAACAGTACACAAGGGCTCCCTTTTCTCTGCATCCTCACCAACACTTGGTATTTGTTGTCTTTATGATGATAGCCGTTCTGACAGGTGTGAGGTGATATGTCATTGTGGGTTCCATTTGCATTTCCCAGATGATTAGTGATATTGAACATATTTTCATGTGTCTTTTGACCATCTGTATGTCTTCTTTGGGGAAATGTCTATTCAGATTTTCTGCTAACTTTTTAATCAGGTTGTTGATAATTATAATTTAGAGAGAGTCAGATACTGAATTTAATACATTAACAACTTCTGTATTAGTTTGCTAGGGCTGCCATAGTAAAGTACCACAGAATGGGTGGCTTAGACAATTTAGTTTCTCACATTTCTGCAGGCTAGAAGTCCAAGATCAAAGTGTTGGCAGGCTTAATTTCTTCTGAGGCCTCTCTCTTTGGCTTGCAGATGGCCGTCTTCTCTCTGTGTTTTCACATGATCTTTCCTCTCTGCCTATCTGTGTCCTAATCTCTTCTTGCAAGGATACCAGTTGCATTGGATTAGGGCCCACACATGTGACCTCATTTTATCTTAATTACCTCTTTATTAAAGACCCTATGTCCCAATACAGTCACATTCCGAGGTACTGGGGGTTAAGACTTCAATATAAGAAATTCAGGGGAAGACAATTCATCCCACAGCCTTCCTAATGTGGACAGTTATTGGAAGCCAGATAGAATTTGTAAAAGTTTGGTACTACGAAATGTTCCAAAAGTAATACATCTTTATCACTTTCAAGTCCATTTTGTTAACTTTAACCTATCTACTTCAAAGTGTTGCTAAATTGGGCTTGCTTTATTAAATAGATATCTTATTTGCGATTAGTGCATTGTTTATATTTGAGATGATGAGAAAATAAATCCAAGGGGTAGGTTAACCCCCCTACCATATATATTCTGCCTTTTTTTCTCTTTACTGAGATACAATTCACATATTATAAAATTCACTCTTTTAAAGTGTATAGTTCAGTGATCTTTACTACTCTCAGGGTTGTGCAATCGTCAGCTCTATTTACTTGCAGACCGTGTTCATCATCCCCAAAAGAAACCTGTACCCCTAGCAGTCGCTCTCCATAACCCCTCCCCACGCCCTGGCAATGACTAATCTTTCTGTGTCTATGGATTTGCCTGTTCTGGACTTTTCATATAAATGGAATCATACAATATGTGGTCTTCTGCATCTGCTTTCTTTCACTTATGTTTTCAAGGGTCATCCATGTTGCAGCATGTGTCAGTACTTCAGTGATTCTTATGGCTGAATAATATTTCATTATATGGATATACTACATTTTATTTATTCATCAGTTGATGGATATTTAAGTTGTTTTCACTTTAAGGCTTTTATGAATAATGTTCCTGTGAACATTCATGTGCAAGTTTTTAAATAAACATTTATTTTCAATCCCTTGGATATATACCTAGGAGTGGATATACTGGGTTATAACCTTTCTTTAGCTTTTTGAGGAAATGTCAAACTGTTTTCCAAAGTGGTTGCAGCATTTTACATTCCCGCCAGTAATGTGTGAGGGTTCCAATTTCTCCACATCTTTGCCAACACCTGTTATTGTCTGTCTTTATTATTATATCAATCTAGGAAGCCCACTTTTAATTTGCTCTTAATAGTAAAACTTTATTCACAGATAATGTGGAGGCAAGCGCCTGACTCTGAATTTGGAAAGTTCTGGCTGCTTTGCCTTATTTGTTTCCCTGAGAACCTTCACTTGCTATTGTCATTTCCTCCATTTCCCGCTTCCTCTTTGTGAGTTTTGGGTTTGCAGCAAACAATTCAGCTCCTGCCTTAGAGGCTGGTGAGAAGTCACTTGCAGGCCCCTGCTCACACTTACCCAGGATCTGATGAATTAATACTCCCACCATGTACACCTTTCCTGTGTCGTCACCCTGCCCTACTGCATTAAGTGAGGCATTAAATAAAGGTTTGACTCTTTTTTACTACATTTTTTTTTTCTGAATCAGTAAGGAATTTATCCCCTTCTACTGTCTCACCTCTCTCCCAATTATGTAGTTTAACACTGATTCTTTTTCCCTCCTTCTAGGCATATAAAGTACTTGTAGCTCCCTTTTTAATGACAAATCAATTCCAACACCTTAATGTTACAGACTTGGGAGAGCAGTTAAGTTTAAAGCTTTTTGCTCTGTTCCTGAATCTTTCTGTTTAGAAGCTTGAGTCATCCGTGATTGATGGAGGACATTAGTGAGAGAAGTTAGGCCCATTTTGATTTATTTTGTTTACTTTGAAAATAGTTTTCTCACTTGTCAAATGGATTAATGATGAGAAATGAATTGTGGGACCAGGTTGGGGGAAGGGAAGAGAAAGGCAGCGTTCAGAGTCCCCTTCTTGGTTAAGGATGGTGGGCAGCTGCAGAGCCCCCTCGACTTGCTGGTCCACCGCCATGGCCTTGTGTCCCGCACTGCGGGGTGTGTGCAGGGTCCCTGACTTATGAGCGTGTCTACTGTCAGGAGGAGGTGGGGCTGGGGAAACAAGCATTTGTGTAATTATTTGTAGTGCTGTAATTCCAGCTGCTTCACCTCAGGTTCTTTGCATATTGTTTCTTCATAGCTCAATGTACTTGTCCTTCATAGCATTTAAATATCAAATACTGTAAGAAAATATTTGTTATATAAAATTAATGCTATCTCTCCCTCTAGATGACAAACTCCAGGAAGGCATGGACTATTTTTTTCTTGATCCTGGCTGAAGCCTCAGTGTCTAGCTTTGTGCCTGTTCCTAGTAGATGCTCCATAAATATTTGTTGAAAGAAGGAATAAATGTCATGAAGGTAAAATAGAGTGCACAATGGGGCGTTGGCTGTATTGGGGGAGGAGGGCGGTGGGCATTGGCTGTATTGGGGGAGGAGGGCGGTGTGCAGGGTGGTCTCTGAAGAAATGGAGGATGAGAAGGAATTATGTGGGTGAAGAGTTATAGGGAGGGGAATTCTAGTAACACTGGAATTAGTAACACTGCAAACTCAGAGAATAATGAATAAAATCACAAAAGCATGTATGAAGTATTCAGGACCTGCGAAGCTGGAGCTTCAGGGAGTTCCACGTGCTTGGTGTGCCTGTCTTCTTTACTTTGGGGGATAATTTCGTGCAGGATTATAAACCAGACTCTGCCTTAACCTATGAACTCATTAGATGAAAGAAGATTCTGGAATTTGGGTGCCAGAAAGAATCTGCAGCCCAATGTCAGGGGGCTGGTGGCCAGCTTTGGAAGGCTGGGCTGTGGGTGCTTATGCTAGAGGCACCTCCACCAGTGAGCATGCTGTGCCGGCCGTGGAAGGTGCCTCTCCTTGACTGTCCCCGTGAAGCCCCTGCCACAGTCTAACCTGAAATCCTTTCACTGTGATCCCAGGCTTTTGCCTTTGTTCTTCCTCAAGCAGAAATGAGGCGAGGCTGATCTGTCCAGCTGTTTAGCTTGGGTTAGCTCCTGCAGCCCTCCTTGGCTCACCCCCTTCCTGGTAGGGATGAATGCAGGTGGCTGGCTTCGCCTCCTGGGGGAGGAGGCCCCCAAGGACACCCCGGCTCCTCTTGGTGCCTGCGGGCTGCTGGCTGCCACCTCCTGTTGCCATCTTCAACACTTGACTTCACATTTGCCTGTCCTCTGTGCCTTTCCCAATTTGTCACGATTATTTTAGGGATAATAGGGAGACCACTGAGAGTGGAGGCAGCCAGCAGCAGCTTTTGCAGGTGATAGACACCTAAAGAACTAAAAGAGATGGGATTGGCTTGGCCTCTGCTCACTTGTAACCTGTCACACGTCACCTGGCCTTTGGTTTCCTCTCTGCTCTGTGGCTCTTGGTAGCCACAATCCATCATACTTGCACCGCAGAATCACTTATTCTAATTAGAGGACCTGGCTTGTAAACATTCTGAAAACAGACGTTGAAAAGGATATAATTTTTGGGCTTGTGTTGGCTCGTGGTGCATGCTAACACTTCCTGTCTCTAGCCAAGCTTTTAAAATCACCCTTGACTAGAATGTAGGTGAGATTTGAGCAAGAAAGAGGGTGGATTCTCTGGTCAAGATATGGCAAGTTTTTGGTAAGTGAAAGTTAACTTTTAGTTTGTTTTTTTCACATGAGAGATGATAGCATGAATTTAAATTTGCTTACTGGACAATCATTGCTCTGACAGATGGGATTTCTACTCAGTAGATCACATGGGCAATAACTGTGAGAGACAGAGACAGAGAGGCCATCACCCTGCAGAGTGTTGCCACCTTGCTCCATAAACGTGCTTCTGATTTTCTACAAGGTGGGCTACTTGTTGTCTGCGGCAGTGTAAGGTTGATTGTCCTGTGACAGAAATGGGATGCTCTGAAATTTAGCCACTTTCCTTGTACACAGGCTGCCTTTTTGTAAAGTCTTTTCACTCATTCAAAGTTGTCATGTTCCCCTAGTGCATCAGAATAATTGAAGTTTGACCGTAATTGCCATAATTCACAACTTTACAGCAATTTAGAAGGAAAACAATTCCGAGTTGTGTGCTCCTTATCATATAGAATGGTCCAGATGACAAAGCTGAGAATGCAGTACATTTTAATTATTGTGTAGGACAGGCGCTTGGCGTCTGGGGAGGTTGAGGCACAGCCAGGCAGATTACAGCAGTTAATGTGGGCAGGGGACAGCCGGCATTTGTCTCACAACAACAGGAATGAGGATGAGACTGTTTAGAAACATTAACATGCAGGCAGCACTGAGTGGAACTTTCTAACAGCTTTTGATGTCCATGGATGAGAAGAAAGTTCTCATGGGCAAGAATGAAACTTCTGAAAGAATTAGAGATGAAAAAGAATTACAGAAAGGGGCCCTCCCACATACTTCTGGCAGGGGATGTGGCTGTGTACAGCAGCACCATTTGTGGATGGAATGCTGAAAGCCACGGAGCTCTGTGGTTCTGATGCCCACATTGGCATAGTGAGAAGATTGCGGCCTGAGTCACGGGGCTGGCCTGTGAGGTGCAAAGGCAGCAGGAAAAATGATCAAATGGCTACAGGGAAGGATGGAGGGCATCTGGATACCAGGAAAGATATGGCAACTTTGATCCCCAAAATCTGCACTGGGAAGAAGGGCTGGGGTGGCTTCAGAGCCATAGCATGGTGGGAGATGGGTGGGGATGGGGCCACACAAGCTGGCTTGCTAGGTGCAGGGCCCCAGGGCCACAGGATGCCATGGCAGATGCAAGTGTTGAGGGGGGAGCTGGGCTGCTGATGCTGGTGCAAGGTGGCGTGCCAGGGATGCTGAGGGCCAAGACACCCAGTACAGACAGTGGAGTGTCCACTTTTTGGAAGCAGGCCCTGGGGATAGAGATGAAGAAACATAGGCCTTGCTCTCAAGGAGTCCAGAGTCAGGGGAAGGGACACACACAATATAGGATCAGAGCTTAAATACAGATAACGTTTGCCAATGATGAAAGGCTTCATAGAGATTTGATTAAGCCACTGGGACAGAGCCCAGGCCCTGTCGGTGTGTTCAGGGACAGTATGGTGTCTGTCCTGATGCCAAGCTCACAAAACTCAGGAACACCCTTCCTGGACCCCACAACACGTCCATTTGGGCGACCTCATCATTGGGAACTGAATCGTGGTTACACTTGATTCCAAAAATGGGGACAGAAGTTGAACTTAGTGAAAGTTTTATTTCTTTCAGTTTTTTTTTTTTTTTTCTCTAAGTCAGAAGAGTTCAGGTCCTTTTGTCCATCCTTACAGGCATGCCCTAAGCTAGTGATTCCAAACCTTTATGTGTTATGGACCCCTTTAAGATATTACCTGACCCATAAAATTGTGTGCATTTTTGAGGCAGAAATAGGGATTCTGATGAAAGCTATGGGGCGAATGTGGTTGACTCAAGCGACCACTGACATGAGGCAGGGGGAGAGGGAAGCACACAGGAAACATGTAGGTAAATACTGAATTTTTTTTTTTTTTTTTTTTGCGGTATGCGGGCCTCTCATTGTTGTGGCCTCTCCCATTGCGGAGCACAGGCTCCGGACGCGCAGGCTCAGCGGCCATGGCTCATGGGCCCAGCCGCTCTGCGGCATGTGAGATCTTCCTGGACCGGGGCACGAACCTGTGTCCCCTGCACTGGCAGGCGGACTCTCAACCACTGCGCCACCAGAGAAGCCCATAAGTACTGAATTTTGTAAAGCTTGTTTTTCTGTTCAGAAGTACACTATTGGCAAAATTGGGAAAGGCTAGTCTTTTCTTTTCTCTTTTTTTTTGAGACTAAATTCTTTTTGTTTTATTTTATGTTTTTTTAATACAGCAGGTTCTTATTAGTTATCTATTTTATACATATTAGTGTATATATGTCAATCCCAATCTCCCAATTCATCCCACCACCACCCCCGCCCCGACTTTCCCCCCTTGGTGTCCATACATTGTTCTCTACATCTGTGTCTCTATTTCTGCCTATAGAACAGAATGGTTCATCTGTACCATTTTTCTAGATTCCACATATATGCGTTAATATACGATATTTGTTTTTCTCTTTCTGACTTACTTCACTCTGTATGACAGACTCTAGGTCCATCCACATCTCTACAAATGACCCAATTTCATTCCTTTTTATGGCCGAGTAATATCCATTTGTCTACCGATGGGCATTTAGGTTGCTTTCGTGATCTGGCTATTGTAAATAGTGCTGCAATGAACATTGGGGTGCATGTGTCTTTTTGAATTATGGTTTTCTCTGGGTATATGCCCAATAGTGGGATTGCTGGGTCATATGGTAATTCTATTTTTAGTTTTTTAAGGAACCTCCATACTGTTCTCCATAGTGGCTGTATCAATTCACATTCCCACCAACAGTGCAAGAGGGTTCCCTTTTCTCCACACCCTCTCCAGCATGTGTTGTTTGTAGATTTTCTGATGATGTCCATTCTAACTGGTGTGAGGTGATACCTCATTGTAATTTTGATATGCATTTCTCTAATAATTCGTGATGTTGAGCAGCTTTTCATGTGCCTATTGACCATCTAGGCTAGTCTTGAGCAAAAACAATTTTCCTTCCCCTTCCCTAGGCCAAGTCTTAGGAAGACATGAAGGGGTGATTCACCGACAGAGGAAGGATGGAGGGACCAGGATGCTTCCTATGGGGAGCGGAGGATGGCGGAGTGGGATGGCGGGGAGGAGCCCCCACACCAAGGATGGGGTGTGGATGGGAGCAGGCCCAGCAGACCTCGAGAGCACCCCTCCCCCACTCGTAGGCTATGGACAGTCTGCTGTCTGGGTGGTCAGGGTGCTCCTGATGAATGGACAGAGGGTGAGGTCTCAAACACTTTGGGTGCAGATGGGCCCTAACTAAGGGGGAGCAGAATGGAACGACCAGTTTCCTGAGTCCAGCAATGGTGACCGTATTGTTGCGTGTGCCTGCACCCAGAAATGGCTCCTCCTCCTTCCAAGGACCTTAGTGCGATATGAGGACTCAAGTTAACCCCCAGGTGATCTCTGACCCTTGAATAAAGGACAACAAGCAGGACAAGACGTGGTGTGAATAGCCTACTGAGTGCCAGGTGAGCCAGTTACCATCCACCCACCTACTACTTTGGAGTGGGAGGTGCATGTAAAAGAGGTTATTTTGGGCAACTATTTTGTCTTGTTTCTAAAAATATGTGTTGTTTAAAAAATAACAATATACTACTGAGAAAATAAAAATTACCCACACTCTCACTCTTCCAAAGATAATCACCCTGAACATTTTTGGGTCTATTTGTCTGACTTCTTTGTGCTTATAGGAACAGTTAGAAATCAGTAACAGTGGTGCAAACTGGTCCATGTTGTTCTGCCTGGATTTCTTTTTTTAAAAAAAAATTTATTTATTTAATTAATTAATTTAGTTTTGGCTGTGTCGGGTCTTCGTTGCTGTGCGTGGGCTTTCTCTAGTTGCTGTGAGCAGGAGTCACTCTTCGTTGTGGTGCACGGGCTTCTTGTTGCCGTGGCTTCTCTTGTTGCAGAGCATGGGCTCTAGGCATGCGAACTTCAGTAGTTGTGGCATGCAGGCTCAGTAGTTGTGGCTCACGGGCTCTAGAGCACAGGCTCAGTAGTTGTGGCGTGGCATGTGGGATCTTCCTGGACCAGCGCTCAAACCTGTGTCTCCTGCATTGGCAGGTGGATTCTTAACAACAGTGCCACCATGGAAGCCCCTGCCTGGATTTCTTGTAAGTCATGCTGCCCCTCGTGGGACAGTGCTCAGCCCCTAGTGTGGGTGTGTCCTGGCTCCCATCACTGGGCAGTTGGGTTGTTGCCAGCTTCTCACTTTTGCAAACGGGGCCATGATGAACCTCACTGAGGTTAAATTCCATTTTTAGGAATTTATTTTAAGCAAACAATTAAGGATATATGCAAAGTAAAGTTATGTTTTGAAGCCTTTGGATACATATCACATTACCTGGACAACTATTTGACAACCCCCCACCCCACCCCCCAGCCGACGTATGTGAGTCAGTGTGGCTGATGACCTCAGAGGAAGATGCCAGGAGCTTGTCGTCCAGGAAACTCCTGCTCATATGTCCTTCAAGAGACTTCAGCCTTCCTCTCCTTTATCTGGCACAACAGAAACCAACAAAACACAACCACAGCAATAAAAACAACTTAAAGTTGGATATTTAACCAAAACAAGTTTTCCTTTTGCTTGCTAGCAATGAGGATCTGCTTTATTTGGTGTTAAACTCTTTACTAGAGGTTTTACTTAGATTTTGGCAGTGGTGTCAAGGTTCACAACCAGCCTTTCTGATCTTGGAAGTGTTATTCAAGGGGAGATGGGGTGGAGGCAGCTAGACCCAGCAGGTGAGAGGAGCCTCCTGGAGAGCCTCGCCTGTGCCCAAACTGGACGAGCCTCCATCACCTCTTCTGCCCAGTCACTCTGGGCCATACTTCTCCTGACTTGTCTTCTCAGAGCTTCCCGGTCAGCAGAAGTTCTGCTCTTGTCCATTGAAAACATAAATTCAGGTTAGATAGAGGTTGTAGTCCCAGCACCTAGAACCTTGCCTGATACAGAGTAATCAATCAATAAATTGTTGAAAGAGTGAATAAAACCCCATCCCTTCAAATATATCTTTGGCCTTTGTTGACTTTCTTTCTATGTCCTAGGCTGAAGCAGGGCAGAGTATATATTGGGGAAAGCTAACATGGATGAGTGGACTTGTCCTTTTCCAAAATAGGAGTGGGAAGGAATGTCCAAGATCATGGATATTTTCCTCTCCTTCTAAATATTTTATGTCTGGGCTCTGCCCTCTGGGTGTGACTTTCTGAGACCTTCTTGCTGCATCTTCCCTCAAGCCCAGCATCTCAGAAAACCTGTGTAGGCCAGGCAGAGGGTGGGGAGGGGAGGTCAGGGAAGCTGCAAGCGGGGCTTTGGATGGACCTGGGCAACTGCGCCCGGGAGACACCTGAGGGCACAGCAGTGAAGGGGAGCGAGGCATTGTCATGGCAAGATCTTCATCTCTGAAGAGGAGACTCTCCAAGAGTGGACTGTTGGCTGCGAGGATGCCCTTCAAGCGTCGAGACCTAGGGTTTTGTGCTGTCACAGCCCGCTGTCATGGACAGGGACCTTCACAAGGGGTGAGGGAGAGCCCTGAGACAGGCCCACCTTGTCTTCCCCAGAGCACGCAGCCACTGGGGGAACCCTGCAGGGCAGGCCTGTCGGGCTCAAGCTCCAAAGGCTGAGGGCTAGTTGCTCCATCTCAGCTTGGGGGATCAGATCCTAAAACCAAAATGGAAGTGGAGATGGACGGAAGAGGTGGGATTGGCTCCACAGCATGATGGAGAACTGCATATTGATCACATGGGAAAAAAGATTTTTAATAAGGAGAAATAATTACCCAGTGAGTCAAGTGTCTGACTTTGCTGAAGATTCAAGCCAGCTTGAGACCAGAATGGGAAACAGCTGGCAAACATTTTAATCAAGGGAAGGCAGCAGCTCTGCCCCCTTTTAAAAGCAAGCCCCGTGGCCTTGCTTACCAGCGGAAGTAAGAAATGATTTAGTCACCAGGACGGAGAGCAGCTTCAGAGAAACCCAGCGTGAAGACACTGGTGCGCGGGAGAAGGGAGACGGCCTGGGAGCGTTTGAGGGCCAGATGTCACGCAAACCACAGGATGCGGTTACAGCAAGGACGGCTGGGGTCTGGGCTGGAAGGCGTCTGAGCCGGGAGAGGCAGCGGGGCTCCGCGTGGAGGCCACGCCCCGTAGTGGGCGCGGGCTGGCAAGTGGGCCCCACAGGTGCACAGGGAAGGGCCTTGTCACCGAGCTGTGACTGTAACTTCCTTGCTCAGGCTCACAGACTGCAAGGCAGCGGAAGTAACGTGATGTTATTTCCCATTTGTCTTTGTCCTTTCTGGCATTCTAACAGCGGACACGGCTGAATCGAGGCCCCTCAGCGGAGGGAGGAAGAGACCGTGAGGTGTGGGGCGGCCCAGGAGGGATTTCCTGCAGGGCGTGCTGAGGCGGGGCGGGAGCGCAGATGGCAGGCCGGCTCCATCTGGGTTTTTCCCTGCACCCTGAGACCTCTCTACCAAAGCCTGCCCGTTTCCTTCAGGATCTTTCCAGCTCTGATTATCCCTCAGTCCTTTCCTTTCTAAAACCATTATTTCATTCATTCATTCATTCACTGTAGTTTTTACTGGTGGAAGATTTCATCCATCTACTGCCAATTTTCCCCACATCCCACAAGCACTGGAGGAGGGCTGCTTTCAAGGCGGCTCTGTGCCCAGCATGGGGACCACCTCCTGAATAAAACATTACCCCACAGTCTGAATTCATTTCTTCCCTCAAGGAGCTCAGAATTATTTACATGAGTACACTCATTTAAAACCTTTCCCTTCCTCAGAAAGCTTGTTAAAGATGTGATTAAAGAAATAATCATGAAACTTTTCTTATTTGTGGAATAAGGTTCTTTCTCCTGGTCCTGAATGTGAGATTTGAATGCCAAATAACTGAAGGTTTTTTTTTTTAAGAGTTTACTAAGCTCTTTGAAGACTCTTGGTGCCCTGTGCTATAGTGGTTAGAAGCAATTGGTGTTTGAAGGCTGGGGTCACTGTCAGGTATGGAACTGCACAGCCTTGGCTCTGGAAGGATGATGGTCTGTGAAAATGACGTTAGACTCTCTGCAGAAAGCCCCCGACGCCTCCCCCCCACCCAGGGAAGGAAAAATCAGTGTGGCCCAATCCTGACCTAGCTCAGGATTTTGAGGGGAAAGAAGGGTGGCTTAGCCTCCACTGACCACACCCCTTCTCCTCCTGAAACATCCAATTATAACCCTTCTCAGTCTCTACCTGTGAAGTGAAGATTTCTGACCCCATCTGTGGTCCCCTCCATGCTGACACACTATGATGACTAATGTGCATGAGCTTGAAAGAGTAGAAATAAAAAGTAACGCCCTCCGCTGCTCAATTTGGGAAGTAAAGAGAGTTGAGCCCCTGAAGGTCTTTGGAATGACCCCAGCCCCCGTTTGCCACCTTGCTTTCCAGTTTCTTCTGGAAGTAACATGCACTGGTCTGGAGAGTGAGCAGGATACAGAGACTTACTACATTCACCTGATATAAACACCCATCTCATCCGAGACACACTTATGTTTTGTATGAAAGAAAAGCTCTTTCTCCTTATACAATGCAATTACACATAAATACTTCATGTCATCTGCTCTTGAAATTTTAGCAGCAGGACTTAATGCTGCTGGTTACCATGGCAACAGGCAAAGCTGGCAATTTTGAATATTAGTGTATTATTCCGTGGTAAATTTCATTTCTGTGTATGTGTGTGCATGCACATGTATGCGTGTGTGTCGTGTGTGTGTGAAGGGTGGTGCTGCATGGAGGGGATAGTTTATAGACCACACAATGTCAGAGAAGTCAAGAGGTGAGACTGTCACCATTATTCAGGGGAACACATGAGAAAAGTCGAGCCCAGTACAGGTATTTGCCATTCCTTGATCATATCTTTTTTTGAGAAAGATTGAATTAGTCTCAAAATGGACACATGACAGTTTTGTTGTTGTTGTTGTTTGGCAATGGAGACAAACATGCTGGGATAAAACACACCTGGCAGGTGGATTCTTAACCACTGAGCCACCAGGGAAGTCCCTATAGTTAATTTACAATGTTGTGTTAGTTTCAGGTGTCCAGCAAAGTGATTCAGTTATTATAGGTTATTACAACATATTGAATATAGTTCCCTGTGGTATATAGTAGGTTCTTGTTGTTTATCTGCTTTATATACAGTAGTGTGTATAAGTTAATCCCAAACTCTTAGTTTATCTCCCCCCCTCCCGAAGAAAAGTAACAAGGCTTTAAAAAGATATAAATTCAGGAAAACAAAGAGAAAGGGAAATAAAACAAAAACACTCAAAATTTGGAAGTTGAAAAGCTCATGGACAAGTGATAACTGATTTGGTTTTCCTCACTGCTGGCTTAGGAGTCACCTCTCTCTGCTCTGCTGAGAAGCAGATTGATTTACACTGAAGAGCCACTAAAAGGCTCAGGAAGTGCCACTTTCAGGTACCTCTGGAGGTAGAGGTAAAGGCAAGGCTTGAGAAAGCAGAAAATCTTTTTTAGAAGCAGTTAGAACCTCCAATTCTCTTCTGCTCCATGCTGGTGGTCATTGGCTTTCCCACCCAGGGCAGGAGGGAGAAGGTTTCTTCTCAGAGAAGATACAACAGGATCTCTGACCTGGGGGATAATAGGCACAGCAGCCAGCAGGGGTGATGCACTGAAAATGTGTTGCTTTGACTGTTTCTATACTAGCTTTCTTCTGGCAGTCAGCCTGTCCAGTTTTCCAGAGATAGTGACATTGACGATTCTTTAATGGAATGGCTCCATGAGTGTCTTCTAGGAAAGCCCACAGTTAAGTCCCTCCGTGTGATTAAGCTGCCAATCAGCGTGTGAGTGTCCTGAACTTAAATAGAGCTGACAGCTTGGGGACCAACAGACATGTGAGGAGTGCCTCTAGCATGAAAGAGGTAAATAAAACTAGAAATATCCTCTCATTGTTCTATTTTATAGCAGATTTCTTTCATGTTTGTCTTCTAACATTTCTATAGGAATGTTTGTTCATGTTCTCCAACTTTTTTTTTTTTCAAATGCTTGGCTTATTTATTTATTTATTTATTTATTTATGGCTGTGTTGGGTCTTCATTTCTGTGTGAGGGCTTTTCTCTAGTTGTGGCAAGCGGGGGCCACTCTTCATCGCGATGCGCGGGCCTCTTGCTATCGCGGCTCCCTTGTTGCGGAGCACAGGCTCCAGACGCGCAGGCTCAGTAGTTGTGGCTCACGGGCCTAGTTGCTCCGCGGCATGTGGGATCTTCCCAGACCAGGGCTCGAACCCGTGTCCCCTGCATTAGCAGGCAGATTCTCAACCACTGTGCCACCAGGGAAGCCCGTTCTCCAACTTTTAATTTTCAAGAACACTTTCTTGTTCTCAGAATATTCTTTTTTGCAGCTTTCTTTTTTAAAAAACAAAATTTTATTACACTGGGGACAAAAAGAAGATCCTAGAAGCTTCCAGAAAGAAAAAAAAAAGTACCATATCAGGAAGCAGAGTGGCTTTGAACTTTTCAATAGCAATACTGGAAGATAGAAGCCAATGATGGATCAGTGTCTTTCAAGATTAGGAGGAACATGATTCCCAGTTTAGATTTCTATATCCAGCCAAACTATCAGGTAAGTGTAAGGGCTGAATAATAACATTTTGAGACATTTAAGTCCCATGGGCTCCTTGTCACAAATTGGAAGATGTGCTCCACCAAAGCTAGGTTTTAAAGAGAGAGAGAGAGAGAGAGAGAGAGGAAATCGTAGGATATAAGAAACAAGGGTTCTGACTCAAGAAAGCTATGAAGGGATATCTAAGGTTGAGGGTGAAAGGAAATCTTGGCGGTGACAACTGTGTACTGGATATGAGGGCTCCAGCCTGGAGTAAGTTAGAAGTCCATGGGAGAGATTTCTTCAAGAAGAGCTACTTGGAAAATGGCAGGCAGGGAAGTGTGGTAGGGTGGTTGTGGGGATGCTCTGAAAGAGGATTGTTCTGACTATGGAAGAAAATAGATAATTCCTAACAGTACACTTATAACTCCCCTTTCTTGATATTTCAGAGATATCAAAGTATTAATAAATTTGGAAGAAATTTGTATTAACAAAATGAGTTGAAAGTGGTTGCCTCTGGGATTTGGGGGTGGGTGGGGCAGAGGGCTGCTGTTTTTATAGCAAGCCTTGTAAAATCACTTCATTCCTAAACTATGAGCATGTGTACTTTTTTGACCCAAGCCAGCTTGGAGATCATGCCTGGCCCCTCTGCAGTTGCCTGTCTGATGTTGGGTTGTTGCCTTCTCCCCCCACCCTAAGTGGGCAGCACCCTGTGCTCAGAGCTGCTCATCGCAGTCACTGCTGTGGACAGGCAGCCCTGTCTTCTTGCCTACTGCACCTCATCTCCAAAGCCAGTTGCTTCCTTGTTGAATTAAACATGGTTTCTCCTGTCTCATTTTGATATTGAACATGGCTTTGAACATTTCTCCAAGTTTGGAGCTGAATGGCTCTAGACAGGAGCTGTAAGGAATGCTGACGGAGTATGGGGGGAGGAGAGGCATGTAGGGTGTGCAGGGGGGCAGGGAGGTGGAGGGAGCTGGCCCCTGGCTGGGCATTTTGGGTTGTGGCTTGGTATCCAGCAATCTGTCCCCAAGGCCACGCATGTGGAGGTGTGGCGCTGCTTGTCCTGACCAGCTTGATGCCTTCCTGAGTCTTCTTGGTACAGGTGGCTGGGAGGCAGCCTGACTTGTCCCTGTGTCTGAGGCTCTTGGGTGACTTTTGGGGCTTAGGCTT
The DNA here is from genome assembly GCF_005190385.1 of Monodon monoceros. Classification (NCBI taxonomy): domain Eukaryota; kingdom Metazoa; phylum Chordata; class Mammalia; order Artiodactyla; family Monodontidae; genus Monodon; species Monodon monoceros. Next base: position 36,641,102 of record NW_021703766.1, read on the forward strand.
CAGCTGCTGTGCCCCTGGGGGTGGGATGCCCTTTAGACACCACCCTCCCTGGCAGGAACTTGACTCTACTATTCTCAATGCCTGACCCCAATACCACCCATTTTAGGGATCCTGCTGGCCCCCCCTTTTTTTTGAGGTACGCGGGCTTCTCAGTGTTGTGGCCTCTCCTGTTGCGGAGCACAGGCTCCGGACGCGCAGGCTCAGTGGCCATGGCTCACGGGCCCAGCCGCTCCGCGGCATGTGGGATCTTCCCGGACCAGGGCACGAACCCGCATCCCCTGCATCGGCAGGCAGACTCTCAACCACAGCGCCACCAGGGAAGCCCATGGTCCCCCTTTTGAGGAGAAATCCTTTCTTCTTTGTACTGCCACATCTTCACATTTTGGCCTCTTTGAGTATGTGTCTCTTTCAAACGTCTATGGTCTTTATGAGTCCCTGCTATACCCCCAAACTCAGTGGCTTAAAACAGAACCACAAGCCTTGCTTACGAAGGCTTGGTCAGATATTCCAATAGTCAACATTAGTTGATGATAACGATGATGATGTAGGCAATGATAATGATTTGCCTATTATGTATCAGGCACTGTGTGAAGTACATTTTCCAAACCTTTCATATTTGTTGGAATGTGCTAGGGAAAACGGAACTTCAGTGTGATTGCAAGTGTGGCCTTGGCTTCTGAGAAGTCTTGGCTCCTCTGATGGCCCACCCTGCACCCACTCCCCGTTTTCTTGGTCACAGCACCTTCATATCTCTGTGGGGAGCCTTTCCTGGCTCATTGAAGCCATTCTTGGGATTGTCAAACTAGTGTGGGCACATGACCCAAACATGCGCAATTGGACTTGTTTTCTTGGGACTGTGAATCTTCAGGAAAATAATGCTAGAGTGCAAAACATCAGTTAAAGGCCTGTTGTTGGAATGAATGAGTTCCGACAAAGTTGTCAGCTATTGCCTGCCACCTGTACCAGCCCTTCCCTGTCCATCCAATGCACTGCGTGCTCCCCATTCTAATTAAACCTGGTTCTCCTGCTCAGTTGATTCTTCTGTTAATTTAAATAGAAAAAGAACGTATTGGAAGGATACTGAGTTGTTCAGAGTCAGTCTTCTTTGTTTGCCATCAAAGAACCTTAATGGATGCAGCCCCTAAAAAGCAACCACGTTGTGGTTGTTGGAATAACAGTGTGTTTTATTCTTTAACAACGAAAGCTGCAACTCTGCAGGGCCTGAGCCTAAGATCCCACTTAGCTGGAGAGGAGTTCGCTGCAGACCTCCTGAGGTAACGCCAGAACAGAAGATAACTTCGGAGCTTGGTTTATTTCCATACAAATGGGATTTTAAGTCCTTATCAGGGCAACAGAAACAAAAAACAATGTCATACAGACACATTTATGGTAGCCCGGTTAATTTCTTCTTCTATCGGAATAACTACATTATCAAGATTATGCTTCACTGCCTGTTAGACTCACTTCTGCTGGGAAGCTGATGAATTGATCTTGAACTTCTGTGATACGCTTAGTGCTTTGTCAGTAAAATTACTGTAATATCTTATGCCATCTGTCATATTCCCTTCTCGCAGCAGGAGCCATCTCCAACCACAAAGTTTTCAAGTTGAATGTCAATCTTCAGAGTGGTTAGTATGTGAGCCCACATTCCGGTGCTCTGCTGGCCGGCTGGGGATGGGCTGCAGAGTGGTTGGAGGCCTGGTTTTTTATTTTCACACAGAGAAGCACCATGACCCTGGATCGTCTCTGGGCTGGAAGCATGGATGAGCAGTTTTGCAAATACCGCATCTCTAGAGGCCTGGAGTTTGGGGCAGCTGGGCTGGCAGTAAGTAGGGTGGGGCAGGTGAGGTGAGGTGAGTGAGGCATCAGCCTGGGGTGAAATTTAGAGAGGTGTCAAAAAACTCAGCAAAGACAAATAATATTTTAATGTGCTATTAAAAACATCAAAATTAATGGAAAAAAATCCATGATGAACAAAATATGAAACATTCCCATAAAGTCAGTAACAGCAGCAGCACTGTGCTGCTCCTCCAGCCCCTCCTGCCTCTCCCAGGCTTTCCCTGCAGGCCGTGCTTCCAACCACCAGGGACTGACACAGAGTGTTTCAAAGATGGTCTTTGTGTGGTAAACCCTCTTGAGGCCCGAGTTCAAAATGTCCTTCGCTACTTGGGGTGCATGAAAACACTGGAATTGCATTTGCATGTTGCTTTTGAGACGTCTGTCCTCTAGTTCTTGTTTCCATTATTATAATTTTCACTCTCAGTATTTTTCATTATGTTGCAGGAGAAGGGGGAAGTGAGAGAATGGTCACAGCCCAGGTCTCAGGCGAGTCCCTGGGACGGGCTGCTAAGGGAGGGTCCTTGGCTTCTTACAAGAAAGAATTCAAGAGCAAGCCATAGTAACCGGAAAGTGAGTTTATTTATACACATTCCCTAGGCAGAACGCGGTCCATCTCAGAAAGTGAGAGCGGCCCCGGTGTGTGGGGGTGGTTAGTTTTTTTGGGCTGGATATCATATGCTAATTAGTGGGAGGAATGTTCTAATTATTTTGTGGACGGGGCGGGGATTTCCAGAAATTGGGCCATCACCCACTTTTGGCTTTTTATGGTCTGCCTCGGAACTGTCATGGCACCTGTGGGTGTGTGTTTAGCATGTGCTAACATGTTACAGTGAGCATATAATGAGGCTCAAGGTCCACTGGAAGTCAAATCTCCCACAGTCTTGGGCCTAGTTGGTTCTAACTAGTTTTTGTCGATTCCTGTTTTTCTCAACAACTGTGTCATTCTTTTAACAGTTGTGCCCTGCCCCCTTCTTTCCTGTCTCAATTAGATTTTATAATTGCCTAGTCAATACCCTTTCATATATATATATATATAGATATATATATATATTTTTTTTTTTTTGCTGTACGCGGGCCTCTCACTGTTGTGGCCTCTCCCGTTGCGGAGCACAGGCTCCAGAAGCGCAGGCTCAGCAGCCATGGCTCACGGGCCCAGCCGCTCCGTGGCATGTGGAATCTTCCCGGACCGGGGCACAAACCCGTGTCCCCTGCATCGGCAGGTGGACTCTCAACCACTGCGCCACCAGGGAAGCCCTCATATATCTTTGAGTTTAGTTATTATGCTTGTTATAAATTCTCCTTCTGTAGGGTATAGATTGTTGGGTGTGAGGTTCTTTTACAGAGTGGCACCTCCTCAAATGTCTCATCACTTTTCCACTCAGAGCTCATCTTCTCTTGGGGTGAGCAGCTACTTTGGCTGCTAAATATATACCATGGAGTATACAATGGGTTAAAGCCCAAGCCCTAGCTCATGTCCCTTCTGATAAATTTAGGAAACGGGGTGGTGACGGACGGAAGGGACCAGGAGAAGGGGATTTGTCGGGGGAAGGGGCAGTGCTGTGGGATGAGGTTCTGGTGTAACAGACGAAGCTCATCAGCCCCTTTCTCTCTCTGACCCCAACCTCACCCCATTTCCTAGAGAAAAATCCCTGTACTTTTCCCCTGAGCCCTGCTCTGTTCCTAGAAGTGTCTTCCTTGGTTGTAATCACTGAAACCTGAGGAGTGGGAGGGGGCTGGGGAAGTGGGGAATGCGCAGGTCTGGGGGTATACCTGCATCTGGTTTTATCTCCAGCTACCCAGCCAGGATCCAGTGATGTCACTGCCTTGTCACTACTACTGCAAGACAAACATCCCAGCAAGATCAAAGGGGCAGGCATTGACTGTCCAGGGAACTGCTGGGGAGGAAATAGAGGTTTCTTCAAACTGTCCCCTGAAGATAATGCTTGCCCTTTTGGGCTGCTGTTTCCTCTCAAATCGGGACCCAAATTCCTCCTGCTTTTCCTGGGTGTTTCTCACAATGTCTCCTTCAGTGTTTCTGATCACTGACCTCCACCTCACAGCGTCTGCAGATGGGGTTTCAAGGGAGGGAACCAGCAGCCTGGGTTAGTTCCTGCCTCATCAGGATTTCCTAGCACGTGTCTTCACATGGACTCAGCTTGACGTGGTACACAGCTCCAGGCAGCCTAAACAGGAGCAATAACCACAGCCACAGTCCCAACCACAGCCACCAGCCAAGGGGACAGTGGTGAGCCTGCCTCTACCTTCATGGAGCTTATGAACTTCTCAGGGGACAGATGGGCAATTATGGTAGAGTATGCTAAATACCACGGGAGGTATGCCTGGGGCACAGAGCAAGGGCATCAGTCCCAGGCTTGTGTGCGTGAGTGGGTAGTGCAGTCATTGCAAAGGTCACAGAAGACTTGCCTGGAAAAGGTGACATCAAAGCTGATACCTGAAGGATGATTTACAGGGAAGAGTCTCCTGGGTAGAGGAAATAACACAGGCAAAGGCCGGGAAGCCAGAAAGAGCACAATGTGTTTGGAAAACTAGAAGAAGAAGGTGAGTCTGGGATTAGGAGGAGGTAAGTAAGGCAGGGTAATGCAAGTATAGGGCAGATCTGTCTTTATTTGAACTTTTGATACAGTGTTTATCATGGGTTTTTTTTGCATTAATTTTTATTTTTAAATGTACTGCATTAGAATATTATTTGTATTATTTACCAAGATTTTTGCTGCCCCTTTCAATTTTTCCCCTGAGGCGAGTGCCTCACTTGACTTACCCTAGTCCTGGTAGTTGGGCAAGGCTAGAGCACTGATTTTTGACAGGAGCAGGTGGTGAGGGATAAAACTGGCATACAGAAAAGAGGCCAGACCAGGAAGGCCCCCATGCCTCACTCAAGAATTGGACTGTCCGTCTCAGTTCCGCTTGAAGCTGTCCAGTGGTGCACCGTTGCCCTTAAGAGTCCAATTTGGTTTGACAAGGATCATGCTGGCCTCAAGGGGTTGGAGGAAGCAGCCTGGAGAAAAATCTTTCCTCCTTCTACTGACATTTTCCTTGCTCCACACCCTGCAGCCCAGCTGTCTGGGCTTGGATGTCCCTACCCCCAGTGGGTCCTGCCTGTGGACCTTGTTTCTCATTACCTATCTTCCTGCAACGTGCATAAGGTGGACGAAAGATTAGCTCTTTGATTAATGGATCGTTGGGAGTCCCATCTTTTCCACACTGCACTTCATGGTCTGTAGACGGTCTGTTAAAAGAATATCAGTGAGGTTGTTAATGTAGCAGTCAAGATCTTCTGGTGGAACCAAAGCTTTGAGAATCAATAAAAATTAAAAAGGTAAAACACTTTATTGGATAAGTCAGAACATATTCTTTAGTTAATGATACAGCTTTGGGGGAAAATGGAATATGAAAAGGCAAGGTAATATCACTCCATAATGGGAAAACACTACATAAGAGGATTATTTTATCAGTCTGATACTTGAATTCAGTGTGTACACTCATTACGACTAAAGTCGGAATGATGGATGAGACCTCCACAGGGAAAGTAGCAAGATGCGTGGGAGATAAGAATGCCAGGGGAGTCTGCTTCTTTCACTGGCTGTGTGATCTCAGGCAAACCATTTGATTTAATTTCTCTAAGCCTCAGTTTCTTCAGCTTAGAGTGGGGCTGTTATGAAGATCTGGTGAAATACAGGGTATCAAGTATCATATGCATATTAGAGTTTTTGTCTATAATCACACTAGCTGAGTAATAGTCTTAGGGAGGAATTTCTGAGCGTGCAGAAGAAGCAGGAAAGAAGCTGTACAATGATACAGCTGTACTGGTGGGGGTCCATTGTCTGACACTTCTGACCAGTTTCTTAATGGATATGAATTGCTGCTTCCACGCATTTTCTCTAGGATTCTTGTAAATTCCTAATGCATTTCCATCTATGGGATCTTACTTCCTTCTCCTGGAAAGGACTGCTTTCTCCTCCTTACTCCACAGTGTTGGTTTACAAATCCTTCCATCTTTAGGGGCCGGTGAGGCGTGGAAGTGGGGTATCTTCCTGCCAATCTCTCCCAACCCTCTAAAGCTGGGACATGTTTATAGAAGCATGATAGCACTGTCAAAGGTACATGTTTTTAGCGGCATTATTTGGGAAATGTAAGTTCTTATCGTTATACTGTCCATGTGTAAAAGTTGCAAAAAAAAAAAAATCCTTGGGCAGGCTGGAAAAACTCAACATCAGTAAGATTGCAGCTATGCTCTGTGAAGAGCCTGCCCTCCTACATTTTCATCCCACTGTGCCTGTGAGGGCTGAGGCTCAGAGCTCTCCTAGGAAGCCCTCCTTGACATTCCAGTCCACAGTGACCTCTGCACTCTTTAGCAACTTGCTGTTTAAATTTCACAATTTAGCCCTGAAGGTGACATGATCCTGAATGAATCCCTGGTGGTTCCATAAGCATGAGTCTTGGCTTTCTAAAGGAGATTGTGTGTTCTCTGAGGGCAGGACCATGTCTTCTCTTGTATCCCCTACCATGAGCCAGGGCCAGGCCTCTCCAAGTGCATGTTAATTGATGACTTGAAAGGCATCTAGTCCTTCCAATGACTTTCCACTGAAAAATAGCTTCTGGAAGTACTGCTGTTAGAAATAGTGCCTGGAAGGCTGAGCATGTTCAGAAGCTGCCTTCAGAGGTGAGACAAACAGGGACATGGAGACACACCTGAACTTCACCTTTAACAAGACAAGAATGAGAAAAGCATTAGCTATGACAAGGTCTGAAGTTGAAGAACAGGGAGGACCAGAGCAGAGAAGCCCAGGATCACAGGAGAAAGCCCAGGATAGCGCAGCTAAGGATGGGAGGAGAACTTAGAAGCAGCGTCTCATTTCTGGATGGAAGAGGAGCTTAGAGGTGGGCAACCCGCCCAGGCTGGGAAGAGCCCCGAGACACTACTCAGCCCTCTGTTTGCTTCCCATTTAGATCCCACTGGGACCCCTGCTTTGGTCAACTTTCTCAGAGGCAGGGCATGCCTCTGAATTCATTCATTTACCCAAAAAAACACAAGTGATGCAACAGCAAGCAAAACAGACTAATGTCCTGCTATAGAGGAGCTCATTTTCTAATAGGGAGATGACAGGCAGACAAAAATGAAATGAGACAATCTCAGAGTCCATGAAGGAAATAAACCAGATTGGTGTTACCATGACTGGAAGGTGAGAGGGAGGCCTCCCGGAGGGGCTGAGTCATGTGGCTACCTGGGAAGGAAGAGCCTTTTCAGGTAGAAAGAGCAGGGGATGAGGCCCCAGGCAAGGATGACCTAGATGTTTCAGTGTTCCAAGGGACAAGGAGTGTTCCAAGGCTAGTGTGGCTGGGGAGAGGGAGGGGGGAGGGAGGAGCAGAGGCAGGAGGGGGCACAGAGGCAGGAGGGGTGGCCCAGATCACGTGGGGTAAGGCCTTGTTGGTCATGCAAGGAGTTTAGATTTCATTCCAGGGCAAACAGAAGGCAGACTACTCTGGTTGCTGAGCAGAGGATGGAGAGACAGGTGGGCGATGATGGGAGCCTGGGCCAGGTGACTCCCCTCCTTCTTTACCCACCTGGACCCCCCAGGAACCCCAGCCAGCCTCTGATCTCCAGCCTCCTCATCTGTAAAACAGAACTGGCAATGGTGTCCTCTTCATAGGGTGGCTGTGAAAACAGAATGAGGGCACATCCACACAGCGATGGGGACAAGAGGTACCTGAAGCAAGGTGGCAGCTCATGATTCTATGCCCCACACTCCCCCACATCACGGCATTTCTGAGATTGCTTTACAGCTGTGTACACTTAATGTACGTATGGATGAGTTTAGAAAGCTCATCCAAAAATTAATGTTGTCTTAGAATTGAGGAATTAGAGTGTGATGAACCCTCCCCTTTGCCTTTTGGAATCTTGCTGTCCCTTCAAGGCCCTCCTGTTCCCAACAGCACTCCCTAGCTTCCCCAGCCCTCAGAGCTCTTCTTTGTCCTTTACCAACCCTGAGCACCTAGTAGGTGACCAAGAAGCCCTTGACCAAGAATCCTTACCTCGATATGTATCCTGGGAGCTGTTCCCATCAGAAACTGTGCTCTAGTCTAGAGCCTGGTGGTTGGCCAAGCTCTCCAGCCCCCCAGTTTCCAGCCCCACATGCAGAGGAGCAGGCTGGCTGCAACCCCAGGGGAGGAATAGGGCCTCCTTCTTCCCTGATGGAGAGCAGCCTCCTTGATGACCTTCTCCACTGATTCATATGCTTGCTTTCACACTGTTCCTCTAGTGTCTTTTCAAGTCTAAAAGGCATCATCTCAACAAGTTTCCTTTTAAAAATGTAAGGAAGAGGCCACATGGGGATAACGTGCTGCTCACCATTTCTAGCTACTCTCTGTCCACAGAGATGGCAACGTGAAGAGGCTCTCTACTGGCTCCCATTGAAGTTGATGTGGTACTGAGTTCTCATTGGTCGGGAAAGGTTTCCTGCAAAAGTGGCAGGCTGAGGAACAGAGTCCTCAAAGTGCAGGGTACGGAAGAAACTGCAGAAGAAACCACCTGCATGTCAGGGCATATAGAAAAGCCAATCATAGCTTCCATTGCTGTTGGGGAAAGGTTTCAATAGGACAGACGTGGCTGACATCACCTCTTCCGACCCTTTCTGCCATGAATGTGGATGTGATATTTGAGTTGTGGCAGCTATCCTGTGACCATGAGCAATTACTGTGTGCTGGAAACTGTGCCCAGGTTTATACCTAATCCTCACTGAAACCACCATTTTATAGGTGAGGAAACTGAGGCTCAGAGAGTAGAAGAGCACACAGCTACCAGACACTAGAAATGGCATTTGAATCCAGGTCTGGCCAACCACAGGGCAGAGCTATTAACCATGAGCTTTCCACTCATAAAAGCAGGCACAGTGGAAGGCTGAAAGGGCTCCCAGCCTCAGGGCATCCACTCCCTGTCTGCACTGGCGTGCTACTCAATTTCTTCTTTTTTTCTCTGAGAACAGGTGGGTTGAATGTGGAAAGCTGGGGAGAGCGTGTTGGGAAACTCCCTGCAAAGCTGGTATTAAATCACTTGTCTGTTTCACTCTAGTGAGTGAGGGTGCAAATGTGGCCCAAGGTGTGTTGTTTTAATAATAAATCAGAGGTGAGTGCTCACAATGCCTTAATTATGTATATTTTTATCAGGAAAAGTTTAAGGATCCCAGCAGTTGCCTGCTCTCTGGGTCTCATTACTGTTGACAAAGCGGGGATTTATGCATTTAGCGCAGCATGTGGCAAAACACGTGCGAGGGCTGGGAGGCTGTTCACGTTTCCCCTGCTATTAAAATGTCACGTTGGGGTAAATAATACATGTTAACACACCAGACAAATCTCCCAGGCTTGTTTCCTTTACCAAGTCTGAAAATAATTTAACAGCTTGTAACAACTTCATGACTAAATGTACTGAGTTAACCTTTTTTTTTAAAGTGACATTTTCACACCATTCTCATTCCATCTCATTTAATTCAAGTGTAAAGCCTACAAATTATTAAAATAAGAATAGCTTGCTTTCAGTACTCCTGGGATGTGTTTTCCCAAATTACTGTTATTAAGCAAACTATCATTGCATTGGGAATTGTTGATTTGGCTGGAACGGGTGAAGGAAACTTTTCTCTCTGGTGGCCTTGTTAACAGCTCTTGGTCTACTGGATGCATCCTGCCCCCCTCCTTCGGTTGTTATGGTTACTAGGGATATGCTCAGTGACCAAACTAGAATTTGTTCCCATCTCTTCTCGTCTGCTTCTCTGCTACAGAGGCTGGAAGGATATATAGTCATTTCCCCAGATTCCCTAGCAGCTAGGTCATGTGATCTGGTTCTGTCTAATGAGATATAATTGAAAATCCTGGGGGTGGTTGGGGGGAGGTTTCACAAAAGCTTTAGCTTTACCTGAAAGGAATAAGACAGTAAGGTGGCATCACTCCTTCTCTCCCTTCCTGCCTTGATGTGAATGTGATGTTTGTGCTACAGCAGCCATCCTGTGACCATGAGGCAAGACACACATAAGAAAGAGCCACCATGCTAAAAATGATGAAGTAGAAAGGAGCTGGGGTCTCTGATGCTGTCACTAGTGCTAGCAACTGCTTATTTTTAGGTTTCTCATTATTAAGAAAAACAATCTCCTATCTTTTAGCTATTATAGTGGGCTTTGTAGCCTAACATATTTCTAACAGATGCCTATTCTATGGGAAAACATATCTGGCTCAAGTGGTGACCCATCCTCAAGCTGCAAGAGCTTGGCAATTCTAGAGAGGAATTAAACCCCCATTTCCTTCCTTCCTTCATTTCCTTTCTCCTTCCTTCCCTTTCTTCCTTCCATCCTTGTATTCATTTATCCATTCATTCATCTATCCAACAAATATTTATTTAGCAACTACAGTGTGCTTTCTTGATGTTGGGGAAACAATAGTAAATAATAGATAAGTTCCTTCTCTTCTGGAGCATAAGCTCCGTTAAAGAGAGAGACTGATAACATAAATAAATATACAAGCAGATAATTGCATAGTAGCAAGTAAAGTGAGAAATAAAACAGGATGATGTGATCAAATGTGAAGGGGTGGCAGTGAGAGACCCATTTTAGATGGAGTAGTCAGAGAAGAACTTCCTGGGGAAGGAACATTTTTGCTAAGTGCTGAAAAACCAGAAGCTGCCACTCATGCAAAACTCTCAGGGAAGCATTGCAGGAGGAGGGAAGAGCAACTGCAGAGGTCCCTAGAAGAGAAAGCTTGGCTGGTCAAGGAGATGCACAAAGGACAGTGTGGCCGGACAGTTATAAGGTGGGAGGATGGGGAAGAGACGAGCTTGAAGAGAGGCTGAGGCCTCGTGTGGGGCCCTGAGGGACATGAGAAGTCATTTATGAGGTGGCTCCCAGAGGGCATGGAGACATGTGGTCAGGTGTGAGTCTTCTGGTTGAGTGATGGAAGTGGGGAAGCCAGTGTTGCTTTCTCTTGAGCCATGGCATATTGACTGCCGAGTGCTCAAAGGGCCTTCCAGGGGTCTCTGCCCAGCAGAGCCCTTGAGCCCCCCATGAGAGTCTGTTGGGCACCCGCCCATCATGGTCCCCATGTCCCTACCTGGAGAGGATGCCTTGGAGCAGTTCACTGGGATTAGTTCGGATTCTTTTTTTTTAAGATACTTTTTAAAAAATTTATTTTTTATTTTATTTTATTTTTAATTAATTAATTTATTTTTGGCTGCTTTGGGTCTTTGTTGCTGCGCGTGGGCTTTCTCTGGTTGCGGCGAGTGGGTGCTGCTCCTCATTGCGGTGCACGGGCTTCTCATTGTGGTGGCTTCTCTTGTTGCGGAGCACGGGCTCTAGGAGAGTGGGCTTCAGTAGTTGGGGCCGCCGGGCTCCAGAGTGCAGGCTCAGTAGTTGTGGCACATGGGTTTAGTTGCTCTGCGGCATGCGGGATCTTCCTGGACCAGGGCTTGAACCCGTGTCCCTTGCATTGGCAGGCGGATTCTTAACCACTGCACCACCAGGGAAGTCCCAGCTGGGATTCTTAATTGCAAGAAATAGAACCCAACTTGAGTTAGTTTAAACAAAAAGGGAGGATTTGGGGGGAAGTACCTACAAGTTAGCCCAAATGAGAGTTCAAGGAACTGGGGTGCTTATCCATCAACTCCCCATCTATCTAAGATTGAGATCTGTCTTGGAAGGCAGTGCTCAGCTTGCCTTATTTGGCCTGAAAAATCCCTCAGGTAGAGAGTTCATGGTATTTGCAAGACGCAACTCTAGAATCTAGAGGTGGTGCCCAGGGAATGCCTTAAGGTGTCATCAACATCCGTGACAACACCCACAGGGGACTCCTTTGTTCTCCCTCTTCTCAATATGCCAACTATGGAGGCCCTGACAGGATGAGAACCCTGCTTGGCCCTGTGTGTTTTTACAGTGGTATTCTGAATCCCTCGGCTGACTCAGCTAATTGCTTTAGAATACGAGTTGGCACATTTTTTCTATAAAGGGCCATACAGTAAATATTTTAGGCTTTGTGGAGCATATGGTCTCTGTTGCAGCTACTCAACTCTGCTGCTGTAGTGTGAAACCAGCCATGGACAGTACATAAAGGAGTGTGTATGGCTGTGTCCAGTACAACTGTATTTATGAAACTGATAGAGGGTTGGATTTGGTGGATCTGCAAGTTGGGATGTGAGGGGAGCCCCTGTTAGTGGTGGTGATGGTGATAGAGATGGTGAGGGATTCACTGAAAGATGAACTCTAAAGAATCAACCACTACAAGGGTCATTGTAGTTCAGTCCCTCAAGAGATGAGCTTGGCTCATGCCCTGTTCCCTTTTAAAATTCCTTTCCAAATTCCCTGAAGGGTAGACGTGATCTGGCCATAGTCTCTGCCCCGACCTTCCTATCATGCTCTGCAGTGTCATTTTGAGACCTTCCATGAAATGAAAGGGCTGGCAGGTCCCTACTCCTTGCTGACTGTTATCCTGTTAAACTGGTCATTTCCTGAAAGCCCCCAAAGGCCTATAAGACTTGTATTTGACAACTTTTGCAACCATGAGCTGCTTGCCTTTTGATAACCCTTATGGGTCAAATCTGTTCATCAGATCATGAAATAATGGCAGAACAAGAGACCGTGGCCTAATAGGAGGGCACGTTAACACCATTCCCACCGCGCTGCCACCTGCCCATGAGAGACACTGATGTGAGATGAACACATGTTGGGTGGGTTTCTGGTATGCATGTCCTGTACCAGAGCACCCCTATGTTAGGGACGTCTGCCTGTTGTATCAGTCCTTCCCAGTCTTGCCTGACCATGGAACTCTATCACAGAGCGGAGCGCAGCTTGAAAATCCTTGCTCTACTCATCTTGCATTTTCTTATGGATAGCAGCTTACGGCCGGTTTATGTCTCTGCCTCAAAGCTCTGTCTTTCCTACCTGATGTGTAAAATTGGAGAACTTTGAGATCTTTAAGGCACAGTGTTGGGCATAAATTATGGTGAGTGCTGGGAAGCCTGGAGTAATTGATCATGTCCAGAATTAATGACAGTGTTATAAATTGGGGGTGGGGGGATCAGAAAGATAGATCAGGCTCCAGAAAGACTACCCCAGAAGTCTTCCCTCCTGCTGACCCCTATGGGGATGGGTGGGGACAGAATTGCTATGTTACTGGAGAGGACAGTGCACCTCTGGGTGGGGTCTTCCCTTAGGCAGCCTGGAGGTGTGCTGTGATGGTGTTGGCTGATGGCCTTGTGGGGGTTGTAGTCGATTAAGGTATACAAAGCAAATAGGCCTTGTCATCAACACATGTTTATTGAGTGCCTACTGTGTACTGGTCTAGGCACTGGGGATTCAGCAGTGACCAAGACAGAGTCTCTGCTCTCACAGAGCTCACATTCTATCGGGGGTGGTGCTACAAATAAACAAGTAAGTGTAGAATATGTCAGATGATGTAAGATGAGGCAGAATGAGTTGACTGAGGATCAGTGCTTGGGACGTTGCTTTTTACATAAGGCAGCAGAAGCTGGAAGGAAGGAATCGAGGTGTGTGGCTATCTTGCAAAAGGCTGTGAGGGGCAGAAGGAAGGGCAGGTGCTGCACACTAGGGAGCAGGGGGCCCCTAGCGTGGCTAGAGCAGAGCCAGGGAGCCAAGGAGGAAGTGAGTCCAAGCGGCAGGCAGGGGACAGCTCATAAAGGGCCTTTGGGCCTTGCTAAGGAATTTGGATTTCCTTGTAAGTGAGAAAGGAAGCCTGTGGTTGAGAGCAGGGAGTGACCTGACCTCCTCTGTGTGCCAGAAGCTGCCCTGTAATTGCTGCACTGAGACAAGTTGGGCTCTGTTGAAATTACGTCTCTCATCAACGTAATCGATGAGACGTAATTTCATCCAGGGGCCTGGCCCAGGGTGGCAGCTCTGGAGGGACAAATGTAGTCACACTGCATGACTTTTAAAGCTAGAGCTGGAGGGGTTGCTGATACAACAAAAGGGACAGTGTATTGAGAGAAACAAGAGGAATAGGGGCGCCTGGGAAGTGCTGGCCACAACAGTGGGCAGGATGTGGTTGCCTGTTAGTCCTTCTCATTCACTCAGTCAGTCAACACACATTCATGGAGTGCCTTCTCTGGACAGGCACTCAGTTAGGTGCTGGAGCTCAGACCATGAGATTGGTAGGGTCCCTTCTCTCATAGAGCTTCCATTTCTAGCAGGGGAGACACACAGAACAGGTGTGAACAGACAGGTGAAACACAGATGGGGGTGAGTGCTGTGAAGAAAACATGGGGGAGACAGGACGGAAGAGGGAGGTGATCTGGGTTATGTGGCAGGAGGCCTACTCGAGGGGCTGTATGCTCTGGACCCAATTCTGACGTGTGTGTGCGTGTGTGTTGGGAGGGTCCTCACATCCCAGCAGTTCTCTGATACCAGCTGGATGTCCTTCAATCTAACTCAGTTCTGACACTACCTGCCTGGGGACAGCATCAGACCCCACATGTTAAGGGCTCAGTCCCACAAGACTGCCCCCTCCCCTCATTTCAGATGCCAGTCACAAGTTCAGGACGTCACTGTGCTTCTGACTGACTGGCTACAGTTCGGAGGTGCCCAGGACCCCTCTTTGGATTTGATTAATTTGCTAGAATGGCTCACAGAACTCAGAGAAACATTTTACTTATTAGATTACCAGTTGATTACAGGGGGATATAACCCAGGAGCAGCCAGATAAAAGAGATGCACAGGGCAAGGTGTGGGAAAAGAGCATGGGGCTTCCAGGCTCTCTCTGAGCATGTCACTCTCCCCAAGTCTCTATGTGTTCACCAGCCCAGAAACTCTCTGAACCCATCCTTTTCGGTTTTTATGGAGGCTTCGTCACGTAGGCACGAGTGATTACATCATTGGCCATTGGCAATGATTCAACCTCCAGCCTCTCTCCCCTACCCAGAGGTCAGGGGTTGGGACTGAAGGTTCCAATCCTCTAATCTCATCTTGGGTCCCCTGGCAACCTGCCCCCATCCTTAGGCACTTTCCAAAAATCACCTCATACAAAAAGTAACATAAAAAAGATCTTTGTGGCTTTCATCACTTAGGAAATTCCAAAGGTTTTAGGAACTCTGTTCCAGAAACAGGGACAAAGACCATATATATATTTCTTATTATAAATCACAATATCACAGGGTGACAGCCAAGACTTAAAAGGTAAGAAACCAGCCAGCCAAAGACAGAGAATGTTGAAAATACCCACCTGCAGGAGCTTTTCAGATCTTACGATTAAAGAAGCTATTTCACTAAGGTGGTAATAAACAGTGCTAGAAAAAAGTTCCCTTCAAAACAGAAGGAAGACAAATCTACTGAGGTTGTTACAGTCCTTCCTTTTGTTGCCACACCAGTGTCCGCAGGCCCGGGATGAAAGGGCTCCACTGATATATTGCAAAAATCATTCTCATAGCCAAGCTGTACCTTCTAAGGGACGCGGTGCGGCTGGGGACGGTGAGCACCGGGAAGAGGCTCTGCAGTGCCGGTGCAGGAGGCGCCACCCTGTTGTGACAAGCGCTGCTCCTCCTCCAGCCCCTGCTGCTGCCATTGCCATCGGGGCACATTACTGCCCTTCCTGCCCCGCGTTGTCCTGGCTGTGCTTGGGGCCCTGGCCCCGCTCTGGCTGCCATTTCCCAGGCCTGGGGGGCTGCCCTGGCTGCCGTCCCGAGCCCCAGGAGGGCCACATCCCTGAAGCGCTTCCCGAGCAGACTGGGAGCGTCCCTCCAGCTGTGGCTCCACACACTCTGGTGTGCGTGTGATGTTTATCCAGCGATTCAAATCTATGTCCCATTCTCAGGCTGTGCTGCCTCTGGCGGACCGTGAATTAGTACACATTTTAACACATTTTGTAATTAGCTTGTGAGCACCGGCCATGTTACCGTGTTTGGCCTTAAAAAATCTCTTTGTTGGCTGTAAGTATTTTAAATATACCTCAAGGTGGTGCAGTGGGAAGACTGAGTGAAATAAGGTTGGCAGAATGTTGATAATTCTTGAAGCCAAGTCACAGGTACACAGGGGTTCATTTTACCATTTGATATTTACGTGTCTTTGAAAACACTTCATATAAAGGATTAAAATAAAATAAACAAATATACCACTATGTTTTGTATCTATTCAATGTTTATTACAGGAGGTTGGCTGCGCATCCCTGACAAGCTCTGAGGGCAAAGCTTAACACTTTTGCTGGTGGACATGAGGGAGAACTTCCTGGCAGGCTGATGAGTGTCATGGGAAGTGTCCCAGCAGAGGCTTTGGGATGGGCTTTAGCTGCCCAGCAAGTGGTCTCCATTTGGTCACCCATCTTGCCATTTCCCCAAAGATCTAGTTCACCTGTAGACATCCCCCAGATGGCACAGGGGTGGTGGGAATTGCTGGGAACAAGTCTACTGGGGCGCCTTGGCTGTGCCCAGTACTCCACGGGGAAGATCCTCTCTCTTCATCCTGTTCTTTGCATGTTGAAATTCCTCCTTGAAGCCTTCCCTGACCACCCCAAGTGAAAGTGGGTGTTTCTTCCCCCTTGTACCTCCCTAATGACACTGGTTTCTGTTTATCTGGCCCTGGAGTTAACTGTGTTCCCTGGGTGGTGGTGGTGGTGGTACAGTTACCTGAGGTGCGCCCGTGGTCTCCCATGAACGTGGGGCTCCAGCTCCAGGATGCTGTCTCCTCTGGGCCCCCTTTTCCAACACTGGGCTTTTCTAACACTGTGGGGTGAAGGCCTGGGGTGAAGTGCTATTTAAAGGGCAGGGGAGACTTGAGTACTAATCTTGGCCCCGCCCCTGCGGGACCCTCGGCAAGCCTCTCCCTGAACCTTACTTGTCTGAAGTTAGGGTACAGAATCGGTGACATTCTCCAGCTGGAAGAGCCCCGAGTCTAATTGGCCCGTGGTGCCTCCCACACGCGAGCACTGGGTTCATTTCGCTGGAGCTGGAGTCCAGCTGCTCCTCCATGTGGCACAAAAGTGTGATCACGCCAGAGTCTCCCCTCCTCAGAGGTGCACACATCCCTGCCTGCTTGTGACACTAGTTACCAGAGACACATCAGAACACGTCTGCGGCGCGGGGCTCCACGGCAGGCCGAGTCCAGCTCATCCCCAACCATGCTCTGTCAGACTTGGGGCAGACGGGCCCTCCTTCCTCCACCAGTGATCTCTCTGTAGCAGAGGGTCAGGTGCATTTTCTACTTTTTTCTTCTCTGAGACGGTCTCAGTCTGTCCCTGGAGGAAGGCCCAAGGAAAAACTCTGGCAAAGGTATCACTTCCAAACTCCCCTCTTCCTCTCCCCGGAGGAAGTAAATGACATTGCTTTATTCCAGGAAATACTTCAAGGGCTTCCTTTATCTCCAGAAGCAGTGGGGGATGGGAAGAAGAGGACCGCCAGTGCTCACTGCGGTTCCCCTCAGAGCAGCTTAGGAGCGTTTGAACCTAAAGCTCTCCTCAGATGGCTCCAGAGATTGTAGGACACCATTATTTTGTGTAAGAAAGAAGACATTTAAGCTGTGACACGTGCTTTGCTATCACTTGGAAGTTTTCTTGTGCACGCATTTGGAAGAGTTCTTATGTTATTGAAAAGAGACTTATTTAGACACAGTTATTTTTAATTCTGTATTATTTTTCACACACATAAATAGAAAAATACAAGCAAAATAAGTTGATTAAAATATTTCTCAAAATTCTTCACATTCAGAATCCGAAATTTTTGAGTTTCATTTTGACTGAGTCTTTGATTTCTGTGCTTTTCTGCACTTTCTCGTCCTGGGTGCCGGGAAGAGTGGCTGTCCAGTCCAGATCAAGGCCGCCTGAGGGCTTGGGGCCAGCCTCAGAGGTGTGTGTGCTGCAACGACTAGATCGAAGCCATTAGGCTTAGGTTTGTTATGACTGATGACAGATTTAATTCACCCCAGAGGTGAGGGCTAAGTGCACTGATTAGCTGTGCCATCCAGCCTATGAGGAAGGGTGGTTGACGGGTGTGTCACCTACTTGATTTTTAGATGGGGTTTAAAATAAACATCTCTTTAAGTTTTGAAGGCTTAATGAGTCATAAGATCATTCTAAATTACATGCCACAATAATATTAAATTCCTACACTTTCCCGCCACCCGCCCCACATCGTGCTGGGGTTCCTTAACTCTTCGTTGTGAGGGCCGGAGGTGGTAGGGATCTGCTGAGAACAGTTTCTCTCGAGGAAGGTGTGTGCATGCACGTGTGCCTACGCATGCACGTGTGCCTACGTGCATGTGAGGGCGCGGCCTGGGGAGTGGTGTCCTCCTGTACCACATGTCGGCCTGTCTGGTCAGAGCTGTGCTCTCCAGATCGACCACTGGGCCATGCCCTGGGTGCACAGGAGGGTGTTTGCGGACCCTGATCCGGTGTGAAGTGCAAACAATGGCATGATGCCTGTTGTTAAAGCTGGCCTTGAAAAACCCCTTAAAACCCCACCCAGTAGAGCAGGCGGGGCTTGGTGAGCGCAGCACTGTGGGGTGCTTCTTGTGCTGGCTGTGCTGAAGGAACCCGGGAAAGCCAAGATGTGGCCACTCCCCTTTGTGAGGTGTCAGGTGGCTCGAAGGGGGCCGGGAGATGGCTGTTTACCCTTGCGGGGTTTATTTACCCCATTCAGTTTAAATAATAAGGCCTTGAATGTTAATTTCTGAAGATGGACTTGGTGTCAAGATCAAACAAGACAGTGGGATTGCATCTTCTACACTGGGTTAGGGTCTAACGTGAGAGCGGTGTGCACCACCACACAGCATTCAGCTAGGCATCTGCGCACAGAACGCACTTAGAAGCCGTTATTCTTCTGGAAGAGTAATGTGTACTTCCCCAAAGAAAGCCTCATGGAGCATCAGAATGGCATTGATTTTAGAAATGAGAGCAGGGAGGGAATGGGAAGGAGGATTTTCTGCCACACCACCAAGCTGCCTCCCCATACACCATCCGCTGTCACCCTCGGCCGGCTCAGTTGACATTACCCACCCTGTCATGGACAGACTTAAAACAACTCCCCAGGTCCAGCACACACTGTTGGGGGTCATTTCGATCTTGAGAGGTGGCAACTTCTGAAGGGGAGCCTCACTGCCAATTCCCCGACGCCATACTTATCTAACTTACTAATTTATTATACTTATTGATGTTTCCCCTGCTATAGTGTAAACACCACGAAGACAGGATTCTTTGTTTATTTTGTTCACTGGTATAACCCAAGCACCTAGAACAGTGTTGGCAAATAGTAGGTGTTCAGCAAATGTTTGTTGAAGGAAGTGAAGTGAATAGCGTGCGCACGCGTGTGCGCACACACACACACACACACACACATTGTGATGGTGAAGGGTCAACTTTAGGAAAGCAAGCCAAAAATCTATCAATTCAATAAGGCCCAGCAAACATTGGCTCTAGGGACAGGTGTGATGTGACCTAGGTTCAAATCCCAGCTCTACCGCTTGTAAAGTCCTTCTTATTCCTATTCTGGAGATGAGGAAACTGAGAGACTAATAATAAGAATATCAACCTCATAGGTTGTTGTAAGAATGAAATGAAATGCATTGGCACATGAAGCATGTACAGAACGTTTTCTATGTTCATGACTATTTAAGTACTTTGTATATTACCTTATTTAATCCTCATAAAGACCATGAGGCAGGAACAATTATTATTCTCATTTTAAGAGATGAAGAAACTGAGGCACAGAGAGGTTGAGTGATTCCTGAAGGTCACACAGCTCATCTGTGGTGGAGCAGGGTTCAAACCCAGGCAGTCTAGCTCCAGCGTCTTTATTCTTGTTAACCTGGGAAACCTCGGGACTTCCCTGGTGGTCCGGTGGTAAAGATTCCGCCTTCCCATGCAGGGGATATGGGTTTGATCCCTGGTCAGGGAACTAAGATCCCACATGGCCGCAGGCAACTAAGCCCGTGCGCCACAACTACTGAGCTCACGTGCCTCAACGAGAGAACCCACGTGCCGCAAACTACAGAGCCCATGCACTCTGAACCCCGCGCACCACAACTACAGAGCCTACATGCCCTGGAGCCTGCGCACCACAACTAGAGAGAAGCCCGCATGCCACAACGAAGAGCCCGCGTGCTGCAACTAAGACCTGACGCAGCCAAAAAAAAAAACAAAAAACAGATTGCGGGCTTCCCTGGTGGCGCAGTGGTTGAGAGTCTGCCTGCCGATGCAGGGGACATGGGTTCGTGCCCTGGTCCAGGAAGATCCCACATGCCACGGAGCGGCTGGGCCCGTGAGCCATGACCACTGAGCCTGTACGTCCGGAGCCTGTGCTCCGCAACAGGAGAGGCCACAACAGAGAGAGGCCCGCATACCGCAAAAAAAAAACCACAACAAATTGCACGAAAAGAGGGGGAGGCTATTTTTATGTGCATGTGATGAGATGAAAAAGCCATCATAGGTGACATTAGAAAGGACTTAGGCTACAACAGAGAGAACACAGAGATGGGAGCCTGGGGTATGATGGTTCCCGAACTTGGGGGGAGGCAGGAGGCAATTCAGTGCTTACCTGAGAGTTTACCTGCATGACTGAGCCTACGAGGTGCACAGAAACTACCCAACCTCCCAAAGCCTCTGTTCTTTCCTCGGTTCTGAGCTTGTATGGGGTGAGGTGCCGAGGCATTGGCCATAATGATTGAGCAAGGTTGAGTGGCTGCTATTATTACGTAGGTGTGCAGCGCATCTCAGCATTGCAAGGTGAGCTTTCCAGACTCAGCTCTGGATACGGTGGTTCTCAAAACCTAAAAAATCCAGGGCTGGAAGTAGATTTAGTACCTGAGGGTGAGAGCTCTGCCCTGGGGTCCCCTTCTTTGAGTGGTCATGATTCAGTGACTTTGCAGCCTTCAGGGTGCTCTGGAATTGCTGAAATTGCAGTTGGCAAGTTCTCCCACCACCTAGTTAGCTTCCTCTGTCTCTTCTCCCGTACACGTTAGCCAAGCCCACCCATGCCTTCATTCCAAACTTCTCCCAGACTGCTTATCTGTGACCACTGCCACTTTGTCCAGCACTGCTAACTGTCTGCAGAGCTGGTGGAAGGCATGGAACTCGGAGGCAGGGCCTTATCTCACCCAAGGGAAGGCGGGTACCTCTTCCTATTCATTAATTTGCCTTTTCCAGCCTCCCCCAGTTCTGCGAATTAGCACATCAAGCTGCTTAAAATAAGCAAGCACTGATGCCAGTGCCACGTGCCTGCTTGTAATCCTCCAGCAACTTTCCAGGCCCTTAGAATAAAACCCAATTCACTTCCCTTGGTCCACCAGCCTTGGTGATCTGCTCCTGGCGGCCGCTCCTGGCGGCCGCTCCTGGCGGCTTCTCCTCCACCCCTCATGTCAACCCCCTTCACACTTGCTACCCTCTTGGCTGCTTCCCAAACTCCTTAGACCTGCTGAGTTCCGTTCTGCCTGAGTCCTTGTTGTTCCCTCTGCCAGGAACACTCTTCCCCCACTTTTTGCCCCAGTTGTTCCTTCTCATTCTCCTTCTATCCAGAGACGGACTTCTGGGAAAGCCTTTCTGAGCAAGGCCAGCCAGTATGCTCTTTTCATTCACAGCTTTTACAAATATACGCATAAATATTGCTACAAACTATAGTGTCTTTATTTGTTTAACACCAATCTCTCTGGTTATCTGTAAGTTCCAGGAGAACTTACAGATACTATGTCTGTTTTGCTCCTCACTGTACTCCCCCGAGCCCAGGGCTGCCAGGAGCCCAGATGGTGCAAAGTGGACCCTTTATTCAGCATGCTTGATGTATCTACTGGAAAGTTGTTTTAGTGCACTGATTTTGTTAGGACAAGGCACACTGTTACCATCTGCTGGAAAACTATCACAGTAAATATACTAGTCTATGCTATTTATGATGTGACTGGTGTCCCCTTAGATATGGTGTTCTTGCACAGTGCGCAAACTGTGCGACTATACTTGACAATGCTTTCCATCACCTACCACTGTGCCTGGAATATAATAAATACTTGTTGAATGAATTAACTAGTAAATGGGAAAGTTGGTCTGGAACCAGAGTAAGATCAATGGGTTCAGAATATGGCCAACTTGAGTTTGAATCCTGAAGTTGCCACTTGCTTCCTGGCTTGGCTGTAAGCCAGGGTTCATGACCACTGCCCCGTCTCAGGTTTGCTGTGAGGATCCACCTGGTTCATAAGGCCTTGGCATAGCAGATGCAGTTGGTGCCCAGGCTGTGTGTCCTTCCCTGCCTCTGCCTTCTGCTGCAGGATGCAAGCTTCTTACCTCATCTAATGTCTCAGCTGTTCTGCCTCAGGGCTTTCTCTGAACTGTGGCTCACTCATCCCTTGAGGGCCCTGCAGGGTGGAAATGGGTGGGGGGAGGGAGTTAATGCAGCAGGGACACCTGCCCTCTGTGGGGATGGGGTGTGTGGATAAATCCCAGCCCCCAACCTTTGGAGGGTGACTCTGAGGTGCATGCTCTACAGCTCCCCAGACAGTCCCCAGCAGGATCCAGCCCCAGCTGCCCAAAGTGGGAACCACCCTGACACCCCTACAAGTGGCTATTCTCTCTGCCTTACTCTCTGCTCCCTCACTCCAGCTTCCTGAGATCGAATCCCAAAGAAACCTACCGTACTCAGTCCTTGCCTCAGCTCTGCCTTCAGGAAAACTACTAACACACCCACAATCAAGGGAATCACGCTCTTGAGCAGGATCTTTTGCATTTTTTCCCCCGCTTTGATGTCCCTGAGGAAGCGGTTGCACCTTCAACCTAGTCCCTGTGTTGCTGGAAAGATGGTCCATTGTTTCAGCCTGAGAGAGGTGGCAGGTTCTCTGTGGAGTGCTGACTGATTCTTTCTTGAACTTTTGTACCAGCTATTGCTAGGAAAATACTACATAATGAAGCACCCCAAAAGTCAGTAGCTTAAACCAGCAGCCATTTGTTACTGTAGCTCTAGCTGCCAGTCTGTGCTCAGGCTGGACAGTTTCCTCCTCATGTCTCTCCTTCCTCCCTGGCTGGCCCAGTGGGTGGGAGAAACCCAGGACTGAGAAACCCTGTCTGGCAAGTGCTTTTCCTGTGGTTCATGTTTGCCAACAACTCATTGGCTAAAACAAGTCACAGGGCCGAGAGTCCAGGTGGGGAATTACCTTCTGCCCAAGTGCAGAGATAGACACGGCAAGGGAGAAAAGTATGAGCCATTGAACAGTCCCCACGGGTATAGGGGAGGGCATCCAGAGGGAGAGCCTTTTCCTACAAAATGTCTGTACTTTTGGGGGATCTAACAGTGCCAGTGAGCGGCCACTGACTGAGCTTTAGATCCAGGGAGTCCACCATTAACTCTAACCTGGGCAAGTCTGCTGCTTCTGGAGCCCCCGGCCTTGTACCAGTTTAATCAGCTCACCCACCAGCCCGAGGTACATGTGCAGCCCTTTCGCCCCTCTTCTGCTTGATTACATTCTAACTCAGGTAGAGCCCAGGGTTCAGGAGTTCAAGGGCTAGGGAGACAGGGGTCACTGCCTCCTGCCCCCAGAGCAGACCTGAGCTGGGTGGCCCTTCACTACCCACTGCCTCAGAGCAGACCCTGGCCTCCTTCTCCTCTTTCCCCAGCCACCAATCTGGACTCAGCTGACCTCGTGGGACATTCCTGTCTGGGGTCCTGAGGGCCTTTTCTCACCCACAGGCTCAGTTAGGGCCATTTTAACCACCACGCCCCTCACCCCGGGTGTCCTCAGCCTGTCCCAGCTCTGTATGGAGGGTCAGTCTTCCTGCTTTTCTTCTCTGTGGTCCCTTTGCAGATTTACCCTCCCCCTCCCCAGCCCCCTTCACCTGAAGGTGATGTGCCACCAAATGTCCTGTCACCCCTCTCCTCAGGGGCCTCATCTTCCCGCAAACGCAGCAGAAGGGGCACCCAAGTGACTCTTCTCAGAAACAGAAAGATGGTTCTCTCATCCTAGCCTGAGAAGAGCTGGCTGGCAGCTTCTTTTGAGAACAAACACAACCTTTTTCATTTTATCATGGTGGTGTATTTGTTTCTGTTCTGCCTAAGTTGTGTTTGAGCTCAGGGCCCTGAGGTGAGAAGAAACTGGAAAACTGAAGGTCTGGATGGACCCCCGGGGGGCCCTGCTGCTGTGACACTCCATGAGTCTACTCCGTGAGAAGAACCCTTTCATTCATTTTCCTGTCACCTTCTCAGGCTGGGGCCTGACTCATTTTGGACATGCGGCCACCCTATATACACACCTCTGCTCTCTGTCTCTGTGCTCTGAATTCCAAAAAGTCCCTATGCCCCAAAGCTGGTTTGAAAAGCAGGATAAAGATCAGGCTGGTGGAGGAGGAAGGGAAGGTGTTGCTGGAGGATTGCAGGGCTATAAACCTATAGACATCTGAGGCTGATTTAAGACCATTCTAATTTAGCAGCTGTCTTGGCACAGTTGGCCGCCCTGGCGTACACCTGCCATTGAGCAAAGAATATATTTAATACAATTTATTCAAGCAATTCCACAAAATGTTCTGACCAAAATATGGCCTTGGGAGTTGGCAATGGGGCTTTTGGCATCCATTTGAGGCTTAGTCTTCCCTTCACCTTTGGAGGTATATATACGTGTGTGTGTGTGTGTGTGTGTGTGTGTGTGTGTGTGTAGCAAAATTGTCTCAGAACTAAAAAGAAAGTGAAATTTGTCTGTTTGGGGCTGAGTCTCCATTTTAAACTTCCTCCACTCCAGACACCTGCTGCTCATCCAGTTTTCTACTACACTCCTTCTATCCATCCATCCAAACATCCACACAGTACTTGGTGATACACCTGTGCTGTTGCTGGAGTGGATATAGGACCTGCCCGCAGGAGCTCACATTTAACCAGATGCTGCCAGTGCCCCACCCATATCCCCTTGGCCCACGAAAGAGGCATCTGCAAGGTTGGTGGGCAATTTCCATACATACAGAGAGCTTCCTTTTGGGAACACTTAACTCTCTCTGTCTGCGCACTTTCTCAGGCCAGGGGACTCAGCCCGTGGATAGGGAAGCCAAGAGGGCTGAGACGTTAACAGAGCAACTTTCAGTAATCCAGGGATAGGAAAGGGGAGGATGAATTCCCCAGATTCCTTGACCCTTAGTAGGATAATTCTGAGGTTTGTTCTTTGCAGTCCTTCAGAGGGTCCTTGGGCAGGACTGAGTCCCTTTCACCACAGTGGTAACCACTCACTGTCACACGCTCAGTAGTTTTCCCCCTTCCCCATCTCACATCCCCATTCCTCCACTGTGATTCTTGGGATCACCTCTAAAATTAACTGGAGCCTAGAGATGCATGTTTGAATCCTGGATTAGCCCCTAATATATGTGCAATCATGGGCAAGCCACTTTGCTCTTTGAACCTCAGTTTTCTTATTTATTAAACCTGTTTATATTATTAATTTTTGGAGGGAGACTCAATGAGGTAATGTTTGTGAAATGCATAAAAGAGTACTTTCATTTATTCAATAAATATTTTTTGAGATCCTACTCTGTGCCAGGCTCATTGCTAACATTTATGAAGACCTACCTTGTTTGAGGCACTGTGCTAAGAGCTTCATACACATTATTTTATTTAATCCTTTCAGCACTCTGTGCAAAAATACTGCTACTTAATGTCAAAGATGAAAACAAAAACCACCAGAAATTTAAAAATAAAGCTGATTTATGAACTCTGGGGGCTAGGAAGGGAATGCACACCAACGAAAAAGTTCACCAAAGCCAGGGGTTTTGAAATGCCTGGAGAAGAGGGCACATGGTTTGTACTGGTTACGTTGATTAAGGACTGAAAACCAGTGCTCTGGATAGGATGGAATAAGTCCATATGTCTGAGCATGATTAGTTTAAACAAAACCCATGTTTATTATGCAGGAAGGAAACTTCAGATAGGTCCAGTACAAGGTCTGGCTCTATTGAACACTCAAAGTTCATGGTCCTTGTAGAGGAGGAAAGATTTTCCCTCTACCCTCCAAGGTTTGGTAACTGGGTCTATGAAATAAAATGATAATAAGCAGATTAACAGGAGAAAATTAATTTTTAGTATTATGTGCAGTGCAGCACCACAGGGAAAAAAAGAGTACCTAAAAAACTCAGCCAGATTAGAGAGCTTACATACCATCTTAATCGGAGAAGGGGCAGGGGGAAATAAAGGCTATTTAGAGGAAAGGAAATACTTTTTAGGAAAGATGAATGGGTCCTTAGAACGATGGGTGGGAGAAATGACAGTTTGTGACAAAGTTTGTTTGGGTGTGGTGTCAACTTCTAGTCTCTGCAGAGATGAGTCAACCTCCCTGGTTGCTGAAACTTGGAGAAAGGAGATTGAAGACCATTGAGTTCTTTTCGGAGGGCCTGTCTTTAGGCAGATAAAGGGAGTTCAGAAAAACTCCTCCCTGCGAATGCTGTTTGTCAAGTGCCTTCAGCTCAAAATAATCAATATACCAACATGGCATAGTTTGGGGTGATGCGTCCTCAGGTGCTTCATTCTTAAACAACTGAAGTGGCAGGAAAAGAGTTCAGGTTGGCCGTCTCCTAGGCAAGCTGTGCTCAGCAGGACATTTTCTGCATGTATATCATCCCTGATTGGTAGTTGGGGGCACTGAGGCAGAAAGATCAAGTAACTTGTCACGTAGGAGCCAGGATTTGAACCCAGGCTGACTTTTTTTTAGGGCTTTTTAAAAAAATTATTTTTAAAAATTTTTAAAAATAAATTTATTTAATTTTATTTTTAGCTGCATTGGGTCTTCGTTACTGCACACAGGCTTTCTCCAGTAGTGGTGAGCGTGGGCCACTCTTCGTTGTGGTGCATGGGCTTCTCATTGCAGTGGCTTCTCTTGTTGCAGAGCACAGGCTCTAAGCGTGCAGGCTTCAGTAGTTGTGGCACGCGGGCTTGGTAGTTGTGGAGCATGGGCTTAGTTGCTCCGTGGCATGTGGGATCCTCCTGGACCAGGGCCCAAACCTGAGTCCCCTGCATTGGCAGGCAGATTCCCAACCACTGCACCACCAGGGAAGCCCTAGGCCTTTTTTTCTTTTTTTTTTTTTTAACATCTTTATTGGGGTATAATTGCTTTACAATGGTGTGTTAGTTTCTGCTCTATACCCTAGGCCTTTTTTAAGAGCCTGCACTCTAACCTCAATTCTGTATTTAAAAAGAAATATGTTCTTGAGGCTTAGTCGATGGAATGGGATTCCAAGCAGGAGAGCACAGGCAGGGAGATCTTTTCTTAGGGCAGAGGAACCTTCTCTGGATTCACTCCTCTTTTAATTTCTGGCAGAGAGAAAACTGGGCTGGCGGGGCTAGAATGCAAGACTGCCTAGAGGGCCGGGGTCTCTGTGGGAGATTCAGGCCAGACCTTGAGGAGCTGTGGAGGGCTATCTAAAACCTGCCTGACACCCCCCTACCCAGGGCAGCACCCCCATGTCTTGCCTCACCTCCCTAAGGCCCCATTTCCCCTCCATAGTTACCATCTGAAAGCAGCCTCAAGGAGGGGAGGCAAGGCCACGCTGTAAGCCTGGCTGCAAATCAAAGTAATTTGACACATTCATTTTCGGGATTTCATGTGGATCATGATGTTCCCCAAAAGGAAATGAACAAAATCTATAAAAGGGAGAAAGACCTTTTTTTTTGCCTTGGCTGATCCACATATGGTATAAATTACTGAGGAATTAGCATTTCTATATAATACCAGCAGTACGAGCAGTCAATAGAAAGTAATGAATCCTATGCAATCAATAGACAGTAAAATTGGGGGTCAGGAAGGTACACGAATTTGAAAAGTTCCACAAGAGAGCCATTGGTGTGGAGGAAGATGCCTGCTGGGAGGGCCCTGCCGTAATTATCAGCACACCTGGGAAGCGAGCTGGGAAATGATGGAAATAAAGTGGAAAAGCGGCAACTCCAGAGCCACCTTATGCCCCAAAGGTTTCTTGAGGATGGAGCCATAAATCCCACAAATGGAGGGCGCCAGGCCATTGGCCTCCAGAGTGACCTGCTTGGTTTATGGACTTCGCTGAGTTTTGGTTTTGGATTTGGGTGAGAGATTGGTTCTCAGTTTTGGTTGTGCATTATAATCAACTTGGGGGCTTTAAGAAAAAAGTACAGATTCCCTGAGCCATGTTCCCAGGAATTCTGACATAATTGGTCTGGAGTCGCCCTAGCATCGGTCCATCTTTTAGAAGCACCCAGGAGATCCGAACGTGCAGCTGATTGCTGCCCCTGGGCTCAAGGCTGAGCTGCGAAGGCACGATTTAAGATGCCTGCTTGCCATCTGGTGAGGATTCTATGTGCTTAGAACTTGGGTGTGCAAAAAATGTAACTTTTTCTCTATAACTAAAATTAGCTTTCCCTCCTCACATTTCCACTTAAGATTTAATTGTACACATTCAAGGTGAACTCAGGGAATCTTGAAGTTTAAACTTTCCTCCTTTTGGAACTCTACGCCTCCCTTCAGGGAATCGCCATGGCACAGGTTGGGGATGTAGAGGGGGTGAGGTGGGGAGGGACTGTGTGGCACTGTGCACCTCTGAGGGGTGACTGGTCTTCTGGTACTCATGGGCGACATCTCTGGCAATGGCCTCGGTTTGTTGGGTCTACCGGCCCTGTGTCCTCTTTCTGGGTCCCCTGACCTGCTTGCCACTCTTCTGTGTCCCTCCTGGGGCCTGCTGGAGGGAGCAAGCTTCAGCTGGGGGGCCCTCAGGTACACCTGCCTAGACATGCACCCGCCCCTGCCCAGCCAACTTCACAGACAAGCCTCTACAAGGGTGGGGGGGCCTTGCTCTCACTGGTACCTGTTACCCTAGAAGTGGCTCAGGTCTGTTATGCTCTCAGGTCCCCTAAACTTCTCTGAGGTCTCCATGCTTGCTCTTTTTTAAGATCAAGTCTACCCAGAGTTTTGATCTCAGGAAGGAGAAGAGATCTGGCTCATTCTCAGGGACCCAGGCTGACAACTCATCCTAAAGCTCTTCTATTTTAACTCTGGGTAAAATCCCTTCTTCAGCCTTCAGGAAGGTATGTATGTATGTATGTACGTATGTATGTATGTATTTTTAATCTCCTTTCTCTGTGGCAGGAGAATTTGGCAAGGCATACATTCTTCCAAATCCATTGTTGCTCTTATACCTTACTTCTTTTTTTTTGGCCATGCAGCTCACGGGATCTTAGTTCCCTGACCAGGGATCAAAACCGTGTCCTCGGCAGTGAAAGCACAGAGTCCTAACCACTGGACTGCCAGGGAATTCCCTAATACCTTACTTCTGGAGTCTCAAGAAACCCTTTCTCTCAAAGATCTTCCCTATGCCATTGAGACACAAAAGGTGTTCTAGAAGCTCAGAAACTAGGAACAGATTCTTTGTACAGTCCTTAAGGTAGAAATGATTCAGAGAGAATGTTTAAGGAAGCTGGGGGCTGGGGTGGAAGAAGCCTTGGTTAAATCTCAGCACTTGGCCCCATTGTGCCTCGTTATAAAAGCCACATCCAAAAGGTGGAAGGAGAAGTGGGGAGGGAGGACAGAATTCTTGTCCTGTGCACCTGTGCCTTGCTTCTGCCATGGCTTTTGCCAGGAAGACCCGGTGCTGTCTGCACTCAGCCACGTTTGACCATCTTGTAAGGCTTCCTTCTTCCAGGAAGCCTTCCCTGCATCCAGGCACCCTGTGTCACTCCTACCCTGAGTCTTAGGTCCAATGGCTTGGGCACCTGCCATGTGTCTCTGCGCCTCATTGTGAGTTGCCTTGTGGAGGTTTTTATATCATTGTCCAGAACTGCTATTAAATCTATCATTAAAAATTATTTTTTACTAGAATGTGAGTCTCTGAAAAGCAAGGACTATATTTTATTCAGCTTTTGATCCCAGTCTAGCATAGGGTGTGATAAGTACCGAGGAAAAGGAGTGCATTCATAAGATGTTTATGCTCTGTCTCCTCCATGACACTGGGTCTCATTGTTCTGACGTCATGTCCATTCCTGCAGATTGAGACAAACGACAGCAATAACTGCTTTGTATTGGGTCCTCAGTGTCTACATGCTAAATTTAAACGTTGTTGTCTGTCTCACAGGGCTGTCTCGTCCAGCCCATGCCTGCCTGGCCTTGTATCCCAGCCTTGAACATCCTGCTCCAATAAATGCACCCCGCTCTTTCTTACTTCTGAGCAGCTGCCATCCTGTTCCTTCTATCTTGAATGTTTTCCCCCAACTGTCCAGTTGACAAATTAGCAATCCCCCACTTGTCACTGAGCCTTATCTCAAATGCAGCTTGCTCCCTGGAGCCTTCCCAGACGCGTGCAGGCAGCTGTGAGTGCTCTTCTTGTGCTCCCTACTGTCACGGTGTCACAGGTCACCTTCCCCTTTTCTTAAAGGCCACCCTGGAAACAGCCTCATTTAGCCATTTCTATTTTGATTACTGATGGTCATCACCAAAATATAAGATAGTATACTCGATTTCATGGTCATTATTTCATTTTAGACAACTATGGCTACCCCAATGTGAAAAAATGACATTTAAACTACTTTTCTCCTCCTTTCAATGTTTGATATTTATATTATTATGTTTAGCTCTTATATTTGAATACCTTTATATAAGTAAATCTCTATATTTCTTGATGCATCAATTTTGACAGACTTGTGTTTGACTCCACACTATAAGGTGAGGGTCAGGGCCCTGCCCTCTATTAAGTATCACACCTTGTTCTCTAAAAGAGTTGTGCCAGTGTAGACTCCCACCACCAATGTGTAAAAATTCCAGATGGGATAGTTTACATTTATTTCTCCTGTAACCTGATTGTGGTTAACTTTTGTGTGTCTGTTGCCTTCCTAGACTTTAATCCTTGAAGGCAGTGGCAGAGATGGTTCATTGCTGCAGCCCAGGGCCTAGGAGGGCAGCATGCATTCGTTCAGCTCTTAGAAAAATAAGCCTTAGAAATAGGTCCAAGAAATTTTTGAGTGCTCTTTCAGTGCAGTGCTAGGCTGGCACCTTTGACTATCTCCTGAAGGGGCTATTTTACAGTTCCCATTGGTCAGAGGTGAACTTGTAGATTTTGGTCTGACTGAGGTGCAAATAATTTCTAATCAGTGGAAAGGATAACTCCAAAGGTTATGGTTTTTGCTCCTGAGGGCAGCAACTTGTTTTGTATCTAACTTAGCAATCATATCTATGATATTGTGATTTATAATAAATGTATCTTTGGTCTTAGTCCCCATTTCTGGCACAGAGCTCCTCAAACCCTTGGAATTTCCTAAGCAATCAGAGTAATAAATGTCTCTTTTGTTATGTTAATGCAGTGAGTTGGAAAGCTCCTAAAGATGGAGGCTGGTTGCCAGTGGAGCCAATCTTGTGATGAGAGGGCTGGAACTTTAAACTTTAAACTTTAAACCACCACCCCCAAGAAATATAGATGGCCAAAAAGCACATGAAGAGATGCTCAACATCGCTTATTATTAGAGAAATGCAAATCAAAATTACGAGGTACCACTTTATGCCAGTCAGAATGGCCATTATTTAAAAGTCTACAGCCCCAGAGAGGGGAGAGGGGCTGGCAGGTGAGTTCAATAACCAATGGACATACTACCCAAAGCAATCTACAGATTCAATGCGATCCCTATCAAATTACCCATGACCTTTTTCAGAGAACTATAAGAAAGTATCCTAAAATTTATATGGAACCATAAAAGACCCAGAATTGCCAAAGCAATCCTAAAGAAAAAGAACAAAGCAAGAGGCATAACCATCTCAGACTTCAGACAATACTGCAAAGCTACAGTAATCAAAACTGCATGGTAGGGACTTCCCTAGTGACACAGTGGTTAAGAATCCGCCTGCCAATGCAGGGGCCATGGGTTCAAGCCCTGGTCTGGGAAGATCCCACCTGCTGTGGAGCAACTAAGCCCGTGCGCCACAACTACTGAGTCTGCACTCTAGAGCCCGCAAGCCACAACTACTGAAGCCCATGTGCCTAGAGGCCGTGCTCCACAACAAAGAGAAGCCATCAAAATGAGAAGCCTGCACACCGCAATGAAGAGTAACCCTCACTCGCCACAACTAGAGATAGCCTGCACACAGCAATGAAGATCCAATGCAGCCATAAGCAAACAAACAAATAAATAAATTTATTTATTTATTTAAAAAAACAAACAAACTGCATGATATTAGCACAAAAACAGAAATATGGATCAATGGAACAGAATAGAGAGCCCAGAAATAAACACACAGTCCTATGGTCAATTCATCTTTGACAAAGGAGGCAAGAATACAAAATGGGAAAAAGTCTCTTCAGCAAGTGGTTCTGGGAAAGTTGGACAGCTGCATGTAAATCAATGAATTCAGAACATGCCCTCTCACCATACACAAAAAAAAACTCAAAAAGGCTTAAAGACTTACTTAAACAAAAACATGACACCATAAAACTCCTAGAAGAGAACATAGGCAAAACATTCTCTGACATAAATCGTACCAATATTTTCTGGGTCAGTCTCCCAAGGCAATAGAAATAAAAATGAAAATAAACAAATGGGACCTAATCAAACTTACAAGCTTCTGCATAGCAAAGGAAACCATAAACAAAATGAAAAGACAACCTACAGAATGGGAGAAAATATTTGCAAACGAGACTGACGAGGGCTCAATTTCCAAAACATACAAACAGCTCATACAACTCAGCAGCAAAAAAACAAACAACCCAACCAAAAAATGGGCAGAAGACCTAAAGAGACATTTCTCCAAAGAAGAAATATAGATGGCCAAAAAGCACATGAAGAGATGCTCAACATCGCTTATTATTAGAGAAATGCAAATCAAAATTACAATGAGGTACCACCTTATGCCAGTCAGAATGGCCATTATTTAAAAGTCTACAGATAACAAATGCTGGAGAGGGTGTGGAGAAAAGGGAATCCTCCTATACTGTTGGTGGGAATGTAAGTTGGTGCAGCCACTGTGGAAAACAGTATGGAGGTTCCTCAGAAAACTAAAAATAGAATTACCATATGATCTAGTAATCCCACACTCCTGGACATATATCCAGACAAAACTATAATTCAAAAAGATACATGTACCCCTCACTGGGAAAACTGGACAGGTACATGTAAAAGAATGAAATTAGAACATTCTCTAACCTCATACAGAAAAATAAACTCAAAATGGATTAAAGACCTAAATGTAGGACTGGACACTATAAAACTCTTAGAGGAAAACATAGGAAGAACACTCTTTGACATAAATCACAGCAAGATCTTTTTTGATCCACCTCCTAGAGTAATGGAAATAAAAACAAAAATAAACAAATGGGACCTAATGAAACTTAAAAGCTTTTGCACAGCAAAGGAAACTACAAACAAGATGAAAAGACAACCCTCAGAATGGGAGAGAATATTTGCAAATGAATCAACGGACAAAGGATTAATCTCAAAAATATATAAACAGCTCATGCAGCTCAATATTAAAAAACAAACAACCCAATTAAAAAATGGGCAGAAGACCTACATAGACATTTCTCCAAAGAAGACATATAGATGGCCAAGAGGCACGTGAAAAGCTGCTCAACATCACTAATTATTAGAGAAATGCAAATCAAAACTACAGGGCTTCCCTGGTGGCGCAGTGGTTGAGAGTCCACCTGCCGATGCAGGGGACACGGGCTCGTGCCCTGGTCCGGGAGGATCCTGTGTGCCGCGGAACGGCTGGGCCCGTGAGCCGTGGCCGCTGAGCCTGCGTGTCCGGAGCCTGTGCTCCGCAACAGGAGAGGCCACAACAGTGAGAGGCCCACGTACCAAAAAAACAAACAAACAAATCAAAACTACAATGAGGTATCACCTCACACCAGTTAGAATGGGCATCGTCAGAAAATCTACAAATAACAAATGCTGGAGAGGGTGTGGAGAAAAGGGAACCCTCTTGCACTGTTGGTGGGAATATCAATTGATACAACCACTATGGAGAACAGTAGGAGGTTCTTTAAAAAACTAACAATAGAATTACCATATGACCCAGCAATCCCACTACTGAACATATAACCAGAGAAAACCATAATTCAAAAAGACACATGCACCCCCATGTCCATTGCAGCACTATTTACAATAGCCAGGTCATGGAAGCCAATGACCCATTGACAGATACTCATTGACAGATGAATGAATAAAGAAGGTGTGGTACATATTTACAATGGAATATTACTCAGCCATGAAAAGGAACGAAATTGGGTCATTTGTAGAGACCTGGATGAACCTAGAGACTGTCATACAGAGTGAAGTAAGTCAGAAAGAGAAAAACAAGTATCGTATATTAACATATGTATGTGGAATCTAGGAAAATGGTACAGATGAACTGGTTTGCAAGGCAGAAATAGAGACACAGAAGTAGAGAACAAATGTATGGACACCAAGGGGGGAAAGCGGGGGTGGAGGGGTGGTGGTGGGATGAACAGGGAGATTGGGATTGACATATATACACTAATATGTATAAAACAGATAAGTAAAAAGAACTTGCTGTATAAAAAAATAAACAAAATTCAAAAAAAAAAAGGATACATGCACTCCTATGTTCATAGCAGGGCTATTTACAATAGCCAAGACATGGAAACAACCTAAATGTCCATCGACAGATGATTGGATAAAGAAGATGTGGTAATATATACAATGAAATACTACTCAGCCATAAAAAAGAACAAAATAATGCCACTTGCAGCAACATGGATGCAACTAGAGATTACCACACTAAGTGAAGTAAGTCAGAAAGAAAAATACAAATAGCATATGATATCGCTTATATGTGGAATCTAAAATATGACACAAATGAACCTATCTATGAAACAGAAACAAAATCAGGGACATAGAGAACAGACTGGTGGTTGCCAAGGGGGAAGGGGGTAGGAGAGGGTAGGAGTGGTAGTTTGGGGTTAGCAGATGCAAACTGGTGTATATAGAATGGATAAACAGGAAGGTCCTACTGTATAGCATAATGTAAAAGAATATGAAAAAGAATATATATGTATGTATAACTGAGTCACTTTGCTGTACAGCAGTAATTAACACAACACTGTAATTCAAATATACTTAAATAAAAAATAAATTAAAAAAAATCACCAATGGCCCATGATTTAATCAAGCATGCCTGTGTGATGAAGTCTCCATAAAAACATAAATGATGGGGTACTGAGAGCTTCTGGGTTGGTGAACACGTGCAGATTTGGGGAGATTGGCGTGCTCAGAGAGTGTGGAAGCTCCTTGCCCTTCTCCGTACCTTGCCCCACACGCCTCTTTCACCTGGCTGTTCCTGAGTTATATCCTTTTATAATAAACCAGTGATCTAGTAAGTCAAATGTTTCTTTGAGTTCTGTGATCAGCTCTAGCAAACTAATTGAACCCAAGGAGCGGTCGTTGGAACCTCCAATCTATAACCTGTCAGAAGCAGAGGTCTTGTCTGAACCTGGCCTTGTGA
The DNA here is from genome assembly GCF_005190385.1 of Monodon monoceros. Lineage (NCBI taxonomy): Eukaryota > Metazoa > Chordata > Mammalia > Artiodactyla > Monodontidae > Monodon > Monodon monoceros. The sequence continues at coordinate 36,676,336 of NW_021703766.1, forward strand.
TTGGCATCTGAAGTGTGGGGATGGGGGATAGTCTTGTGACACTGAGCCTGTCTGGGAGGGGAAAATCTCCCCCTACCCTTCTGGGTTCTTTTGGCTGCTCTAATTAAATTGGCACAAGACAGATTAACAGGAGAAAATCAAACTGAATTGTATGTATGGAGATCTCAAAGATATAGGACCTAAAGAAATGATCAAAGCAGGCAGCTTTTATACTTTGTAGACAAAGAAGCAATAAATTTATGAAGAACTGACCAAGACAAAGAAGTTTAGGCTAGGGGTAGTAAATTAGTAAAGCAGTAACAAGATTTGTTTGCACAGCCTTCTCAGCCCTGAATCCCCTCTCTGGTGACAAGGATGTTGCCTCTACCTCCTGGTACAGGGAGGGCACCTTTCACATGGGAGATTTATTTCCTGCTTTTAGGAGGACGGAGGAGGGTCACAGCGTCCTTCTTGCACCTGCTATATCTTATGTAACTTTAATTTAAGCTAACAAATGTGCCATTTTGGCATATTTTGGGGGCAGTCCACCCTGAGCCCCAGCAAGCCCTTAACCTGTGGGCTCTAACGCTATCTCCAGGTAGGTGGTGTCAGGATTGAGTTGAATTATAGGACACCCAGCTGGTGTTGGAGATGGGTGAAAAGCCCCACACATTGTAATTGGGTGCAGAACCCTTAATATCCTAGTGCTCTTTTATTAAGTTGCCTAAAATACCCTTGCCATCAAATTTTCATTTGATATGGCTTTAAGATCTTACTGGCTTGTTTTTCCTTTTAAAAATTAATTAATTTATTATTTATTTTTGGCTGCATTGGGTCTTTGTTGCTGTGCAGCTTTCTCTAGTTGCGGCGAGCGGGGGCTACTCTTCGTTGTGGTGCGCAGGCTTCTCATTGCAGTGGCTTCTCTTGTTGCGGAGCACAGGCCCTAGGCACGCGGGCTTCAGTAGTTGTGGCACGCGGGCTCAGTAGTTGTGGCTCACGGGCTCTAGAGCACAGGCTCGGCAGTTGTGGCACAAAGGCTTTGTTGCTCCGCGGCATGTGGGATCTTCCTGGACCAGGGCTCGAACCTGTGTCCCCTGCATTGGCAGGCGGATTCTTAACCACTGTGCCACAAGGGAAGCCCTTACTGGCTTTCTCTTGATTAACGAGTTGAATAAAATCTTTGACACATGTTTATTTTACGTTTGTATGAGAGTCAAGATTTTATCTTTTTAAAAATTATGTTTTAACACAACAATATGGTATTACATAGAAACACTGATTCCTCAATAGTTTATACCTAACAGGCATATGATCTGAGACAAGACCCTCTTTTTCTTTTTTGTGCTACAGTTGTTGTTTTGCAATAAGCAGGGCCAAAGTCTGGTTAACAGAAGGAATTTCTGTTTCTCTGGTGAGACTCGACTACAGTGTTTGGAAGAAGGTTAATATTCATGATAGCGAAGGTTTTCCCTGAGGTATTTCAGAAATTAAATTTTGTCTTCTCTGCTAAGGAGAATCTTAACACTTTTCAAAACACTTATCTCCCACATTCTCCTTTTCCTGGACCTGCTTTTATTAGAAAGGGACCCTCTGCTTTGCCCTCTGGAGCAGGATGTCACCACTTCCAGATCATTCCTCCCTGATCCTCAAATGTCTGTCCTACCAAACCTAGACATTGTTTCCCCCTCTATGCCACCCAGCTCACAAGGTTCCTTTAAGATAGTTGTTCTCAGTTAGGGGTGATTTTGTCCCTAGGGGACATTTAGCAGTGCCTGGTGGCATTTTGGGTTGTTACAACTTGAGGGATGCTCCTGGCATCCAGAGGGTAGATGCTGACAATTCTGCTAAACAACCAGTGCACAAGACAGCCCCACACAGAGAAGAATTACTTGGCTCCAAATAGCAATAGTGTCATGGTTGGGAAATCCTGTTGTAAGGCAAGTTTGAGGAGGTAACTTCACACTCTCTTTGCACTTTATAGATGAACAAATGGAGGCTCAGAAAGGTTGGCTGCTCTGCACAAGGTCACACAGCAAGAGACAAAGTAGGGACCCCATCACAGTTCTTTAGGTCTATTCCTTATTCTCAAGTATGTTGCTTCTCTGGGTTACTGATGAAGAGCAATTACTTTGGAGTAGGTAAGGGCCATTTCATGGAATAGATGTTAACCTGAGGTGAAACAAAATGAAAGTGTCTATTGCCTGGATAGACAGAGCACAACATAATAAAGAGCTTAGATGCAGAGATGAACTTCATATTTGATAAGCATTAAAGACAAGGTGAAAATTTGAGGAAAGCATGAATTAAGGAAACTGCACAGATACAACTTTAACTGGAAATAAATGGCCATGTTGTAGGTGGCACTGAGAGAAGAGCTACCGGTCATATATAATATGGAGTAACTGACACTGGGAACTGTGTTCAATATCTTGTGATAAACTATAATGGAAAAGAATATGAAAAAGAATGTATATATATGTATAACTGAATCACTGTGCTGTACACCATAGATTAACACAACACTGTAAATCAACTATGCATCAATAAAATAAATTAAAAAATAAAATCATCTGGACTGCAAAAAAAAGGAAGAAATAAAATAGAGTGGGTGCCAGTACAGAGGGAGACATAGCACACGTGATAGGAAAGGGGAAAGTGGGCTGCAGGAAGTGAGAGAAGTGTAAGGTCAAAGGTCAGGGAGTCCGTATCTAGTCTCATTTGATAAAGAGCTAACACCACGCCCAGTGTCTATACACATTGAGCATTCGTTGCTGGTGCTCCGTCAGCGAAGCCCTCGTGTCCTCTCTCCAACAATTTCTGCAGATGGTCACAGTGTGGAGGCTTAGAGAGAACCCCCTTTTGTTCATCTCAGGATGGAGCCCTGAAAGCAGTGGTGTGCATGGCAGAGACTGAAGAAAACTTCTCGGTGAAGTGCGAGAAGAGGTAAACGGGGGTGATTTCAGTCTTCATAAGCAGGTGCAAGCTGGCCAGCCCTGGGCGGGCATGCACGACTGCCTTCTGCCTAACAGCCAGCACTCACAGCGCCGGGAGCTGAGCAGACAAGGAATACAAATGAGTCCTTGGCTCTGGAGAAGATGGGCAGCTCTTCAGAAAGGCACAGAGAGTTACCCTGTGCCTTTCTGTGTTCTAATTACATCCCTTCCGGTTGCTATCTCTGAATACACCAGAATTCGTGGAGCTGTGCAAAGCAAACAGGTCATCTTTTCATGGGAAGGGCATGAGTGAGCTGGAGCAGGACTGCCTGAGGCCACAGCTGGTCCTCGCACCAGCACTGTGCTTCCCCCCCCCCCCCCCCCCCCCCCACCAGCCCTGTGCCCCCCCCCTCCCACCCCCCACCCCGCCTCATCCCTCACTGTCCTTGTCCTCGCCCTCTCCTTGCCGGTACACAGCTCATTGCAGGCTTGCATGCCCCTTCCCCCCACCCTCGAAGTCCTGTTCTTCAACACCACCTCCCCCATGAACTTCCATTTGGAAGCAACCACTGTGTTTCCTAAGTTGTCACAGCCTGTCTCTTTATCTGCCTGTTGCTTGTGAATCTTATAATTTTCTCTGTATTCTGGTTATTTGGAACCATGTCTGATTCTCCCTACTTCATGGTTCCTTTAAAGAAAACACTTATGCAAAAACATTTTTGTACGGAAGTAAAAGGAGGGCCGCACACTCCAGAGCCTTCAACTGTAGCCATGACCTGGGGGAGTCTGTGCTCTGAATTCCTGCTTGGCCATGTTCCCTGGGGTTAGTAGGTTTGGTTTTCCCCCTTCCCTTTCCCAGTAGGTACCAACTTTGTTGGCTCCTCTCTCTTCTATATGGAGATCAATTCCCTTGGCCTGATCTTTTGCCCCCATCTGGCTCTCCCTGGTCCCTCTGGAAGTCTGTCTTGAGATGATCCTCAGAGGCCACCCTCATCCCTACCTTCATCCCAAGCAGCTCATCAAAGCATTCCCTCAAACAAAAACGGGGCTTGGCTGCACAAAAAGGAATCCTGGCAATAAGAGTTCTCCTTAGGTCCTTGCTTTTCCTCCCTCTCCTAACCTGGACAGAGAGAGGGGCTTTATCTACCTTTGCACTTCCACTTCTAATCCTGTGCTGGCTCTTGACTTATACCGAGTAGGTGCTCAAAATCCACTTGATTGGATGAACGGATGAGATATTTTTCTTGTTGGAGTCTCTGCCAAGATAGTCTGAGGACTCCATTCATAATTGAAAGGAACAGACCTCGGCCACTCCTCCTGTGGCTTCTCTTGTGTCTTTGCCATGCTTCTCCAAGGGGGCTTGTCTTTTGTTGACAAGAAGGACTGAAGGAGAGAGATTGGAAGGCTTCTTTCCTGAAGAATTTCTCTGCCTAGGAGCCAAAGGATGCATGGTGGCTGGATGGAGTCTGTGATCAGCAGAGTAGAAAAACAGAAAAGCAAAAAAGTTCCTTTATACAAAACTTACAAACTTTAAGAGAAGAGAAACTTTTACTTTCTTTTAGTGTGAAGCCCTAGGTAGTGGAAGCTTTGAAAATAAATTCTTCCTCCAGCTGCGTTTTAGCAAAATCTAAAAACTGGTGAACCTTTAGGAAAAAAATAGGTTCAGTTCCAGCAGTAGAACTTAAGAATATAGGTTGCTTATTAAATACACTGCCTGACTATTTCCAAAATGGAAGAGTGTCTTTCCAAATTTACACCATGCTTTGGTGTCATTCCAATGTATTTTCTTAGTCCTTGACATTTAATGAGCTGCTTTTTACTACTTCATTTATATTACCATCATGAACATAATATTATCATGCAATTAATAATGACATAATATCTTGCAAAACTTGCTATCTGCCAAGTAGGACCCAGGTACTGGTTAAAACAGTTGAGTTGGCAATCAATGGAACATTAAAGTATTTTATGAGAATTAAGAAAAATAAGATTATTGGATTTCCACGGCTGCTAGCTAAATCTTCTAACTCCTTGGTGAAACCTATTTGCCCAGTATCCAAATCGAGTCTCCAGTTCTAATGTCAGTCTTCAGAGTCAAAATTAAATAGATTGTACTTGAGGAAACAGGAATGGGAAATAAGAAGTAAGTGAGGCAAATTCAACTAAGTCAGCTTGGAATCTTTAGGTTGTCTTTGAATTTGTTGAAAGGAAAAGAGAATTCCATTTGGTACAAGAGAAGTGGATAAAATATAGTATTTAAATTTAAAATGATGTTTTCAGACTTCTGGTTTCCATGTAGGTGTTTACAACAAGTAAAAAGCTGACCAAACTGAAAAATCAACAACTCTTCTTAGATCCATCAGAGAAGTGAGGTCACAGTGCAAACTGCTGCTCCCAAAATTGGGGAGATGGACAGGCAGATACAGAGAATCACAACTTATTGGAGCAGAAACCCATGACAGAAGCTTCTATGGGAAATAGGGCCAGGTTAGGAAATCCTAAACTGTAATTTGATAAATTGCTGGAGACTCATTATGGACAGTTTTGAGAGTTAAAAACTCCAGGGGGACTCAGTCATGGGGGGACCTCACCCTTTTGTCAATTTTACCTGTAGGGAGCTCCACCAGGTCCTTACAGTGAATATCAGAGAAAAATCCCCTCACTCTTTTGGCAGGAGGAGGGGAAAAGGAAACATTAAAAAAGTATACCAGAGCATTCTTTCCTTTTTAATAAGGCTTACCCTCAGGAGAAACTATTTTATCAGAGCCTAACCTACTTGGGGGAAGGGAAATACCCAGCTCTGCCCCTTGAACCATCCTGTCCCACCTAAGGCGGAAGAAAACACTGAGAAGCACTAAAGAAGTTTGCAGTTAAGGGGCACAGTCTCACTGAAAGACTGAGACCTAATCACAGGACTATAGAATGCTTCCCCTCCCCCCAAACCCCACCACTGCGTTACTAAAGACCTATTTACCACTCCTTTTATTCAGTACCCTGTGTCCACCCTTCAACAAAAAATTACAAAGGCAAAAAAGCCGCCACAGTTTGAAGAGACTAAACAAGCATCAGAACCAGAGTTGGATATGGCAGGAATGTTAGAATTAACATTCTAACATTAATTAACACTAATTCCTGACCAGGAATTTTAAAAAACACCCACAAATGTGATTAATACGCTAAAGGCTTTACTTGGAAAAGCAGACAACATGCAAGAACGGATGGATAATGTAAGCAGAGAGAAGGAAATTCTAAGAAGTAAAAAGAAATACTAGAGATAAAAAAATACCATAATAGAAATGAATAATGCCTCTGATGAGCTCATTAGTAGACTGGCATGGCTGGGGAAAGCATATTTGATCTTTAGGGCATGACACTAGAAACTTCTAAAACTGAAAGGCAAAGAGAAAAAAGACTGAAAAAAAAAAAAACCCAACCAGAATAGACTATCCAAGAATTGTGGGACAACAACAAAAACTACATGTAATGGGAATAACAGAAAGAGAAGAAAGACAGAAAGAAACAGAAGCAAATTTGAAGCAATAATGCCTAAGAATTTCCCAAATTTAATGTCAGACCCCAAGCCACAGATCCAGGGAACTCAGAGATCATTAAGCAGGATAAATGCCAACCTCTCCCTTCCCCCCAAAAAACAAAAAACCAGAACCAACTACACCTGTGCTTATCACATCCAAACTTGAGCAAATCAAAGATAAAGAAAAAATATAGAAAGAAGCCAGAGGAAAAAACACTCCTATAGAGGAGCAAAGATAAGAGTTATATGTGACTTCTCCTCAGAAACCATGCAAACAAGAAGAGAGTGGAGGAACTTCCCTGGTGGTCCAGCAGTTAAGACTCCATGTTCCCACTGCAGGGGGTCTGGGTTCGATCCCTGGTGAGGGAACTAGATCCCACATGCCACAACTAAAGTTCCTGCATGCCTCAACTAAGACTCAGTGCAGACAAATAAATAAATAAATAAATAATTTTTTTTTAAAAGAGTGGAGTATAATAAAGTACTAAGAGAAAAAAAAATCTCACCAACCTAGAATTCTGTACCCTGCAAAATTATTCTTCAAAAGTGAAAAAGAAATAAAGGCTTTCTTGGACAAAAAAAAAAAAAAAATTGAGGGAATTTGTTGCCAGTAATCTGCCTTTCAAAAAATGTTAAATGAAGTTGCTCAGAGAGAAGGAAAATTATATAGGTCAGAAACTTAGATCTGCATAAACAAGGAAGAGAATCAGAGAATAAGTAAAGATAAAATTAAAACCTTTATTTTATTCTTTTTTCCCCCTTGCATTGTCTATGTATTTATTTATTTATTAAAGACCGAAACATATTTGACATATATTGTGCAAATTTAAGGTGTACAACATGTTAATTTGAAATGTTTATATATTGTAATATGATTGTCGGTGTAGTGATAATTAATACCTTTATCACATTACATAATTATCCTGTCTTTTTAGTGTTTGGAAGAATTAAGTTCTAGTCTCTTAGCAAATTTGATAATTATATTCATCATATTCACTATACATTGCATTATGTATAGTGAATCAGTCAAAGACCAGTAAAATATACTCTATGGTTTGTTTACTACTGGCAAGTTTGTACCCTTAAACAACATCTGTCCCCTCTCCTCAACCCCCATTCCTTGGTAACAATGATTTTACTGTTTTTATGAATTAGGCTTTTTAGATTCCACATGTAAATGATATCATACAGTACTTGTCTTTCTCTGTCTGACTTATCTCACTTAGCATAATGTGGTCTTTGGCAAAGGAGCAAAGGCAATAAAATGGAGTAAAGATAGTATTTTTAACAAATGATGCTGGAACAACTGGACAGTCACACACACAAAATGAACCTAGACACAGACCTTACACCCTTTATAAAAATTAACTCAAAATGAATCTAAATGTAAAATGCAAAACTGTAAAACTCCTAGAAGATAACATAGGAGAAAATCTAGAAGACTGGGTATGGCAATGATTTTTATTTATTTAATTTTATTTTTTATGGCAATAACTTTCTAGATAAAACACCAAAGTCATGATTCATGAAAGAAATAATTGATAGCCTGGATGACATTAAAATTAAAAATTCTGTGAAAGACAATGTCAAGGGAATGAGAAGGCAAGCCACAGACCAGGAGAAAATATTTGCAAAAGGCACATCTAATAAAGGACTGTTACCCGAAATATGCAAAGGACTTTTAAACTTAAAATAAGAAAATGAACAACCCAATTAAAAAATGGGCCAAAGACCTGAATAGATTTCTCACTGAGAAGATATTCAGATGGTGAAGATATTCAGATGGTAAGCAATCATATGAAAAGATGTTCAAAACCATATATTATTAAGGAATTACAAATTAAAACAACAATGAAATACCACGACAGACATATTAGAATGGCCAAAATCCAAAACACTGACAACACAACACCAGTTGCTGGCAAGGATGTGAAATAACAGTAAGTTTCATTCACTGCTGGTGGGAATGCTATAGTTGCAGTCACTTTGGAAGACAGTTTGGCAGTTTCTTACAAAACTAAGCCTACTCTTGCCATGTGATCCAATGATTGCACTCCTTGGTATTTCCCCAAAGGAACTGAAAACTTATGTCCACACAAAAACTTGCATGTGGATGTTTGGAGCAGCTTTATTCATAATTGCCAAAACTTGGAAGCAATCAATATGTCCTTCAGTTGGTGAATGGATAAATAAACTCCAGTACATCCAGACAAGAGAATATTATTCAGTCCTAAAAAGAAATGAGCTATCAAGCTATGACAAGACATGGAGGAAACTTACATGCACATGACTAAGTAAAAGAAGCCAGTCTGAAAAGGCTACAGACTCTATGGTTCCAACTATATGACATTCAGGAAAAGGCAAAACTATAGAGTCAGTAAAAATATTAGTGGTTGCCTGGGGTTAGCGAGGAAAGAGAGGTGAATAGGCAGAACACAGAGGATCTTAGGGCAGTGAAACTATTCTGTATAGTACTATAATGGTGGATACATGTCACTATATGTTTGTCCAAACCCATAGAATGCACAACATCAAGAGTGAACACTGAGGTACACTATGGTCTTTGACTGATAATGATGTGTCATTGCAGGTTCATCAATTGGGACAAATATTCCACTCTGGTGCAGCTGTCAATGGTGGGGGAGATTGTGTACATGTGAGGACAGGGGATATACGGGAATTCTTTGTACTTCCCTCACAATTTTGCTGTGAACCTAAACCTCTCTAAAAAGTAAAGTTTATTAGTTTAAAAATGATGCTATAGATGAATATTTATTAATATTTAAAGTTGTTTGATATATGTTATTACTAACACAATCCACTTTTTCTTAAAATATGTATAGAAATAGGTCTGGAAGATTATGAAACAATTGCTGGAATTGTTGAAATAATTCCTGGAAGGATATGAAAGGATTATCTTTGACCAATTTTTTCTTTTCTTTTGTTTATCTGTATTTTGTTAATTCTCTGTAGAGAACCTGTATTGGTATTTTGTCAATACCAATAGATAGTAATTCTGTTTATTTTACCTGTTTGATTAGAGTATAGAGTGAAAAGCAAGTCTTCCTCCATGAAGTCCCCAGTCTCTCTAGTGTCTCCAAAGGGAGCCAGTGGAAGTGTTTCGTTGTGAATCTTTCCAGCGGTTATCTCATCTGTTTACAAACAGATGAGTCCCTCCTCCTTTCCTTCCCTTCCCTGACAAATAACAGCATCCTACATACAGCTCTTTACTTTGCCTTTTTATTTAATTGCACATCTTGCAGTTTGTTCTAAATCCATGCATGTAAAGCAGGCTCACTGTTTTTAATGGCTGCAAGATATGTTATTGTTTGGAGGCACCATGATTTATTTAACACCTCCCCTAATAATAGGTATTTAGGATGCTTCCAGTCCTTTGCTACTGTAGGCATTGATGTTACAATAAATGTCCTTGTACAGGCTTTTTTTTGAATATGTACAAGAATATTTGGGATATAATTTTATTGAAATGTAACTACCAGATCAAAGGAGAAATACATTAAAATTTTTGGTGTTTGCCAAATAGCCCGCAAAAGAGGTTGTTCCAGATGGTACTCCCAGCAAAGTGGTTGAACAACTATGTACCTAACGTGTACCTGTGAGGGGTAGCCTAGTACCTATTACGTCTCCTTTTCCTCACTCATCAGGGTGGTCCCAAATATTATTTTAAATAGTGATAAAAAGAAATAGATCAGCCTTCCCTGGTGGCGCAGTGGTTGGGAGTCCGCCTGCCGATGCAGGGGGTGCGGGTTCGTGCCCCGGTCCGGGAGGATGCTGCGTGCCGCGGAGCGGCTGGGCCCGTGAGCCATGGCCGCTGGGCCTGCGCGTCCGGAGCCTGTGCTCCGCAGCGGGAAAAAAAAAAAGAAATAGATCAAGGAACCATTCATTTTAGAATAAATTGACTTGGTATTCAATCTGGCATTTGTGTTATAAGGCACTGAGTCTGGATAAAATATTGTTTTATCTTGCCTGGACCCAGTTTTCAAAACAAATGGAGAAATCGCTTTATATATTGCTGAAGGGCTTTGCAGAGATGTAACTTAAGGGATTATTGAGAGAGATTGCTTATTCTGAGTTTCAAAGAAACTTGCATACTAAGGTTTGTCAGTTGGGGGTCTCCTGGATGGGGATCATCTCATCTATTTTACCAGCTCTTCCCAGAATCTTCCCCCAATGAAAAGGAAGTTAGTGAGATCCAGCCTTTCAGTGCTTTCTTAAAATTTTATTTGGATCCTTGGAGTGGGTTTGAGGTCCTTGCAAGGAGCTGCCTTTCTTGATAGGAGGAAATTCCCCAACTCCACCAAGCCTGGAAGTCAGGCTTCCAACGATCACCAGTATTAATAATTATTTCATAACATCATTACAGCCAGTGCATTGATTTACAAAAAAAAAACAAGTCAATGTAATCTGTTTTTGCACAGAAGGAGAGGGAATTCTGAGAGCAGGTGCGATTTGAATTAAATTATTTCATTACTTGCTCATCATGTTGCCGCTGCCAGAAGAACAAAGATGCCTCAGACCATTTCTTCTTTTTCTTTTATTTTTCTTTGAGACAGTTAACTTCGTTTTGTGAGATGCGAATGAGACCCACATAAGTCATTTAGACTCAGCGCAGTGCTCAGATATCTAATTATTATTTTCTTGGATGTTTATTGTGTTTTTTGTGAACTTTTTTTTTTGCTGTACGCGGGCCTCTCACTGTTGTGGCCTCTCCCATTGCGGAGCACAGGCTCCGGACGTGCAGGCTCAGCAGCCGTGGCTCACGGGCCCAGCCGCTCCGTGGCATGTGGGATCCTCCCAGACCGGGGCACGAACCCATGTCCCCTGCATCGGCAGGCGGACTCTCAACCACTGCGCCACCAGGGAAGCCCTTTTGTGACCTTTTTAGCGATGGCTCTATTATGTGTTTGATAAACAAAGTTGTAGGAGGGGAGTTGCTGGCCTGCAGCCCTTCTATTCTGATGGAAGATGAAATGAGGTTCTTGCTCTGGCAATGAATAGAAGGAGATGCTGCCAACCTCCGGTGGATGCCCTTTTTGAAATTTGTGCTCTGCAAGTGTAATTTATTCCTTACAACAATCTCTGGAAAGTTTTGGGTACATGTCAAGGCTTTTAGAGAGTGTCTGGATTCAGAGGATGACAGATCCGAATGGTCCAGATCCTGCCCCTTGTGTGTAACACTGCAAATCTGACATGTGGCCTCTGCTCACACACCTCCAGGGGGCCTTGGGGGACCAGCATTTCCCCACATTTGGAACATGTGCCCTCACCTGGTGATTGGGATGTAGGCCTGAGTCAATGTCAATGCTGTTCCTCTGGCCACTGTGATTGGTTCAGGAATGGGAACATGACAGTCACAACCATGAGATGCTGAGAGGCTTTTGCCTGGAATTCTGGGAAAAAGACCCTTTTTCCTTTTTCTTCAATGACTAATGGTTTTGTCCATAAAATTTGCTGTTTTTCCTAGTGCTAATACCTTGCCTCTTATTCCTGTTACAGCATGATGAAATTAGGTGATATTGGCATTCTGATTTAAATAAATATCGTGCCTTAGGAGACTGGAAAATTTTAAACTAGTCCTTTCAATGATAAGGGAATTGATTTTAAAACAGGAATATTTTCCCTAAAAAGGGAAAAAATTTTTTTTATTTCTGAAATGTGTTGTGACAATGACCTATTTATGATCTTTTTTTAAAAATGAAAAACAAAACAAAACAACAAAACTAACTGTCCTTGAACAGTAACTGTTGGGTGCTCTAGAATTGCTGCTGCCACCGAGGAGAGCCAGCTTGAGAGCAGAGCAAACATGGAGGAAAGTGGACGTGTGGGACAGGGGCCCATGTCCTGAAATGTAGTCAGGACTCTATGAGGCCAATTTCTCAGTTATGTAAAGCAAGAGTGTCCATCTTCGGTTAGATTTTTCTCTCTTTTGTATCTAAAAGCGTCCTGGTACCTGACTATTTTTTTTCCTAGAAAAGTGCTAAGTCCTCTCTTTGCTTACCTCTCACAAGCCTTACCTTTATCTGTTCATAGCCTCATTGCTCCTGCCTGATTGGATGATAATATTAGAATTTCCAGGCTCTGTTACGAATAAATTTCCACTTAAGACCTTGTAGCTTATGATACTTTGATTTTGTGGGAAATTTGATGATAGAGGTTTAAAGGGAACACAAAATAATTGTTAGACTGCAAGTCCCATGAGGGCAGGGATGGGGCCTGCCTCATTCCTCTGTGTCCTGTGTCCCTGGCACCAAGTGCAGTTAAAGGATCAAAGTGTGTCTGGAGTTGGGACCTCAGGGACTTTTTAATTCAATTTTCTCATTGTCCAGTTGGCATAGGGTGGAGGGTAGGATGGTAGGTTCAATGTCTATCCCCCTTTGGCCCGATTTTCTTTGAGTCCTGTGCCTCATCCTTTGCTTTCTGGCACTGACCTCTCCGCTTGTATCTAATGGCACATTGGTAACCCCTTTCATCACTCATCCTTCAAAAAGTACATGATCCCAGAGGACAGATATGTTGACAGTGGAATAGGCTATAAGGGCTAGAAGGAATTTGGTCAGTGAAGTAGCCCATGTTGAGTCCAGATATCCTTTCTTCTTTTTTTGGAATCATCACTAATTACTAGACAAATGCAAATCAAAACCACAGTGAGGTATCACCTCACACTGGTCAGAATGGCCATCATCAAAAAATCTACAAACAAGAGCAATCATACTCCAATAAAAAAAGAAATCCACAAACAATAAATGCTGGAGAGGGTGTGGAGTAAAGGGAACCTTCCTACACTGTTGGTGGGAATGTAAATTGGTACAGCCACTACAGAGAACAGTATAGAGTTTCCTTAAAAAACTAAATATAGAACTACCATATGATCCGGCAATCCCACTCCTGGGCATATATCTGGAGAAAACCATAATTCAAAATGGTACATGCACCCCAGTGTTCATTGTAGCACTATTTACAACAGACAAGACATGGAAGCAACCTAAATGTCCATCAACAGAGGAGTGGATAAAGAAGATGTAGTACATATAATACAAATGTCCTTTCTGACCCTAATTCTGGCTTTGGTTGGAAGAGTCAGAAGCCCTGATGTGCAATTCTGCTCAGGGCCCTTGGGCAGGCCACTGCCCCCTGTTGAGGAAACTGAAATGCGGTCACATGGTGAATAAACTCCCTGCCTTGTGCACCTCGCTGCAAGGAATGAAGACGCCAGACAAGTGTGCATGTTTTGAAAAATATAAAGCACTCTACACCCATGTGGTTGTGACTTTGGGTGACAGTATCCTTTTCTTATGTTAGTAGCATGGATCCTTGATGAGCAGAGGAAGGACATGGGAGAGCTGTGTCTGCTAAACAGATTCCTGCCATAGGGTTTCCTGTGCCTGACAGTCTAGAGAGTGTTCTAACCCCTTCTTCCCAGGCTGGCTCAGTCCTCGAGGAGAAAGCCTGCCCTGTGGCTGCACCGTCTGAGCAGAAATAGCCTAAGGTGAGTCTGAACACTCTTGGGCTGCTTACTCCAGCCTTGTGGAGAGAAGATGTAGAAAAGGCAGGGGCAGGGCAGCTTGGATGGCACCCAGGTGACAAGGAAGAGGGTAGGGTCTGGCTTTTGAGGTAACAGTGATAAGACTCCTAATGCATCAGTCTCTTACACGTGTGAATTTGGGATTTGGTCTCAGGTAAGTGGTCCACGCAAGATCCCCCGCTGTGGCCTTTGCATACTGGCCTTAGGATGGCCTGGCCTGGCTTCCTCTAGGCATGGATCTTGGAGGAAGCGTCCCTTCCTCCTCTTTAAAGGTGAAATAAACATGCAAAGACCTCAGTGACCTCTGGGGGTCTGTTAGCCCTGGAGGAGGAGGAGAAACAGTGGAGCTCTGGGTGGGGCTACATTCTATTTGTATTCTCTTGTTTGAGTCTTACCACAGAAGCACAGAGAGATTAAACTGATCACCCAAGGTGCTACTCGGTTAAAAAGGATTGGAGCAGAATTTGAATCTGTGGATTCCAACTCCAGAGCCTAAGCCCCCAACCACTGTGCCGTCTTTCCTTCACACCTGCTTCTCTGGATACCCTGGCCTAATGCACCTGGCCCAGAGCAGATGTGCAACATGTTTGTGAAGATGATAGTGAAAGTCAGATATAAGATGAAAAAGGAAATATTGTTGGTACCTCAGATGGCTCTGGCGGCAGAGACTGATATGGTCACAAGTCCAGGTGCACAGGCTTGTTGCCCAGCCTCCTGCACGTACATGGTGTCAACAGCCTGTGGGTCTCTTCAGACCCTGCATGTGGAGCCTCCCACCATCCTGCGCGCTTTCTCACTTTCTTCTTCCACTGGCTCTTGGTCTAGGCTTGGATGGCGTAGAGCAGGGCAGAACCTCAAGATGGAAGGAGGTTCGGTGTTTGTTACCATGTGGAGGAAGCCGGCCAGGAGAGAGGCCTGACCAGGAGCACGTTCAACTTTTATCTGAGCACAAATACTCATTTTTATTTTGTTAAATTATTGAAGTCTTGAGATTCGTTGCAGCACTTACATACAACTAATACACTTCTTTAGAAAAGGCTTGTTTTAGGCCTTCGTCTATGATCTTCAGTATAACTTGGATAAGTGTGTGTGTGTGTGTGTGTGTGTGTGTGTGTGTGTGTGTGTGTGTTGAGTGCGTGTTGAGTGTGTCAACTTTGGGTCTATCCAAAGCAAAGTTGCTCATTTATCTCTACTCTGTTCCCAAGTTCGAAATCCTTGAGTACCTACCTCTCTTTTTCCCATAACTACCAAGACAGATCTCTCTACCAGACCACCAGAGCTAAACATTATATCAGCTTATATAATCTCCTTTAGAACAAACTACTTTCAACCAACTCTGAAACTGTCTCCTTCATTTACGTTCAAGGAAGCTTTTAGCATGAAGCTGCATAAAGCTGAAATCTCTAGGCCTCGCAGAAGAGAAGTGCATGGGTATTTAAAGGGAAAGCTCCCAGGTAATGCCTGTAAATGAACCTCTGAACTGCAAAGGGTGCTGCTGCAAACAACGGGCCTGTATCTGGCTAGGGTGGGCTGTGCAGAGCAATCTTCAGAGCCTCAGAAAAGATGGGAGGATGGAGGGACTGACAGCAGATAGAGGCAGGGCTTTTCTGATGCCTGGAGACAACCTGTAATGGAGGAGATGAAGGAAATCATGATCATTCTGGAATCACTACAAATGATGTGAGAAATGGGAAAAGCCATTATAATGTTTGAAGTGGTGGATTCCTCAACAGCTTGCTCAATTAGGGTTCGGACTCCCATCACCAGCCCCAAACCACAGGAGTGGCTCTAGGTTGATGTTGGTATATGAGAGGTTGGCTTTGTTACCCCCAGATGATAGATAGGGAAATGGAGGGAACTGAAGTGACTTGCTCAAGGTCACTGCTCTATTAAGTGGAGAGCTTCAACTTGGACCTATGTCTGTCTGATGCCAAAGCCAGGGTTTGGAGCTATGCTGCATTGCCTTGCCATGTTAGTTCATGCTTGTCTTCTGTGACTATTCTAAGAAATCCCCTTACAGACAATATTGCCTGGAGTTTCCCCACCAGTCTTCCTTTATTTTCTTTTTATGGTGACTTCACATTCTTTTCATCCATCACTGGAGACCAAGGGATGAGGCTGTCCTTCTGTCTGGTGTCTGCTCCTCAGGCTGTGCAGCTCTCAACTTGGCTGCCCATTAAAATCTCCTAGGGGACTTAAAAAATACTGATGTCCGGGTCCCACCCCCAGCAATTATGACTTAATTGGTCTGGGAAGGGGGCTGGACATTGAAATTTTTTAGAAGGTGTTTTTAGAAGATGATTTTAATGTGTGGCCAGGATTGAGACCCACCATCTTAGGGCAGCTCTGGACAGAGAGCGGGTAAGGAAGAGAAAGTGATTCATATATTTAAGTCCAATGAAGTAAGTTTCCTCCCAGGGGAAGGGACTAGGGAGGATGATATACTGTGGTTAGCCAGCCAGAACCCCAATTCAATCTGGTTTAAGCAAAAGAAGGGGATTACCAGCCTCACAGAACTGGGCAACCTCCTGGGGGCTGGAGCCAGGCACTCTTCCGGGGCCCTCTGGCTCGCACTGCCTCCCTGTCTGACTCTTGCCTCCACTCTCCCCTGTGCTGGCTTCATATATAGACTGGCTTCCCTGTGTGTCATCAAAGACAGCTGCTTTTAGCACTCAGCTCACACCCTCCCAGTTTGGCAACCCTGCAGGGAAAGGGACTGCTCTTTCCAGATGTTTTTGTATTAATCCAGGGCAGTACTTGTGTCTCAAGTCCACTCTGGGACCAGTCACTCTATCCTCATGGTGAGAAGATGATGGGACACTGGGACTGCAGCTCCCAGGACGCCATGGGAGGCAGGAGGAGGCAGGGAACCAGCAGGTGGAGCCCTGTAGCGTTAGACTGAGTGTGGGAGCTCGCTAGGGCAGCAAGGGAAGGGAGAACATTCTGAGCAGAGCAAAGAGCAGGTGAAAGCCTGGGGATGTTAGGGGTATGGCATGCTGAGGGCACTACAAGCTCTCTGGTGGCTGGAACTCTGCGTTGATGGGGCCATGGTGAGAATGATGGTGGAAAGATGGCAGCAGGGCCTGGTGGTGAAGGACCTTGAAGGACACGCTAAGGACCTGGATGGCATCTTATAGGTTCGGGGCTTTAGGCAGGAGGGCGACATGATTGGATTTGATGTGATAAAGATTATCCCTGGCTGTGAGGAGTGTAGGAGGGAGACCCGGCTTAGTTCAGACAGCCTCAGCTCTATCTGGTGCTGTTGAAATAACCCACCAGTAAGACCCACGTATGCCATTCTTTATATTGATGAAGACTTTGTAGTTTCCAAACACATCCATATTCATTGCGGAATTTGAGGTGAGTGGGGAGGATCATGCCATCTGCAGTTTATACTTTAGGCCGTGGGGCCTCTGTTGCTGTATGTATTGTGAACACATGACTCCACTCTGAGCCCTGACTTTTTGCTCTCCTAATGGTCTCCTTTGATTAACAGAAGTTCATAATTTTAATTCAGACCAATTTATCAAAATTGTCTTTACAGTTAGAGTTTTTTGCACCCCAGCTGTTTAAATGTTTTTGCCTACTCCAAGGTCACAGAGAGGTGACTTTTTTTTGAGTAGCAAGTCTAGGAAAGACCTTCTGAGTGAGTGTCATTTGAGCTGAGCGCTCACGATGCTGTGGAGCAGGCCGGGTGCTCAGGTCCTCACTCCAGGCAATGCTGACCCTCGGTTTGCCCTGCCTTCTCCTCCATTTGGATCCCTGTCTTTGGAACCACAAATCCCTTGGTCCCTTAGGTTGGCCTGGAGTAGAGAGAGCCAAGAGCCGAGGAAAGGAGTGCAGCAGCCGTGGCATTTGCTCCCTGCATCAACAGATCATGCATCTGGTAGTAAACAACGGTATCAAATGCAGGTGAAGAATTGCCTTAAGTTGACAGAGGCAAAGGTAGCGAGCTGAGGCAGTGCTTTCAGGACAACTTTTGGCCTCTGGGCCATTGGAAGGAAGGGCACACCTTCGAAGTGCTAGAGACAAACAAAGGACAGTTCCCCTGCCCCCCCCGCCCGATTTCCTAGCAAGTCATTCGATTTAAGAGGCTTCTGCGTGAAGTGGAAATCAATAAGAACAGAACTGGCAGCGTCTCGGCAGCAGAGAGGCTGTGAGTGCATTTCACCAGGAACCCACTTCTGGGGCATTTGTTTGTTTTTGTTTTTGGTGTACACGGGCCTCTCACTGATGTGGCCTCTCCCATTGCGGAGCACAGGCTCCGGACGCGCAGGCTCAGCGGCCATGGCTCACGGGCCCAGCCGCTCCGCGGCACATGGGATCCTCCCGGACCGGGGCACGAACCCGTGTCCCCTGCATCGGCAGGCGGACTCTCAACCACTGCACCACCAGGGAATCCCCAGGGGCATTTGGCTCCAGGTCCTCAATTAGGAGAAAGGGTCTCGGGCCATGTCCTCAAAGATGCACTTGTAATTTTTCTGACACGACTAATTTACGACGTGTTTACTCGCAGTGGTGCACAAGCGAGCGAGTGTGAAGTGGCGGCCATCTCCAGGAGCAGCAGGCGTCCTCAGGGCTGCTGATGTGTTAGGGTCAGTTCCAGGTCAAGGGGCAGCCAAGTCGTGGCTCGAGGCTTGTCAAACTCTGACACTGTCTACTGTGGTTTGCAGGATTTGGGGGGTAGTGGGTGACCAAGCTAGCAGGCTCTAGAGCCCAGACTGGTGGGTTTGCATTCTGGCTCTGTCACTTACATGCTCTGGGACCTTGGGCAAGTGACTACACTCTTTGCCTCAGTTTCCTCACCTGCCAAATGAGGATACGAAACTGCTGTACCAAGTGGATCAACTGGGTTAATACAGGAGAAGCACCTGGAAAGGCATTGGCAAGGGGTCAGCAAATGTTATTCACTGTTACTCTTTGTGTAGTCATAGGACCTAATGGAGAAACAATGAATTCCTAGGTTCCCAAATGTTCCTCAAACTTGTTACATTGTAACCAGGGGAAAGTCATCAGAATATTTCAGGTACCCAAAAGCATGTTTGCCTGAAACATTGAGATAAAGGAGGCAGAAGTATGAGGGTGTAAATTGCCTCTTTCTTTTTTAATTTTAATTTTTTTTTTTTTTTTTTTTGCGGTATGCAGGCCTCTCACTCTTGTGGCCTCTCCCGTTGCGGAGAACAGGCTCCGGACGCACAAGCTCAGCGGCCATGGCTCACAAGTCTAGCCGCTCCGCGGCATGTGGGATCTTCCTGGACCAGGGCACGAACCCGCGTCCCCTGTATCGGCAGGCGGACTCTCAACCACTGTGCCACCAGGGAAGTCCAATTTTAATTTTTTTAAACCCCTTTATTGGAGTATAATTGCTTTACAATGGTGTGTTAGTTTCTGTTTTGTAACAAAGTGAATCAGCTATACATATACATATATCCTCATATCTACTCCCTCTTGCGTCTCCCTCCCAACCTCTCAATCCCACTCCTCTAGGTGGTCACAAAGCACCGAGCTGATATCCCTGTGCTGTGTGGCTGCTTCCCACTAGCTATCTATTTTACATTTGGTAGTATATATAAGTCCATGCCACTCTCTCACTTCGTCCCAGCTTACCCTTCCCCCTCCCCATGTCCTCAAGTCCATTCTCTATGTCTGCGTCTTTATTCCTTTCCTGTCCCTAGTTTCTTCAGAATCTTTTTTTTTTAAGATTCCATATATATGTGTTAGCATACGGTATTTGTTTTTCTCTTTCTGACTTACTTCACTGTGTATGACAGACTCTAGCTCAATTTCGTTTCTTTTTATGGCTGAGTAATATTCCGTTGTATATATGTGCCATATCTTCTTTATCCATTCATTTGTTGATGGACACTTAGGTTACTTCCATGTCCTGGCTATTGTAAACAGAGCTGCAATGAACATTGTGGTACGTGACTCTTTTTGAATTATGGTTTTCTCAGGGTATATGCCCAGTAGTGGGATTGCTGGGTCAGATGGTAGTTCTCTTTTTAGTTTTTTAAGGAACCTCCATGCTGCTCGCCATAGTGGCTCTATCAATTTACATTCCCACCAGCAGTGCAAGGGTTCCCTTTTCTCCACACCTTCTCCAGCACTTATTGTTTGTAGATTTTTTTGATGATGGCCATTCTGACTGGTGTGAGGTGATACCTCATTGGAGCTTTGATTTGCACTTCTCTAATGATTAGTGATGTTAAGCACCCTTTCATGTGTTTGTTGGCAATCTGTATATCTTCTTTGGAGAAATATCTATTTAGGTCTTCTGCCCATTTTTGGATTGGGTTGGTTTTTTTTTGATATTGAGCTGCATGAGCTGCTTGTATAATTTGGAGATTAATCCTTTGTCAGTTGCTTCATTTGCAAATATTTTCTCCCATTCTGAGGGTTGTCTTTTCATCTTGTTTATGGTTTCCTTTGCTGATTCAATGAAATCCCTATCAAACTACCAATGACATTTTTCACAGAACTAGAACAAAAAGTTTCACAATCTGTATGGAAACACAAACGACCCTGAACAGCCAAAGCAATCTTGAGAAAGAAAAATGGAGCTGGAGGTATCAGGTGCCCTGACTTCAGACTATACTACAAAGCCACAGTAATCAAGACAGTATGGTACTGGCACAAAAACAGACATATAGATCAATGGAACAGGATAGAAAGCCCAGAGATAAACCCATGCACATATGGTCACCTTATTTTTGATAAAGGAGGCAAGAATATACAATGGAGAAAAGACAGCCTGTTCAAGAAGTGGTGCTGGGAAAACTGGACAGCTACATGTAAAAGAATGAAATGAGAACACTCCCTAACACCATACACAAAAATAAACTCAAAATGGGTTAAAGACATAAATGTAAGGCCATACACTATCAAACTCTTAGAGGAAAACACAGGCAGAACGCTCTATGACATAAATCACAGCAAGATCCTTTTTGACCCACCTCCTAGAGAAATGGAAATAAAAACAAGAATAAACAAATGGGACTTAATGAAACTTTAAAGATTTTGCACAGCAAAGGAAACCATAAATTGCCTCTTAAATGGCCTGGGTAGTTGCTTCAATTCTCCCCTCTTTGCTGACTGAGGCACCGCCTGGGAACTGGAGACTAATGGCTCCCTGGTAGGCGGCGAACAGTCAGCTTCAGAAATATCCAGCTTGGTGCTTAGGAAACCATATTCCTGGGAAGAATCCCCATTCAGTTTAAATTGTAAAGTGGAAATTCATTCTTTTATAGAAAGTCTGCCTTTGGTGGTCTGAATTCCACCATCCCCTTTGTCTTTTTAATATAACTGTGGAAAATACATCAACTCTATAATAAAGTTAAGGGTGATATAATTAAATTAATCTGCATTACATTTCGTATATAATTTATTTATAAGTGCATTTACATTTGTTTCTTTGGAATCACATCCTGGGTCTAGAAGAATCCTATATTTACTCAATGACATAAATGACAAAGAATGAAAAAATAAAGTGTTCTCTAGGAACGTGGCTGATTAACAACAACATAGAAGGTTACAGGATGCAAAGACTGAGAACTTATTACTGGCATTCTTATACACTGACATTTATTCCTTCATGTCTTCAAAGTTTCACAGTTTATTAGAGTCCTTTGGAATTAGTCATAGCCAACTGCTTACATGGGAGGAGCAAAGCAGAGGGCATCAACTTCAGTCTCAGATATGAGTTCAGATCTGTCACTTGTTAGTGGTCTGATTTTGTCATTTAAACCACACAGGTCTCAGGTTTCTCATTTTCTAAAATGAGAATAATAGTGGCTCATCTGGTGGGGTCTGTGGCTGTCTGTGTAAAGCATCTGGCCCAGTGCCTTGCATATAGTATCTACTTAATAAATATTAGTTTTTTCCCTCTGTGGTTAGCAGAATAAAAGCCTCCCAAAGATGGCCACAGCCTAATTCCTGTGAACCTGTGAATATGTTACAGTACATGGCAAAAAGGATTTTGTAAATGTGATTAAGTTAAGGATCTTGAGATGGGGAGATTGTCCTGGATTATCCAGGTAGGCATGATATAATCACAAGTCCTTGTAAGAAGAGACAAAAGGGTCAAAGTCAGAGGGAAGGTGGTGTGACATGGAGTCAGAGTGAGATTTGAAGACACTTTCCCTCTGCCTTTGATGATGCAAGGAGGGGCCATGAGCTGAGGAGTGCAGGTGGGCTCTAGAGGGTGGTAAAGGCAGAAAGTGGATTTTTCCCTAGAGCCTCCAGAAAGAACCGTCCCTGACAACACCTTGATTTTAGCCCATTAAAGACCCAATTACAGATTTCTGACCTCTAGAATTGTAAGATAATAAATTTGTGTTGTTTTAAACCATTATATTCATGGCAATTTGTTACAGCAGCAAAATGAAACTAACACACCCTGTTTCTTCCTCTGTAACAGGAGGAGTATTTCCCCTGCCCTGCCTGCATCACACCAGAGACACATATGTGGAAGTGCTCAGTGCCTTGCACTTGCTGTTGTTAATGGAGGAATGGTTTATCGAGGGGTCTTAGCCACCGGGAAGAGAAGAGGCTGCAGGACTAGCCCTGGAGAGGAGCGGGAAGCTTCAGTGAGCTTAGGCGGCTGGTGCCGAGCACAGACTTGATTGATAAAGCAGTCCTGCAGTGCGATCTAAGTGATGCAGGTGCAGGGGTCCTTAGACCCAGGCTGTTATGTCAGCCCTTCCTGTCATTGGGCAAGTCACTTCCCCCTAGACTTGGGTTTCAACTTACCGGATCTGTGCTTCTACCACAAACAATCTGCTGTGAGGGTCGTGAAAAAGAAGAAGATAAGCGTAGTAGATAGTTGCAAGATTTTTCATCCATCCAGCTTCAGTTCCCCTGGCTTTTGGTACCAGCATCTGGTTTTCTCTTTGATTTTCTGTTAGTCAAGGTTTCCTGGCCACATAGTGATGAACTCATGACCTGAGAACTTTGGATTTGAGTAGAATGATTGAAGGAGAGAAGAAGCAGTTGGAGGTCATTCATTACAGCTCTGGTATCCTGACCAGGCTGTGGGCCCTTTGGTTCCTGTTTTTTCAACTAGCCCATATCCTTCATGTAAATCTCTAGGGTCTCTTTCTGTTGCTTGTGATTAAAAAACCTGGGCTTCTACCCTCCTTATCAGGGGCCTCCTGAGTGTTCTTGACTATTGAAACAAACACTGTCACAGGAAGACTGACCAACTTTTGGGGTCACAGATGGGCATCACTGCTGCCTGAATTCAACAGGTGGCTGCCATGCTAGAGGTCCTATAGTCATCCCCAGCCAGGGTGACTGTGTGGCTCATCAGCCCCAGGATGCAGGCTGTTCTCTCATGAGCCCACTCTTTGATTTTGTTCTAGGCACTGTTTTTTTCTTTTGTCTCAGTTTCCTTATCCAACAAAGGGGAAGATAGAGTAGAGTAATGGTTTGTAGGCCATGTTTGCCTAAGCAACGAATTCCCCAGAAACCCCCGGGGACTGAAAGGAAACGGCAAGCAGGAGGGGATGAGGGACCTGGTATCCTTCTAATTCCTGTGATTATCCATTTTATATCATGGGTTTTTTTGTAAGATTCTTTTTCACATCAGAGTTCTGCAGCTCACAAGGTTCCTTTAAGTACCTTCCAGCACAGATGTTCTAAGTCCAAGTTTCAACTCACCTGCAATGCTCCCAGAAAGCATTTTATTTTCACCAGAAATATTATTGGAACATTGGCTTCAGTAGGACTTTAAAAGATATTTTCTCTGCATAAATATTTTCTCTCCCAAAATTATTTGTTTCAAAATATTTTTGGAATCATTTTGAGGAGGGGGATGGATAGCCCATCAGTGGTGACTGTCATTTTAACATTTGGTTCACAGACTTCCCACTGTCCAGGAGAGGTTCTTTACTGACCTCCCTCATCAAGGGGCCCCTGGCACACCACCTGGCACCAGGCATAATCAGCCCTCACAGGTCCCAACCCTTTTGATTTACAAATAATCCACCAATATGTTGTCACTGTAGTCCTCAGGCAGACCTGTGAAGTAGTGTGATCTTACAGGTGATGACTTGGATACACAGAGAGGGGAGTGGGCTGTTCCTAGTGTCACATAGCCGGATATCAGGGGAAATGGGCTCTCTTCTAGGTCTTCTGGGTCCCAGCCCGGTGCTCTCCCCACCACACCAAGCTTTTTAGGGACACCACTTATTGGATACAATAAGTCACGTGCAGAAGAGCCATCTTGGAAGAACATGACTGGAAGCCATTGGAGGAGGGGGTGTGCAATTAGAGAGGAGGGTTTGACGAGTCTCTGACCACACCAGGGTTTAAGGGTGGGCTGGGGGAAGAGGCACCAAGGAGAAGACTAGGAAAGAGTGGCCGGAGAGGTGGAAGGGGGAGCCCGGGGCACCCTGGAAGCTGAGAGACGAACACAAGTTGAAGAGGAGGCTGTGGCCACTGATGCAAATGCTGCTGGAACAGAAAATGCTTACTGAATGCGGGGGAAAAGATGATTTCCAGGAAAACCAATAGTTGTCTCTCTCTCTCTCTCTCTTTTTTTTTTTTCCTGGATGACCAATGTCTATACCTGTCCTGGGAAGGATGCAATTTTGTGGTTCATAGCAAGGCACTGGGAGTGGGAGGAGAAGGATGTGGTTCTGCTGGCTCCTGCCTTGAGCAGTAAAGGTCAGACTTACATGGGCAGTCACCTCGCATTTACTATATAGACGTGATCTAAGACTTGTTCAAGGTCTTGTGGCTAAAACCTGATGGGGCACAGGCTGCAGTCCATGCTGGAGCTCTCTGCATCAGAGTAAAAGCCAGCTTCCTAATTGACTCTTCTGGGTAGGCTGACAACTGAGCCCTTTCTACGTTAGACTGATGACTGCCCGATTTGCCACTTTACTCTGTGCCACCAGAACCACATGAAGGAAAATATTTCATTGAAGGCTGTGCCATCTTCCATACCAGGGGGTTGTGTTAGAATCAAGGTCCCTTCTAGCTCAGCTATTCTATCGTTTTCATCTTGTTTCTGCTTTCACAAGTATTCATCATTTGTATTTTTGTTGTATGCTACATAGCAACAACTTTTAGATTATAATACCATTTGTGTGTGAAACTAATGAAATTATTAGAAGGCTTTTTGGTACTTTCAAATGAGAAGACAGAAAGAGGGTGAGGAGGATAAGGGCAGTGGGGGAGAGGGTAGAGGCGGGGAGAGGAAAGAGGAGAGGGGAGAGCTGGAGGTGCTTACCAGAAGGTGGACTGGATGCTGGATGGGCAGTTGACACACGTCCAATACAGACATAGAAAGGGACACTTCCCTACCCCTTCCCCCACCTCCTTTCCAGTCCTAGGATCATCACTATCAACAGTTTTTATGATATTCCTCCAGATGTTCTATATGCCTACATTAATATATTAATGATAGGGGATGTTTATAAGCAAGATCATTTATGCAGGTTGTTATGAAATCTTTTGTGGAACTTCATGTATCTTGGTTATTTTACACCTTACTAGTAAAGATACACTTTATCTTATTTAATGTCTGTGTAATACTCTGAAAAATGAATGTAGCCTAACTTATTTCACCAGTGCTGGGCATGATTTGGAATAATTCACACGAGTGATGAGAATTCAGTGCAGGCTTGGGGAGAGAGCAATATGCCCCCTCAGCCAGGAAAATGCCAGTATTGTCACATCAGGGAAAGGACAGGGCTCGGCTCATGTCCTCCAGGCCGAGATTTGCTGCCCTCTGACAAATCAAGCTTCCAGAAGTGTCAGTGAAACCTCATTACCAGCGGCACGTTAATGAGCAGTGGGGCTACTGCTGTCCCAGAGCTCAACAAAATGACAAAGACGTCATGGGCAGAAGCTCAAGTCCCTTTCACGGATGTCATCTGCTGTAAGAGTTCTGAAAGGATGGAAATGTTATGATTGTTATTACTGTGCTAATAGCAGAGCAATAGAAGAAAAAAGAAATCGCCCACCAAAGATCCTTGCTGCCCAAAATGGTGCTGGAAGGACACTGTGGCCTATCCGTCTGAAAAGCCCCCACTCAAAGTCAAAGAGCACAGCTTGCTGGGAGGGATGAAAATCAATCACTAATGCAGCCTTGGCCTCACTTGCGGTTTTCACAGGGAACCAGATCTTTTAACTGGGGAGGAAAAAAAGTGCGGGTAGCGGGGGAGAGGGGGTAGGGGAAATGGAGGTAAGCAAGGATCAAGCACTGTTACAATCATTTGCTCTTGTCAGAGCATAGGGGAAACAATGTTCCCAGATGGAAGGGATGGTAAAATGGAAACAGAAGAGAGGGGATGAAGCAGAAGCCCAGCTGTCTTTATGGGTCTTTCTGTTTATTTGACTAAACGCATAAATGTGCTTTTTATTTGCGGTACTTTCCCCCTTTTCTAAGTAGCCCGCTCACAGCTATGTCAGGGCAAAAGGGGAAGGTGCAGGTCACGTAGAGCTTCTCAACCTCAACACTGCTGGCTGTTTGGACCAGATAAGTTTTTGTTGTGGAGCTGTCTTGTGCACTATGGGATATTTAGCACTGTCCCTGGCCTATACTCATTAGATGCAGCAGCATCCTCCCAACTGTGACTGTAGACATTGGCAAAGGTCCCCTGGGGTGTCAAAATCACCCCAGTTAAGAGCTAGGGAAACTGCCCTGAACGCAGTGTTAGAGGTGGTCCATCACTCAGCTTCTGCTCTGGGTCAGAAAGAGGAATGCTCCCCATGGCCCTCTGCTGCACCTGGTGTTGCCATGTTCCATCTCACCCCATTCAACCCACCTTGAAAAACAGAGGCTGATCCACAGAAACATTCATTCACAGCAGTCCAGTCATGGGGAGGTCTTAGGGGCATATGGCTGAGACTCAGGATCTCTAAACACCAGAATTCTGTTCTGGCACAGTCCCCGTTCCTTGGGTCCCTGAGACGTCAGAGGACATGCCAAATGTAAGCTTTTTAGGAGGAGTTTTGGCCCAAATCCCAGAGTGGTCCCAATCTCCTGTGGCTTCTTTTACCATGTGCAGCCCTATGTGTCTTTTTCCCACTTTCTGGGCCCAGGCCCGTTAACCACTCAATGTAGAGACATATGGTTCCAGGGAGAAGCCAGGTAAGAAAGGCAGGCAAGGCAGGGAGAGCTTTTCTCCTTAAGGTTTAGAACTGGTCTAGTCCTCCCATTTTGTCCAAGTGGAAGCAGCTCTAGAGGTCTTGTGCATCAGCCTCAGCGAGTGCCCTTTCCACTCCCCTACAGCAAATGCTGGGGCAGATCATCTCCAAGGATGACTGCCATCAACTCCTTCCTTCCCTGGACAAACACGACACTCCTCACATCAAGTAGAGTCTGGTTCCCCTCCTTGAATCTGAGCTGGCCTTGTGACTTGCTTTGCCCAGTAGAATGTGGCAGAAGTGACATTGTGTAAGTTCTGGGCCTAGACTTTCAAAGGACTTGTAGCTTTTGCTTCTTCTTTCTTGGGAGCTAGCTCTTGTGTAAGAAGCCCTCTCATGTATGACAGCCCTCGTGTAAAAGACTGTCATGCTAGGAGGAAAGCAGATTAATTATATTGAGTGACCACATGGAAAAAAAGAGACAACAGGCCAGTCTCCAATTCTGGCCCTTCCAGCTTAGGTGCTAGACCTGTGAGTGAGTGAAGAATTCATGTTGGACATTCCAGCCCCAGCATCACCTCATGGAACAGAAAACCACCCAGTTAAGCTCTCTTTAGATTGCAGAATCATGAGAAATAATAAATTGTTGCTGTTTTAAGCCATGAAGTTTTGGAGTGCTTTGTTACATAGTCATAGATAACTAAAACAAGGACTTAGAACTTTAATCCCTTCCATCATCACGTGGAAAACTTCATTTCTTCATACTATGGTCCAGTGAATTTTCTTGGACTTGACTTTCCTAAAGTCCACTCCTTCGCACTGGGGGCAGAGCGAAGATATATTTATAGGGCCTATGTAGAGAGCTTTAAATAAAATAGTACATACTAAGATACAAATGATGTATAATAGTCTCTTTCAAGAGACTTTGCATTTTTTGCCCTGGAGAAAAGGTACTGAAAGAAAATCTTTTATGGTGGCTTTTAGGTGACAGTAGTAAGATTGGCAGGTTAGGTTGTAAGACGTGGATGTCCTTTTCTCATTTCTTTAGTTTATTTACTTTATTTCTAAAAATGAAGTGAATTTTCACTATAATGAAATAGACAGATCTTAGGTATATAATTTGCTGAGTTTTGACAAATGTATAGAGCCATGGAACTAACACTCACTCAACAATAAAACATTTACATCATCCCCCAAAGTTCCTCATGTCCCCTTCTATCAATCTGCTCCCTCATTGGAAGCCATTGTCCTGATTTCTATTACCATAGGTTCTTTTTGTCTGCTCTTGACTTTCATATTGTGGAGTCATATGGTATATATTCTTCTGTGTCAGGCTTCTTTCACTCAGCATATTGTTTTGGAGATTCACCCAGATTACTGCATGTGTCAATCGTTGATATTTAATTTACTGAAGTAAAATACCGAAGTAGTATTCCATAGTATGAGTACCCCACAGTTCGTTAATCGATTCTCCTAAGGATGAATATTTAGGTTGTTTCCAGTTTTTATTATAAATAAAGTGCTTGTACAAGTCTTTTTATGAACATAAGTTTTCATTTCCCATCGGCAATGTGGGAGTGTAAAATGTTTCAGTTTCTCTACATTCTAGCCAACCACTTAATTTTAGTCATTCTTGTGCTATGTTGTGGCATCTCATTGTTTTGATTTGAATGTCCCTGTTGATTAAGGATGTTAGGCACCTTCAAGCATGTATTTGCCATTCACATATCTTCTTTTGTGAAGCATCTGTTCAGGTCTTTGCTCATTTTAAAATTGGATTGTTTTTCTTCTTATTATTGATTATTGGGAGTTCTTTAACCTGGATATAAGTCATTTAATATATGTATTGTAAATATTTTCTCTCAGTCTATGACTTGCTTTTTCATTTTCTTAGTGGTGTTTTTTTTCTTTTGTATATTTTTTATTTTATTTATTTAATTTTTTTAACATCTTTATTGGAGTATAGTTGCTTTACAGTGGAGTCTTTTTAAGAACAGAAGTTTTAAATTTTAATGAAGTCCAATTAATCAGTATTTTTTTATTAAGGCACATACTTTTTGGGTTCTCCCTAGTAAATCTTTGTCTTGAAGACATTATCCTATGTTTCTTCTAAAAGGTTTATAGTTTTAATTTTTATGTTTAGGCTATGATAAAACATGAATTAATTTTTGTGTAGAAAAACGTTTGTCTTGAGGTAGAGACCAAAATTCTGTTTTTTTCTGTCTATATGTTTAGCCAGTTTTCCAGCACTCTTTATGGAAGGATTTCATTTCCCTATTGAATTGCCTTGGTACTTTATTGAAAACTAAACAAATCAAATATATACCTTCTGGATTTTCTATTCTTTTCTGTAGATCTATTTGTTTATCCTTATGCAAGTATCACATTTTTTTTGCTGTATTTTTTTTTATGTATGTATTTATTTATTTTTGGCTGAGTTGGGTCTTCATTGTGCGCGGGCTTTCCCTAGTTGCGGCAAATGGGGGCCACTCCTCGTTGCGGGTGTGCAGGCTTCTCACTGTGGTGGCCTCTCCCGTTGCGGAGCACGGGCTCCAGGCGCGCGGACTCCAGTAGTTGTGGTGCGTGGACCCAGTAGTTGTGGCTCACGGGCCCAGCTGCTCTGCAGCACGCGGGATCCTCCCGGACCGGGGCACGAACCCGTGTTCCCTACATCGGCGGGCGGACTCCCAACCACTGCGCCACAAGGGAAGCCCTTGCTGTATGTTTTATGATAAGTTTTGAAATCAGTTACTGAGAGTCCTCCAAATTTGTTCTCACTCAAGATTGTTTTGGTTATTCTAGGTCCTTTATATACGTTTTAGGATCAACTTGTTAATTTCTATAAAAGTTCCTGTTGAGATTCTGATTTATATTGCATCAACTCTGTAGAGAAATTTATAGAGAATTGACATATTAACAATATGAATCCTCCAATCAATGGCTGTTTCATATCTCTCCATTTATTTAAAGTTTCATTAACTTCTCTCAGCAATGTTCTTAGTTTTCAGTGCTTTTGCATGTCTTTTGTTAAATTTACTCCTATAATTTTTTGATGTTATAACAAATGGATTTTTTAGAAAATTATTTTTCAGTTGAGAAATACTATTTATTTTTGTATAATAAGGATACCTTGTATCCTGTGATCTTACTAATTTTTTTTGCAGATTACCTAGATTTCTCTAAGGAAACAATCATATTGTTTATGAATAAAGACAATTTTACTTATTCCTTTTCAATTTTCATGATTTTACTTCTTATTGAACTGGATAGAACTCTCAGGACAATGTTAAATAAGAGTGCTGAGAATAGATATCCTTGACTTGTCTCCATTCTTAAAGGAGCAGCATTTAATATTTCACTGTAAAAAATGACTTCAATGTAGGTATTTCATAGATATTCTATATCAGATTGAGGAATTTATGTTTTATTCCCAGTTTTCTGAGCTTTCTTCACAAGGGTTTTTTTCTCTTGACAATGTATTCAACTTCTAATAAATATAGGAATATTTAGATTTCTATTACTTCCCTTTTACATTTTGAAAAGTTGTGTTTTTCAAGAAACTTTTGCATTTCATTTAAGTTGTCAAATTTATTAACCTAAAGTTGCTTGTGATATTACCATATGCTTTTAGTATTTGAGGAATCAGCAATGATATTCCTTCTTTCATTTACAATATTGGTAAATATTTTCTCTATTTTTTTCTTGCTTGGGGTTTATTTTATTTTTTTAAAATATATTCTTGTAGCTTATTTTTTTAAATTAATTAATGAATTAATTTTGGCTGTGCCAGGTCTTATTTGTGGCATATGGTATTTTTAGTTGTGACATGAGGAATCTTTTTAGTTGTGGAATGCGAACTCTTAGTTTTGGCATGGAAGCTCTTAGTTGCGGCATGCATGTGGGATCTAGTTCCCTGACCAGGGATTGAACCCAGGCCCCGTGCATTGGGAGTGCAGACTCTTACGCACTGGAGCAAGAGGGAAGTCCCTTATTAATATTATTAATCTTTAAAAGATTAAACTTTTGACTATATTAATTTTCTTTATTGTGTTTCTATTATATTGATTTTTGCTCTATTTTCATTATTTCCTTCCTTTTAGTCATTACTTCCATTTTTTTTAAAGGGTTTTTTTTTTTAACATCTTTATTGGAGTATAATTGCTTTACAATGGTGTGTTAGTTTCTGCTCCATAACAAAGTGAATCAGTTATACATATACATATGTTCCCATATCTCTTCCCTCTTACGTCTCCGTCTCTCCCACCCTCCCTATCCCACCCCTCCAGGTGGTCACAAAGCACCGAGCTGATCTCCCTGTGCTATGCAGCTGTTTCCCATTAGCTATCTACCTTACGTTTGGTAGTGTATATATGTCCATGCCTCTCTCTCGCTTTGTCACAGCTTACCCTTCCCCCTCCCCATATCCTCAAGTCCATTCTCTAGTAGCTCTGTGTCGTTATTAATGTCTTACTCCTAGGTTCTTCATGACATTTTTTTCCCTAAAATTCCATATATACACGTTAGCATACGGTATTTGTCTTTCTCATTCTGACTTACTTCACTCTGTATGAAAGACACTAGGTCTATCCACCTCATTAAAAATAGCTCAATTTCATTTCTTTTTATGGCTGAGTAATATTCCATTGTATATATGTGCCACATCTTCTTTATCCATTTATCCGATGATGGACACTTAGGTTGTTTCCATGTCCTGGCTGTTGTAAATAGAGCTGCAATGAACACTTTGGTACATGACTCTTTCTGAATTATGGTTTTCTCAGGGTATATGCCCAGTAGTGGGATTGCTGGGTCATATGGTAGTTGTATTTGTAGTTTTTAAAGAAACCTCCATACTGTTCTCCGCATTGGCTGTATCAATTTACATTCCCACCAGCAGTGCAAGAGTGTTCCCTTTTCTCCACACCCTCTCCAGCATTTATTGTTTCTAGATTTTTTGATGATGGCCATGCTGACTGGTGTGAGATGATATCTCATTGTAGTTTTGATTTGCATTTCTCTAATGATTAATGATGTTGAGCATTCTTTCATGTGTTTGTTGGCAGTCTGTATATCTTCTTTGGAGAAATGTCTATTTAGGTCTTCTGCCCATTTTTGGATTGGGTTGTTTGGTTTTTTGTTATTGAGCTGCTTATATATTTTGGAGATTAATCCTTTGTCAGTTGCTTCATTTGCAAATATTTTCTCCCATTCTGAGGGCTGTCTTTTGATCTTGTTTATGGTTTCCTTTGCTGTGCAAAAGCTTTGAAGTTTCATTAGGTCCTATTTCTTTATTTTTGTTTATATTTCCATTTCTCTAGGAGGTGGGTCAAAAAGGATCTTGCTGTGATTTATGTCCGAGAGTGTTCTGCCTATGTTTTCCTCTAAGAGTTTGATAGTTTCTGGCCTTACATTTAGGTCTTTAATCCATTTTGAGCTTATTTTTGTATATGGCGTTAGGGAGTGATCTAATCTCATACTTTTACATGTACCTGTCCAGTTTTCCCAGCACCACTTATTGAAGAGGCTGTCCTTTCTCCACTGTACATTCCTGCCTCCTTTATCAAAGATAAGGTGACCATATGTGCGTGGGTTTATCTCTGGGCTTTCTATCCTGTTCCATTGACCTATCTTTCTGTTTTTGTGCCAGTACCATACTGTCTTGATTACTGTAGCTTTGTAGTATAGTCTGAAGTCAGGGAGCCTGATTCCTCCAGCTCCGATTTTCGTTCTCAAGATTGCTTTGGCTATTCGGGGTCTTTTGTGCTTCCATACAAATTGTGAAAGTTTTTGTTCTAGTTCTGTGAAAAATGCCAGTGGTAGTTGGATAGGGATTGCATTGAATCTATAGATTGCTTTGGGTAGTAGAGTCATTTTCACAATGTTCATTCTTTCAATCCAAGAACATGGTATATCTCTCCATCTATTTGTATCATCTTTAATTTCTTTCATCAGTGTCTTATAATTTTCTGTATACAGGTCTTTTTTGTCCTTAGGTAGGTTTATTCCTAGATATTTTATTCTTTTTGTTGCAATGGTAAATGGGAGTGTTTTCTTGATTTCACTTTCAGATTTTCATCATTAGTGTATAGGAATGCCAGAGATTTCTATGCATTAATTTTGTATCCTGCTACTTTACCAAATTCATTGATTAGCTCTAGGAGTTTTCTGGTAGCATCTTTAGGATTCTCTATGTATAGTATCATGTCATCTGCAAAGAGTGACAGCTTTACTTCTTCTTTTTTGATTTGGATTCCTTTTACTTCCTTTTCTTCTCTGATTGCTGTGGCTAATACTTCCAAAACTATGTTGAATAAGAGTGGAGGGAGTGGGTAACCTTGTCTTGTTCCTGATCTTAGTGGAAATGCTTTCAGTTTTTCACCATTGAGAACAATATTGGCTGTGGGTTGGTCATATATGGCCTTTATTATGTTGAGGAAAGTCCCTCTATGCCTACTTTCTGCAGGGTTTTTATCATAAATCGGTGTTGAATTTTGTCGAGAGCTTTCTCTGCATCTATTGAGATGATCATATGGTTTTTCTCCTTCAATTTGTTAATATGGTGTATCACGTTGATTGATTTGCGTATATTGAAGAATGCTTGCATTCCTGGGATACACCCCACTTGATCATAGTGTATAATCCTTTTAATGTGCTGTTGGATTCTGTTTGCTAGTATTTTGTTGAGGATTTTTGCATCTATGTTCATCAGTGATATAGGCCTGTAGTTTTCTTTCTTTGTGACATCCTTGTCTGGTTTTGGTATCAGGGTGATGGTGGCCTTGTAGAATGAGTTTGGGAGTGTTCCTCCTTCTGCTATATTTTGGAAGAGTTTGAGAAGGATAGGTGTTAGCTCTTCTCTAAATGTTTGGTAGCATTCGCCTGTAAAGCCATCTGGTCCTGAGCTTTTGTTTGTTGGAAGATTTTTCATCACAGTTTCAATTTCATTGCTTGTGATTGGTCTGTTCATATTTTCTATTTCTTCCTGATTCAGTCTTGGCAGGTTGTGCAGCTCTAAGGATTTGTCCATTTTATTGGCATAGAGTTGCTTGTAGTAATCTCTCATGATCTTTTGTATTTCTGCACTGTCAGTTGTTACTTCTCCTTTTTCATTTCTAATTCTATTGATTTGAGTCTTCTCCCTTTCTTTCTTGATGAGTCTAGCTAATGGTTTATCAATTTTGTTTATCTTCTCAAAGAACCAGCTTTTAGTTTTATTGATCTTTGCTATCGTTTCCTTCATTTCTTTTTCATTTATTTCTGATCTGATCTTTATGATTTCTTTCCTTCTGCTAACTTTGGGGTTTTTTTGTTCTTCTTCCTCTAATTGCTTTAGGTGCAAGGTTAGGTTGTTTATTCGAGATGTTTCCTGTTTCTTAAGGTAGGATTGTATTGCTATAAACTTTGCTCTTAGAACTGGTTTTGCTGCATCCCATAGGTTTTGGGTCGTCGTGTGTCCATTGTTATTTGTTTCTAGGTATTTTTTGATTTCCTCTTTGATTTCTTCAGTGATCACTTTGTTATTAAGTAGTGTATTGTTTAGCCCCCATGTGTTTGTATTTTTTACAGATCTTTTTCTGTAATTGATATCTAGTCTCATAGCGTTGTGGTTGGAAAAGATACTTGATACAATTTCAATTTTCTTAAATTTACCAAGGCTTGATTTGTGACCCAAGATATGATCTATCTTGGAGAATGTTCCATGAGCACTTGAGAAAAATGTGTATTCTGTTGTTTTTGGATGGAATGTCCCATGAATATCAATTAAGTCCATCTTGTTTAATGTATCATTTAAAGCTTATGTCTCCTTATTTATTTTCATTTTGGATGATCTGTCCATGGGTGAAAGTGGTGTGTTAAAGTCCTCTACTATGAATGCGTTACTGTTGATTTCCCCTTTTATGGCTGTTAGTATTTGCCTTATGTATTGAGGTGCTCCTATGTTGGGTGC
Source organism: Monodon monoceros (assembly GCF_005190385.1). Classification (NCBI taxonomy): domain Eukaryota; kingdom Metazoa; phylum Chordata; class Mammalia; order Artiodactyla; family Monodontidae; genus Monodon; species Monodon monoceros. Next base: position 36,711,366 of record NW_021703766.1, read on the forward strand.
ATAAATATTTACAATTGTTATATCTTCTTCTTGGATTGATCCCTTGATCATTATGTAGTGTCCTCCTTTGTCTCTTGTAATAGTCTTTATTTTAAAGTCTATTTTGTCTGATATGAGAATTGCTACTCCAGCTTTCTTTTGGTTTCCATTTGCATGAAATATCTTTTTCCATTCCCTCACTTTCAGTCTGTATGTGTCTCAAGGTCTGAAGTGGGTCTCTTGTAGACAGCAAATATATGGGTCTTGTTTCTGTATCCATTTAGCCAATCTGTTTCTTTTGGTGGGAGCATTTATTCCATTTACATTTAAGGTAATTATCGATATGTATGTTCCTATTCCCATTTTCTTAATTGTTTTGGGTTCGTTATTGTAGGTCTTTTCCTTCTCTTGTGTTTCTTGCCTAGAGAAGTTCCTTTAGCAGTTGTTGTAGAGCTGGTTTGGTGGTGCTGAACTCTCTCAGCGTTTGCTTGTCTGTAAAGGTTTTAATTTCTCCATCAAATCTGAATGAGATCCTTGCTGGGTAGAGTAATCTTGGTTGCAGGTTTTTCTCCTTCATCACTTTAAATATGTCCTGCCAGTCCCTTCTGGCTTGCAGAGTTTCTGTTGAAGGATCAGCTGTTAACCTTATGGGGATTCCCTTGTGTGTTATTTGTTGTTTTTCCCTTGCTGCTTTTAATATGCTTTCTTTGTATTTAATTTTTGACAGTTTGATTAATATGTGTCTTGGCATATTTCTCCTTGGATTTATCCTGTATGGGACTCTCTGTGCTTCGTGGACTTGATTAACTATTTCCTTTCCCATATTAGGGAAGTTTTCAACTATAATCTCTTCAAATATTTTCTCAGTCCCTTTCTTTTTCTCTTCTTCTTCTGGAACCCCTATAATTCGAATGTTGGTGCATTTAATGTTGTCCCAGAGGTCTCTGAGACTGTCCTCAGTTCTTCTCATTCTTTTTTCTTTATTCTGCTCTGCAGTAGTTATTTCCACTATTTTATCTTCCAGGTCACTTATCCATTCTTCTGCCTCAGTTATTCTGCTATTGATCCCATCTAGAGTATTTTTAATTTCATTTATTGTGTTGTTCACCATTGTTTGTTTCATCTTTATTTCTTCTAGGTCCTTGTTAAATGTTACTTGCAGTTTGTCTATTTTATTTCCAAGATTTTGGATCATCTTTACTATCATTATTCTGAATTCATTTTCAGGTAGACTGCCTATTTCCTCTTTATTTGTTAGGTCTGGTGGGTTTTTATCTTGTTCCTTCGTCTGCTGTGTGTTTTTCTGTCTTCTCATTTTGCTTATCTTACTGTGTTTGGGGTCTCCTTTTTGCAGGCTGCAGGTTCGTAGTTCCCGTTGTTTTTGGTGTCTGTCCTCAGTGGATAAGGTTGGTTCAGTGGGTTGTGTAGGCTTCCTGGTGGAGGGGACTAGTGCCTGTGTTCTGGTGGATGAGGCTGGATCTTGTCTTTCTGGTGGGCAGGTCCATGTCTGGTGGTGTGTTTTGGGGTGTCTGTGGACTTATGGTTTTAGGCAGCCTTTCTGCTAATGGGTGGGGTTGTGTTCCTATCTTGTTAGTTGTTTGGCATAGGATGTCCAGCACTGTAGGTTGCTCATCGTTGAGTGAAGCTGGGTGCTGGTGTTGAGATGGAGATCTCTGGGAGATTTTCGCCATTTGATATTATGTGGAGCTGGGAGGTCTCTTGTGGACCAGTGTCCTGAAGTTGGCTCTCCCTCCTCAAGACACAGCAGTGACTCCTGGCTGCTGCACCAAGAGCCTTTCATCTTCACGGCTCAGAATAAAAGGGATCAAATGTAGAAAGAAAGAATTAGTAGAAGTAGAAAGAGAGAAAGAAAGAAAGAGAGAAAGAAATGAGGGAGGGATGGAGGGAGGAAGGAAGGAAGGAGGGAAGGAAGGAAAAAAAGAAAGGAGATAAAGTAAAATAAGATAAAATATAATAAAGTTATTAAAATAAAAAAATAATTATTAAGAGAAAAAAATTAAAAAAACGGACGGATAGAACCCTAGGACAAATGGTGGAAGCAAAGCTATACAGACAAAATCTCACACAGAAGCATACACATACACACTCACAAAAAGAGGCAAAGGGGGAAAAAATCATAAATCTTGCTCTCAAAGTCCACCTCCTCAATTTGGGATGATTTGTTATCTAAAGGAGGGAAGTAAGGAAAGAAAGAAAGAAAGAAGATAAAGTAAAATAAAGTTATTAAAATAAAAAATAATTGTTAAGAAAAATAATTTTTTAAAAAAAGGATGGATAGAATCCTAGGACAAATGGTGTAAGCAAAGCTATACAGACAAAATCTCACACAGAAGCATACACATACACATTCACAAAAAGAGGAAAAGGGGAAAAAATAATAAATGTTGCTCTCAAAGTCCACCTCCTTAATTTGGGATGATTCGTTGTCTATTCCTGTATTCCACAGATGCAGGGTACATCAAGTTGATTGTGGAGCTTTAATCCTCGGCTTCTGAGGCTGCTGGGAGAGATATCCCTTTCTCTTCTTTGTTCTCACAGCCCCCAGGGGCTCAGGTTTGGATTTGGCCCTGCCTCTGCGTGTAGGTCGCCGGAGAGCGTCTGTTCCTTGCTCAGACAGGATGGGGTTAAAGGAGCCGCTGATTCGGGAGCTCTGGCTCACTCAGGCCGTGGGGAGGGAGGGGCACGGAGTGCAGGGCGAGCCTGCGGCAGCAGAGGCCTGCGTGACGTTGCACCAGCCTGAAGCGCGCCGTGCGTTCTCCCGGAGGAGTTGACCCTGGATCCCGGGACACTGGCAGTGGCGGACTGCACAGGCTCCCCGGAAGTGGGGTGTGGATAGTGACGTGTGCTCGCACACAGGCTTCTTGGTGGCGGCAGCAGCAGCAGCCTTAGCGTCTCACGCCCGTCTCTGGGGTCCGTGCTTTTAGCCGCGGCTGGCGCCCGTCTCTGGAGCTCCTTTAAGCAGCGCTCTTAATCCCCTCTCCTCGCGCACCAGGAAACAAAGAGGTAAGAAAAAGTCTCTTGCCTCTTCGGCAGGTCCAGACTTTTCCCCGGACTCCCTCCCGGCTAGCTGTGGCGCACTCACTCCCTGCAGGCTGTGTTCACGCCGCCAACCCCAGTCCTCTCCCGGCGCTCCGACCGAAGCCCGAGCCTCAACTCCCAGCCCAGCCCGCCCTAGCGGGTGAGCAGACAAGCCTCTCGGGCTGGTGAGTGCCGGTCGGCCCTGATCCTCTGTGCGGGAATCTCGCCGCTTTGCCCTCCGCATCCCTGTGGCTGCGCTGTCCTCTGTGGCCCCGAAGCTTTCCCCCTCGCCACCTGCAGTCTCCGACCACGAAGGGGCTTCCTAGTGTGTGGAAACCTTTCCTCCTTCACAGCTCCCTCCCACTGGTGCAGGTCCCGTCCCTATTCTTTTGTCTCTGTTTATTCTTTTTTCTTTTGCCCTACCCAGGTACGTGGGGGGTTTCTTGCCTTTTGGGAGGTCTGAGGTCTTCTGCCAGCATTCAGTAGGTGTTCTGTAGGAGTTGTTCCACGTGTAGATGTATTTCTGGTGTATCAGTGGGGAGGAAGGTGATCTCCGTGTCTTACTCTTCTGCCATCTTCCCGGAAGCCCTATTCACTACTTCTTATAAATACATCACTACATGTAAAATATAAGAATTTCCACTTACTTTGGATTTAATTTGCTTTTCTTTTTCTAGCTTTTTAAAGCTTTTTAAAGTGGAAGCTTAGATAACTGCTTCTTTGCTACTATAAGCATTGAAACCTATACATTCCCCTCAAAGAACTGCTTTAGCTGCATCTTGCAAAATTTCATATGCCTTATTTTCATAAGTATTCAGTTTTAAATATTTTAGAATTTCTATTTCTCATACACTTCTCTATGGTTGTCTTGCATATCTGTACATCTTGCATATAGAAGCATTGGCAGCAATTAGCCTTAGAAAATAAAGATAGCATCTCTCTGGAGCAGAGGAAATGTTTGTTGTCTAATATAGTAAAAATAACTCCCTCTGAGGAAAAGTTGGACAGGTTTGCTTGCAGGGTTTTCTAAGCTCAGTGTTCCTCAAGTATCACACAAAATCACTGTGTGTATAGCATCCATTTGGGCTGTTCCACATTTCCCCCATGGGACTGGAGGGACAAGGGGTGCATAGGTGAATGGGAAGTTCATGCTGCTTGTTATTCCTTTGTCTCTAACTGAGGAGTATTGTGTCTTCTGCCAGGATGCATGAAACTGTGGCAGGCTAACTTGTTAGCTTGCAAGTAGGATAAAAGCTCAGACCCTTCACAGGTTTTGACAATTTCCCTTGAGATTCTTTTTTTGACTCATGCATTAGTTAGAAGTATTTGTTTAATTTCCAAATATTTGGTACATTTTTTTGATCTCTTAATCCTATTGATTTCTAATTTAATTCTGTTGTGGTTAGAGAACATACTGATATGATTTCAACTCTTTTAACCCATTGAGACATTTTATGTCCCAGCATATTGTATCCAAGTGAGTGTTTCATATGCACATAAACAAGATATATATTTGCAGTTTATGGTTGTCATATTTATTGTTAATCTGTCAATTGTTAATTTGTTTAAATCTTCTGGTGTTTTATCAAGTTATATAATTGTCATATCAATTATTGAAAAAGTGTTAAATTCTCCAACCACGATCATGGATTTGTCTGTTTTTCCCTTTAGTTCTGTCAGTATTTTTTTCATATACTTTGAAGGTCTATTAAGTGCATACATATTTAGGATATTATGTCTTCCTGATGAATTGACCATTTAATCATTGTGAAATGTCCTTCATTTTCTTTGGTAATTTTCTTTGTTTTGAGGTTACTTTGATAGGAATATAGTCACAACAATTTTCTCAAGTTTATTATTTGCATTGAATATCTGTTTACATCTTACCACTTACAAATAATCTGTGGTTTTGTGTATAAAGTATGTCACTTCTAGATAGAATAGGGTTGGGTGTTGCATTTTATATCTTGTCTGACTATTACTGCATTTTACTTGGGAGGTTCAGTACATTTACATTAAATGTAATTACTGATATGGTTGGGTTTAAGTGTATCAGCTTGCTGTTTGCTTTTCTAGTTATTGCAACTGGTTTTGTATATTTGTTGTTCTTCCTTCTTTCCTTCATATGGATTAATCAAATATTTTCTAGTGTTTCATTTTATCTGTTGATATTTTAGCTAAAACCTCACTGTATGTTCTAAGTGTTAGTATATACATACTTATTGCAGTCTACTTAGAGTAAATATTGTACCACTACCTGTAAAACACAAGAACCTTCCAACAGTAAAACTCTATTCCTTTTTTATGGTCCTTTATGCTATTGTGGCATATATTATGCATCTATGCACATAATAAATGATATAATACAATGTTATTCTTTTTGGTTTAAACGGTCAATTATTTAAAAAATTATTTTTAAAACTAACACACAGTAGAATTGATACTTTTTCATACATTTTATTATGTTTTTAATTTTAAATTTTTGTACTGAGGTATAGTTGATGTATATTATATTAGTTACAGGTGTACAATATGGTGATTCACAATTTTTAAAGGTTATGCTCCATTTATAGTTATTATAAAATATTGGCTATATTCCCTGTGTTGTACAATATATTCTTGTGGCTTATTTTATACACAGTAGTTTGTACCTTTTAATCCCCTGCACCTATATTGTCCCTCTCCCCTTCCCTCCCCCAACTGGTAACCACTGATTTGTTTTCTATATCTGTGAGTCTGTTTCTTTTTTGTTATATTCACTATTTTGTTTTCTTTTTTAGATTCTACATATAAGTGATATCATATAGTATTTGTCTATCTCTGTCTGACTTATTTCACTAAGCATAATACCCTCCAAATCCATCCATGTTGTTGCAAATGGTAAAATTTCATTCTTTTTTATGGCTGAGTAGTATTCCATTGCATATGTATACCACATTTTCTTTATCCATTCATCTGTTGATGGACTTAAGTTGCTTCCATATCTTGGCAACTGTAAATAATTCTGCTATGAAAATTGGGGTGCATGTATCTTTTTGAATGAGTGTTTTAGTTTTTTTTCAAATATATATCCAGGAGTGGAATTGCTGGGTCATATGGTAGCTCTATTTTTGTTTTTTTGAGAAACCTCCATCATGTTTTCCACAGTGCTGCACCAATTTACTTTTCCACCAACAGTGTAGGAGGGTTTCCCTTTACTAACATTTGTTATCTGTGTTCTTTTTGATGATAGCCATTCTGATATGTGTGAGGTGATATGTCATTGTGGTTTTAATTTGCATTTATCTGATGATTAAAGATGTTGAGCATCTTTTCATATGCCTGTTGGCTACCTGTATGTCTTTGGAAAAATGTCTTCTCCCCATGTTTTTAACCAGGTTGTTTATTTTTTTGATGTTGAGTTGTGTGAGCTGTTAAAGTATTTTGGATTATTAACCCCTTATCTGTCATACCATTTGCAAATATGTTCTCCCATTCAGTAGGTTGTCTTTTTGTTTTGTTGATGGTTTCCTTTGCTGTGCAAAAGATTTTAAGTTTAGTTTTAGGTTCTATTTGCTTTCTTTTTGCTTTTATTTCCTTGCTTTAGGAGGCAAATCCAAAAAAATATTGCTATGATTTATTTCAAAGAGTGTTCTACGTTTTCTTCTAGGATTTTTATGGTTTCCAGTCTTATGTTTAGGTCTTCAATCGATTCTGCATTTATTTTTGTGTATGGTGTTAGAGAATGTTGTAATTTCATTCTCTTACATGTAACTGTCCAGTTTTCCCAGCACTACTTATTGAAGAGACTGTATTTTCTCCATTGTATATTCTTGCCTCCTTTGGAATTGACACATTCTTTTGGTGTACAGATCTACCAGTGTTAACACTGCTGCAGATTTGTGTATCCATCACCATGGTCAAGATTCAAAATAGTTCCAAAAACTTTCCTTGTGTTGTTCCTTTACAGTCATACCCTCCCCATCCCTAACCCTTGGCAACTACTGATTTGTCTCTATCACTATAGTTTTGCCTTTTGGTGGCTATCCTATACATGAACTCTGTAGTATGTGACCTTTTGATACTGGCTTCTTTCACTCAGCATTCAAATTGTTGCATGCATCAATAGTTTGTTACTTTTATTGCTAAGTAGTATTCAATTATATGAATGTGCCACAGTTTTCATATCCATTCATATTCACATAGAGGGTTCTGGGTATATGGGGGCCAAGCTAGGAGAAAGATCTGAGCATGAGGGGCAGTAATACACAAGCTTCATTAGGTGGTGCTTTAACAAGGTTGCATGAGATAATCTCACAACATGAGACTGTCCAGAAGCTTACGGTGAGGGGCCACCATCTAGAAAGTGAGGAGGGCAAGAGAACTCCCAGGGGAGAAGGGGCCAGAGAGAGGACTTAACGTGTCTAGATAAAGTTGCTCAGCAGCATGGCAGGGAGTCTCTGAGTCAGAGAACCCAGAAGGGCAGGAGCAGCCTGGGCCTCATGAAGGGCACTGTCATATTAATCGTTAACATCCATTGGGTGAGGTTTTGTAGGGTATTTAAAGCAGACTCTAAGTGGCTAAGAATTTGCTTGTTTGAGGTTTTTTTTTTTTTTTTGCGGTACATGGGCCTCTCACTGTTGTGGCCTCTCCCTTTGCGGAGCACAGGCTCCGGACGCGCAGGCTCAGCGGCCATGGCTCACGGGCCCAGCTGCTCCGCGGCATGTGGGATCTTCCCGGACCGGGGCACGAACCCGCGTCCCCTGCATCGGCAGGCGGACTCTCAACCACTGCACCACCAGGGAAGCCCTGTTTGAGGTATTTTTAAAATAATTGGATGTGTATACATTTGAGTTTGGTGCAGGTAGGCTTTTGAACTAACTGGTCTCAACCTTCAATAAGGAAATAACCTAGGGCCCCAACCTTTTTGGCACCAGGGACCGGTTTCGTGGAAGACAGGTTTTCTACTGACTGGGGCAGGGGCATGGTTTCAGGATGATTCACGTGCATTACATTTATTGTGCACATTATTTCTATTATTATTACATTGTAATATATAATGAAATAATTGTACAACTCATCATAATACAGAATCAGTGGGAGCCCTGAGCTTGTTTTCACTTGTCACTCACTGATAGGGTTTTGGTATGAGTCTGCAAGCAATTGATTTATTATGGTCTCTATTCAGTCAAACCTCTCTGCTAATGATAATCTGTATTTGCAGCCACTCCCCAGTGCTAGCATCACGGCCTCAGCTCCACCTCAGATCATCAGGCATTAGATTCTCACAAGCAGTGCGCAACCTAGATCCCTTGCATGCATGCAGAGTTCACAGTAGGGGTTTGCGCTCCTATGAGAATCTAATGTGCCGCTGATCTGACAGGTGGTGGAGCTCAGGCGGTAATGCGAGTGATGTGGAGCAGCTGTAAATACAGATGAAGCTTTGCTCGCTCACCCGCCCACTGCTCACCTCCTGTTGTGTGGCATGGTTCCTAACAAGCCATGGACCAGTAGCGGTCTGTGGCCCGGGGGTTGGGGACCCCTGACCTAGGGGACAAAATGCAGAGGCCATCTTTGGCTCATTTATATAACAATTCATCCATTGAAGGATATTTCCAGTTAGCAATTAGGACTAGAGCTTCTATAAACATTTGTATACAGATTTTTGTATGAACATAAATTTCCATTTTTCTAGAGTAAATACCTAGCCATAGAATTGAAGAGTCATATGATAAATGTATGTTTAGCTCAACAAGAAACTGACAGACTGTTTTCCAGAGTAGCGGTACCATTTTGCATTTCCGCAAGCAATATTTAAATATACTGATTGCTCTGTATCTTTGCATTACTTGGTGTTGTCATTATTTTTTATTTAACTATTTTAATAGGTTTGCAGTGGTACCTCATCATGGTTTTGACTTGCAATTCCCTAATGGCTAATGACGTTGAACATCTTTTCACGTACTTGTTTGCCTTCCTTAAATCCTCTTTGGTATGGTGTTTGTTCAAGTTTTCACCATTTTTAAATAGAGTTGTTTTCTTATTGATGAACTTTGAGATTTCTTTATATATTCTGGATATATGTTCTTGGTTGAACATGTAACTTGCAAATATTTCCCCCACTACTTAGCCTTTTTTTCCCATTCTCTTAATAGTATCCTTTTCAGAGTTAAAATTTTTTTTGAATTTTAAAGACGTTCAATCTGTCAAAAAAATGATTTTTCAGTGCAGGTATTTTGTAGCTCTGTTGTTAGGTTCATTCACATTTGGATATTTATGGCTTCTTGGTAATTTTATAATTTTTATAATTTTATAATGTCCCTCTATCGTTATATAAAGACTTGGTGATTTACTTTGATCTGAATTCTACCTTGTTTGATATTAATATACTCACTCCAGCTTTCTTTTTTTTTTTGCAGTATGCGGGCCTCACTGTTGTGGCCTCTCCTGTTGCGGAGTACAGGCTCCGGACGCGTAGGCTCAGCGGCCATGGCTCATGGGCCCAGCCGCTCCACGGCATGTGGGATCTTCCCGGACCGGGGCACGAACCCGTGTACCCTGCATCGGCAGGCAGACTCCCAACCACTGCACCACCAGGGAAGCCCACTTTCTTTTGATTAGTGTTTGCTCTGTATATCTTTTTCCATTATTTAACTTTTAAAATTTATTTATTTTTGGCTGTGTTGGGTCTTCATTGCTGCGTGTGGGCTTTCTCTAGTTGTGGCGAGTGGGGGCTTCTCTTTGTTGTGGAATGTGGGCTCTAGGTGCATGGGCTTCAGTAGTTGTGGCATGCAGGCTCAGTAGTTGTGGTGAATGGGATTAGTTGCTCCATGGCATGTGGGATCTTTCCAGACCAGGACTCACACCCGTGTCCCCTGCATTGGCAGGTGGATTCTTAACCACTGCACCACCAGGGAAGTCCTCCATTATTTAACTTTTAACGTACTGATGATATCATTATGTTTGAAGGAAGATCCTTATAGATAACATATAATTGGATTATATATTTTTAAAAAATGCATTCTGACAATCTCTGTCTTTTGTTTGGTATGCTTAGATCATTTACCTTTAATGTAACTATTGATATGTTTGAATTTAGGTCTATCATTTTATTCTTTGTTTTTTGTTTGTTCCCTCTGTTTATCTTCCCTGTGTTTCCCCTTTCCTGTCTTCTTTTTGGTTATTTAAACAATTTTTATTCTATTTCTTGTATTGTGTTTTTGACTATATCTTGTATTTTTTTTTAATGTGGTAGCTCTAGGGATTACAATATACGTTTAATTTTTCACAATCTATGTAGACTCAATATTTTAGCACTTCATTTGGAATGTATAAATCTTACTACTATATAGGTCTCTTCGTCTCCTTTATGTTGTAGTTTTCTTATGTTTCTTGTGTTTCTACACTCTTTGAAAACTCCATTATAAAATGTTGTTTTATCTTCAACCATAAAACTTATTTTAGAGAACTCAAGAGAATATGTTACCCTACTTCTTCAGATATTTTCAATTTCTGTTGCTCTTCTTTATGCTCTTTGAAATTTCTTTCTGGTAACATTTTCTTTATGTCTGATGAACTTACTTTACCAATTCTCTTAGAGTAGATCTGCTGGCAACGAATTCTCTTAGTTTTCCTTCAACTGAGAATGTCTTTATTTCACCCTTTTTTGAGATATAATTCACATATCACAAAATTCACCTTTTAAAACCTTTTAAAAACTTTGGTGGTTTTTAGTGTGCTTACAAAGTTGTGCAACCACCACCACTATCTGATTCTAGAACAGTTTTATTGCCCAAAATAAGCCCTGTACACATTAGCAGTCACTCCCCACTCCCCTCTGCCCCCAGCCCTTGGCAACTAGTAATCTACTTTCTGTCTCTATCAACTTGCCTATTCTGAATAGCTCATATAAATGAAATCATAGACCATGTAATCTTTTCTACCTGGCTTCTTTCACTTCACAAAATGTCTTTTACGTTCATCTATATTGTAGCATGTATCAGTATTTAATTACTTTTTATGGCTGAATAATATTTTATTGTACAGATGTAACACATTTTGTTTTGATCCGTTTATCAACTGATGGACAGTTGGGTTGTTTCTACTTTTTGGCTATTATGAATAATGCTGCTGTGAATATTCATGTACAGGTTTTTATGTGGACATATGTTTTCAGTTCTCTTTCAGTTTTATGTGGACATATGTTTTATGTGGACATATGTTTTATGTGGACATATGTTTTCAGTTCTCTCTTGGGTATATATGTAGGAGTGGAATTACTGGGTCATATGGCAACTCTATGTTTAACATTTTGAGAACTGACAAACTGTTTTCCAAAGTAGCTGCAAAATTTTACATTCCTTCAAGCAATGTATGAGTGATCAAATTCTCCACATTCACCAACATTTGTTATTGTCTGTCTTTTTTATTACAGCCAGCCTAGTGGGTGTGAGTTGGTATCTCACTGTGGTTTTCATTTGCATTTCCTTAATGACTAACACTGCTGAGCATCTTTTCACATTCATCTTCGTTTCTGAAGGATATTTTTCCTGGATATAGAATTGATGGTTAACAGTTCTCTTATTTCAGCCTTCATGAGATGAGATGAGAAATTCACTGTTGTTTGTATTGTTTTCCCTTTTTAAGTGATGCATCATTTTTCTCTGACTACTTTAAGTATTTTTTCTTTGTCTCTAGTTTTCAAAGTTTAATTTTGATGTGTGTGTGTGTGTGTGTGTGTGTATGTGTGTGTGCATCAGTTTGAGTTTTCACTGTTTGGGGTTCTCTTAGATTCCTGGATCTGCAGGTTTATGGGTTTTGGTTTTTGCCAATTGGGGGAATTTCTATTCATTATTTCTTTAAATATTTTTTTCTGCACTGAGTGCTACATCCTCTTCTTCTAAGACTTAGATAACAAATCCTAGACCTTTTATTTTTGTCCCTCATGTTCCTTAGACTCTGTGAGTTTTTAAAATCAATATTTTTTTCTCTGTTGTTCAAACTAGATTCTATTGATCTAGCTTCAAATTCACAGATTCTTTTCTCTGTCATCTCCATCATGCTTTTGAACATATCCAATGAGTTTTAAATTTTCATATATATATTAGTTCTAAAATTTCTATTTGGTTCTTTTGTGTTTCTTATATATTACTATATATGTTTTCTTTTATTTTTGATTGAGACTTTTGTATCTTTTTAAGAGTATTTGCCCTTACTAGTGTGATCATTATCAAAGTCTTTGTCAGATAAATTTAACTTCTGTGTTGGAACATTTCATTGTTGAGTGAGTTCCAACATCTCACTGTTGGCATCTGTTTATTGCCTTTTCCTATGTGATTTGAGATTTCCCTGGTTCTTCATATGTCATATAATTTTATATTGTATCCTGGACATTTTGAATACTGTGTTATACAACAATGGCCTTGTTTATACGTTATGGAGGACACTGATCTTTTTGTTTTAGCAGGCAATCAACCTGATTGGGTTTTGGGTATAAATTCTGAGCAGCCTTCTATGGGGTGTGGTTTCAGTATTAGTTCCAAAGCTTTTGTAGTCTTATTAGGATTTGTCCCACATGTGTGCCACCCAGTGGCAGTCTGGGATATGGGGAGTGTTCTCTCTTATTCTTGGTGGGCTGTTTAGAATCAGAATCATGCATGCATAGCTTATGATCCCAGGAGTTCATAAATAACTTAATGACAGTTTCCCAAGCTCCTCCCACTCCACAATCTCTCTGGTACCTTTTAGTTCTCTGGGACACTCCTGTTTACTCCTCCAGCCAGAAATCTAGATTTTTATTTACCTTGCTTTCACACTCACTTTCTGAAACTACGTCCATGACTAAGGTCAACCAGTTGGGGAGAGAGAGGGAAAAAAAATAAGAGGGATGTGCACCACCTTCTTGGGAATACACCTCTTCTGCTTGTATAGGAAGGCTCTTCTTTCTCAGAGTTTCAAGCTCCTGAGAGTCCTGGCTGCAACTGCCTTCATACTAGGAGACACGTTTCCTTCCTTTGAGCCTGAACCAGGGGATTTTCTTTGTGCTCTTTCTGTCCATCCTACTTCTACTTCTAGATTTCAGGTTGCCTTGAGTTTAGGCCAGGAGATACCAGAGAGAAAAATATTTATGAATGAAATATTGAATAAAAACTGAGACACTTAACACCTTATGTTAAACATGACTTTAGTAAAAATGCTTTAAAACTTTCATCATTAAGTATGATGGTACCGTAGCTTTTAAAGTAAATACTTTAATCAAGGCATTATTCCTAGTTTGCTCATAGTTAAGAGATGTTTTATCATGTGTATAGACTGAATTCTATTGAATGCTTTTCTTTTAACCTATTGAGATAATGATATAATTTTCTTATTTGTTAATGTGGTGAGTTATTTTAATAGATTTTCTGAGTTGAGCCCTTTTGTATTCCTGGGATAAAGATACTCTTAAATTAGACATAGATGGGATGATAAAATTTATTCCAAATTTTACATAAAAATGAATGAACTAAACATGATGGTTAATTTTAAGTGTCAACTTGACTAGATCACAGAGTGCCCACATATTTGGCTAAACATTATATATTCTGAGTGTGTTTGTGAGAGTGTTTCCAAATGAAATTATCATTTGAATTGGCAGACTTAGTAAAGTAGTTTGTCCTTCCCACTGTGGGTGGGCATCACCCAACCACTGAAAGCCTAAACAGAACAAAATGGCAGAAGAAGGAAGAATTCAGTTCTTCCTGCCTGAGTGCTGAGCTGGGACATTGATCTCTTCCTGCCCTCAGCACTCCTAGTTCTCAGGCCTTCAGACCTGAACTGGAATCTACATCATTGGCTCCCCTGGTTCTTATGTCTTTGTACTCAGACTGAATTACACTGCTAGCTTTCCTGGGTTTGGGTCTCCTCCTTGCAGATTGCAAATCGTGGGACTTCTCAGTCTCCATAATTGTGTGAACCAATTCCTTATGCCTCTCTCTGTCTCTTTCTATATATGTAACAAAGAAGAACAAACCTGAAATACACATGACAGCCTATTCTCAAGGCTCTGCCTCCCAAGCTTAACCTTAAAGTTATAACACTCTTCATTCATATACAGACTAAAAAGTTGTGGAGCAGAGAATATCATTTGTCATGTTGGAGGTTTACAGGAACATTGTGACCTGACCTATGTGGACAGGTGCAAGAACAAAGGAGTGAAAAAACCAAGAAGTTTGCAACAACCAGCCACGCTTCCTCCCCTCTTAGTGCAAAAGAAGCCTGGATTCTAACTGTAAGATGGTTCTTTGGGACACTAGTCCACCATCTTCTTGGTTTGCTGGATTTCTGAATAAAGTCGCTGTTCCTTGCCCCAGCACCTTGTCTCTTGATTTATTGGCCTGTCATGTGGTGAGCAGTATGAGCTTCGACTAGGTGACACACACACACACAATTTGTTCTGTTTCTCTAGAGGATATTGACTAATACAGCCAGTATCACATTGGTGGTCTTGGTGTATTAAAGTTTTTAGTTCAGAGGGTTTTACAATTATATTTTTCACAGCTTTCATTAGTTGTGTTTTTACTGGAGCTTTAAATACAAAATGTTGCTTTTAATATGAAACTCAAATCAAACCTTATCTTTTCCCTAAGGTTGGTTAGAAGACATGAAACTGGGCTGCTCTTCATGTTGCTGGACATCTAACCAAGATAGGCAGCTGCCAATAAGGGACAAGGTCTTAAAAAGGCACCCAAGAGACCTCTGTTTTTGGCTATGACAGAATAACTAGTACTAAAGTTGCCCTCCCACCAAAAACTACTATAAAATTGGACAAAACATATGGAGCAACTGCTTTCAGGCACTGAACAACACAGAGTACATATGTAACCAAGCAGGACCCTATGGGGCGTTCCTGGGACAGACCCCTCCCTCATATCCTCTGCTTTAGCTCCTCTCCAAAGTACCCAGATAATAGTATCTGATGCATATTTCCTGAGTTTTTCAGATGCTAAAACCAGCACCAAATGGAAGAAATTAACTACTTGATAATCTGAGCACATAGACCCCAGACCTTCTGATGCCTAAGGATTGATCACCTTCAACAAATCAGAGAATTGTGCACGAGCTGATCACTTACCCTGGGATGCCTCTCCCCAATCTTGCCTTTAAAAATGCTTTGCCAAAACCCTTCATGATGGTCGGGGCCTTTTTGAGCACGAGCCACCTGTGCTCCTTTCTTGGCCCAGCAAAAAACCTTTCTCTGCTCCAAACTCAGACGTTTCAGTTTGTTTGGACTCACTGTGCATTGAGCACACAAACTTGCATTTGGCAACACAGGACTGTGATCTTTGAGAGAAGGGAAACACACAAGTTGTGCACAAAGAGTGACCCAGCTTTCTTCCTCAGGGCCTTTCTTGCTGCAATACAGCAAAGTGGAGCCCGAGGAAAAGCAGTGATCTTAGCTGAGGATACAGAGATCAGAGTTCTGGACTATTGAAGTGCCTGAAATTTATAAGGGAGGGTACAAGAGAAGAGGGAGCTGAGCAGATGGGGGCCATGGAAGTTTAGGAATTTGTGACTCCTTGGCAGATGCTAGGCTCTTGGCAACAGGGACATTTAGTCCTATCTTTGCTGTCCTCTGAAGTTTCCCAACCAACCATCAGCTAAATTTTCTGGTCCTCCATGGGGCAGGCCATGCTGGGACCTTCCTTCTACCCTTCACAGAAGCGTTACTCAAGTTCTCCCCAGTCTGCTTAACCACACTGCCATCCAGTTCGTAGTGATGCTTCCTGAGAGGTGATCTTCTTTGATGCTCTCATAGTCTTCCTGTTACACTTTTTTTTTTTTTTACCAAAATTATCTGAGCTATTAGTTTCCTTAATGAGACTTTGTCACCATCTTGCCTGAAAGAGCGTCTCTCTGTCCACTTACCCTGTTTTGTTTGTCTTCATGGCACTTATCAATATCTGACATTGTATTATATGTTTACATAATTTTTTATTATCTATTTCCCTAAATAGAATTAAGTTCCACAAGTGTAGAGTTTTCATTCTAGTACCTGGTGTTACAATAGAGCCAAACAGATATCCAGAACAAATAAATGTCCTTGTTGCTTAAGCCAGTTTTATTTGGATTTTTGGTTTCTTTCCATGAAAAGAGTAATCACTGATGCAATCAGCAAAAACTAGGCAGAGGAGACCCCGGCCTTCATGCAAAATGGTGGATGTAGATTTTGGGGGGAGGAGTCTCTTGTCTAATTCTACACACCAGATGTATTTAAACCTTAACTCTAACCTAGCTCTGAACTCTTTCTTCCTCTCTTCTCCCCCAATATGCTAGGATCGTAGAATTTTAGAACTAGGAAGAAGTTGGAATGTATGGAGAATCACTTGCTTGTATGACAAATGATGAAACCAAAGTGTTGTGATTTCAGGTGGTATACCCTGAGTTTCATACCCAATGGCAAAACTGGGACTGCCCCTTCTACTATAGCACCTGGACTTGATACTCTTTCTACAGAAGTGATCTAGCTGAGTGTGTTTTGCTGCTAATTCTATACCAGACTCCTGCTATCAGCCTGATTGCTTTCTGAGCATATGAGAGAGAAAAGTATGTGAGACATAGAGTCTGCCTAGTAAGAATCTGACTTACATTTTCCAACAGGAGGTCAAGGACTGCTGGAGGGAAGACCACCACCTGGTGAGCCTTCTCTTTGACCTCTGTGTCCAACTGGTCTCTCTCATCCAGTTAATCAGTTATGTGGATGGGCACTCATGGCTTCAAATGGGATATTTCGAAGTTGCCTGACACCTCTTGAATTTCTTGGCATGAAGAATGAATTAGATTACTGGGATAATGAACCATTTAATGACTTGTGTGTTGATTTATCAGACAGTGCTGGAGAGGCCAATTTAAAAATACAAAGTCATAAGTCACCCAGTCAGGGTGTGTGGTAGGCTAGAGGCTTGGCTCCCGGCTGGGTATTGCTGTGTTAATCATGATGATGCCGGGCCTAGCAGGAAGTGCAAGGATGTACATGCTGGGCCCTCTTCCTCTGGTGAGGTCATTCATTTAAGCAACAGTCATGTTTTTTTTACCATGTGCTGGGTGCTGGGGAGAGAAAATAACCTAAAAAGTCAGAATGTCTCCTTCTCATTAGGCTAAGGGAGCCTAAGCTTGGATCTCCTGGGATTCTTGGGGAAGAGTAAAAGCCAGGGAAGGGGGAGCTACTTGTGCTACAGGCAGCTGGGAGCTGCCAATGGAAGTGTCTCTGTACTTTGCAGGCAAAGCAGTCCTGGCATCATCAAGCCCCATGACTGACCTGGCTATGTCAGCCCCTTCCTCCACACTGAGAGATCCACATTCCACCAAGTGGTGCGAGCTCTTATTTTATAGTTGAAGGAACCACCTCTGAAATAAAAAGACAGGGAAATTCTTGAACTTAAGTAGTGTTAATATAGGTTCCATGCTCTTATTACGTGCATTGATGAGGCAGGTACTAGTCTAATTAATGATTAGTGATAAAGAAACGGAGGCTCGAGAATTTATGAAAATCCCTGTTGGCCACACAGCTCAGAGGGGGTGGAACTAGATTTAACTATGACCACCTGACGTGGGAAACTGGGACTTAACCGCAATGTTGGCTGCCTCCCTTTCTAGAAAAGGACTTTCATTCAAAGAGAATAAGTCATGTCTGCTTTTTTAACAGAAATAATGTTAAAGAAGCTGTGCTGGTAGCCCAGACCTGCTTTAAAAAAGAGAAACAGCCACAGCATTTCTAGTCAATGAATGAAAGGTGAGGAGCGAGCAACAAGAAAGCGTCAGCAAGGCCTGTGATGAGCCAGCCACTGTTAGACACTCCAAATGCATCATCTTCTTCTGTGGGAGAGATTTTCCTTCTTTAAAAATGTGATACCCCTCCTTGATGAGCACACTCTCCCATCCCCACCCCTACTCTTCAATCTGGCTTCTCTCTGCAACACTGTTCATGTTGAGGGCCCCCAATTACTTCCATGCTGCTGCTGGCAATGCACACACTTCAGACGTAGCCTTACTTGATCTCTCAGCAGCTGTCAACAATAGACCACTCATTTATTCGTGAAAAGTGATGTTCCCTTGACACCATTCTCATCTGATTCTCCTCATACCCCCTGGCCATCTCTTTCAGTCTCTTTCACTGGATCTTCTACTTTTTCCAGAACTCAAACTATTGCAGCTTTGTCCTGGGCTCTGTCTACACAATTGCTTTATGTCATCTCATGTAATTCTACAGCTTTCAATATCATACATGCTGATACTTTTTCTTTAGCTTTTTTTTTGCTTGTTCCATCTTGAGTTGAATCCGTACTCTATTTTTGGTCTTTCTTGTACGCTAATAAATGCAATTATAACCAAAACTGTCATTGAATATGCCTTTGGCCATATCCTACAGACTTTTATCTTTAGTACTCTCACTGTCATTTATTTCTAATTATTTGTAATGTCAGTTTTCATGCTCACTTTAAACCAAGATTTATTTCCAAATGAAGTGTTTATGATATCTAGTTTTATTGAATCCTTTCAGTGAATGTGGCCTGTATCATTTTTGCCTTTTGGAAACTGGTGGTTTATTTCTTTGGTCTAATAAAAGGCCAGTTGAAAAAAATGTTCCAGAAGTATGTGAAAAAAATAAGCAGTCTGTTTACTGGTGCCATTCATGTTAGCAATACAACCATACAGTTAATTGAATTAGACACAGGCAATTCATATGAAAAGCATAAGAGAGAGATTTAAGTAATTGTCTTATTTAAATCCTCCATGACCTAATCTTTTTTTTTGGGTCTACTTGGTATCCTAATCTCTTAGAGAAGTTTTTAAATCTCTCACCAAGACAGTGCTTGTCAATTTATCTCATATTTCCAAGAGTTTTAGCTTTATAAATATCAAAGTTTATGCTTCTCTGGTCATAAGGTTTATGACTATTATATTTTCTGTAGGGATTGTAGTTTTTTTAATATAAAATATCTCCTTCCCATTTGACACTTTTCACCTTGAATTCTATTTTGACTGTTTTTAGTATTGCCATTCGTGTTTTCTTTTTGTTAAGAGTTTTCCAGGTATATCTCTATATATTCTTTAATTTTCAACTTTTTTCTCTCTCTTTTTCCCTCTATTTTTAAAATTTGGCCTGCTTTATTTTTTGGTAAGTAACATAGAAATGGATTTAAAATATTCCAATTCAGAAATCTCTTCTTAAAATGGAAATTAAATCCACACTTATTGTGATTAATGATTACTATCTTATTTTACTTAAAATACTTCCTGTTATTTGTTTTACTGTTTTTTGTTACTTTAATTATTTTAGTAGTTGGAAATTACATCTTATTTCTAATCTTTTAATGGTTGGCATTAAAGTATTTTTAAAATGACATAGTATTATACAAGAGTTTTATACATTTACCTAATACATGTGAACATAGATTTATTTTAATGTCCAGAATTAATCTCTACCTTTAGCCACCTTGAATGAACAAGACCTTTAGCACACTGTATACTCCCCCTCCCTCCTTCAACCCTAATACCCACAGTATTTTGAAATCATCTGGAATTTTAGTCTGTATTTTATTCACTTTTTTCTACATTATGCCCATGCTTTAAAAATTTCCATTCTTCTTGATTGCATTATGCCTCACAGTTTCATCATGGACAGCTACTTAGACTTAACAAGGAATGTTACTAATTTCCTTGCTCACTGCTGTGGCAGATTGTATTTTCAAAGATGCCACCACAGAGTCTCCCATCCACCATACTCTTCTTACAGTTAGACCCACATCCTCTCCTTGAACCTGGGTGTCCCTTTGTGAATACCTTGATCAATAGAGCACAGTGGAAGTGATACGATGTGACTTCTCAGCTCAGAGCATAAAAAGGCATTGCCCTTCTGCCATGTTGTCTGGAGAGGCTCACTCTTGGAACCAAACTAGCCCATGTGGAGAGACCACGTGGAGAGTCCATAAGTTTTGGTTGATGGCCCTACTGATGTCCCAGCCCATAGTTAGTATCAACCTGCAGACATCTGAGGGAAGATGGCTCCAGATGCTTCCAGCACCTTACCCACTGAATCACCTTCAGCCTTTGAGTCTTCATCTGAGTCCCCAGACATTGAGGAACAGAGGTTAGCAATGTTTACTGTGCCCTATCCAAATTCCTGACCCACAGAATCTCTGAGCATAGTAAAATGGTTGCTTTCCACCTCTAAATTTGCATCCCTTGTCATGAAGCAATAGTAACTTGACAGAATAACACTGTTTCTTGTATCCCCAGTGTCTATATTTCTTGATTAACTTTATTATAGCACACTCTCAAGTAATGTTTTTTTCAGAGATGATACATTGGTCATGAATTATATGAATTTTAATATGTATAATTTTAAACCTTAAACTTGATATTAGATATAGAATTCTAGGCTTAAAAAATTTCTGCTAAAACCTTTAAGGGAGTCGTGTCAGGATTCCCAGCATCCCATATTGCTAATGAGCAGTTTGATGGTAGTCAGATTTTTATTCCTTTTAAGGTAATCTGAATTTTTATTTTTATAAAAGCTTTTGAGATTTTGGTCTCAGTCCTTGGATACTGGAATCACCAGAATATGTATCTTCTAAATTTTTCTTCCTTTGGGGCATAGCTTCTCCAGGATTCTGGTTGGCCATCATTTCTGGGGAGATTCACAAGAGGAGATGAGTGAGACAAACTATAGTGTCCCCTGTTGGAT
The DNA here is from genome assembly GCF_005190385.1 of Monodon monoceros. NCBI lineage: Eukaryota > Metazoa > Chordata > Mammalia > Artiodactyla > Monodontidae > Monodon > Monodon monoceros. The sequence goes on from NW_021703766.1 coordinate 36,732,088, forward strand.
TGCTGAGACCATGAGTAACACTCATCATCTACATCCTCCACCACGCTTTCGGAATTCCCCTATCTCTTGGCGACACTAGCATTTCTACTGGTTGAAATGGCTTGCCTGATGAGGAATGGGAGGGAGGTAACCAAGAACCTCATCCCTTCGAAGTCTGAGACGTGGTTTCCGTGTCTTTAACAGACCATGGTTGCTATACTCGCACATTTACTGTTAAAACTGGATATGAGAATAACAAGAGATAGCCAAGTCTATCATCTGGATGCCAAAGATATTCCTCCCTGCCAGGGTTATGTAGCAGGAGTCCTGTCTCATGGTGGGCAGGGCCATCACCCTTGCCATCATAGTAACTGCTTCTGTGGTGGATGGTTTCTGGCAAGAGGAGCCCAAAGTAACCAGGTGGTAGCAGTAGCTTTAAGTTTAGTGGGACTCCGACTGTGTCTCCTTGGTGGAAGCATTTTCCCTATTATAGGAAACAGTACTTCTACACCCATGAGCCTAAAGCTGCATGGACGAAAGCACAAACACCCAAGTGATGTTGAACAGGGACACTCTTACTTCCATTTTCCTGACCCATGTATCCTACATCTGGGAACATAGCATCATAGAATGGCCATGGGTTTAAAGTGTACACCACACTTTAAAGGATGACATTCTCTTTGCAGAGTGTCATCACTAAGCTGATTCCTCAGCTGTACCTTTAAGAAGCCATTCCATTGCTCTATCACCAAGCAGCTCCTGATGGTGTGGTAAGTGGTAGGACACTTGGATGCCATAGTCATTTGCCCACTGCTGGACCATCTTTGCTATACAGTGGATCCTTTGGGGTGAGGTGACATTATATGGAATCCCATGTCAGAAGATCAGATGCTCTAGAAGCACTTAGATTGCAGTACTGGCTGAGGCTCTGTGGACAGGAAAGGCAAGCCAATATCCATAATATATGTTATTTCTAGTCAAGATGAATGTTGCCCCTTCTCAGGTAGAAGAGGTTCAATGTAATCAACTTACCTTCAAGTGACTGGTTAGTGTTAGTTTCCATAGCTGCCAGTTAGATATCCACCAGTGGTTGCAGCTATGCCAACCTTGGAGAGAAGGAACCCATGTTGTTGGGTCAAGTGTAGCTTCTACTTCTGCCACCACAGCTCTTCTACTGCTATCCCAATCATGAGCGCATTGCACAAGAACCAGGGTGGGCAAGGCCAGAGGCTGGCTGACACCTACTGGCTCAGTCATCCTGTCCACTTGGTTCTTTTTTGACTCTTCTGCAGTGAATGCTTTCTGGGTGTTAGCTTACTAAGATCCTCATAATCTATGGTCACTCTCATATGTCTATACAGATATCTCTTCCCCTGCTCTTCCAATCTTTCTCTTTCCAAGCCCTTAATCAACCAGGATCTTTTTTTTTTTTTTTTTTTTCCGGTACGCGGGCCTCTCACTGTTGTGGCCTCTCCCGTTGCGGAGCACAGGCTCCGGACGCGCAGGCTCAGTGGCCATGGCTCACAGGCCCAGCCGCTCCACGGCATGTGGGATCTTCCCGGACCGGGGCACGAACCCGCGTCCCCTGCATCAGCAGGCGGACTCTCAACCACTGCGCCACCAGGGAAGCCCAACCAGGATCTTATGATGAATTGATGCTGGGTCCACCGTTGCCTTGTGACTGGGTGAGCCTGACAGTCTAGCGGATGATGGGAACCTTTGGTTGTAAGGTCACTTAATGTCCCATGGTCAGATACTCTACCAGGAATCAGTAGCAGGCCAGGAGGTCTTTTTAAGTGCTCTATGGTTCTCTTCTGTGGATGGCATTTCTTTGCTCTGGAACTACAAGGGTCTGCACTGAAGCTCTTCTAGGGCACACAACATCTTTTCCTACCACAGATACATTTAGTACCCTGGATTCTGCCAGGTGATGTGGCCCAAGCAGGGCTGCTTATAGCACAGTCTAAAACTTCTGCAGATCTTCCTTGCTCTGGGTCACTCAAAACTAGTAGATTTTCATGTTACCCAATAAATGGGTCAAAGTAGTATTCCCAAGTATGGTTTATGTCATTCTAAAACCTTATTCTCTAGTTATTGTGCTTTGTTCCTAGTGGTTGAAGGTTCAACTTTCAATAGCTTGTCCTTTGCTTTTGAGGTGATATGCCAGAATGTCCCAGACCACTGGACCACAGACAACCTCACCAACAGGCCCTTGGATTTTCCTGGATTTTATCTCCTACCTTCTAGATCATGTATTTTAATGAAGTATCTAGAATATTTGCCCTCATTGCTCCAATAAGCAAGGTCCAGTTAATATTATGTCATAGTTGGGGCCCAGGGCAGGCAACCTCAAAATATGCCTCAATGGCATATTGATTATTTTGAATTAAATTTACTTAAGAAATGGCCAATACAAGAGGAACACTTTGACCTTCCTTTCTGTCTCCCTGGAAGCAGGAAATAAATCTCGTATGTGAAAGGTGGCTTCCCTGTACTGGGAGGTAGAAAGACATCCTTATCACTAGAGACAGGGAATTCAGGGCTGAGAAGACTATATAAATAAACCTTGTTACTTCTCTACTAATTTACTACCCAAGCCCAAATTTTGCTAAATTCTTTACTAATTAAGCACCCAAACCTAAGTTTCTTTGTCCTGTCATTTCCTCTCAAATATATTGTTTCTTTGTCTAAAAAATATAAAAGCTGCTTACTTTGGCCACTTATTAGGTCTCATTTCTAGAGACTTCCATGTGCATGAATTAAAATATGTTTCTTTTTCTCCTGTTAATCTGTCTGCATCAATTTATTATTATTCCAGCCACAAGAACTCAAGAGAAGTAGAGGGGGAAATTCCCCTCTCCTCCATCAGTATAGTGGGCCAATGTGATAATTTGTGGAATGTTCCTTCAGACTACATTGCAACAGAAAGCAGGATTAGCATAGCCCTGTCTGGGGTAAGACTGTGAGTGTACTGGTGTCCATCCACAAGAATGCTAAGTGCTTCTAAGCCTCCTTCATGATGGGTGTTGAAATAGTTCATTTGCCAAATCAATAGCTATGTTCTACGTATGTTATGTGTTAACATGTTCTAGTAAAGATACCATATCCAGCATAGTTATAACTAGGGCTGCTACTTGGTTAAATTTGTAGTTGTTTACCGTCATCTGCTGTGACCCATTTTGTTTTTGTACGAGCCAGACTTGTGAGTTAAATGGAGACCATGACTTCCTTTAAGTCTTTTAAACCTTTGAGAGTGACACTACTTTCCACCCCGCTCTTCAGGATGTGATATGTTGTTTTTTATTTATTCTTCAGTCAAGAGTTGGGGGATGAGGGGCAATTTCAGGATCTTCTTCTTGGTCTTTCCTACTAGAATAGCTTTTATTCCATAAGTCAAGAGCCAATGCGTGGTCTAAGCTACTGTTTGTGCTGTGTGCAGCCAGTGGTTCCCTAGTCAGGCTAATGGTAAATTCAGGAATGAGGACAATGACCACCATGTGGACCCACTGTGAGATAGAGTTGGACCAGGACTCCATTTAGTGCCTCATCCCATATACCGCTACTCTGTATCACATGGAACATGATGGCATTTGGGGTTCTCAGATTCTGTACAGGTTGATGGCCACTCTGATGCTGCCCAAGCTGTGCAAGAAAGGCCAAGAAGCTCACCAGAAAGTCATTCTGGGATTGCTCCTGCCCATAATTTAGGCTGTTGAGTTTATACACCATTAAGCACAGCTAAGATGATGTTATCCTGGAAAAATTTCACAACAGCCATTATATTCCTTTACCATGTCCATAACCTTTTAATTAACTCATATTTTAGTACTTTCTCTTTCTATATATCTATCTTTGACTCCCTTTTTCTGTTTTTCTTTTTGTGAAACTGCTAATCATGTCAGTCTTTTGGAGAACTCACAGAGTATAACTTTTCCCTTTATGTCTCTCTCTCTGTTTCTTTTGCTCTGTTCATTTGATAATGGTGTGGTATCTTGTTTCTCTCTGAGTCCTTGAAAATTAATCTAGTACTGGCCATATAGGGACTCTCTAGTGAAATTTGCTTGCTAGTGAATGGGTGTTTAATGAACACCGATTATTTACCATATACCCAGTGGTCACTGTGGAAGATACAGAAATGAATAATACGTGAGGAGCTCATAGTCCAGGGAAGGAAGTGCAGGGCAGCCTGGAAAAGGGAATTTTCTATGGTTGCAGCTGTAGATCCCAGTTTAGAGTAAAACTCAATAGAGAAGACATGACTGCTCCTGAGCCTTAGTCTCTGAGCCAATATCCACCAGATCAAATGTGATGAACCACTGGGGCGAAAGGGGTCCCCAATAGCTTTTGCAACAGGTCCCACTTTCCCAACATGTGTCCCCAGCTCTGGGACTGGGATCCCCTGGACACCTCTCTGGGCAGCAGGTCAGTTAGCGCACGAGGGTAGCTGTCCTTCTCGTCCAGCAGCTCCAATAGCTGGGCAGTCAACCAGCTGTTGCAGATAGCAATTGCTCTTTAAAAGGCCTTAAGCTACCTTTGTGACCATTTTTAACACAATTCGGAACAGCACAACACATTTTAAAACAATTTTACTTAACAGTTCCTTTTCTGTATACTCTTAAAAGAATGAACACTTTCTTTTTTTTAAAAAAAAATTGAGTGCTTGCTACTGAGAGAAAATGGAGAAAATGATGCAGCTTGACATTTGTTGCTAAGCCTAGGAGGTAGGAGGTGAGACACTCGAGCAAGTTCACTGCTAGTGCATAAAGCTAGGAGAGGAATTTATGTTCTTCCTTATTTCCCTCCCCCTCCTCTCAAGAAGAACATCAAAAAGGAAGAGGCAGTGTCACTCCTGTATTTAAAAATCCCCCAAGTGGCTTTCCATCATAATTGCAATACGATCTAAACTCCTTCCAAGATCTCCTTCCTAGATCTGCTCCCTGCCTGTCTCTTTGACCTCATCTCCTAAACCTCCTTTGTCTCCCCTGCTCTTCTGGCCTTATTCCTTTTTCTGGAACAGCTGAGGGGTATGCTGGAACTGGCTCGTGTGTGTTGTTTCCCAACTATGTGTTCTCGTGTACTCCTGCTGCTCAAAAGAGGTAGGAATATTTACACCAGGGAAATTGGCAAATGCTAGAAATCAGGAGCCCACAGCTCCACCCCTGCACAATGAGCCAACTCCTTTTCCTCCTTTGGTCTTTTCTCAGATGTTTCTTCCACCTGGAATGACCTCCCCTCATTTTTGTGTCCAACTCCTTTTAGTCCTTCAGCTCATGTACATACCTCCTCTGAGAGGCCTTCCTTGATTACCCAATTCTAGAGGAGCCACTCATTCACTCATGATCATATATACTGTTTCAATCCTCTGAATATAATTATCAAAGTAACTCTAAAAATGTTAAAAACATAATTCTCATATAAATATTATGCATGTGCCATCATTATATTTAACTCATTCATGACTAGGCTAGTTGAAAAGAGGAATATGAGAAAGTGGGATTTTGCAGTCAGTTCATCAGGGAAAAAAGGATTGCTAAGATAAAATTTCAAAATTAGATTAAAATTGGTTTTGTACTACAGGGGAATAAAATATGAAACTTTAGGGTTACTGTCTCTACTGGATGGAAAATGATTTATTGTACCTTAACAGTTTTATGAAATTGTAAAATGCCTGGGTCCTAATCAGTTGTTGAAATAGATGTCCCGTATTAAGTTCTGAATAATTTTTCTTACGTAAAAAGAGCATATCAGCTAGTAATATGTCTTGTTTCTCTCGACGCACTTTTATACCTATCTACCATGTCTGCCTCCCAACAAGAGGCAGAAAAAGAAATAAGCTTCTGGGCATCTGAAACAGTGCCTGGAATAGAGCAGCACTGAATATACATCTGTTGGGTGACGACTGAGGCTTGGTGCCATGGGAGGAAGACCCAGGGGTGAAAGGCTTCAGTGCCAAGTGGCCAGGGAGGAGCTTTGTATAACAGGCCTGATCTGAAAGCTGACTGGGCTCTAGAACCCCTGGCAAGCCACATAGCCTTCCTCAGTCATTTTGGAAACTCCTTTCTCTAGCCTGGAATCAGGAGGGAGTGAGAGAGTGACCCCAACGTACTTAACTTCACTGTACCTTGTTTTCCTCTGCTATGAAATAGGGGAAATGATAGTAACTTGAGATAAGATTTGGTGTAGAGATAATGATGTAAAATGCTTAGTGCAGGGCCTGGTACATAGTAAGCACTCATTACATGTTTGATATACATGTTTGATTTATATGGTATATATAGGAAGTAACAGTGGAAATTCAGTGGAGGCAGCAGTGCCATCCAGCGTGTGGCTTGGGAAGGCTCTAGGGGGTGAAGTAGGATCTAGGTCTGGAAGAATGTCCAAAGGTGGAGGTGGAGGTGGTGGTGAGTAAGGGAATTCCTGGTAGAGGGGAGCCGGAGTAATGAAACAGAGGTTGAAAGTGGACACCATAAAGGGGAGTTGTGAGACTGTCTGAACCTCAGCTCTGCAAATTGCTAGTTGTGTGACCTTGGTTGAGCGACTTAATCTTTCTGAACCTCAGTTTCTCCAACCATAAAATGGGGGTGACAAGGGTAAATGTAACTCCCTGGGGATGTTCTAAGGAACTAAGATGATACATGCAAAGTGATGCAGAAGTGATAGATCATTGAGAAATACTCGTTTACCTTGTTTTATCCTGCCTGCAGAAAAGCTTGATTTGACTCAGAATATGTGTTAGAGTTTAATGGGTTTCTTCTCACTTTTCTATTGATAATATATTTTTTTCCTAGTTTTTAAAAATTAATTAATTAATTTTTGGCTGCGTTGGGTCTTCGTTGCCGTGCACGGACATTCTCTAGTTGCGGTGAGTGGGGGCTACTCTTCGTTGCAGTGCGTGGACTTCTCATTGCAGTGGCTTCTCTTGCTGCGGACCATGGGCCCTAGGCACACGGGCTTCAGTAGTTGTGGCACATGGGCTCAGTAGTTGTAGCTCATGGGCTCTAGAGCACAGGTTCAGTAGTTGTGGCACATGGGCTTAGTTGCTCCGCGGCATGTGGGATCTTCCTGGACCAGGGCTCGAACCCATGTCCCCTGCATTGGCAGGTGAATTCTTAACCACTTGTGCCACCAGGGAAGTCCCTTAATTTTTTTTTTTTTATTGAGGAACCACGAATCGGGTTATTCTTAGTTCTGCATTCTTGCACCTATATCTACTTGAATTTCATTTACTGAAATTGAATTCGGACTGGAGAAATATTGTCAGGAAATAAAATGCCTGCTATGCCTCCACAGGAGGTGTTTTGATTTGATTTTGATCACAGACAAGATACCTTGTGTGCTTCTCAGGTGTAACCTCCAAATCCCATATTTTGAGGAAATGAACCAACAGCTACCGAAGTGATTTGCTTCAGTCACCTGGCTGGGTTTGGGTGCAAACAAAAATACTAAGAAGTTGTAGAGAAATTGAGAACTTTTTGGTGGTGTTTATCCTTACAGAATGCTATTTGGGCAGTAGAACCAAAAGTCCAGTATCTAAAGAGGGCAACCCTGTAACATTTTCATTAACCAAAATTCCCAGGTACTGCCTGAGCCTGGAATTTTCTCCCAAAGCAGAGCCTGAGATGAGGGAGGGCTTTTGTGTGTTAGTCGTTTTCTGTGGGAAGTTATCCCAGGAATATGAGGGTGGGGACTAAGGAGAGCAAGACAGGGAAGAGAGAAATCTTTCTCAAATAGAGGGATTCTCAAATTGATTATTACTGTGGGCAACTGGGGCTTAATCCTTCCAGGACCTTCTGAGGAACCATGCACGTAGAATGTGCCTCAAAAGATCTATCCAGGGCCATAGGAGGGGAGTGTCACCCACCAGCAACTTGAGTCCCCCATTGTTTATGGTTGCCCTTGGGTGTTAAGACCTTCCTAAATTCAGGCTAAGGTGACCAACTTGTCCCAATTTGCTTGGGGCTGTCCCAATTTCCAAACTGAATATCCTGCATCCTACGAACCCCCTCAATCCTAGAAAAAGCTCGATGGTTGGTCACCCTGGTCCAAAATGGCCTGTGTGGGTTCCTGCAGATCAGTGGGTGTCAGACAGTGAACTACTTCCAGGGCAGAAAGCAAGAGGAACACAGTGCAGTGGAGATAAGAAGTCATCAGGCTACACCTTCCCAAATTTGGTTGCAGCAGCAGTAGCTGGAGTAAAAAGTGGGCCATGTGGATGTGAGGTGGGCACAAGAAGTACCCAGGACACAGCCCACAGAGAGAGGACGAGAGTCCTACCTGGAGGAGAAGGTGAAGCTACCCACCCACTCTCTGGCATGAGGTTGAAGGTGTAACCCCACAGGGCAGACTGTGGACCAGGCGTAGGTACTCTAGGGGAGGGGATTTTTGACTCAAAATAAGGAAGAATATTGTAACAGTTTCCAAGTTATCAAAATGTCTTTATTGAAAAGATCAGTTGCCCCAATTCTCTCATGAGAAACATGAAGCCTAGGACAGGAACTGATGTGTCCCATGTCACCCAGGGGGTTGGAGCAGGGCCAGGATTAGAACTTTAGCTACCTGACTAGCCTGAAGTCAGGAGATGTGAGAAAAAGAATCAGACTACTTCATGAGGGAGAAGATTTCCTGTTACTGGAGTCCTTCAAGAGAGTCTAAACTTTTTGGCCTGACTACTGTGGGAGAGGGTTCATGCTCTGGGTGACCTTAAGCTGCCCCCTATCCCAGAATTTTGTGGTACAATGACACATCAGAGTGGAGTCTCCAAAAGTAAAATGTCATAAGAATAGTAAGGGGGAGGTAGATGAAGAGTTAGAATTAAATAGTGAAGATTCAAACACAGCAGGTGGCACAGCCCAATGCTTATTCCTTCCATTCTCTCTGCATTGACTGGATCAGTCTGTGCATGAAAAGTCTGAAGTGTGAGTGCATGTGTTTGTGTACATGTGTGTGTATGTGTGCATGTTTGTATGTGTGAATGCATATGAATGACTCTGTGCACGTCTGTGTGCATGAAGGTGCACGAGCAAGCACGCGTATGTCTATGCACATTTGCACATGCATTCATGTGTATGCAAGTGTGAGTTTGTGTGTAGAGGAGGGGAACAAAACGGAAGGGTTGAATTGGGTTCAGATAGCTGAAATGATTCAAGCTCCATCAAAGAAAAACGGAATCCTTTAATGTTGTAAATATTCAAATCTAAAGGCATTTTCAAGATAAACCTAGGCCAAATGCCTGTTCACAGATTTTTTCAAAAGATGCAAATGAAACAAGCACTTCAATTCTGAATTTTCACAAAGTGGATTTCAGACTCAAGCCCTGAAAGCCCTTTTTCCTGCTGGGAAAGAAAGATTTTCTCTGCAGTGCTCAGCAGTTCTAACTGAAGCTTGCTCTGTCGTCTGGGCCATTGGATAGTGAGAAACTAGAGTTTGAAGGGATGAGGGAATGGGCCAGGGGTAGAGACCCAGAGCAACCAGGTGTACAGGTTGGGGTAGGATTCACCCGTTCATTTTTTTTTTTTTTTTTTGTGCGTTTCTCTACTCCTTAAGGAGTAGCAGGCATGTACCACACATGGGCGGCTCACTGTGTTATTCTTGAGGCATCAGTTCAGTTTCTGGGGAAAGAGCTCAGATGCTGGACTGCCTACACTGCAGTTTCAAGTTCCAGAATTGTTACTTATGCTGTCCAGCCCTGGGCCTGTCTCAGCTTCGTGTTCTATCTGTAAAGTACGGATAAGAGCAGAATGCTCCTTGCTTGCTCCCCATGGGAGGTTAAGTGTGATCATGGAAAATAGAAGCTGTTTGTAATCTGTAAAGTGCTCTATTCAAAAATGCTTAGCTCATCCTGGTGGACACAGCAGCCCTCATTATTCTTCTCCCCACCCCCCACCCCCATTGGACTTTCAGTCCACACTATACACAATACAGTGTGGGATTTTGTGTTGTTTCCTGTGATAGTCTGTCTTCACAAGTATTGGAAGAATCTTGAGGCTAGGGACAATCTCTTTTACTTAAAAAGACAAAAACAAAACCCCTTCTTGTTCACTACCTAACTTGTTGATTAACTCTCCTTATTTATTTATTTTCGATTTATTATATTATTTATTTATTTTATTTATTTTTGTCTGCATCAGGTCTTTAGTTGTAGCACGTGGTATCTTCCTTGAGGCATGTGGGATCTTTTGTTGCGGCACGCGGGCTCCTTGTTGCCACGGACGGGCTTCTCTCTAGCTGTGGTGTGCGGGTTTTTCTCTTCTCTAGTTGTGGTGCGCGGGGTCCAGAGTTCATGGGCTCTGTAGTTTGCAGCACGCAGGCTCTCTAGTTGAGGCGAGGGACCTCAGTAGTTGTGGCATGCGGGCTTAGTTGCCCCGCGGCATGTGGGACCTTAGTTCCCTGACCAGGGATCGAACCCACGTCCCCTGTAAGGTGGATTCTTTACCACTGGACCACCAGGGAAGTCCCAACTCTCCTTATTTAAATACCGACATTTATGTTTTCAACATTTATATCATCCATTTATTTTCACGTGTTGCTAAGGGACACCAAAATTTAAAAAAAAAGGGATATTTACTGACTTCTCTATCTTCTGTAAAAGCATCCATGAGAAGCAAACAGATGTTCTTCATAGGCTTCTGAATGCTTCGGACCTTCGGGGCAGTCACCCTCACCTTGCAGTGATTCCAGAGGCTGAGTCTCTCCAAAATGGGAATAAGGTTACCATCTTGGGAGAGGCCTTCCTGGATGATCTGAAGCTTTTGGTGAGAAGGAGAGTGGCAAGCAGTTCCTAGAGAACTGAGAACTGTTTTGTGCAAGGAGAAGACTTAGTGATTGTTTTCTTTAGCAAGCCTCCTTAGCATTTTTGGTAGGAAATTATACTGATTTGGAGCTAATTAATTTTATTCAGTTTTCATTTTCTTACTGCTTTCTTCAGAAATATCTCAAAGCTCTCTTTTACTTCATTTGCCATCAACACTAAATCATCATCCCCATGACAAAATCCAAGATAAGCAGATCATGGAGGTTACCTCATTGGTTTAGAATCCTGTGGTAATTGGGAATTTAATGACAAGCCCTAGAGAGTCCAATCTGTTGCTAATCCAGGGACACAACCCGATACACACACACACACACACACACACACACACACACACACACACACACACATATATATAGAGAGAGAGAAACAGAGAGAGGGAGAAAGAGGGAGAGAGACCTTTTACAGCCCTCACAGCACAGATCACTGGGGCACTGGACAGTTTAACAATTCTTTTCAGTAGGGTTCTTATCACTCAGGGTTGTATTGTGAAGGTCCTGAAACTAAAGCACTGCATTAAGAAAAAGGGAGTAGTGTGTTCTGTGGCCATCCTCCCCCCTCCTCAAATCCCTCACCCTCTTGCCTTTCTCCATGCTTCACCTTATCCCAGCTCTCACTTCCCCCACACTGCATCTTGCATCTCTCAGCCTTGGGGAGGCTCACCTGAAGCTCAAGATAGTGTCCAGGTTGTCTATTGGGTACTGTACTCCACTTGTTAATTTAAAAAAAGCATTGTAGTTAAATTCTAATGTACTTGTATTAAAACAGATCATTTATACTTGTATTAAAACAGCAGTATTCCTTCTATACTATTTGGTATAAGACGTTGCTCTTTAACCCTACACTTCTTTTTCTTGATTCTGTGCCTTTTTCTTCTTATCGTGCCCCTTTACCTGCTAACTCTGTCTATTCTCCGAGACTCAGTTTTGTTGTCAGTTATTTCTGGAAGCCCCCTACTGATCTCTTTGGCAGCATCAGTCCTCCCATACTTCCTGGATGCATTGTTTTTATCACTCTAATGCATGTCACGCCATATTATCTATTTATGGCCTGTCTCCTTCATGCTACTGCAAGGTCAGGGACTATGTCATATTTATCCCAGTGTCTCCAGTCTTGCACAGGGCTGGCCATATAATGGAGAGTCAGTGAATGTTCATTAGATTGATACTCATGTAGCATTCTCAAATACAAAATGATGATTCAAATCCACAAAGTAAGAATGCCATTTTTCTTCTCACAATAAGAGAATTATGAAACTGAATTTACTTTAGCAGAGCCTCTGCTAAAGGCGCTGGTGTTCCCGTCACCATCAAAGATGCAACTTTCCTTTATTCTCACACATGGGCTCATGGGGGCTTTACGATTCCGTCACGGCTCACAGCTCTGTGATTGCAAGATCCTCTCTCGCATCCTGATTTCCCTCTAAGCCTACAGAGGATGACAGGAGGGGAGCTGATTGTAGAGAGAGACAGACAGCTGGAAAACACACTATCCTTCCCTCTCATACCACTCCACCTGGAAGCTAGATGGGGTGACTACTGCTATGTGGTGTGAAGGCATCATCTAACCTTTGATTTCACATCTAAGATCAGATTACTCAGATTCATAATGACCGCAGCTGGCTCAGAGCCTCTGGGAAGCAGATGGCATTGGGGTGTTCCCTCTCCAGCCTGGGAGATGTGCACTGCATCCAAAGCCTTGGTAAGGATGGGGGAGTCTTAGTCTGAGTTTCCCCAGAAGTAGACCCCAAGGCAAGGATTTGAGGGCAAGCAGTATATTTGGGAAGTGAACCCAGGAAGCACTGATAAAGGAGGTGGCAGTGAGTCAGGGAAGGGAAGACAGCCAACAAGGGAGAGTTAATGAGTCTCCATGGTGGGCAGTAGGAGTTTAATCTTGTTGGGGACTCCGGGAGACAGGGTGGAACTTGCACCTCCGGTCATTGGCTGGGGATTGCTCCTAGGGAGCTTAATTCCCCGGCATTTCTGGTCTGCCACATATGTGGGCAGAATGGGCTCCAGTGTCAAGAGGAAACCCTCAGGCAAAGGAATTCAGTCTGGCCAGTGGAGGTTGGGCTGGTGGGCATGGAAGTGCTCCGTGCCATGGGGCCTGCAGATGTTTGCTGCAGGCAGGGTGCAACAGCTCCTGGAGCCTAGCTGGCACAATGTCCTGTGCCAACCCTGACTCCCAGTTGGAGGGTTGACAGGTTTGCTTGCTGGCAAGGTCACTTCCAGGCCCTTATGCAATTATTACAAACAAACGGCTCCTTTTAATCTTAAATGGCAGACTGTCAGAGTTTACGAGAGCAAGGCATTAAAATGTTCTTGAAAAGTTTTTGATAATCTAGCTTGTATTTGGTCAGTACTGACATTAGGGTTTAAAAATGTCTCAGAGGGTTTCCCTGGTGGCGCAGTGGTTGAGAGTCCACCTGCCGATGCAGGAGACGCGGGTTCGTGCCCCGGTCCGGGAAGATCCCACATGCCGCGGAGCGGCTGGGCCCGTGAGCCATGGCCGCTGAGCCTGCGCGTCCGGAGCCCGTACTCCGCAAAGGGAGAGGCCACAACAGTGAGAGGCTCGGGTACCACAAAAAAAAAAAAAAGAAAAAAAAGAAAAATGTCTCAGAGCTCCTCAGTTGGCTTGATCTCTACCACTCCAATCTTCTGAAGAATAATTTAATAAATTGGTTATTATGAAAGCTCCACAATGAAATGCAACTGGATTGTGCAGTGCAGTGATGCAACTTCAAAGTGAAGGTGTTGCAGGAACCAGAGGTGTCAGAAGGCTGGCCAGTCTGCTCTCAGTTTAAAGCATTTGTCCCAAACATGGACTTTATTTATTAGAATAGCAATGAGGATTTATCAGGAATGCTAACAAAAGAGTTTTTGTGCTTTCCTTGCATATTATCCCTTCTTAATGATGAGTTTTGGGGGAATATTATACAAATGTTCAGTTGTAAAAGCTACTCCAGGAGAATGTTATACTTTTGCTTAATATTTAAGCATTTGCTAATCTTTGGGGACCAGAATTAACACTCAACACTAATTTTTTTTAAGAAAAAACTTCACATTTGCATTGCCCTTTATTAATCAGGTGAGAATATCAGTCAAAAACACTTTGTAAACTGTGAAGTGCTCACTCTCATTCCTCAGGCTTTAAATCTTACCTGACAGTTCAGCCCAAGATACGAGTCAGGTTGAAGATCTGTCTGTGAAGGTTCTGGGTGAAGAAATACCAGCTTGGAGAGACGACAGCAGCTAGGTGTGGGGAGTAACCTCCATCCTGGTAGGGATGCTGAGGAGAAATGGTCCATACTTATGGTTTCATTGATCCTGGGGGAGCTCGCTTAGCACAGAGCCAAGGAAGCAGCTATATTTCAGAGGAAGTCATGTGTAATTACACCATTGCTCTTATGCTGTTTTATGGTAGCTAAGAATACTGTAATGTATTTTTAATCATAAGCACATGCCCACAGGACCTAGAGAGAGTGACTGAATTTGAAATTAAAAACAAAAATCTAATAAATAAATCCAACCAGATTTTTTTCAAACACGTTGTTATGCTGTGGTGGAGTGCTGGACAAATTGTTTTATTTCCCCTCTTTGCAAACTTGCTCCTCAAATTCTCTTCACTCTCATTGTCTTGCACTTTGTCAATAATCATTTTCTTACAACTCTTTCTGACAACCTCTCCAAATCTCACCACACAATTACCGTCTGGCCTTTGCATTTAAAGGTGACAGAAACAAATACACAGCTCAGTGCAGCTCAGACCATGCTTGATTTCAAGATGAATCTTCCAAACTTCCTTCTTTCCTCCCTCCCTCCCTCCCTTCCCTCCTTCCTTCCTTCATTCCTTCTTTCACATACTTATTAAACACCCTCTATGAGCTAGGCATTTAGGTCTGCCACTCTGCCTAAACACTCAAGAGCTTGCTGAATAAATAAAGATTTGTTGTCTGGCATAGTTCTTCTGCCTCTTTGTAGAGAACATGGATTTGTTTGTCTGAAGTACAGGCCATTATTCTCATTTCTAAGTCTCTGTTCTGAGAGCATCAATATGGCAGTTTTCAGAATGAAAAAAAGAAGAAGAAGAAGAAGCAGGCCCTGTCAGTGATATTATACCTCTTAAATGACAAACCTGTAATTTGCAGAGGGAAAATGATTCCCTGAATGTATCTTATATCCTTGAGTTCCAAATTACAAAGTTCTTGCTGAAATTGGTTTCTGCCCAGGAGGAGATAAAGTCAGTCAAGAAGCTGGCTTTCTGATCAACACCTTGCTTCCACCGCAGAGCACGTGGCCCCAGCCCTGCCAGACCAAACAAGGAGCATTAGAGGCAATTTCCAGTTCTTGCTGAGACCTTCAGTGAACATTCCAAAGACAGGAGACAACAGTGGGCTAGAGAGGTTATTAATATCTTATTTTGTTTTCAGCAGGGTTTACAAGGAAGCATTCGAGGGAACTTGCGTATGCTGGTGGTGGTAATGACACGGGGCCCAGCTTGCTTTGCTATGGCATTTAGTGAGACCCAGACACACCAGTGACCAGGACAAAGGCATTATCTTATAAAATGAGAAGATGGCTATTGACTTGGATTAAAACTATTGAAACTGCTGATAAGCTTTGACTAATACTGAGTCTCTCAGTAGCCTTCCTAAACATCACTCGTTCCTGTTGGAGGTTTTCTGTAAAGGAGATGGATGGACTGAGGCTTGCTGAGTCTCTTATTAGCATTTGGAAGGAATCACTCCCTCCAGGCACAGGTTCCTCTTCTTTCCAGTCTCCCTGCACTGTCCCTCAGTGCAGTGCCAAGAAGCCCTGAGAGCCCCCTGGGAGGAGAGGGAGACAGCTTCACCCCAACTCTATTGACAAGGAAAGTGATCTCAGAGAGATTCAGTGGCTTGCTTCAGATCCCATCTGGTCTCTTGGGGCCATAATGGGCCCAGGAGCCCTAACTTGCTGTGCAGTTACTGCCCTTCTTGCCCCAGCACTCTGGGGACTGTCTAGGAAGCTCCTTTACAACTTTTCTTTGGGAGTGGCATGAGCACAAGCAACTTCCTCAAGGATTAAGAGTCTCTAAACTGCTCAATAACCTGGCCTCTTTGCTGTTTATTTAGTAAAGTCTGCCTTCTGAGAAGGGGAAGCTGAGAGCTAAGACGAGAGCAGGTGGTGCTAAGCTTTCCTCTGAGGCTGTTCCCTAACTTTAAAGCTATGAAATATTCAATGCTATTTTGAGAAGTGACCTTTTTAAAATTAAAAAAAAAATTTTAAGACCAGACTCTCTCTTCTTGTTGCTTTTTAAAAATTTAGTTATTTATTTATTATTTATTTGTGGCTGCATTGGGTCTTTGTTGCAGTGCACGGGCTTCTCATTGCGGTGGCCTCACCTGTTGTGGAGCACAGGCTCTAGGCACACAGGCCTCAGTAGTTGTGGCTTGTAGGCTTAGTTGCTCTGCAGCATGTGGGATCCTCCCGGACCAGGGTTTGAACCTGTGTCCCCTGCATTGGCAGGCGAGTTCCCAACCACTGTGCCACCAGGGAAGCCTCTTCTTGTTGCTTTTTAGATGAAGGAAAAACACTTAGGAATGCGGGCATGAGCTTGAACTTTGCAGTTTAGAAATGCTCTCAGAGAATAAAGACTTCCAATTTTAATGTTCCTTATGGCCTAGGAGAATTCTGAATTCTTCCTTGCCATCTTTGGTTTAGCAAAGTCACCAACTATTTCTACACACACACATACACCCCTCTACCTACCTGTTGTTTTTTGAGGGGCATGGCGCATCAGGTGGGATCGTATTTCCCCGATCAGGGATTGAACCTGTGCCCCCTGCAGTGGAAGTGCAGACTCTTAACCACCGGACCACCAGGGAAGTCCCTACCTGCCTGTTCTTGATTTTAAAATCAGAGCATAATTTCCCTAGAGTATATTGACGGTCACATGGCATCCTGGCTGAGATGCTGCCTTGTGATGTGCGAGACATTGTTCTTCCTTCCAGTGGGATCACTTGCATCCCAAGGAAAGGACAACTCTCGGGACTTTTCTTGCTTTCTTTTCTGCTGAGTAGAATGTTCTACATTAAAGTTGGTTGAGCCACCTTTACCCTTCAATGTATCAAATATTTCCCTCCTCAGAATTATCTTCTATTACTTGACAGACCAGCTCTTGGTGGAAATGCTCCCTCTGGCCTTTTTAACCTGTTCTTTGAACGCACCAAGCCTATTCTTGTTTCAGGGCATTGGCACATGCTGTTCCCTGGGCTCAGATCCCTTCTATCAGATTCTCAAAAGCTGAATCCTTTGCATCCTTTGGTCTCAGTTGGCTCTAATACTCACTGTCTGAGAGATACTGTCTATGACTGCCTGTGTCAGTTCAGGGCAGTAATAGAAAACTTAACTCAAACTGGCTTAAATAAGAAGGGAAATCTATTGGCTCACATACCAGGCAGCCCAGAGGCAGTGAGGGTTTCAGGGCTGGTTGACCCAGCAGTTTGATCATGGCATCAAGGCCCCAGATTTTCTCTAGCTTCTCTGCATCCACAGTGTCAGCTTCATCTCACTGCCCACCAGAATCACCTGGGAACCTTAAATGATCACCCCCAGCTTCTCTCTAACCAGTTAAGTCAGAGTCTCTGTGAGTGAGGGCCTGGGCCAGTGGTTCCCAAACTTGGCTGCACATAGAAGTACCTGGGGACTCCTACTCCCAACAAACATTGTGATTTAATCTGCACGGGATGTGATGTGGGCATTCCCAGGTGATTCAGCCAAGTTTGGGAACCATTGGCCTAGGCACTGATACACACATACATGCATACATATATTTCTTAACGTCTTTATTGGAGTATAATTGCTTTACAGTGGTGTGTTAGTTTCTGCTTTATAACAAAGTGAATCAGCTACACATATACATATATCTCCATATTTCTTCCCTCTTGCGTCTCCCTCCATCCCAGCCTCCCTATCCCACCCCTCTAGGTGGTCACAAAGCACCGAGTTGATCTCCCTGGGCTATGCGGTTGCTTCTCACTAGCTATCGGTTTTACATTTGGTACATTTTACTTTTCAATTCTTTAACAGCTTCACTGAGATATAATTTACATGCCAGAAAATTCACTGATTTAAAGTGTTTAGTTCCAAGAGTTTTAGTAATATTTGCAGAGTTGTATAAGCGTCACCATAATCTAATATTAGAACATTTTTATTATCTAAATAATAAATCTCTTAACTATTACTCCCCATACTCCTCTGCCCTTATTCTAGCCCTAGACAAACATTGATGTACTTTCTGTCTTAATAGATTTGCCTATTCTTGACATTTCATATAAATAGAATTATACAATACGCAGTCTTATGTGACTGACTTCTTTCACTTTGCATGTTTTTTAGGTTCATCCATGTTGTAGCATGTTATCAGTACTTTATTCCTTTATATTGCTGAATAATATTTAGCATATAGATATACCACATTTTATTTTTCTGTTCATCAATTGATGGGTATTTGAGTTTTTTTCACTTTGTGGCTATGAACAATGATGCTATGAACATTCATATACAAGTCTTTGTGTGGATATATGATTTCATTTCTCTTGGGAAGATACCCAGGAATGAAATTTCTGGATCATCTGGTAACTCTATGTCTAAAATTTTGAGGAATTGCCAAACTGTTTTGCAAAGCATCTGCACCATTTTACATTCTTACCAGTAATGTATGAGGATTCCATTTTCTGCACATCCTTTCCAACACTTGTTTTTGTCTGACTTTTTCATTATAGCCTTTCTAGTGGATGTGAAGTAATATCTTATTGTGGTATGTGTTTCTTTAATGACTAATAATGTTGAGCATCTCTTTTTGGCCACTTGTATATCTTCTTTGGAGAAATTCCTATTCAGATATTTTCCCTTTTAAAAATTTGTCTTCTTATTATTAAGTTCTAAGAGTTCTTTGTATATTCTGGATACAAAGTCCCTTATCAGATATATGACTTGCAAATATTTTCTTCCATTCTGAGAGCTGTCTTTTCACTTTCTTGATGGAATCTTCTGTAGACAAAATAATTTTCATTTTGAAGAAGTACAATTTACCAAGTGTTTCTTTTATTGCTTTTGTTTTTGGTCTTGTTTCTAATAAATCATTAAACATTGGCATATTTTACAAAACTTTCCCCTGTGATTCTAATATAAAGCCAGGGTTAAGAAGTCTTGCCATAGACTGTTTATAGCTTTCCCAACTCTCATTATTCTCTCTCACATTGCTATAAAAACAATCAAACCCCGGTACTGAATGTTGTCTGTGAAAACATCTTGTTTGTTTAGTAGTATCCTTGTTTATTTTCTGTCTTCTTCCATTAGAATGTCAGCTCCATAAAAACAAATACTTTGTGTGGTTTCCTGTTGTATTCCCAGCACAGGATCTAGCACATGGAGGCCATCAGTAGAAAGAAAAAAAATGAACGTGCCTAAGAGCTGATCTTCCCCTAGCCATCCTCTAGTACCATCCCACCCCAACTGGCTCCTTGTCCTTTATTCCCAATTTCTGTTGTTGTTTTACCACCCTCTTCTTCACCCAAGCCAGTGTCTGGGAGTTTTCCTCACCCTACTGCTTCCTTACAGAAAGAGTTGTAATTCTCCACATATTGCACTGCATTGCAATCACTCCTTTACTTTTCCATCTTCTCACCTTGCTGTGAGTTTCTTGCGGGCTGAGAGAGATGGAGTCCTCCTGGCTTTCTATCCTGAGCATTTCACTCAGCACTGAGCATAAGCAGGATCTTAACATGGCTGCTGAATTGAATCAGATGCTAGGGATGTGGAATCTGGATCTGTGAATTAGACCCTGTAATCACGAGCCCTTTTAACTGCAGCCCCAGGACTGTTCTTTTGCTCTGATGAGAGTTGAGTGACTGATTCTCTGATGTCAGTGACTGTGAAGAGGTGGAGAACTGTACTAGGGCTGGAATTTTGATGTGGAGGGAAACCCTCCAGCGACTGAGAGAACTGTGCATCTCTGTAAAGAAAATATCAAATACTCTTCCAAAACATCTGGTGAACTTCTTTGAAGTGACAGCAAGATGTAAAAATTAGCGCATGAATGAAGAATGTTCCAGTGATAAATGATCAAGATTAACCTCACCATAAGGCTCAGCCTTCCTGCGACAATGGAAGAACAGGGTGGATGGGTAAACTGGAAAGGCCGGGGAGGGCGGGAGTAGGGGGAGGGGAGCCATGTGCCTTGGAAACTGCAGTATTTCAGCATGTCAGGTTCCAAGTGGACCCTGGCAAAGATGAAAACAGCTGGCTCAGAATCAGAGGTCTGCTGCTCCCATTTTCTTTTCTTTTTTTTTTTTTTTTGCGGTACGCGGGCCTCTCACTGTTGTGGACTCTCCCGTTGCGGAGCACAGGCTCCGGACTCTCAGGCTCAGTTGCCATGGCTCATGGGCCCAGCCGCTCTGTGGCATGTGGGAACTTTCCGGACCGGGGCACGAACCCATGTCCCCTGCATTGGCAGGCGGACTCTCAACCACTGCGCCAACAGGGAAGCCCCCTTTGTAAGCTCTTGAAGGCCTATTTTCTTGTGTTTTTTTTTTGCGGTACGCGGGCCTCTCACTGCTGTGGCCTCTCCCGTTGTGGAGCACAGGCTCCGGACGCGCAGGCTCAGCGGCCATGGCTCACGGGGCCAGCTGCTCCGTGGCATATGGGATCTTCCCAGACCGGAGCACGAACCCGTATCCCCTAGCATCGGCAGGCGGACTCTCAACCACTGCGCCACCAGGGAAGCCCTCTCTGGTGGTTTTTAAAACACAGAGAAGGAGTTTATTTTGATCAGAATAAAGAAAATGATTGAACCAGGTAAACAAACTATTCTGCGTATGCGTAATTTCCACAATGTGATATTTAATTGTCACATTTTTCTCTCTACAACCACGTCTGTGATTGTAGGAGTGACTGGATGGCTCTGTGAAGCTGAGGTAGGGGCATGGGATGGAGCAGCTGTGGTAATAAGCGTGTGTTTCTGCAGACTCCCAGGGCTCTGTGCCAGATGGCTTCCATCCTTGGGACAGGCCAGAGGTGCTGGGAGTGAATGCAGCCCTCAGTCCATGATGGATGGGGTTTGGAGGATAAATACCCCGGCTCCCTCTGGGGACTGGAAGAGATGATGCTGAGGCACGTTCTACATGGTCTCACAGCATTTTCCAGTGACAGTGAACTCCAGTGGCCCACAGTTTGATGATATGCTCTTTATTGGCTGCCTTCTCTTCCCTGTCTCACTTCCATACTCCTGGGACTACTTCCCAGGCAATCCGTGCCCTCAGTTGCCTGTGTCAGGATTTGCTTCCCGCCTAAGACAACAGTATAGTGGAAAATGCACTTTGGCCCTTTTCCCTTGTGTCTGATGGGTTTGTTCGCCATCTCCTGGGGCATGAGGACTGAGCTTCCCAGGCAGAAACCCAAAGTCTCTGAGCTGTATGAGTGCCCAAGGAGACAAGGGCCGTGAAGTCGAGCCATGTAAAAATTAAATGAGCTTGCTTTCGACACCATCATTTGTCTCAGCAGGTTTCTTGAGTGAGCAGGGCCAAATGCTGTATGCAGCTTAGCTTCAAGGGTGACACGAGCCAGCAGACACTGCGGCTGTGCCTGTCTATGCAGATGTTGCCAGCGTCCATAGCTGAGCCTCTGTTTTATAATCCTTGCTGGCTCTTTCTGGGAGGAAGCAGATTTTTCTTATTGAGACACAAATAGAGAGAAAAAAAGCTTTTTGATTTTATTCATTTCCCTTTGGGATTGTTGGGTCTTGGATTATGTTGCTTCTCCCTGGACCACCAGAAAGAAGATGGAGTAGAAAGGGCTTTTCGAGTTTAATGCAGTCAAATAGTCTGATTTTTAAAAAGAAGCTGGAAAGTTGGATTTTTATGTGAAATCCCTTCATTTTAAAATGTTAGCTCCTTTCTCCTTCCTCCCTCCCTTCTGTTCTTCCTAAACTGTACAGGCCAAGACAGAATCACAACAAAACAAAACAAGTCTGTTGGTTGACTCAACACTTGAGTAACCAGTTTGTGACCTCTGACCTATCCAGATACGTGGGAACATTGTGGAACAGTATAAGTGGAAAGTGAAAATTTGACCTCTGTGCAGTGAAGAGGTGTTTGCTGAGCTGTTTTCTCCACGCCCATGACTGTGCCAAGCCCTAGGATTCAGGAGCGAATGAGAAACAGTCCTGGTGTGCTGAGGTCTCTCATCTAGTGGAAGAGATTTTTAATTTGGCTTAAGCAAAAAAAGGGAAGTTACTGGAAGGAAGCTGTGAACCTGTGGCTCTCATGGAGCCCATGTTAAGCAAAAAAAGGGAAGTTACTGGAAGGAAGCTGTGAACCTGTGGCTCTCATGGAGCCCATGGGCCGCCAGGCCTCATGAGAACCTGGAATCAGGGTCTGGAAAATCAGGGCACTCTCTCTTGAACCCTCATAGTTTCCTAGTTCCTTTATCTCTCTCTCTCTCCCCGACACGCCGGCTTTCTCTGTCAGGCAGGCACGTGGACAGACATGGTCTCTCCATAACTCCTTACATCCCTCTTTTCTGATCAAGCCACAGACCAGGTTGTCTCCGGATCCAAATGCCCAGGAGACAGCATTGGGTGGTGCCACTTCCTGGTCCAGTCACATTCAAACATGGCTTCTAGGGATATATCCCTTTGGGTTGATGGGGGCAAATTTTCATAGAAAGGGGGCACTGTCATCTAAAGGGGCCTCCTACAGGAGAACAAACACTTCATTCATTCAACAAAGCATTTTGAGGGCCAACCAGTTACCTGGTGTTAATCTAGCCTTTGCTGGAGAGAGAGTCACATAAACACATCCTTCCCTTCCTTCAGGGAGCTTACATTCTCTTGAGAGTAGAGAGACAAGAAAAGAAAGAATAAAGCAGCTTGACACAGTGGCAAGTATCATGAGGGACGTGCAGCGGCTGTGCTGTAGAGAGTGATTGGGGAGGGGCTGTGGAGGGGGAGACCTGCAGCTGTGGAGGGAGGCCAGTCAGGACTGGCTCTCTGAGGAGCTGACATTTAATCTGAGATCTGACAGGTGAGAAGGAGCTGGAGTAATGTGGTCAGATTTACGCTTTAGACAGATGACCCTGGCAGGAGGAAGAAAAGGATTTTTCTCTCTACAACCTCAGGAAACAAAGCTCACTAATTCAACTTGCCAACAGGAAAGGATTTTAACAGGGTTGTATACCAAGGTGACCTTGTCATCTTCAATCAGCCCTGACTTATTTGCATCTTTAAGCAATAAAAATCCACTCTTACCTACGCAGTATTTTAGTTCATAACATATTTATTCTCCAAGCACTTCTTTGAGGTGGTCAGGGCAGAACTCTGCCTCCGTTTCACAGGAGAGGAGATGGGGACTAAAAGAGACTGTGTCATTTACCTCAACTAGTAGGTGAGGAACTAAGACCTTTTCCTCCCCCAGACCACTCTATCAAGTGCCTTGGGTCACATTACTCAGTAGGAAAGTGCCACTTCAGTCCAGAATCATGGTTTCCTCCTGTGATTCCTTGCAGTGGAATCAGTAAAAATGTGAGCCTGACTACTTTTCTTTTAATGTATCTCAGAGCTTAGCAATAAGACCCCAAAACCCTAACACTTTTCCCGCTAAAAAACCCTGCATGTCCAAACCTTGAAAAAAACTATTTTTTAAAAATACTTTTTTTCTCTCCAAGGCAACAGATTCTGATTCTATTGCTGCCATGTGTTATGTGCCTGCAAGCATAAGAATGGCCTACATATCATCTTGTTTCCTGCACATCCTGGTTTGTGTGCAAAATGTCACTGAGCTATACTTCAGAATCAGTCAGAGAGCTTCTTGAAAATTCAGACCCCTGGGCCTCTCCCCAGACCTGGCAGGTTGCGGTCCTTGCGGGGAAAGGGAGGCTGCCATGTGTAGGGTTTCCATGCAGAACTAGGCGCGGCATCCAAAGGGCTCCATCCACAAAAGCTGCAGATTGGTATATCTGTTTGAGCAATTTTCCACTAGATGGCAGTAAAGTTCCATCTGACTTCTGAAAGTTTTTTTTTTTTTTTTTGAAAGGCGTTCTAACAAAAGCTGCATTATTACCCCAATTTTCCAACCGACAGAGGCAAAATGTGCCTTGAGGAAGGGCAGGGGGGCTGTTTTCTGATTTGCACAAGGGTACCTTCTGGGCTAGTGGTTACTGCAGGCCTGTGTCTTAGGACAAAGTGCTGGTGAAAAGCCCCAAACCTATATTTCCAAGAGTGTGTCTTGAAGAACACAAGTTCCACAGGATTTTAATAGGTGTATAAACAAAGGCTCTGTGGGTCAAATATGCTTATGTCTGAGGAGTCTTACAGCAGAGACACAGACCCAGTTTGTTAAACCCAGGTTGGCCAGTGTGAAGCCATCAGAAAGGTAGCATTTCCAAAGTTACCCGACCATAACCAGTTCCTCAGGGGCCCTGGCACTGCCCAGAATTCTCTCTGGGAAACATTCTGTGAGGATTTGACCCTGGTGAACTGCTGTGAGGGAGTCACTGGGAAACTGTGTCTACAGACATTTTGCCCCCAGGAGAATGAGTTTGAGACAGTGTCCTTTGAGATCCAACTCTCTTTAGTTCCCAAGTTCAGATAGAATTTGGATAGGGCATTCAGATAGGAAAAGCTAGCACCTTATCTGAGCCTGTTGATTCCTAAGTTTTTTAGAGTGAGAAGTGGGAGTTCACACAGGGAAGGATCTACCTGGTACTCTTGGCTCTTAAGTTCTGATTGTCAGAGGTTGCAGACTGAGGGATACAGATATTCAGAAAGGAAAGGGGGCCACACTCCTCTAAAGGCCTAGTTTTTTGCATGCTTAAAATAGAAGTCTGGACAGATAGAAAAAACTGCTAATAGGCTAGCTTCCAACCTTTCCACAGTCAGCATAAACAGAAGGCAGGGGTGAGTGGAATAACGAATCATGTAGAAAGTCCTGAGAGGAGCCATCTCTCAGGTGCCTCCATCTGAGAAGGGGTCTGAGACACAGTGGGGGAGGAGGGAGGAGGGGAGGGAGAGGGAGAGGGATGGGGAGAGAGACATTCTTCCTGAAGCTTTTTATTTTCCAACTTGGAAGAGAAAGATCACAGCTTTCTGTTCTAAGGGGTATCTGGGAGCCCGTCAGGGATGAAAGAAGCCACCTCAGCATAGGTACTCAGACTTCACAGCCAGAGGCAGAACAATTCTTACTCTGAAAAGCAGAAAACAGAGAAGTGGGGGCCGGGGTCCTTGGGCCAGTCTTGGAAGTCAAGGGACTGGAGTATAGTTGTCAAAACCCAGCACACCGCAGGGAGGGAAATTAGAGACCCTGGTCCAAACAGAGCTCTCTTTAATAGGAGGGCCTGTGAGTGCCTGTGAGCTGCAGGTCTGTCAGGCTGGCCCTGCTGCCTGCCTGCCCCTCTGTCAGGTCAGAGGGGTTTCCACACAAAGAGTATCCATTGGTAAACCCTCTTCCTTTCGAAGCTGACTGTGAGTTAATCGTCTGGCCCTCACGCCGGTTTCTTATGAACAACAAGCACAAACCATATATCACACATTTGAACAAATAAAGGGTGAAATTTTATCCATAGGACTGTTTGGGCATAGAGGGGGCCCGAGCCTACCAAGTGTGTTGCAAATGACTGCTGGTCATTTTTGAGGTGATTTTTAAGACAGGTAGACAATTGTACAAATTTTAATAGCTGTGATTTATTTTAATGTGAATTAAAAATATATAAAGCCTATGACTTTTTTTTTTTTTTTTTTGCGGTACGCGGGCCTCTCACTGTTGTGGCCTCTCCCGTTGCGGAGCACAGGCTCTGGACGCGCAGGCTCAGTGGCCATGGCTTACGGGCCCAGCTGCTCCGGGGCATGTGGGATCCTCCCGGACCGGGGCACAAACCAGTGTCCCCTGCATCGGCAGGCGGACTCTCAACCACTGCACCACCAGGGAAGCCCCAGAGAAGCTGTTTTAAAGTCCTTGTGTTCACTGGCTCTGTCATTTCTGAATCTGTTTCTTTTTTTTTTTTAAGAGATCTTTTTAAAATTTATTTATTTATTTATTTGTTTTTGGCTGCGTTGGGTCTCTGTTGCTGTGCACAGGCTTTCTCTAGTTGTGGCAAGCGGGGGCTACTCTTTGTTGCAGTGCACGGGCTTCTCATTGCGGTGGCTTGCCTTTGTTGGGAGCACGGGCTCTAGGTGCACAAGCTTCAGTAGTTGTGGCACACGGGTTCAGTAGTTGTGGCTCACGGGCTTACTTGCTCTGCGGCATGTGGGATCTTTCCGGAGCAGGGATTGAACCTGTGTCCCCTGCATTGGCAGGCAGATTCTTAACCACTGAATCACCAAGGAAGTCCCTCTGAATCTGTTTTTATTAAATGGTTTTTATTCTAATTATTCTAGTCACATTTTCTTTTTTCTTTGCCTGTCTAGTAGTTTTTCCTCCAACTTTTTATTATGAAAAAATTTAACATATACTCACCACCTGGATTCTACAGTTCACATTATATTATATTTGCTTTATCACATATCTATGTGTAATAATTTTTAAAATAATGCTGGACATTGGGAATTTTACGTTCCTGATTGCTGGATTTTGTTGTCTTTCTTCAGAGGATGTTTGATGTAGTCTTGGCAGTTAAGTTACTTAAGGACTACTTGACCCTTTAGAGACTGGTGAAGCTTTGTTAGGTTGGGCTTAGAATAGCGTTTCCCTGGACTAGTTTATCTCTAGTACTAGTGCATGCCCCTCTTGGCTTCTGACTGAACACCCTGCATGTTCAGCAAAACTCTCCCCTCTTCCTGGTGGAGCCAGAACATCCCCCAGCCCAGGCTGAGTTCCCTTGACACTCTATGCCCAGCCTTGTGAGGTTTCTTCCTGCACAAGTGAAATTTAGTGTTTGGCAACAGACTAGAGGGCACCCCTATGCAGAGTTTTGGAATTCTTTGTGTAGCTTTGTCTTTCTAGTTCTCTGCCCTGCAAATTCCAGAAGGCTCAGCCTTCTCAAATTTAATCTCTGAAGAAAGCAGAAGGAATTAACTGAGAATTATTATATCCTATTTCAAAACTGTTGTATGTAATTATGTACAGTAAATTACAGAAATTATTCAGTGGAGTTCTGCTATCAGCATAAAGTTCCTCTTTACTAAGAAAATAGTGAAGACACTTGGCCTGGTATGGTTCACGTTTGTCTTAGTATGCTGTTTTGTTTAAGTTCTGCAGCTCTTCCTCTGTGTCTCTCATTCTTCTTATCTCTTATACCCTTTTTTTTTTTTTTTTGCGGTACGCAGGCTTCTCACTGTTGTGGCCTCTCCCGTTGCGGAGCACAGGCTCCGGACGCGCAGGCTCAGCGTCCATGGCTCACAGGCCCAGCTGCTCTGCGGCATGTGGGATCTTCCCGGACCGGGGCACGAACCCGTGTCCCCTGCATCGGCAGGCAGACTCTTAACCACTGCGCCACCAGGGAAGCCCATCTCTTATACTCTTAATTCTGAATGTCTCCTTATGTTTGGGCTTCTCTTTCCTTCTTTTCTTTAAAATTTTTTATAATAAAAAGCTGAAAGAAAAAAATATATATATAATGTATATATATGTTTTATATATAAAAGTAGAGAGCATAGCATAACTACTCCCACAATTTCATCACCCATCTTCAACATTTATCAATAGTTGAAGGCTCTTACTCCTAATTACAGAGTACTGTCAGATTTTACATCTACAGTTCCTCTAAGGCAGTAGTTGTTAACCTTCGCTGCATATTAGAATCACTGGGGAAGCTTTAAAAAAACCTCTATTCCTAGGCCACATTCAAGACCAACTAAATCTGGACCTCTGGTGGTGGGACCCTGGAATTCTTAGTTTATAAATCTCCCCAGGGGATTCCAGTGTGCAGCCAATGTGGAGAGCCGCTACTCTATCATCTTATGATGGGTCTCCACCAGCTGCACCCCCACGGAGGTCTTGCTGTCTTCCATTAGGGAATGGTGAGAGCTGTCAGCTGGCCCTTATCATGAGGGGTGGCAGAGTCTGGCTGTGCTTGTGGAAGGCTTAACTCAGCTCCGCTCTGTGACTGAGTACCTTCTGCTTAGGTGTCACTGGGTGCTATCCTCTATTGACATGATGGGCGGGAGAAGGGGTTGTTCAGCCCTTTGTGGTGGGAACTGTTACTCCCAAATTAGATTTGGATTATGTTAGGGAGAAATCTAGAGCGTTTTTGATTAATGCAGTCAACAGCCTCTCCAGCAGCTTGGTGCTACTGACTTTTGGTCATTCCTTCATTTTACTTTGAGTCTTACAGTAACTGCGTGAGGTATGTATCATTTCATAGATGGGAAACAAGGATGCATGGCATTAGAGAGCTGTGCTCAAGGTTATGTGCCTTGTTAGTAGGCCCCAATCCAATGCTAGTTCCCAGGGTTTTTCCCTCTTACCCCAGTGCTCTCCTCCTCATGTGGAGTATCTCTTCTGGACAGGCTATGAGCATGCTGTGGATTCTGGGAGGGAACATGGAATATTACAGGGTAATCATAGTACTCAGTGCAGGAATTTCATTCATGTGGCCATGAGTTCTCCTAACTCAGGGCTATCTCAGTGAAATATCTCTACTGCTAGTCATACCAGGCCTGGTGGGATTTAGGGGAAAATGTCAAATAAATTTAGAGAAAGAAGATGGCCGTATCAACGTTGACAGGAGGGAGAAGCATGCTCACACACTGCTGTGGGAGAGTAAATTCAGCCACTTTGGAAGGGAATTCAATGGCATCTGTTAAAATAAATGTGTAAGCTTCATGATGCAGCAATTTCATTTGTAGATATCCACTCTAGAAAAACACTCACTGGTGCCTGGGTAGGAAATATAAGCAAGGCTTGTTTGTAATGAAAAATTTGAAACAAGTTAAATGTTTCTTATTGTAGAATTACTAAGAACTTAATGTTAAATAAATAATGGCATAAAATTGCTGTGAAATACTATGCACAAGTTAACAATAATAAGTAGATTTGTGTGCCCTCATATAGAAAGATGTCTAAGATAACAGCGTAGAGAAAAAAATGAAAGTTGTAGAAATGAAAGTACAACAAAAATCATTTACATAAAACAAAACAGGGCTTCCCTGGTGGCGCAGTGGTTGAGAGTCTGCCTGCTGATGCAGGGGACACGGGTTAGTGCCCCGGTCCAGGAGGATCCCGCATACCGCAGAGCGGCTGGGCCTGTGAGCCTTGGCCGCTGAGCCTGCGCGTCTGGAGCCTGTGCTCCGCAACAGGAGAGGCCACAGCAGTGAGAGGCCCGCGTACCACAAAAAAAAAAAAACCAAAAAAAAAACAAAAACAAAGGTGAAATAAAATAACATATATATGTAAATGCATTAGAGAACTTCTGGAAGGGAGATATATGTTAAATAGGTAACAGTAGCTGTTTCTGAAATAAAGAAAGGGGACTCGTCTTGGGGGTGGGTAGTGAAAGGGTACTTAACTCAATGTTTACTATGACCTTAAAAATGAATGTTTTACATATCTAAATGACCATGAGCTACAGCTTCCTTGAAAAACAAGTGAACACTCATTAAGCCAGCCTGGTCTTTTATTCAGTGCAGCCTGTAAGGGCTATGACATTGCCTCTTGAGAAGTGAAATCCTTTGGTGAACTTGGTGGAGCCTGTCTCATCTTTCCCCTTCCCAGACCCATTCTGTGTTTAATTTGGTTCAAGGGCTATCAAGTCATACTTGAGGGGATCAGGAACAATCTTGTAATTGTCTTGATTTTACCAAAAAGTCAAGTGTGATTCAGGAGGCAGATGGCACTTGACTTTTCCAGAGTGCTATTCACAGGGGTTCTTGGTTTGCTCCCCGTGCTCTCAGAAGGATGGGTGGGGAGCCACAACACGTTACGTACCTGTAGGCCAAGTTGTGCAATGAAGGAGTTGAGGTTCTCTTTGCAGTCTTGTGAAAACCAAGGTTGGGCTTATGACAGGGCCATCGGGAGAGCATCTTGCTAATTCTCATCATGCCATCCAGGCTACCACCCCTGTTCTCCCCTCCACCTAAAACACTCTCCCAGCTTCTTTCTGCTTAGCCACACAACTTCCAAGTCTTTGCTTAGTGTATTTACTCATTGTTTTGAAAAGTATTTAAGCTTCTTGAGAGCAGAGAATCTTGTCTGTTTGGGTAACTGAAGTGTTTTAAACACTTGTCATAGTACCTAGCACACTGAATAGTAAATGTAAGCAAACATTTACTTCATGAATGAATGAAATATTTATCAGATTCCCACTGTGCATTTGGGCTGTGCAATGGGGACACAGTGGTAATCACTCCCTGCCCTGGGGGCTCAGTATTATGTAAGAGCAATGCTGGTGCACAACCTGCTTCTTCAAAGAGAGGAAAGGACTCATAGTGCAAACTGAAGGATGAGTAGAGTTTGCCATAAGACATGCTGGGAAGGGAATGCCAGCAGGAGGAAAAGCAAGAGTAAGGGCCTTCAGGAAAGTAGAAGAAATCATAGAAATATAAGTACCCAGGGATGGGAGGAGGATGACAGGTAGCAGGAGGTGAAGGTGGAGACATGGTCAGGGATGGGTCATGCAGCCCTTGGAAGTCTTGAATTTTGAGTTTCCATAATGTATAATAAAAGGGCTAGTACAGGCCTGCCATATAGTAGACCCAAAATGAGATTTATTGTTGCATATAATTTTACTACTTTTAGAAACATTCCACTCTCACCTAATTTATTTCCACCCACAGTGACATCACCAGTTTTCAGCATCATCATAGTCTTAATCACATCATGTTATTTTTTTGTCTGCCCAGCAGATTTTTCTTTGGAAATCCTCACACCTTGCCACTCCATGTGATTTTGGTGGGCCTGTCAATCATATAGCTCGCTTTGCTCTTTTGGGGGTGGTTACAGCGTTCAAGACTGACCAAGAGTCCAGTTCAGTGTTTGTATTTGGGAGAAAGGGCAGGTGGCCCAGAGAGAGCAGTTCAGAACTTGTATGGGGAATTAACATAGCTGTGAGGGAGGAAAGGGTCTTTCTCTTCTCTATCATTACAATATCACAGAAGAGCAGATCCCAGCCAGGGTATGCCAGTTTTTCTCTTTGTTTGTCCTTCTGCTTCTTCTCTGCTTCCTTCTGTGAGAGCTTCATGTTTGGGAAGGTTCTGTCTGTGGGGCAACGGTGTCTTGGTGACCTTGTTTGCATCTCTGGATCCAGTCATGCCTGAAGCATGAAGTGGAACCACTGTATGTGTAGGAATACAATTCATTGCTCTAATTTATTTTGTATATGTTGGTCCTTTCTCTCTAGATAGATGACACCTACTAGGCAAATTCCAAGCCCAACACTTTTTTTTGTTAATCACAGTGCCCAGGACACTGCTAAGTATACAGCAGGTGCTCAGTAAGTGCTGATTAACACAGAGCCTAGGTCACTGAGTTTGGAAACAATATGATGGATTATTTCACTCCTGAATTAATCAGTGGGTCTGAGCAATTTAAAACGCAGGCTCATGTTTTAACTTCAGAGAAACTCCATGAACTGAAAAACTGCTCATTGGATTGAATGATTTGTTTGAAATACCATTTTTGCTACTTGCCAGGTAATAAGGTGAAAGTGAAGAAAACACAAGGATGTAATGAAGTTTTTCAGGAGAGCAGAGTGTGGGACCCCCATTTGGCATTGTGCTATGTGTAGGGTATTTCATATTTTCAATTCTTCCTGTCCTGGGGACACATTTGTTTTTCAGTCTCTCTAATATATTGGAGAGAATGAGACTTGGGGGCAGGAGAAATTGATCACAGTGTTACGGTTCAGGAACATGCTAGTGGCCTCCTGAGCTGTGCTGAGGGATTCACTCCCCTTGCTCTGGCCCGGTTGTAGTTCTGTCAATGTCACTGGCTCTTGGCCCTCAGCCTTTTCTTTATTAGAAAATCCTGGGGAAGAGGGTCCTCCTTGCTACTGATGTTGATGATTTTTGTTTGTTTGTTGCATTGTATACATGAATCAAATTATTAGAATAAATCTAAGCAGATGGTTTTCATATATACTGGAAAGACATTGAATGTCATCATGTAGGAAGTGAAAGGGCAGTAGATTTTAAATCTCACCACCCTCACCAAGCTATCTTCTTATAGGTGAAAACTAGGCCATCATTTCAAGTTGCCCTGAAGGGGCATAGAGCAGAAAGCCTGCACAGGCTGCCCAGGCAAACCTGCCAAACTACACAGTGAATAGTGGGGCAGACGGAGTGGTGGGAAACCCTGTTTGCAGGGTCCGTTTAGCCCTTGGCAGCTCCCTTCACGGAGACCCCACCACAGGGGAGGGGCTCAATGGCCTTGTTGCTGCTGTTGCCACTTCACAACTTCTTCTCCTCCTCTTCCTCCCCCTTTTCTTCCCCCATCCCCTCCTGTGCTTTCTTTAGACAGGTACAGAGTTGAGTTAATCATACTCCTCAGCCCTTAGCACACTCTCACTGTTGGTTTGAGCAAGGCCCCTCTCTCGTCTTGTACATTTGTTTTCCCTGATTCTCATCCCACTTCTATACCCTTGTCTCTCCCACTGCCCTAGGTACTCATCTTGTGCTTTGTATATGTTCTGGGGAATGTATATTTCCTTGTGAAATAGGTAGAGTTCTGGGGTGTGTTTTAATTTCATGACTGAGCTTGTGTTCTAGAGCCTCTGTACTCAAAGTGTGGTCCTCAGCCCAACAGTATCACCTGGAGATTGATAGGAACACAGAATCTCAGGCCCTGCCCCACACTTGCTGAATCAGACTCTATTTAACGAGATACTAGTGATTCGCCTGTACATTCAAGTTGGAGAAGCTCTGATCTAGCTCTGATTCTGTTTTTTCCTTTTTCTACTCAATAATATAAGCTCTATCTGTGTTGCTCTATGTCCATCCAGTTTGTTGCTTCTAATCGCTTCATTTTTGTGATATCCATTCACATTGTTTTCTTCTCCATTCCCCCAGTGATGGACATCTTCTTTGGTTGCCATGGTTATATTAAGTGACCCTAGAGATAGGGCCTTGCAGGCTGGAATTGCCTCTCACCAGAGGAAATAGAAAGTTGGGAGCTGTGGAAGGGGCATAAACTGGAAGGACAGAGCAAGGGAGGAGTGAAAAGAGAGGCGCAGAACTGAGAGAAAGAAGTTTCCGGTTCCTTCCTGAGCCCTGGCTGCCAGGGGGGTCCTTGATGTACTTTCATTCCCTTAAAATGCACTCTTCCTTTTTGTTTATTTGAAAATGTTGCCTTTTTAAATTGTGATAAAATATACATAGCATAAAACTTACGACTTTAACCATTTTAAGTGTATAATGCGGATTTCCCTGGTGGCGCAGTGGTTGAAAATATGCCTGCCAATGCAGGGGACACGGGTTTGAGCCCTGGTCTGGGAGGATCCCACATGCCGTGGAGCAACTAGGCCCGTGAGCCACAACTACTGAGCCTGCGTGTCTGGAGCTTGTGCTCCGCAACAAGAGAGGCCGTGACAGTGAGAGGCCTGCGCACCGCAATGAAGAGTGGCCCCTGCTCGCCGCAACTAGGGAAAGCCCTCACACAGAAACAAAGATCCAACATAGCCAAAAATAATTAATTAATTAAAAAAAAAAAAAGAATCTGTGTGCCAATGCAGGGGACACGGGTTCGAGCCCTGCTCCAGGAAGATCCCACATGCTGCGGAGTAACTAAGCCCATGAGCCACAACTACTGAGCCTGCGCTCTAGAGCCCACGAGCCACAACTACTGAGCCCACGCACGGCAACTACAGAAGCCCGTGTGCCTAGAGCCCATGCTCCGCAATAAGAGAAGCCACTGCAGGGCTTCCCTGGTGGCGCAGTGGTTGAGAGTCTGCCTGCCGATGCAGGGGACACGGGTTCGTGCCCCAGTCCAGGAGGATCCCACATGCCGTGGAGCAGCTGGGCCCGTGAACCATGGCCACTGAGCCTGCGCGTCCAGAGCCTGTGCTCCTCAACGGGAGAGGCCACAACAGTAAGAGGCCCGCGTACCGCAAAAAAAAAAAAAGAGAAGCCACTGCAATGAGAAGCCCATGCACTGCAACTGAGAGTAGCACCTGCTCACCGCAACTAGAGAAAGCCTGCACGCAGCAACGAAGACCCAACACAGCCAAAAAAAAAAAAAGAAATTTAAGTGTATAATGCAGTGACATTACATTCACTTGGCTGGATAACCATCACCACCACCATCTCCAGAACTTTTTCATCATCCCAAAGTGAAATTTTGTACCTCTTCCCCTTTTCTGAGGTTAGCTTGAATTGGTTTTTATTCCATGTAAACCACAGATCATAAATAAA
This sequence comes from Monodon monoceros, assembly GCF_005190385.1. Classification (NCBI taxonomy): domain Eukaryota; kingdom Metazoa; phylum Chordata; class Mammalia; order Artiodactyla; family Monodontidae; genus Monodon; species Monodon monoceros. The sequence continues at coordinate 36,766,190 of NW_021703766.1, forward strand.
ACACTAGGTATAGTCCTTGGTCTGTCACCAACTCATAATGTGCTCCAAGACAATTCTGTGGGATAGAAATTACTAATCTGTGGAACTAAGAAATGTATGATTGGATCAGGAATTTTAGCACTCATGGGCTTCAGGTGGCACAGGAAGTTTTTGAAATCAGATGGAGCATTTGGTTTATTAGGACATATATTGTGGGAGGGGACCAATAGCTTTCATCAGCCTTTCAAAGGGTTTCAAGAGCAAAGAACAGTTACTAATTGGTGGGTTCGATGATCTCTTCCTTTTCTTTTCTTTTTTTTTTTTTTTGCGGTACGCAGGCCTCTCACTGTTGTGGTCTCTCCCGTTGTGGAGCACAGGCTCTGGACGCACAGGCTCAGCGGCCATGGCTCATGGGCCTAGCCACTCCGCGGCATGTGGGATCTTCCCAGACCGGGGCACGAACCCGTGTCCCCTGCGTCGGCAGGCGGACTCTCAACCACTGCGCCACCAGGGAAGCCCTGATCTCTTCCTTTTTGTGAAATTATCCCTGGGGATACACTGCTACTTAAAACACAGTCCCTCCTTCAGTGAGTGCAGTTTTCAGAGGAGAAGACTGTGGGTGGTGGGCTGGGAACTGGGAAGTGAAGGCCACTGGGGAAGTCAGTCTGGCCAGAGGGGGCCACCTTTGGGCTCTGTCAGAAGACCAGTCCTGTTTTCAGCAAAGGCCCTGAGAAATTGAAACAGAGGGCTGAGTCGTGTCCAGGGGACTTTCTCCCAGGTGAGCAGTGGGGTTCATCTCCAGCCGGTTCTCTTGCATCTGGGACCTCTCTGAAGCTCTGGGAATTAAATGAGGAAATCCATGTACAACACTTAACAGCATCTTGTGTATGGAATGTACTTAATAAACGTGAGCTATCATCATCAGGAGGCAGTGCCAAGGTCGGGAAAGTGAAGCTTTTCCGTGTTTGGCATACTCTTGAAGATCAGATGTCATGAGTTGGTGGACAACTAGATGAATGTCCGTGGCCAGCTGATGTGTTTTGTTTGGCCCAAAAGATTAAAAAAAAAAGTACATTTGTTGTCAACAAAGAAAAATGAGGAGATTTTGCAGGTAAGTCCTGACTTTCAAAAAACTTTCAAAGCTTTTCGAAAAACATCAACAGATCCGACAACACTTGTCTGGAGCTGAGCACTTGTGACCTCCGGGTGTGTCCTCTCCTCTTGCCATGGCCTGAGCACTTTTCACGGCCTCTGCTGGGCTTGTTCTGCCATTAATGTCACTGGCCTGGCTCTGTGGGCTTTGCGGTTTAGGAGTTCTGTTTTAAAGTGCTGTCTCCAGTTTGGGTCTAGGATATGAAGGCGTTGGAAGGAGCCTTGAGCAAGCAATGGCTGGAAGGATAGAGACTTTTAAATTTAATTGAATATTTTGAAAGAAACTTGGTTGTTTTCTTAGATATAAGAAAATTCAGTAACCAGGCCTTGGCCACTTGTCTTTCTTCCTGGGCAGAGCAGCCCCAGCTATAGCTCAGCTGCCATGTGTCACAAAGCCCTGGCTGCTGCGTCTGCTGCCACCACCTGCTCTGCGGGCCAAGGGCCTCCGTGCATGGTGCCGTGTGGTAGGAGAAATGGCTGCACCTGCGCACCAGCTGTGCCAAGCCCATGGAGGCCCGCCTTTCCGGTGGCTGCAGGAGAAGCTGGGTAATGAGACCTGCCACTGTGGGGAGTTGGAGCTGACTGACCAGTAGAGACAGAGAGAATCAGCAGACAGCGAGGTGCTGTGCTGAGATGCAGCTTCACGTGGCCTCAGGAGACCCTGAGTGACTGAGCAATCAGCGGCATTTTGCTGTGGGGTTGTGACAGCTTGGAATCACACCACCTAGTATTTGTTTTTCCTTTTTCCCTGCCTCGCCCTGACTTCCTCATTCTTGCTTTTTGGGACTCCACCTCCAGTAAAGCTTTAGGATGTAAGCTTTTCTGCTTTCTAGGGAAACTGGAATAGTGTATGCTCATCTTAGGCAACATGTAAAATTCTGAAAAACATAAATACTAAAATAACCCACCCCTAATTCTTCTGCCCAACGATAACCATGGTGAATATGTTTTTGAGGCAGCTTCTTTTCCTCCTCCCTGCTCCTTTCCTCCCCTCTCTTCTCTCACTGTCTCTGTCATTTAAGCAGGTGAGAAAAGAGAACTGAGGCGGGAAGAAATGACTTGAAAAGGTGTGGCTGAGAGAGGATTAAGATATTAAGGTACTTGTTGTAAGGAAGGAGCTTTTATAATGAATAAAAGGAATAAAAGGACAATAAGTTAAATAGCAAAATCAGAGAGATTAGAGGCATAAAACAACTCCAAGATTGCCAGAAGAGTTCTGCACTGGAGTGAACTCCCAGGAAGGAAGCCTGTGCAATCTCCACTGATGGAAGAAAGTGTGGTCTGCGGGGACAGAAGACAAAGCCCCTGGCATGAAGTTGCTCAAGGCAGCACTTTTCTGGCAGAAGAGAAACTAGCTAGAGAAAAACTGGCTAAGAAGACAAGCACTTGATGGAAAAATAGAAAGAGAAATTAGAGAAGGGGAAATAATGTAAATTGAGTTTATTGTGTTTACCAAAAAACTCATATATGACTAATTGTACTTTGAATTTTCATAAGAGGTTGTTTGGCAGCGGAGAAAAGGAACTGAAAATAAATATGTGTAATATGTAAATACATTTATAATAAGACACCTGTGAGTGTCAAATGATGCCATAGGTCTGAGAGCGTAAAGTGCTCTATAAGGTGTAAGTAATAGTAGTTACACAACCCAACTAGGCTAATAGTTCCTCATTGGTATTGCCTGCTAGTTATTTCTGGAAGGGACTCAGGATGGATGGCAATAAAAGTTTTGGGGAAGGTATTTTTGATTGACCCCAAAATGATTTCGCTGCAAAATTCAAGTGTGGTGGGCAATAATGTAGAGTTTATTCTCCTCAGGAGAACTCTGTAGATTTTCATATCCCATTTACATCAATAACAAGATAATTTGTCTTGATTACAGAGTGTACTGAAGGAAGTAATTGTCATGTGCTGCTTATTATAGTGCCTCCAAATAAATTAAAAACTCCAAAGATATAGAGGCATGCTTAATAAACCAGCCATAGGGCTTAAAAACCAGCCATAGCACGTGCTTAATAGCATCTGTTTCGATAATCAATAGTAAATGATCCATGAGTTAGAAATGCTCTCTTAGAGTGATCATGATGGTTTTTATTCCTTTCCTTTCCAGCTCATTAACAATCAGCTTTTAAAAACACGTCTGAACCTGGGCAGCACTTTGCCTAGAAGGGGCTGCATCTGTGAGTCTGAGCCCTGGGTGCTGACCGCTGGGCCCGGGGTGGGGCCCTCTTGCTGTCTCAGAGGCTCACAGTGGTGGCCCCTGAACCAGAGCCAGTCCTCAAGTGCAAATACACACTTTGCACACCGCTTTTTAAAATATCTGAATTCATGGCCAGTATTTAAAACTCAGGAGATTTCACATGAGAAAACAGACTTCTGGTTTCTCTTTAAAAATCAGAAAAACTGGACATACTAGGTCTGATTCTTCTACGACAGAGCCTGCTGAGGCTGAGGGTGACTGTCTCTCTTCTAGATGGTGATGAATTCTGCAGTGAACCTGCTCCCTGTCCCACCTGCTACTCATTTTTTTCCATCTTCCTGGCCTCTGTAGGCATTTGAACTTGGGACTACTACTCCATCTCCCATCAACTTTTACCCTTTACATCCCCACTGTTATGGGATGCATTGTATCACCTCCAAAATTCACAGGTTGAAGTTCTAATGTCTAGTACCTGAGAATGTGACTGTATTGGGAGATAAAGCCTTTAAAGAGATAATTAAGGTAAAATGAGGTCATATGGATGGACCCTAATCCAAAATGACTGGTGTCCTTATAAGAAGAGACCAGGACACAGAGGGAAGACCATGTGAAGACAGAGGGAGAAGACAGCCACTGCAAGCCCAGGAGAGAGGCCTTGGAAGAAACTAACACTGCTGCCTCCATGATCTCACACTTCTAGTCTCCGGAACTTGGAGAGAATAAATTTGTTTTTTAAGCCACCCAGTCTGTGGTTCTATGTTATGGCAGCTCTAGCAAATTATTACACCCTCTCATCACTGCGCTCAGCAAAATGAAGACTCCTCCTCGTGGCTTGTTCTGCTAAGAAGCAGGGAGTTGTGAGTAACAAGCCGTCATCATTGTTGTCCTCGTTATCCCCATCCTACTGTCACTTCCTAACCTGTGTTTAGCCTTTTGGTCTTTCCCAAGCTCTTTGACATACATTTTCTCAGAATACCCACTAAACAGGCCTGTGAGACTATTGGTATGTTCATGCCCATTTCTTCAGCTGGGAAAACTGAGACCCAGGGAATTTGCAGGACCCAAGCCAGGATACCTGCCTCTCACAGAACAGCAGCTTCCTGAAACACTGCCTTCTCCCTGGTTCTCTCATGGTTGAGAGGAGAGGCAGTTTCAGACAGCCTTAAAGGACTTCCCTGTGGTGTGGGGCCCAAAGAACTGGGGACATGGTCAGGAAATCTTGCCCTCTGACACTGACACCTCTAAGAGACTGTGAGTAATGGCTGAGTGCAGCCCTCTGAGGGGTAGTGAGACTCAAGTCTGCAGCTAGAGGACCATACTTGGGACTCTTTTTCTGGAATGTGCCTGGGGGAGGAGGCTCTGAGTGTTGTTTGTAGATGTCAGACAGCCCCTGGTGGAAAGAAGCGACTGTAGTCCTGACCCTCAAATCCTCACCCAGGCTTGACCAAGGCAGAAGGCAACCCTGCCCGCAGGTCCCTGTGCCAGATGGACAGCTGGTCAGAACAGCCCGCTGTATGCCTTTCCCTTCTGCCTTCCTGGGTCCTGCAGGCTCTGGCCTCTCTTGGGGGACTCTGTGTCATTAGTTCGTGGGCAGTGGAAGGAGGTGGTGCAGAGAGCAGGGGAATGTTCCAGTCATTTGACATCATTTACATGTTCTGCGGTTCTTGGTCGCCTCTTGTGCCTGCCTTACCTCCTCTCAGCCTCACCTTGCTCCAGCCACGGCTCAGGCAGACATTCTACGGGCGTCCACCTACTTCACATGGGCAGTACCTCACTTCAAACGTGTGCTCTTCTTCAAGGCTTTGAGAGATGAGGGTTCTATTGTAAGGGGTGCTGGGAGAGTTTTGCAGCTGCCCAGTGGTTCCTCCTCAGCACCCCTCACCCCACCCCGCTACTCCTCAGTTCCTGTTTTCAGGGCCCCTTCTTTTTGGCTCCCCTCCAAATCTCTACCTCATTTTATTTAGCAGAGATCTTTGCCCTCCACTCCTCTTTCTGGCCAAAGACTTATTTATATGATCATTTCATTATAAACCATTATACTATTTATATCACATATAAGATCTCCTGAAGATGGGTCTTTCCTTCTCAGCCCACATTTTTGTAGCCAAGAATGAAGAGATAATTTGATATTTCAATTTCTTCATTTTGTTCCTCCTCTGCTGACTTGGGGAGAGGAAGAAAGCTGTTAGAGATTTGCTCTTATATGTGATATGAATTATGCCACTTTCCCCCTCAGTCTCAAACCTTAGATATTTTTAAACAACAGGTTGTATTTGTGTTAAAAGTCACTCAATTTCACTTAAGTTCAACTAAAATTCACCAAGTGCCTACTCCTTACCAGGTTTTATGCTCAAGCAAGTCGCAGTAAACTGGAAACTACCAAAGAGTGCTGTATCACTAACGACACGGGGGCTTCCCTGGTGGCGCAGTGGTTGAGAGTCCACCTGCCGATGCAAGGGACACGGGTTCGTGCCCCACTCCGGGAAGATCCCACATGCCGCGGAGAGGCTGGGCCCGTGAGCCATGGCCGCTGGGCCTGCGCGTCCGGAGCCTGTGCTCCGCAGCGGGAGGGGCCACAGCAGTGAGAGGCCCGCGTACCGCAAAAAAAACAAAAACGAAAACTAACGACACGGGTGTGTGACACGTGCTTAGGAAGCTCAGAGGACAGAGGAGGGGTGGGGCTGAGGAGGTAACAGCTTCATCCTGGGAAGTTTCTTCCCTGCCTTGGCTCTCCCCATCCCCAGCAGAATCAACAGGAATTAAGATCTCTTCACCTCTGCACCCCTCACCCCCCATCACTGTCTTTTCTGGAAGAAGAGAGGCTGTGAGGTCTTTGCCATGCTCAGCAGGCTGGTGTTGGGCTCCATTATTCCTGCTCCCTCTTTCCCCTAATGTTGGGGTTCCATTCCCCAGGGCTGGTGGTGAAGGTGAGTGGAGCAGAGAAATGCTCATTTTTATTGTTTGGGGAGAGATGTGTCCCATCCCTGGGAGGTCAACTGTTTTTGGATCCATTTGGCTGTTTTGCTGCTTGGGAAACAGCTCCACTGGGGGCAAGGAAGGGGGTCTGAATGAGGAAGGCTGCTGGTGGGAGGCACAGGGAAGGCACTTTGAGCTCTGCCTCTGAGGCCTTGGCCATGCTGTGGGACCCTCTCATTGGCTTCTGGCTTCAGCCCGTTGTGGCCATTGGGGTAAAAGCACAAGGCTGGGGGTAGAGGTGTGCTAGCGCATGTTGAGACTCTGGATGTGACTTCTCCACTCCCTGAGCCTCCTTAAGACAGAGCAGAGAGAAGGCTTAACTAGCAAGTTTGTGTGCTCCCATCTAGTTCCTAACATTTTGGGCTCTGGGACAGGTTTGAAGTAAAAGGTGATGGAATAAATGCAGAGGCATAATGCAGAAGTGAACTGAGATGGGAGGCAGATGGAGGGGGGAAGAAGACAGGGACAAAAGTGAAGGTAGAGAAGAAAAATGAAAGGGGAGAGACAGTGGGAATCAGAGAGATGCAGAGAGGGAGAGAGAGAGAGAGGAAGAAGAAATGAACAATAGAGAGAGGGAGAATATTAATGAATGACAGGGAGACAGAACTGTCTTCCATTTATTTGGCTCCTGTGCTGAATGCTGGTCTCCATGGTGATGGGATGTAGTGAGAGGAGGGAGGGGGATGGCTGCCCTTGTTCTTCTTGGAGAGAAGCAGCTCAGGCTGCAGCAGTTGGGACAGGGCCTGACTTGGTGGCCTTCTCTCAACTGGACCCCCTTTGGTTGGTTGCACGAGTGGGACCAGCTTTGAGGAAACTGCCTCTGGCCACGCTGGGAGACATAACTGATGACCCTCCTAGGTTGGTCAAGGGTTGCCTCTTCTGTCTTTCCAGAGCTCCTGGGGCTGCGTCTCTCATTCTGGCCCCAAACTGCCTTCCCCTCTGGATTGCAAAATCCTTGAGGTATCCCTAACTTTGCTGTGCCACGGACCCCTTTGAGTGAAGCCAATGGACCCATTTTCTGAATGATGTTTTTAAATGCATGAGGTAATATACACAGTGTTTACAAAGGAAATCAATTATTTTAAAATACTATTATCCATATATTAAAATATAATAGCAGATATGCTTCTCTATTAATATGTTACAGAATATGATATATCAGACCCTAGTAGTGGGCGTGATATGTATCGTAATTTTGAAACAGTGATGAGTGTAAATGATACAGTTTGATATCTACAATAACTGGGATGTGATATGGAAACAATTGTGCATATTGATGACAAAGTCACAGGTACGACTATTATAGAAATGCTAAATTTTAGTTAGAGGTTAGTGAACACAAAAGAGTAATTTTTCCATCTATGTTCACAAACTTACTGAATTCTATCCATGGAACCCTTGGTGGGGGTCTTTGGTCCACAAATTAATCTCCCCTGTTGGACCTTCCTGCTTTCCCACCTGATCACTTGCCACTCTCTCCCTTGCTTACTCTGCCCCTGCCCTCTGGCCTTCTGGCAGTTGCTCTTTGAATGTGTTAAATTATTCCCAAATCAGGGACTTCACACCTGTTGTTTCTGCTGCCTAGAATGTCCTTTTGGCCTTCATCTGGTCCCTCACTCCTCACATCTCTCAGTTCCTCAGAGCAGCCATCCCTAATGTCCTAGATTTGATCTTTCCTGTTTTTCTTGATGTAGAATTTAGTGCCTTGTTTTTATATTATTTATCACAATTTGCCATTGATCATCAAAAGAGTAAACATTCAAGGGACTTCCCTGGCAGTCCAGTGGTTAATTTGGAGATTGGGATTGACATATATACACTACTGATACTATGTATAAAATCGATAGCTAATGAGAACCTTCTGTAAAGCACAGGGAACTCTACTCAACACTCTGTGGTGACCTAAATGGGAAGGAAATCCAAAAAAGAGGGGATGTTATGCGTATGTGTAGCTGATTCACTTTGCTGTACAGTAGAAACTGACACAACATTGTAAAGCAACTATACTCTAATAAAAATTAAAAGAAAATAAATTAAAACAAAAAAGACTTGGCCCTCCCTGTGCAGGGGGCACAAGTTCGATCCCTGGTTGGGGAACTAAGATCCCGCCTGCTGCGGCCAAAAAAAAAAAAAGGAAACATTCAAATAAATGTTTGTATGGAGCAGACTCTAAGCTCCATGGGAACCATGACTACGTCTAATTTTGCTCTTTGCTATAAACCCAGAGCTGGCAGTATCTGGTACGTAGTAAGAGACCAGTACATGATTGTAGAATGGGTGAATGACTAAGTGAGTGAATGAAGAGTTGGGATGCTGTCTAATTTGTCTTTGTACCTTCAGGGTTTAGCCCCATGCCTAGCACATGGTAGGTGCTCACTTAATGAAAACTGAATGGATTAGAGGCTGGCTGGCTGAATAGAAGTTTGGGGGTTTGGGAGTGAGGCCTCACAGATGCGTCAGGGCCAAGCCTGGCCCCCAAACATGAAGACATTGCCTCTCAGGCTCCAGCTGTTTAATTCACTTGACATTCCTTTGTTTTTGATTTCGTCTCCCTCTTTCTGGTTTGAAAGTGGCTGATTTGGGGGAAGAGTTTTGAGCGTTATGCTCCTCACTGTAGAAACCATCTTCTGGGCTCTCTCACCATCAGAGCCACTTTTCCATGGGTCTGGTGTCTTCAGGAACTAGGGCTAGACCGTGATGCGAGTCTGGGTCTACTGGAGAAGCAAGATCTGTCTCCACTCTGGGGATCTCAGTGCAAGACTCAGCCTCCTCTTGGCAACTTGCTCATAGTTTATTTCTGAGTTCTTTTGACTTATAAGTAACTGTACCTTCGACACTTCTTTGCTGCTGCTCAGTGAGTGAGCCATATAGCTGTCTCTGGACAATGAGACAGGGAGGTTGGGTGGAGCTGGTGTCAGGGGGGCAGAGAGAACCCAGAAGAGAGCCAAAGGAGAGAAGTTGGTATGGGGGTCCAGTCCTCTACCTCCATCACTTTGTCTTCCTGACCAGGGTGGGAGTTTGTCCTTCTTTTAAGCAGCATTCACATGATTGAGTCCTGACTTTCCCTGCAATGAAAAAAACCATACCAGTGAAATTAAGGCAGAAATCTAATATTCATGAAGTACTGATTAACCAGAAATAGGAGAGTGTCTTAAAGTATAATGGTGTCAGAATTGCAAAGGGTTTTGATAAATATGTATGTTTATGGGCCCAAACAGAACTGAAATAAAGTCTAGTTGCTGAATAACTCCACATGAAGATGTGAAATAGAGCCTGCTACAGCCCATTCATCATCAGGCATGGGGTTTGGGTGAGTTGTGATTATCTAACATAATTACACGGGGGTATGCAACATTCATGAAACCTAGCACCCATCCTGCCAACTGGGGACAGGGAAGGGCTTTACTCTGAAGCATAGCAAATTCCCAGATTATTACTTAGCTTTTTGTAGTTCAAGTTTGAGCCACTTTTCATAGGTACTAATTAGGGTATGCTGGTTTCCTGCTGAGGGCTGATTAGGTACCTACTGGAATTAAAAGTTTTTCTCCCAAACAACAAATGAACTAGATATTGTTAAACAAAACATTATGAGCCAGAAATCCATTATCACTTATACTTAGCTTGCATTTAGTTTTTCTGTCATATTCAAGGTCCTTTGGAGGAAGCACCAAGAAAATATATTTGAACAAAGCCCCTGCTCCAAATATTTTCCCCTTGTGAAACCAAGTGCATTCTACCAAAGTCTTTTCCATTAATTAAACATACATCTTGTATGACTGAAAGAGAATTTAATCCACAAACTCTACATTAATTTCCTCTTCAGACATCTGTGTGTAATATTTCTTAAAGTAGCAATCTCATCTGCTCTCAAGTGCTTTCCTGGTGGAGGGCAAAGAGATTCGCAGCTCTCATTCTGAGACCAGCAAACAAATCTGAGAGGTGGAGCTGCTGAGATTCTCTCATTTTTGCTGCAAAGGAACGTGCTGAGTCTGCAGAGAATGGGGGAGAGGAGGACTCCAAGCACTAAACAGACACTCCAGCCTTCTACCTGCACATAGCCTCCTTATTGGGCTTTCTCTCTCCAGCATTCTTCTCTCAGTTCATCCAACACAGACTTACTAGATGGATATATATATATATTTTTAAAGTGCAGCTTTTGTCATGTCCTGTCCAGGAGTAAAGACCTACACTCCAAGATCCTCATCCTCTTCTTTACGGTGCTCTGACCAAGCTTCTGCTTCCTGTGTAGAAACAGGCATGGAAACTTCACCTCCAGAAGTGGAGGGCCGTCACCCATGTCAGAACATGGGTGGGAAACCTTAAGGGCTGTTGGAGTGGCACAGTCAACCAGGGTTGCTCCCCTCCATCTTGACATGAATGGGGTGGATCGATATTCTCTGTTTATCCCACTTGATCCCCTTTCTGCCCTTCAATCTGCTGGGGTCCCAGGAAGCTGACCTGTAAGGATTTCATCAAAGGGCTCTCCTGCCCTCTGGCTTTTGGTGGTTTTGGCCAATGGGAAGCAGCAGTAGGAGATTGGAGGGAGGACGAAGGGGTTGGGGAATTGACTGCTGAGGTTTCCGCCCAGCCTGGCCACAGCTGGCAGTGTTGTGTCCGTGGGGCCGCTCCCACACTCTCTACGTTCCAGGGAACAGCCCTCTCCTTGCCCTTGTCTTAACCCCGCACACAGACTGCAAATAACCGCTTTGTTAAATTCTCCTCCGGAACTCCATTTGAGTGCTGTTTCTGGCAGTATCAGTACAGATGGATACAATTAGGTCTCCGTATTAGCTCCGGTGGGGTGGGGGGCGTGGGAGTGAGGAGAAGCCGCAGGCCTAGGTAACACAGCCAGGAAGCTGTGAAGCTGGGACTAGAGCCTCAGCCTCCTGATTCCTAGTTTCATAAACCTTTCCTTGACCCTCTGATTCAGAGCGGGGCTAATTTACCTAGCAGTCAACTCTAGTGGCTTCTTGTAGTCTAGATTGGTGTTTTTCAGACTGTGGAGTCGTGAAATTGATTTAGAGGGTCATGACCCGGCATTAAAAGAAAACGGGATAGAAACTATTAGAGTGCATCCCATATAGTAAAGGTAAGTATTGTTTTATTAAACTTTGGCTCCAGCTGTGTGTGAGTGAGTGAGTGAATGTGTGAGTGTGTTTGCCATAGGTACAGAGTTGTAAAAGGTATTTCTTACTGTGGGCCACAGCCCAAGAGTTAGAAAACCCTTGTTCTAAAGAGAGCAAAGCCCTCTCAAGACCTAAACTGGTGATGCAGCTCCAGCCTCAGCAGGCGCAGACCCGCTCTTGTAACTCTACGTTCACTGCGACCCTCTGATGGTAAGTGCATCCTGCAGGTCCCCAGAATGCCTAGGACAGAGAATCCTCTTAGTGCAAAGTGCATACCACGGGCCTGCTGTTCTGAGGGCTGCACTTTGGGAAGTATTGCTTCCGGTGGATTGGAGGGGAAAGCCAGGGCTTGCCCTTCAGGTGACCCTGTGCTGATGGAGGCAACCCAGGGAGGCTGGGGAAGAGGGTGGGAGCAGGAGGGGGAGTGTTGGCCCATGGGCCCCTATTTATGCAGTTACTTCAGGAGGCACTGGGGCTGCCTTACAGAATCTTGGAATCCCACACACTGATCTAAGCTTTTCTTTATTCTGTGTCCCCAGGACCAGCACAGTGGTTTGACACTCAATAAATAAATATCTGTTGAGTGAACAAATGAATCTAGAACATTGTTGCGACCCTCTACGGAGGTGGTATGTTGTGATGGAAAGAGCGTGGGCTGTAGAGTCATATCCACTTATCAGTTTGCTGCTTTGGAATATTTATTTAACCTCTATGAGCTATAGTTGCTTCATAGGCAAAATGCAGACAATAATATTTTCCTTAGCACTGTTGTGGAACTTTGTATAAAGGCCAAGCAGAGTGCCTGACTTACAATTGATGTCTTGGTAATATTATTTCTTTCTCTCCCTTAAAGTCTTTCTCTTGCTTCAATCTCTTCTATAGTTTTACCACCTTTTTATTGTCTATTATCTGCTTGCATGCTTCCGTGGACAAGAAGATCACTACTTTATGTTATCAATTCTTTCTAGTTTGGGGGATAAAACTCTCTCCTTGTGGTCCACATTCATTGTTCCTGGTTTTATTTATCCAAGCCTCTTACTGCTAGTTAAGGAGACTAACTATTAGGAAAGGGAGTTCTCCTGGGGAGCAGAGAGAGTTTCTTTTTCCTACACTGCCTCCCCCTCAGATACCAGCCTTGGCTGTTGGTATTTGCTGGGTCTTTTTCTGCGTGTTTTCCAGCTTCATCTCCATTACTTAGTGGTAACGTGCAGCAGAGAGCTGGCACTATTTTAGAACAGACTTCTCATCAGAACTTTGCAAGCTTACATGTTCTGTTTATGGTAGTCCTGAGAAATTTATCTTTCTGAGAATGTGGGATTTACTTGAGGACAATGTTAAGAGTGACAATCTTTATGCCCACCTTTTTTCCTGAGAGAGTGGGAAAAAATCATTATGTGTTCAGTGAGCATTAAAGGGGCTTCAGGCCTGTAGGGGAATTTGAGGCACTGTAGTGAATAGTGTTCATGGGAATGAATGAATGGACACAGAGTAGGGAAGAGTCATTAGGCAGGACAAGCAGGCAGCGTGCCCTAGTGATTCTGGGCTCTCCCCTCAGTGATTCTCAGGACTCGGGGTCAAGACCGAGCTTGGACCCTCCCACAATGGGGCCAGAGTCAGGCACGGAGCCCAGGGGAGGACAGCTTTACTTGCTTACTCCAGGGAAGGTCTGCAGATGTGACCCTGGCTCAGGGGCCAGGGGGCCTCAGGGCCTCTCTAGAAAAGACAAAGGTGTGTCCAGCTTCAGAGTTCCAGCTCCTTTTGGCACCTCCATTCTCCTGTATCCCTCATGCAAACCTCTGCTATTAGATTGGCTGTTCTTAAGGCCCAAACTCTGGTTCTATGCATTGATCTTTTCTGTTTCCCAGGGAGCAGCGATGCCTGAGTAAATCTTTTCTGAAGGACTGACTCTGTGAACAAATGAGTGAGTGGAAGGAAACAGGTCTCCAAGCTCCAGGTGGTGCTGGGAGTCTGAGTCTTTCTGGATTCTGTGGTCCATGCAGCAGCCATGCTGTATCGTGTTGTTCCCTGAAAGGCTGGGCCAACAGCTTTAGCTCAGCCCCTCTTGGAAAAAGTGGTTTAAGTTCCTGGGCAGCAGGTTGTACAGAAGGCCGCGGGAGCTCCCTTTATGTCTCCCTTTCAACCAAAGAGATTGTCATCCCTGTCATGAAATGGCCTGAGGACTTGGAAAGCTCCCTATGAAAATCCTTGGTGTGTGTGGGGTGAAACAAGAATTGAGGACTTGATGGAGGGCAGTGGTAACTGCTTCCAGTCAACCCTGGTGAAACTCCCCCTTTGTGTGTGGGTGGGGGAGGTGAAGTGGTGGTCAGCCACACCCTACCTTGTGAGTTTTCTTCTTGCTCCTCTGTGAGCTGCTTTCTAACTGTGCTTTGTAATCTGGTCTCTCCCATGGGCTGTGAGCCCCTTGCTGGCAGGGGCCGTTTCTATATCCCCTACCAGAGCCAATGTGCTCCTCACAGGGATGGTGGCATCTTCTTAGTGTTTGCCAGATGAATAGCACATTTAAAGGTGAGCAGTTTCGATCGTTTTAACTTTTTAGAAGGGCTAGAGCTGGAATTCTTGAAGTCTTTTTCTGTGTTTATTTTCCAAGAACAAGAAGAGAAAGAACACACAGTAGTATCTACTGACAGCAAACCAAATGTCATTATGGTTGTGCTGCTGGCAGGCTGTTTCTCATTTGTCAAAATTACCAATCCCATTGTGCCATGCCCACGTTAGATTGTTTAAGGAAACAGATGACATAGGTTATAATGCTAAATAAACTGAAACTGTGCCAGGATGGAGACAGAAGGTGTTTGTTTATTTTTAAGTGAAGCATGGCATTCTGGAATGCCTCACTGTAGTGAGGAAGGCAGACACGGAGCTGAATGCGGCATGGTTGTAGCAGTAGCTTTGAATGAAAGTGAATGACTATTTCCCAAACATACACGAGCGGCATCTGACCCCTCGGTTATCTGAAGGGAGACTCATTGAGTTTGGTCACAGAAGTTCTTGGTTTCTAGGTGACATTAGCTTTTCTCCTGAGCCTCTGATGTTCTCACCTAAACGCAGGTGTTCAGTAAACTTCTGTTTTGGCAAGACAAAATGGCAAAAAGGAGCTGGCCACATTGCTCAGCCTTTGGTTTCCCAAGGCTCACAAGGATTTGGTGTTTGTGATAATCCAGTTGACAAGCCCTGTGTACCTCCCTCTGCCCATCCTCCAGGCTTAGCTCAGGCTAGTTCACCCTCTTACCGAGCTTCTGCCGAGGGCCTTTCCTGTGGCTCTGCAGATATTCCTGGTCAGAAAGTAACACTGTGGTTCTTAGCCCTACCTGAGCATTAGAATCACCGGGGGAGCTTAAAAAACTCCAAACAGGAACTTCCCTAGTGGTGTAGTGGTTAAGAATCCACCTGCCAATGCAGGGGAGATGAGTTCGATCCCTGCTCCGGGAAGATCCCACATGCCGTGGAGCAACTAAGCCGGTGCACCACAACTACTGAGCCTGCGCTCTAGAGCTCAAGTGCCACAACTACTGAAGCCCGCATGCCTAGAGTCCATGCTCCGCAACAAGAGAAGCCACTGCAATGAGAAGCCCGAGCACCGCAATGAAGAGTAGCCCCCGCTCGCCACAACTAGACAAAGCCCGCACGCAACAACGAAGACCCAAAGCAGCAAAAAAAAAAAAACCAAACAAACAAAAAACCCACAAACAAACAAACTCCAAACACCTAAGTTATATCCCAGGCCAATGAAATCAGACTCTGAGGGGATGGGACCTTTTTAAAAGCTCTCTGGTGATTCCAATATTCAGATAAGGCTGAGAACAACTCTCTGGACATCATGGTATAGATGGTCCAAAACTCCTCAAGTGACATATTGGATCCGTCCACGTGGAATGCAGAGGGGGCAAAGTTCATCAGAAGTCACTGTGACTCCACCCTGTGGGACTGCTGCATGAAGACCCCTTCCTCAGCTTGCCGCCGTCTCTACCCTGATTCTGGGAAGGTCCCTATGTGATGGTCTCTCTGTATATCAGTCAGAGAAGAGAAACAGCCCATGGATCAGACATCTCAGTCAGCTGAGGCCTCCCATATAGGAATGAGGTAAAGTGTCTTGTTTAATGTCATCGAGAAAGCAGGAGAAGCAGAGACAGGCACTAAGGCTTTGGAATTTTCTGGTGGGTGTGTGGCAGAGCAGGAAGCAGTATTGGGAAGAGGGATTCATGTGGAAATGCCATGATGGGCAGAACATGCACCTCTAATTTCATTTCAAACTCACTCAAGCGTTTACTCCCTTTTTATGAAAACCCGACTTCTCATTAAAATTACCAGTTTAAAATTACAATCTTCTGTCGAGCACATCTAAGAAATGACCTTTCTTCATTCTAAATGCTATAAAAATTAAGTTTTCCTAGGCTGTGGGCTGCACTCTTGGGACAGTTTTTTTTTTTTTTTTTTAAACATACTGGATATTGCTTTCAAAGTTCTCTAATTGCCTAAATTAATAATGGCTTTTTTTTTCTTTGGCTCCTGTAAGGGACAAATGAATTTGAATCTCTCTAGAGAATTGAGTCTCCAGCTATTTCATTCTGATTACGTTTTGTATTCATTACAGGATTTGAAATGATCTGCAAGGTCACCTCTTTCTTCCTGCTCCCCACCCCCTCAATTCTACTCCTTCCTTCGGCTTCCAGCTCAAAGAGTTTGGTTGGAAAAAGGAAATAGGAGGAAAGTCCTTGGGCTTTTCTATTCCGAGATTGGCCACAAACCCCAAAGATGAGACATTGTTCATTAAATTTTTTGGTTTTATTACAGAAAGAAACAATTCTCTTTAGGAATATTACAAACAGACAAACAGAAATATGAGCACTTTATATTTTATTGTTAAATGAATGAAATTGCACCATACTTTTAAAGATATACTTTTCAAAACTACCTGGTTCTTTTTATTTTTACTTCTTTTTCCTTTTTTTCTTTTTAAACATTTGTATTGGAGTATAATTGCTTTACAATGGTGTGTTAGTTTCTGATTTATAACAAAGTGAATCAGTTATACATATACATATGTTGCCATATCTCTTCCCTCTTGCATCTCCCTCCCTCCCACCCTCCCTATCCCACCCCTCTAGGTGGTCACAAAGCACCGAGCTTATCTCCCTGTGCTATGCGGCTGCTTCCCACTAGCTATCTATTTTACATTTGGTAGTGTATATAGGTCCATGCCACTCTCTCACTTTGTCACAGCTTACCCTTCCCCCTCCCCATATCCTCAAGTCCATTCTCTAGTAGCTCTGTGTCTTTATTCCTGTCTTACCCCTAGGTTCTTCATGACATTTTTTTTCTTAAATTCCACATATATATGTTAGCATACGGTATTTGTCTTTCTCTTTCTGACTTACTTCACTCTGTATGACAGACTCTAGGTCCATCCACCTCATTACAAATGCCTCAATTTCGTTTCTTTTTATGGCTGAGTAATATTCCATTGTATATATGTGCCACATCTTCTTTATCCATTCATCCGATGATGGACACATAGGTTGTTTCCATCTCCTGGCTATTGGAAATAGAGCTGCAATAAACATTTTGGTACATGACTTTTTTTGAATTATGGTTTTCTCAGGGTATATGCCCAGTAGTGGGATTGCTGGGTCATATGGTAGTTGTATTTGTAGTTTTTTAAGGAACCTCCATACTGCTCTCCATAGTGGCTGTACCAATTCACATTCCCACCAGCAGTGCAAGAGTGTTCCGTTTTCTCCACACCCTCTCCAGCATTTATTGTTTCTAGATTTTTTGATGATGGACATTCTGACTGGTGTGAGATGATATTTCATTGTAGTTTTGCTTTGCATTTCTCTAATGATTAATGATATTGAGCAATCTTTCATGTGTTTGTTGGCAGTCTGTATATCTTCTTTGGAGGAATGTCTATTTAGGTCTTCTGCCCATTTTTGGAATGGGTTCTTTGCTTTTTTGTTATTGAGGTGCATGAGCTGCTTGTAAATTTTGGAGATTAATCCTTTGTTAGTTGCTTCATTTGCAAATATTTTCTCCCATTCTGAGGGCTGTCTTTTGGTCTTGTTTATGGTTTCCTTTGCTGTGCAAAAGCTTTGCAGTTTCATTAGGTCCCATTTGTTTATTTTAGTTTTTATTTCCATTTCTCTAGCAGGTGGGTCAAAATGGATCTTGCTGTGATTTATGTCATAGAGTGTTCTGGCTATGTTTTCCTCTAAGGGTTTGATAGTTTCTGGCCTTACATTTAGGTCTTTAATCCATTTTGAGCTTACTTTTGTGTATGGTGTTAGGGATTGTTCTAATCTCATACTTTTACATGTACCTGTCCAGTTTTCCCAGCACCACTTATTGAAGAGGCTGTCCTTTCTCCACTGTATATTCCTGTCTCCTTTATCAAAGATAAGGTAACCATATGTGCATGGGTTTATCTCTGGGCTTTCTATCCTGTTCCATTGATCTATATTTCTGTTTTTGTGCCAGTACCATACTGTCTTGATTACTGTAGCTTTGTAGTATAGTCTGAAGTCAGGGAGCCTGATTCCTCCAGCTCAAGATTGCTTTGGCTATTTGGGGTCTTTTGTGTTTCCATACAAATTGTGAAATTTCTTTTTTTTTCTTTTTTTTGCGGTACGCGGGCCTCTCACCGCTGTGGCCTCTCCCGTTGAGGAGCACAGGCTCCGGACGTGCAGGCTCAGCGGCCATGGCTCATGGGCCCAGCCGCTCTGCGGCATGTGGGATCTTCCCGGACCGGGGCACGAACCCGTGTCCCCGCATCGGCAGGCGGACTCTCAAACACTGCGCCACCAGGGAAGCCCCACAAATTGTGAAATTTTTTGTTCTAGTTCTGTGAAAAATGCCAGTGGTAGTTGATAAGGATTGCATTGAATCTGTAGATTGCTTTGGGTAGTAGAGTAATTTTCACAGTGTTGATTCTTCCAATCCAAGAACATGGTATATCTCTCCATCTATTTGTATCATCCTTAATTTCTTTCATCAGTGTCTTATAATTTTCTGCTTACAGGTCTTTTGTCTTCTTAGGTAGGTTCATTCCTAGATATTTTATTCTTTTTTTTGCAATGGTAAATGGGAGTGTTTTCTTGATTTCACTTTCAGATTTTTCATCATTAGTGTAGAGGGATGCCAGACATTTCTGTGCCTTAATTCTGTATCCTGCTACTTTACCAAATTCACTGATTAGCTCTAGTAGTTTTCTGGTAGCATCTTTAGGATTCTCTATGTATAGTATCATGTCATCTGCAAACAGTGACAGTTTTACTTCTTCTTTTCTGATTTGGATTCCTTTTATTTCCTTTTCTTCTCTGATTGCTGTGTCTAAAACTTCCAAAACTATGTTGAATAAGAGTGGTGAGAGTGGGCAACTTGTCTTGTTCCTGATATTAGTGGAAATGCTTTCAGTTTTTCAACCATTGAGGATGATGTTGGCTGTGGGTTTGTTATATATGGCCTTTATTATGTTGAGGAAATTTCCCTCTATGCCTACTTTCTGCAGGGTTTTTATCATAAATGGGTGTTGAATTTTGTTGAAAGCTTTCTCTGCATCTATTGAGATGACCATATGGTTTTTCTCCTTCAGTTTGTTAATATGGTGTATCACATTGATTGATTTGCGTGTATTGAAGAATCCTTGCATTCCTGGAATAAACCCCACTTGATCATGGTGTATGATCCTTTTAATGTGCTGTTGGATTCTGTTTGCTAGTATTTTGTTGAGGATTTTTGCATCTATGTTCATCAGTGATATTGGCCTGTAGTTTACTTTCTTTGTGACATCCTTGTCTGGTTTTGGTATCAGGGTGATGGTGGCCTTGTAGAATGAGTTTGGGAGTGTTCCTCCCTCTGCTATATTTTGGAAGAGTTTGAGAAGGATGGGTGTTAGCTCTTCTCAAAATGTTTGATAGAATTCGCCTGTGAAGCCATCTGGTCCTGGGCTTTTGTTTGTTGGAAGATTTTTAATCACAGTTTCCATTTCAGTGCTTGTGATTGGTCTGTTCATATTTTCTATTTCTTCCTGATTCAGTATTGGCAGGTTGTGCATTTTTAAGAATTTGTCCATTTCTTCCAGGTTGTCCATTTTATTGGCACAGCGTTGCTTGTAGTAATCTCTCATGATCTTTTTTATTTCTGCACTGTCAGTTTTTACTTCTCCTTTTTCATTTCTAATTCTATTGATTTGAGTCTTCTCCCTTTCTTTCTTGATGAGTCTAGCTAATGGTTTATCAATTTTGTTTATCTTCTCAAAGAACCAGCTTTTAGTTTTATTGATCTTTGCTATCGTTTCCTTCATTTCTTTTTCATTTATTTCTCATCTGATCTTTATGATTTCTTTCCTTCTGCTAACTTTGGGTTTTTTTGGTTCTTCTTTCTCTAATTGCTTTAGGTGCAATGTTAGGTTGTTTACTCGAGATATTTCCTGTTTCTTAAGGTAGGATTGTATTGCTATAAACTTTGCTCTTAGAACTGGTTTTGCTGCATCCCATAGGTTTTGGGTCGTCGTGTGTCCATTGTTATTTGTTTCTAGGTATTTTTTGATTTCCTCTTTGATTTCTTCAGTGATCACTTCGTTATTAAGTAGTGTATTGTTTAGCCTCCATGTGTTTGTATTTTTTACAGATCTTTTTCTGTAATTGATATGTAGCCTCATAACGTTGTGGTCGGAAAAGATATTTGATACAATTTCAATTTTCTTAAATTTACCAAGGCTTGATTTGTGACCCAAGATATGATCTATCCTGGAGAATTTTCCATGAGCACTTGAGACAAATGTGTATTCTGTTGTTTTTGGATGGAATGTCCTATAAATATCAATTACGTCCATCTTGTTTAATGTATCATTTAAAGCTTGTGTTTCCTTATTTATTTTCATTTTGGTTGATCTATCCAATGGTGAAAATGGGGTGTTGAAGTCCCCTACTATGAATGTGTTACTGTTGATTTCTCCTTTTATGGCTGTTAGTATTTGCCTTATGTATTGAGGTGCTCCTATGTTGGGTGTATATATATTTACAATTGTTATATCGTCTTCTTGGGTCAATCCCTTGATCATTATGTAGAGTCCTTCTTTGTCTCTTCTAACAATCTTTATTTTAAAGTCTATTTTGTCTGATATGAGAATTGCTACTCCAGCTTTATTTAGGTTTCCATTTGCATGGAATATCTTTTTCTATCCCCTCACTTTCAGTCTGTATGTGTCTCTAGGTCTGAAGTGGGTCTCTTGTAGACAGCATATATATGGGTCTTGTTTTTGTATCCATTCAGCCAGTCTGTGTCTTTTGGTGGGAGCATTTAATCCATTTACATTTAAGGTAATTATCGATATGTATGTTCCTATTCCCATTTTCTTAATTGTTTTGGGTTTGTTATTATAGGTCTTTTCCTTCTTTTGTGTTTCTTGCCTAGAGAAGATCCTGTAGCATTTGTTGTAAAGCTGGTTTGGTGGTGCTGAACTCTCTCAGCTTTTGCTTGTCTGTAAAGTTTTTAATTTCTCCATCAAATCTGAATGAGATCCTTGTAGGGTAGAGTAATCTTGGTTGTAAGTTTTTCTCCTTCATCACTTTAAATATGTTCTGCCAGTCCCTTCTGGCTTGCAGAGTTTTGGCTAAAAGATCAGCTGTTAACCTTATGGAGATTCCCTTTTGTGTTATTTGTTGTTTTTCCCTTGCTGCTTTTAATATGAGTTCTTTGTATTTAATTTTTGACAGTTTGATTAATTGTGTCTTGGTGTATTTCTCCTTGGATTTATCCTGTATGGGACTCTCTGTGCTTCCTGGACTTGATTAAGTATTTCCTTTCCCATATTAGGAAAGTTTTCAACTATAATCTCTTCAAATATTTTCTCAGTCCCTTTCTTTTTCTCTTTTTCTTCTGGAACCCCTATAATTCGAATGTTGGTGCATTTAATGTTATCCCAGAGGTCTCTGAGACTGTCCTCAGTTCTTTTCATTCTTTTTTCTTTATTCTGGTCTGCATTAGTTATTTCCACTACTTTATCTTCAGGGTCACTTATCCGTTCTTCTGCCTCAGTTATTCTGATATTGATCCCTTCTAGAGTTGTTTTTTTTTTTTTTTTTGCGGTACGCGGGCCTCTCACTGCTGTGGCCTCTCTCGTTGCAGAGCACAGTGGCCATGTGCAGGCTCAGTGGCCATGGCTCACGGGCCCAGCTGCTTCACGGCACGTGGGATCCTCCTGGACCGGGGCACGAACCTGTGTCCCCTGCATCAGCAGGCAGACTGTCAACCACTGCGCCACCAGAGAAGCCCCCTAGAGTATTTTTAATTTCATTTATTGTGTTGTTCATCATTGCTTGTTTCATCTTTAGTTCTTCTTGGTCCTTGTTAAATGTTTCTTGCATTTTGTCTATTCTATTTCCAAGATTTTGGATCATCTTTACTATCATTATTCTGAATTCTTTCTCCGGTAGGCTGCCTATTTCCTCTTCATTTTTTAGGTTTGGTGAGATTTTATCTTGCTCCTTCATCTGCTGTGTGTTTTTCTGTCTTCTCATTTTGCTTATCTTACTGTGTTTGGGGTCTCCGTTTTGCAGGCTGCATGTTCGTAGTTCCCGGTGTTTTTGGTGTCTGTCCCCAGGGTCTAAAGTTGGTTCAGTGGGTTGTGTAGGCTTCCTGGTGGAGGGGACTAGTGCCTGTGTTGTGGTGGATGAGGCTGGATCTTGTCTTTCTTTGGGCAGGTCCACATCTGGTGGTGTGTTTTGGGGTGTCTGTGGACTTATTATGATTTTAGGCAGCCTCTCTGCTAATGGGTGGGGTTGTGTTCCTCTCTTCGTAGTTGCTTGGCGTAGGGTGTCCAGCACTGCAGCTTGCTGGTGTTGAGTGAAGCTGGGTGCTGGTGTTGAGATAGAGATCTCTGGGAGATTTTTGTCATTTGATATTATGTGGAGCTGGGAGGTCTCTTGTGGACCAGTGTCCTGAAGTTGGCTCTCCCATCTCAGAGGCACAGCACTGACTCCTGGCTGCAGCACCAAGAGCCTTTCATCTACATGGCTTAGAATAAAAGGGAGAAAAAGTAGAAAGAAAGAAAGGAAGGATAAAATAAAATAAAATAATGTAAAATAAAATAAAATTAAAAAATAATTATTAAGAAAAAAAATTTTTTAAAAAGTAAAAAAACACTAAAAAAAAAAAAATCAAAAAACGGACAGATAGAACCCTAGGACAAATGGTGAAAGCAAAGCTATACAGACAATTCTCACACAGAAGCATACACATACACACTCCCCAAAAGAGGAAAAGGGGAAAAAATAATAAATCTTGCTCTCAAAGTCCACCTCTTAATTTGGGATGATTCGTTGTGTATTCAGGCATTCCACAGATGCAGGGTACATCAAGTTGATTGTGGAGATTTATTCCGCTGCTCCTGAGGTTTCAGGGAGAGATTTCCCTTTCTCTTCTTTGTTCGCACAGCTCCCGGTGCTCAGCTTTGGATTTGGCCCCGCCTCTGCATGTAGGTCGCCGGAGGGCATCTGTTCTTCGCTCAGACAGGACGGGGTTAAAGGAACTGTTGATTCGGGGGCTCTGGCTCACTCAGGCCGCGGGGGAGGGAGGGGTACGGAGTGTGGGGCGAGCCTGCGGCGGCAGAGGCCGGCATGACATTGCACCAGCCTGAGGTGCGCAGTGCGTTCTCCCAGGTAAGTTGTTCCTGGATCCCGGGACCCTGGCAGTGGCGGGCTGCACAGGCTCCCAGAAGCGGGGTGTGGATAGTGACCTGTGCTCGCACACAGGCTTCTTGGTGTTGGCAGCAGCAGCCTTAGCATCTCATGCCCGTCTCTGGGGTCCGCGTTGTTAGTCGTGGCTCGCGCCCGTCTCTGGAGCTCCTTTAAGCAGAGCTCTTAATCCCCTCTCCTCGCGCACCAGGAAACACAGAGGGAAGAAAAAGTCTCTTGCCTCTTTGGCAGGTCCAGACTTTTCCCCGGTCTCCCTCCCAGCTAGCCGTGGTGCACTAACCCCCTGCAGGCTGTGTTCACGCCGCCAGTCCTCTCTCTGCGCTCCGACCGTAGCCCAAGCCTCAGCTACCAGCCCCACCTGCCCTGGCTGGTGAGCAGACAAGCCTCTCGGGCTGGTGAGTGTCGGTCAGCCCTGATCCTCTGTGCGGGAATCTCTCTGCTTTGCCCTCTGCACCCCTGTTGCTATGCTCTCCTCCGCGGCCCCGAAGCTTTCCCCCTCCACCACCCGCAGTCTCTGCCCGCGAAGGGGCTTCCTAGTGTGTGGAAACCTTTCGTCCTTCACAGCTCCCTCCCACTGGTGCAGGTCCCATCCCTATCCTTTTGTCTCTGTCTATTCTTTTTTCTTTTGCCCTCCCCAGGTACGTGGGGAGTTTCTTGCCTTTTGGGAGGTCTGAGGTCTTCTTCCAGCGTTCAGTAGGTGTTCTGTAGAGTTGTTCCACGTGTAGATGTATTTCTGATGTATCTGTGGGGAGGAAGGTGATCTCTGCATCTTACTCTTCCGCCATCTTCCCCCTCTCTCCTCTGGTTCTTTTTAAAGTGTGCATGTCATGACTAGCAGGACCTTAACTAAAAAAAACAAATATTGCTTTAAATAACCAAAAATTCAAAATATACAATGGCAACAAAACTCTATCTTCAGTCTCCTCTGGAAAAGGCCTTGTAGTAAGGCTGACAACACTTTTAGATGTGGATGATTGTGTTAAAGGAAATAGAGTCTAGTTATTGACTTAGAAATGTATAGCCATTTGCTTAATTCAGAGACTGAATCTTTGCTAAAATAGGCAGTAAGACTGATGAAAGAAATGGACTGGTACCACTTAATGAGCAATTTCATCTTTTTAATATAGAAATAACTGGTGCTGCGGACAGCATTTTTGTTCCTTTAAGAACCTCATAACCAAGAAATCTTTCAAATGATCATTATACAATGAATGCCCTGAGGCTTTGAAAAATATTTATTTTTAAATTATCATAAGCTCAAAATGATTCACCAATGCAAAAAGGAAAAAAAAAGCAATTAAATGTGAGGCTGTACACTCTGGTAAATTTTCCCTGCTGAAAATAATTGGACAGCTATTTTTTCCTTTTTTTAAGTAATAGTGCCCATGGGGCTTAAATATATTTCTTATCTTAAATTTGATGTTAGAGTCACAAGATCATAGAAAATGGTATAATGTGATTGGGAGAAATATAGTTTCATTAACATATAACATACCAAATTAAGTATCATCTAAAATTCTCTAAAAAGCAGTGCTAGTTTCTGAATTTATGTGTTGGACAGTGGGAAGGGATATTTGGAGTAGGCCACACAAGGTGGAGGTATTTCCTATGTGCTCTGTATATTTCCCAGATTCCTTGCATTTGGGGGTCCCACTGTATGATTAGTTCTGACCAATGGGCTATAAGCAGAAATACCAAAGTATTTAAGAACGGATCCACAGCCCCCAGTTCTCTACTTCCCTGAGAGGTGACCTGGAAGCCAACTTTTGAAATGGTGGTGTCACAAGTGTGAAGGTGCTGGCTCGTTGAGTCACTGCACATGAAACCTTATTCAGACCCCTGTGATCCTGTCCTTTGAAATAAAAGCCTTTTGCTTTAGTCTCCCAGGCTTCCCTTGAATCTCAAAAGGCTGACCCAAGACTTAACAATTAGGAATGTGAAGATGTAGAAACAAAGAATAGCTGTTGAGCCGGGAAACTGGTAACAGTTTAGACTATAAATCCACCACATACTCCCAACTCTCTGAAAGATACAGATAAAGGCCTGACATACATTCCTAAGTTGTTTTTATAGGAAGCAAACCCCCACCAGATGAAAACTGCTGATGGCAAGAACACAGACCCTAGACTGGTTGAAACCAGAAGCCTGATGATGCTTGAAATTTCACCTTGATGTCAACCAATCCAAGAATTTTTCACAAGCTGATCATTCACCCTGCATCCCCCTCCCTCACACTGCCTTTAAAACCCCCTCCCTGAAATTCATCAGGGAGTTCTGGTCTTTTGAGCATGAGCTGCCCATTCTCCTTGCTTGGTGCCCTGCAATAAAGGCTGTACTTTCCTTCACCAGAACCCAGTGTCAATAGATTGGCTTTATTGCATGTGGGCAAACGGACCCAAGTTTGGTTCTGTAACACATGTAGGACAGCTATGCTGCAGGTCTGATGAGTATCATAATTAGCATTAGTCAGAAATCAACTTTTGGATTTTTAGGCCACTGAAATTTCAGGGTTAATTTGTTACTGTGGAATACTCTGACTGATAATGTCATCACAGGGTTGTTGAGAGGAGCTGATGGAGCCCAAAGTCCTCTTTGCACAGTGCTTTGTAGTTTTCTACCATAAAGAAAGAATTGCTCTCATTGAAGGATTGCCAAACCTGCACTGTCAGGCAAAATATCCACTAAATGACCCCTGTGGAGAGTCCAGATGGCTAATTCAAGGAGAAGAAGCCCATCCTGTGTTTCTTTTAGTGTCAGAGTTTCATGCTGCCACCTGCCTCAAGTAGGTAGCCTATTCTTTTTTTTTTTTTTTTTTTTGCAGTACACGGGCCTCTCACTGTTGTGGCCTCTCCCGTTGTGGAGCAAAGGCTCTGGATGCCCAGGCTCAGCGGCCATGTCTCACGGGCCCAGCCGCTCCGTGGCATGTAGGATCTTCCCAGACCGGGGCCCAAACCCATGTCCCCTGCATCAGCAGGTGGACTCTCAACCACTGCACCACCAGGGAAGCCCGTGTAGCCTATTCTTTTTGCTGAGGGTTCCTCTGCAGCCCTGTGGTGAGGATCACTTTTGGCACTGGAGACCACCTTTTAGGATTTGAAGCAAGAGGCCCTGGTCTCTTGGTCACTGCCCTCCTGCCCCCCCACTCACCCCCACCAACTGCCTGCAAGACTATCACAGTTTCAGAGGCTAGAGAACCATGATGAGACTCCAGGGCACTGGGATGACTGCCCACCTTGGAGGGGCCACTTGTGCACATGTTCTTACCAAAGGCCTTTTCTACCACATTCATCCCCAGAATCAACCTTTTTTTTTCATGTCTAAACAATTTTGTTTAATACCCTCACCAGTGAGGAACAGAGAAGCTGGTTGATTTCACTCCCACAGAGCAGAAGATAATATATCTGCCTTCTCTTTGAATTTAAATAGATTTGACCCAAGTCCTACGTGAATATATGTCCTTGTCAGCCTTCTTTGTACTTGAGAGGCTTCTAAGGGAGTCTGACTTCAGCCATTAGTAACTATGAGAAAAATTAAAGTTTAGATTTCATAGGTTATTTAAAAATTTTATACCAGACTTAGCTCATAATTTAATATACTGCTATTATTAATACAGATATAGAGCTTTCTAGAACCCAATGATTCCCTTTGGAAGTAAACTGGAGCTAAAACTGCAAGTTACATTTGTTTAAATTTTTTCTTCCTTGTTATTAATAGCCAAAGTTATAGCCATTCAGTAAACAAAGTATGATGGTGAAGCATATGAACCCTGAGTCTGAATGACCTGGGTTCAAATCGAGTCTCCTCCATTTACTGTGTGATCTTGGCCACGTTACTTAACCTCTCTGCATCTCCACTCTCAAACTGTAAAAGGGAACTAATAAGACAGTCTTCCTCAGAGAGATGTCGTGTAGACATCATCTTTATTAATGTTCTCAGAACTGTGCCTTGAACATGGAAGCGTCGGCAGCTGCTTTTATCGTTATTATTATGTTGGAAATATAGGAAAAAAAAGTATAGAATGGTTTATGGTTGGTTGTTATGGGAGAGATAAGGAAGTTAGAATGTCCCCACCCCCATTCAACCTTCATTACTACTTCACACTCTAATTGCAATATTAAAGGCAAAAACATGCAGAAGTTCCCCTGCTCTGTGGGTGTCTGTGTTGTGTACGTGTGTGCCCATGTGTGAATGCACACACACACAAACGGGTGCTCTGCAGAGCCTGGCAGCGGCAGGGGAGGTGCACATATCTTCAGTAGGTCTGAAGGCTGCTGCGGGTGTAAAGAGCAGTGATCGACTGTCTGCTCAGTAGCCCCTGGGCTGAAGCGGGGACGGCAAATAAGATATGGTTATCTCCCCCGTATTTAGACAAGGTGGTTGGGGTAGATGGTGGAACAGTAGGCACGTCAGTAATTGTAACGGGGGAAAGGCCTCCTGCTAGTGTCAGACAGTGTGGGGATTGGGGAACAATAATGGGGATCCTTTGTCAGCTGCGTGAGCCTTGTCACTCTGGGGAGGCAGGTAAGCCGAGATCTACTCTTGTAAAGAAGCTTCTCAAATCTTATTTCTAGTCCTTTTGGGCTGTGAGGATCGTGTGTTGATTGTCAGGGTTGGGGGGCTCTGCCTGGACCTGCTCTGGGAGCATGGCAAGGCAGGGGTGTTTCTCCAGAGCCGGCAACCTCACCCTGTATTGCAGCGTTGGAATGCAATTTGCAGAGCTTGGAGGCAAAGTCCAGTGTAACCTCGGGTACCCTTGGAGCGGCAGGAAATGGTGAAAATCAGATTGGGGAATCTTGCTTGCTGTATTGTGGCGGGAGCAGGACAGTTATGCCTTTTCTTGTGTGCTAAACTTTGTTACTCCACAGGCATAAATGGTGTGGTGTGGATGGATCTTCAGCCTAGCATCTGTCATCTGGGAGGGAAACACTGTCAGGCATGTTATTAATCACATGGGGATTAGCTGAGTGGAGGGATAAACCAGGCATGGCATTTTCCAGTGCTGCTCGGACAGTGGGGGAGAACTTTTTCATTTGTGCTGCCAGAAGCTTCAGACGTAGCTGTTAGAAAACTACTGACCCAATACAAGATCTATTTATCTATTTTAAAAGAGCCTAGATAATAAACTCTCACATTTGTGAAGGATGCTACATTTTTGAAGGGACTTTTAGTGTATTACATGATTCTCACACAAACTTATGAGGCCTCCAAGCAGGCATTACTGCCCAATTCTGTGGATGTGAAGAGTTTTGTGTGGAGTACTGGATTAAACTGTGCAACCACTGTGAGTCACTTATTGCTATGTGCCTCGGTTTCCATGTCTGGAACGGGCAGGATAATTCTTTTTTGAGGTACCGTCCTGTGCACTGTAAGATGTTTAGCAGCATCTCTGGCCTCTACCCACTAGATGCTTAGTAGCAACCCCTTCCCCAGTAGTGACAACCAAAAATGTCTCCAGGCATTGCCAGGCTGCCCCCTGGGGAGTAACCTCTGGTCTAGATAATACCATATTAATTCACTAGCTGATCTGGATTTTAATTTTTCTACATATCTGCCACTGGGAGTTACAGGGGACAGACAATTTGCTCTGTCAAAGATTACCAAGCAGTCAATTTTACTGAGCATTTTTATAATGATAGCTGACATTTATTGAGTACCTATCATGTCCTTGGCACCTGCTGGGCATGTCTTATTCAGATGTGGGTATTAGGTTTTGTTTTTTTCTTTCTTAATCTTAAAGATAGGGAAGCAGAGGCTCAGAGATGATATGCAGTTTTATTGATGTAAACTGGGATTTGAATATGGATTTCTGATTCTATAAACCCTCACTCTTTAATTTTGGCATGGTTAAGGGCGGGGTAGGAGCCAAACTGCCTGGGTTCAAATCCTGGCAGATGAGCTCTGTAACCTCAGGTGGGCTATTTAGTTTCTGGCCAAGCCTGTGAAGTCACTATTACTATTAGCTTGATTTTACTTATGAGGAAATTGAGGCCTCAAGAGATGAAGTGACTTAATGTTTGTAGAGTGCTTAGAGTGAGTGCTCTAGTGACTGAGTGCTATATAAGTGTCTATTAAAAAATAAAACAAACCACCGAGCTGATCGCCCTGTGCTATGCAGCTGCTTCCACCCGGAGGGGTGGGATAGGGAGGGTGAGAGGGAGATGCAAGAGGGAGGGGATATGGGGACATATGTATACATACAGCTGATTCACTTCATTGTACAGCAGAAACTAACACAACACTGTAAAGCATTTATACTCCAATAAAGATATAAAACAAAAACAAAAACACAATATTGTTTGAAAAAAATAAACCGCACAAATTAAAAAAAAAAATACAACGAAGAATCTCTCTATGCCTGGTTCTGTTAGTACAACTCTGGTAGAGTCACAGAGAAAATAAAAGGCCTGGTTTCTGGCTACTTGGAGCGTGTAGAGTGGCTGGCAGGAGGCGGGCCCTGTGAACATGGTGCTGCAGAAGATGGGTGCTCCCGCCAGATCCCGCCTTGTGCCTTTGACCACTCTTTAGCATCTGATTTCTTCTACTTCTAGTGGCCACACCCATGTCTTTCTGCA
Organism: Monodon monoceros; assembly: GCF_005190385.1. Taxonomy (NCBI): domain Eukaryota; kingdom Metazoa; phylum Chordata; class Mammalia; order Artiodactyla; family Monodontidae; genus Monodon; species Monodon monoceros. Next base: position 36,795,909 of record NW_021703766.1, read on the forward strand.
GTGCCCCACTTTTGGGCTTTGCTCACAGGTACAGAGTGCTGGGAGTGACATTGCTGGGAGTTCACATCCCCCCACCCAGGCCTAGAGCAATGCCACTTACCTTGGGACATGAAAGTTCAGATGCTTTCATGCAAGTCAGGATAAACGCTAAGATGTAAGTCATACTCCAGAATCAGACCACAGGATCAGGCTGAGTGGGTCTTGTCCTGAAATCATGCTCTTTCTTGGTTTCTCCCTGATCTCTGTCCTTCTTCCCCCACTCTCTTCCTGGTTCTCCTGGGAGCACTTCCCACAAATTCATGGCACAGATGTCTTGCTTTAGGGGAGTCCACCCTTAGACAGGCCCCAGGGTTAGGGTGGCCCATGAACAGAGGGACTACTTCTCAACTCTCTTTGGTTCACACACATCATTTATTTGTTATGGCTGCCCTCTAGGCAAATGTTTGATAAACAGGCTCCAACCTGAAGACAAGAGAGTTCGAACTGTGAAGTGTGGATCCTGAGTGCATGGACGTCTAGAGGGAGGCCATTCTGGACCACGTTGGTTGGGGAAGAAGAACAGGAGATCAGAGGGGCTGGGGCTGGTGGGGAGGGTGGCACCAGGTGGAAGCCACTGAAATGATCTCCTTCCTGTTGAGCTAAGGAGCCTCTGGGGATATGTGATCTGGTGATGTAGAAATCCGAAATGTGTGCACCTGATTTTAGTCCTCTCTTGGCGTTTGCTTAAAACAAATTGAGCCTGAAGTAACACCTCACAGTGCTCTCAGAAAGGAATGCCCATGGGGGCTGGGCCCTCGGTTTCCACTCGGGACCCTGGTATCATCCTCCGCCCTCAGCACAGCCCTTTCTGCCATGGTGCCTCCTGAGGAGTGGGAGTGAGTAATGTGATGAGGCTGTGGAGATTTGGGGCTTCAGTTCCGTGCAAGCTTGCTATTTGCTGTGGTGAGTCCTTTGGAAATATAAAAATCCTTTCCTCACATTGACAGTTACCCCCAGTGCATCTGCTCTGTGTTAGACTCAAACCCACAGCTGGGCTGGGGGAGCATCTTGAGGGTGTGTGGAGGCTGCCCCAGAGTTCATGCTGGGACTGAGAGACCAGGTCTCCTGACTCTCAAACCACGGCTGTTATCGTTACAGTTATATTTATTTATTTGCTTAAATTCCTAACGTTAGACTTCCTTAAGCTATGGCACCAAGGACGCTAAGCTCATTTTTCTCTTTTCTTTCCCTCTTCAAATATCTGCTGTGTGCCAGGTCCTGGGTTACATGGATGTGTAAGCTTACAAGAGTTGCGTAAGGGCAACACCCCTAGGGGCTGCATAAGTGCTCAGGACTTCCCTGTGAATGTGGTCTTGGATACACAGGGAGGTGGGAGTCATAGGAGGCCTCTGGAAAATGCTGTGGAGCCAGGCTTTCAACCAGTGGTGATGGTGATACAATAGTGGCTTATGGAGCAACCCCACTTGAGCTTGGCTTGGTTTGGGTCACACATTGTTTGGAACATTTTGAATTAGCTGCCAACTTTTATAATTTGGGGGTTTCACATTGCATCCAGGTTCCCAGTGTGTCTTGGAAAAAAAGTTGGCAATACTAGGCCTGTATTCCACTCTGGGTCTGAGTAGAATTTGCTTCCTCTAAGTCAGAGCACACCCATGCCAGTTTACTCCAGTCCCCACCACTCCCTGTGACCTTACACCTGACCTTTGTCACCCTTTCTGTCCAGTCTGGAGATTGTGGGCAGTACAGCATCAGGACCAAGAGCATGGGCTTGGTAGCCAGGTTGCCTATTCAAGACCCTGCCTTTCCACGTCCCTGCCATGTGGCCTTGGGCTAGTTACTTTATCTTTCTGTGCTATAGGTTTCTTATGTGAAAAATGAGGCTAAGAGTAGAGCCCACCATAGGTTGTTGAGGGAATACATGAGTTATTATTTACAAACAGCTTAGAACTGATCCTGGCACACTGTCCATACTCAGTAATACTACCTCTCCCCCTTATCAGTCCTCCACCCATCTGAAGACTGTGGCTGCTACAGGAAACCACTCTATCGTGGTCTCCTTGGGACTTTTGTAGGATCTGGAAGTAATGACTGAGCTTGTTTGAACTACATCCTGAGCCCCTGGGGAAAAAAGAGAACCTCTCTGAGTTTAAATCCCTTTTGGGGAACTGAGGGGTAATGGTATAATATGGATTTGCGTCTGGATGCCAAAGGGGACTTGAAAGCATGGGACTGACATGTAGAAGCTCAGGAAATAACCATAGTGAAGAATCAGGTTAAAAAGAAAGTTTCTACTGACTTGCTCTCAGAAGGATCAAATAAAATGCTGCTTCTGGAAATGAACAAATCCATTTCCTTACAAAGCTGTCATCTCTTCTGGTCCTGGAAGGAAAAAGGAAGATAAGAAACAGCAGTGAAGACTGACAGTTTGTTCGTTGCTATTCTGGCGGCATCCCCTCCTTATCCATTCCCATCCATCTCATCCCACCCTAGTCAGTATATTTTCACCAGGCAGTGATGGAAAAATGTATGTGTACTCCAGTTTTATTGTAGTCAGGCAGCATTTACGGGTTTGACATTCAACTGACCATGGCAGGAAGTCTAGAAGCAATTATAACCGACACCTGCTCTATCTGTGCTCTGGGCAGCCAGTGACTGATTCCAGGCCTCCCGGACTCGAGTGTGTTTCCTATCAGCTCAGAATAATAGCAGTGACACCTCGCTTCCTCGCTATCTGGAAGAACTCATGGCACTTTCCTCTGAAAACCTTCAAATTATTGGCATTTCTTTTAGTGAAGATATCACATTAGTGACTGGAATGGAAAGTGTAGAAGATGGTTATTGTTGACATTAAAGGAAAAGTTTAAACCACTTCCATCAACCATGGCTCATAACTGGAAAGTATTTGAGTAGAGAAAACTATCTATCTAAAAGTGAACAGAATCTGAATTTAGACAGACAATATTTGGCCATGAATGTGCCAAGACTGAGGCTGGAGAAAGGACACAGTTTCTGTAGCAGTGATTTCCACCCATCATGGGTCTGCTATTGTGCAAAATGATTTTTGATTCTGGGCAAATCTCTACTTCCACTTGCTCTAATGCTTTGCCAGAGAGCTGAGGGATTCTGGGATGGTGGGGGAACCTGGGAGCTGGGCTGACCTCAGGAAATCATGTGTAAAGGGCTTTTTCTCACCTGGGGGCAGGCCAGGTTCACAGCTGTCCTGTGTAATAACGACTGGGCTTTTGCTTCTGAGCCTTGGCAATCCTGAGTCCTGAAAGCAAATGAAGGTAAGAAACATGTCAAGGAGCTCAGGGCACTTGGATGCCGCCCTGCATAGCTTCGTGTTATTTGGCCTGAGTTTACACTCCTTCTGTTTTACGTGGAGCCAAAAAGAGCTATACAGAAGGCCAGATGGGCCACGGGCACCTACGTGGACAGCTCGGGGCTAGGCAAGGCAGGGGAGAGAGGAGGGGAGGGGAGGGTAGCAGTACAGAGGCTCCTGGCTGGGAGATTAAATACATGTGTTTTGAAAGCAGCTCTGCTGAGTGGTGGGGTAGTTAGGGTCAGGACTGGGGGCCACCACCGTGGTTTCCCTTTGGCCAGAGAACAAATGGCTTCTGGGCCCAGAATTTAAGTTACACGTGTCCCTGAATCTCAAAATAAGAGTTGGGCTGAAAGTACTTAAGAACAAGGAAGAAACTTGGTTTGTGAATTCACTCTCTGATTCAGACATTTCAGAGGGCTTCATGCTTGCGCATTTCAAAACTCAAAGCACAGCAGGGAAAGCTAAAGATGCTGTCTTCCTCCTTGTCCCTCTTATCTGGCTTTCATGGATTTCCAAGGGGCTCCCCTGAGCTGATGCCATTTAAGTCAAGTCCCTAGTTCTGAGGGACTTGCTGTGCTTCTTTCTTTTGTAGGAAGGCTGGATTTCTTATCTGGTGACAAAACGCAAAATGTTGAGGTCCATGAACCTGCATCCTTTTCCCATGACCTTTTGTGCCCTTCCCTCTGGATTCACCACTCACCTGTAAGCGCTGAACTACTTATGTCTTGAGATTATTTTCCTCCGTAGCAAGAAACATATGAATATTTTGTTAGAACCTTTCTGTGTTCTGGGTTCCTATTTGCTTTTTTTTTCCAACTTCAGCCTTCCTACTTGCCATGGTTGGCAAACTCCAATGCCAATAGGCCCAGGCAGGTAACATCAATGAGTACGGTAGCTGTAAGTGGTAATAGGGAGTGGTGGGGACTGTGGCCACCATGTGCTGCCTAAATGGGATAACTCCATCTCATTGTTGCCACCTGAGAATAATGGGCCTGGTCTTGCAAGGAGTCCATATTTTTATGCAAAACCTCCTAACTACACATAAAATGAATTCAACATCGTGATAAACACTCAATGAGCCAAAGTAAGCATGTTTGTCAGATGGTGAGTTTTTAATTTCTACTCTGGAAATTGGAACAATTGGAGGGTGTTTGAGGGAGGAGGGACATAATCCAAATGGCCATGGATGAGATGAAGAGGGGGCGACTGGTTATGAAATGGTCTCTAACCATTCTAGAAAATAATGACAAAGAGGACCTGGATTTGAGAAATAGTTCTGAAATAGAATCCACACTGCTCAGAAAATTATTGGGTTTGGGGAAGGGCAAAGAGGGATAGGTTGAGATTGGCCCTGATGTACAGTTCTGTCTTGACCTTTGGCTTATGAATGTTTTCAGTGCCTTGACCCTTGGTCCACAATCAGTCCTGCTAACAAACACCCTTTTATGCTGCCTAGTTCTCATACCCTGGCCTAGTTCCCTTAATTCATTGTTGCTGCCATTCTGGGAGCAGCCACCAAACCCAAGCACTTTTTGCAAAGATAGTAACATATCCCTCTACCACAAAGAGCTGGAAGTTTTAGGATGTTGGATCTGAGATACCATGGAAAGCAAATTTGTTATCTTCCATGGTGCACAAAACACTCTGTCACAGCTAGGACTGATAATAATCCCTCAGTTTCCTAAATTGCTTTACTGCTGCTTTTTAAATTAAGACCCATTAACTTGTCATATATTGATAACAAGGATGATCCTGAAATAGGTGGATAAATTAAAGCTGTCTTTCATTCCATGCTTTTATATAAATGTGTTAATTACTTTTGTCATTAGGGAGACTGATGGAGGGATGGAGAAATATCAAACGGATTTTTGACATAGTGTTGGTGTTTGCATCTGGTAACGCAGTGCGTGTTGGATACAATCCTTCACCCTTTAATTTCACAGCTGGCACTAAGGGGCCAAGCTAGGATTTCTTGTACTAATAGTCCACATCGCAGAGGCTAATGGAAGGCATGGTGGACTTACTATTCTGTTGAAGCAGCTACACACTGGCATGTATAGGAGACCAGATGTGGTGTTCAGAAGGGATTTTGTTTGAAGGCACACAGCTCCCACACTAGTTTTTTAAATAAAATAATTATGGGCTAACATTTAAAGATAGAGAAATATAACATGAAAATCTGGATTTCTAGTTTTTGAAAGAAGTCTGAAGGTCTGACATCCTTGGGCCTGTATTCCTGGGTGGCAGTGGGAGCCATGGAGGGGCTGCCACTTTAAAGGGCCATGTGCTCAGTAGTTTACCACACTCCTCACCACTCCCTTTTGCCCCTTGCTCACAGAAACTGAGTGTCAAGTGCCATTTGTCATTATACTGTGTGTTTTTATGGTTGTATTAGGGAACAAATGAAAATCTTTCTGGTGTCTATCTCTATACAAAGCAGAAAAACGAAATGTAGGTCATGCTGCATCAGGTTTTTTCAAGAGAATTGAGAGAGAGCATGTATCTGTAAGGAACAGAAGGCTGAAGCTGGTCTGCTGTTTGTACATAGCTAAGAGCGGTCACTGATGACCCCTGTTAGAGGGAATCTTTGCTTTCTAGTCACATGTGGCTATGCCTAAAGGAGTCTGGAAATGTAGGAAGAGAACTCCAGAAAACAGGTTGGAATGGTACCTAATACACTGGGTCAATTTATCAAAGGCTGTTTATTTGTTTTGTTTTGTTTTTTATTTTATTTTTTTAAACAGCAGGTTCTTATTAGTTATCCATTTTATACATATTAGTGTATACACGTCAATCCCAATCTCACAATTCATCACACCACCACCACCCCTGCCGCTTTCCCACCTTGGTGTCCATACGTCGGTTCTGTACATCTGTGTCTCAATTTCTGCCCTGCAAACTGGTTCATCTGTACCATTTTTTCTAGGTTCCACATATATCCATTAATATACGATATTTGTTTTTCTCTTTCTGACTTACTTCACTCTGTATGACAGTCTCTAGATCCAGCCACGTCTCTACATATGACTCAATTTCGTTCCTTTTTATGGCTGAGTAATAGTCCATTGTATATATGTACCACATCTTCTTTATCCATTCATCTGTTGATAGGCATTTAGGTTGCTTCCATGTCCTGGCTATTGTAAATAGAGATGCAATGAACATTGGGGTACATGTGTCTTTTTGAATTACGTTTTTCTCTGGGTATATGCCCAGTAGTGGGATTACTGGGTCATATGGTAGTTCTATTTTTACTTTTTTAAGGAACCTCCATACTGTTCTCCATAATGGCTGTATCAATTTACATTCTTACCAACAGTGTAAGAGGGTTCCCTTTTCTCCACACCCTCTCCAGCATTTGTACTTTGTAGATTTTCTGATGATGCCCATTCTAACTGGTGTGAGGTGATACCTCATTGCAGTTTTGATTTGCTTTTCTCTAATAATTAGTAATGTTCATCAGCTTTTCATGTGCTTCTTGGCCATCTGTATGTCTTCTTTGGAGAAATGTCTATTAGGTCTTCTGCCCATTTTTGGATTGTGTTGTTTGTTTTTTTAACATTGAGCTGCATGAGCTGTTTATATATTTTGGAGATTAATCCTTTGTTCGTTGATTTGTTTGCAAATATTTTCTCCCATTCTGAGGGTTGTCTTTTCGTGTTGTTTGTAGTTTCCTTTGATTTGCAAAAGATTTTAAGTTTCATTAGGTCCCATTTGTTTATTTTTGTTTTTATTTCCATTACTGTAGGAGGTGGATCAAAAAAGATCTTGCTGTGATTTATGTCAAAGAATGTTCTTCCTATGTTTTCCTGTAAGAGTTTTATAGTGTCCAGACTTACATTTAGGTCTCTAATCCATTTTGAGTTTATTTTTATGTATGGTATTAGGGAGTGTTCTAATTTCATTCTTTTAAATATAGCTGTCCAGTTTTCCCAGCACCACTTATTGAAGAGACTGTCTTTTCTGGATTGCATATCCTTGCCTCCTTTGTCACAGATTAGTTGACCATAGGTTCATGGGTTTATCTCTAGGCTTTCTGTCCTGTTCCATTGATCTATATTTCTGTTTTTGTGCCAGTACCATATTGTCTTGATTACTGTTGCTTTGTAGTATAGTCTGAAGTCACGGAATCTGATTCCTCCAGCTCCGTTTTTTTCCCTCAAGACTGCTTTGGCTATTCGGGGTCTTTTGTGTCTCCATACAGATTTGAAGACTTTTTTGTTCTAGTTCTGCAAAAAATGCCATTGGTAATTTGATAGGGATTGCACTGAATCTGTAGATTGCTTTGGGTAGAATAGTCATTTTCACAATATTGATTCTTCCAATCCAAGAACATGGTATATCTCTCCATCTGTTGGTATCATCTTTAATTTCTTTCATCAGTGTCTTATAGTTTTCTGCATGCAGGTCTTTTGTTTCCCTAGGTAGGTTTATTCCTAGGTATTTTATTCTTTATGTTACAATGGTAAATGGGAGTGTTTCCTTAATTTATCTTTCAGATTTTTCATCATTAGTGTATAGGAATGCAAGAGATTTCTATGCATTAATTTTGTATCCTGCAACTTTACCAAATTCATTGTTTCGCTCTAGTAGTTTTCTGGTGGCATCTTTAGGATTCTCTATGTATAGTATCATGTCATCTGCAAACAGTGACAGTTTTACTTCTTCTTTTCCAATTTGTATTCCTTTTATTTCTTTTTCTTCTCTGATTGCCATGGCTAGGACTTCCAAAACTATGTTTAATAATAGTGGTGAGAGAGGACATCCTTATCTTGTTCCTGATTTTAGAGGAAATGCTTTCAGTTTTTCACCCTTGAGAATGATGTTTGTTGTGGGTTTGTCATATACGGCCTTTATTATGTTGAGGTAGTTTCCCTCTATGCCCACTTTCTGGAGAGTTTTTATCATAAATGAGTGTGGAATTTTGTAGAAAGCCTTTTCTGTGTCTATTGAGGTGATCATATAGTTTTTCTCCTTCAATTTGTTAATATGGTGTATCACATTGATTGATTTGCGTGTATTGAAGAATCCTTGCATCCCTGGGAAAAATCCCACTTGATCGTGGTATATGATCCTTTTAACGTGTTGTTGGATTCTGTTTGCTAGTATTTTGTTGAGGATTTTTGCATCTATATTCATCAGTGATATTGGTCTGTAATTTTCTTTTTTTTTAGTATCTTTGTCTGGTTTTGGTATCAGGGTGATGGTGGCCTCATAGAATGAGTTTGGGAGTGTTCCTTCCACCTCAATTTTTTGGAAGAGTTTGAGAAGGATGGGTGTTAGCTCTTCTCTAAATGTTTGATAGAATTCACCTGTAAAGCCATCTGGTCCTGGACTTTTGTTTGTTGGAAGATTTTTTTTTAACATCTTTATTGGAGTATAATTGCTTTACAATTGCTTTACAATGGTGTGTTAGTTTCTACTTTATAACAAAGTGAATCAGTTATACATATAAATATGTTCCCATATCTCTTTCCTCTTGCATCTCCCTCCCTCCCACACTCCCTATCCCACCCCTCTAGGTGGTCACAAACCACCTAGCTGATCTGTTGGAAGATTTTTAATCACAGTTTCAATTTCATTACTTGTTATTGGTCTATTCATATTTTCTGTTTCTTCCTGGTTCATTCTTGGAACCTTATACCTTTCTAAGAATTTTCCCATTTCTTCCACGTTGTCCATTTTATTGGCATAGAGTTACTTGTAGTAGTCTCTTAGGATGCTCTGTATTTCTGTGGTGTCTGTTGTAACTTCTCCTTTTTCATTTCTAATTTTATTGATTTGAATCCTCTCCCTCTTTTTCTTGATGAGTCTGGCTAATGGTTTATCAATTTTGTTTATCTTCTCAAAGAATCAGCTTTTAGTTTTATTGATTTTTGCTATTGTCTTCTTTTGTTACTATTTCATTTATTTCTGCTCTGATCTTTATGATTTCTTTTCTTCTACTAATTTGGGTTTTGTTTGTTCTTCTTTCTCTAGTTCCTTTAGGTGTAAAGTTAGGTTGTTTATTTGAGATGTTTGTTGCTTCTTGAGTTAGGATTGTATTGCTATATACTTCCCTCTGAGAACTGCTTTTGCTGCATCCCATAGGTTTTGGATCGTCATGTTTTTATTGTCATTTGTCTCTAGGTATTTTAAATTTCCTCTTTGATTTCTTCAGTGATCTCTTGGTTATTTAGTAACATATTGTTTAGCCTGCATGTGTTCATGTTTTTTACGTTTTTTTCCCTGTAATTGATTTCTAAACTCATAGCGTTGTGGTCAGAAAAGATGCTTGATATAATTTCAATTTTCTTAAATTTCCTGAGGCTTGATTTGTGACCCAAGATTTGAACTATCCTGGAGAATATTCTGTGCACACTTGAGAAGAAAGTGTAATCTGCTGGTTTTGGATGAAATGTCCTATAAATATCAATTAAATTTATCTGGTCTATTGTGTCATTTAAAGCTTGTGTTTCCTTATTAATTTTCTGTTTGGATGATCTGTCCATTGGTGTAAGTGAGGAGTTAAAGTCCCCCACTATCATTGTGTTACTGTTGATTTCCTCTTTTATAGCTGTTAGCAGTTGCCTTATGTATTGAGGTGCTCCTATGTTGGGTGCATATATATTTATATTTGTTATATCTTCTTCTTGGATTGATTCCTTGATCATTACATAGTGTCCTTCCTTGTGTCTTGTAACATTCTTTATTTTAAAGTCTATTTTATCTGATATGAGTATTGCTACTCCAGCTTTCTTTTGATTTCCATTTGCATGGAATATCTTATTCCATTCCCTCACTTTCAGTCTGTATGTGTCCCTAGGTCTGAAATGGGTCTGTTGTAGACACCATATATATGGGTCTTGTTTTTGTATCCTTTCAGCAAGCCTGTGTCTTTTGGTTGGAGCATTTAATCCATTCACGTTTAAGGTAATTATCGATATGTATGTTCCTATTACCATTTTCTTAATTGTTTTGGGTTTGTTTTTGTAGGTCCTTTTCTTCTCTTATGTTTCCCACTTAGATAAGTTCCTTTAGCATTTGTTGTAGAGCTGGTTCGATGGTGCTGAATTCTTTTAGCTTTTGCTTGTCTGTAAAGCTTTTGAGTTCTCCATCGAATCTGAATGAAATCCTTGCCGGGTAGAGTAATCTTGGTTGCAGGTTCTTCCCTTTCATCACTTTAAGTATATCATGCCACTCCCTACTGGCTTGTAGAGTTTCTGCTGAGAAATCAGCTGTTAACCTTATGGGAGTTCCCTTGTATGTTATTTTTCCCTTGCTGCTTTCAATAATTTTTCTTTGTTTTTAATTTTTGCCAATTTGATTGCTATGTGTCTCGGTGTGTTTCTCCTTGGGTTTATCCTGTATGGGACTCTCTGAGCTTCCTGGACTTGGGTTGTTATTTCCTTTCCCATGTTAGGGAAGTTTTCAACTATAATCTCTTCAGATATTTTCTTGGGTCCTTTCTCTGTCTCTTGTCCTTCTGGGACCCCTATAATGCAAATGTTGCATTTAATGTTGTCCCAGAGGTCTCTTATGCTGTCTTCATTTCTTTTCATTCTTTTTTCTTTATTCTGTTTCACAGCAGTGAATTCCACCATTCTGTCTTCCAGGTCACTTACCCATTCTTCTGCCTCAGTTATTCTGTTATTGGTTCCTTCTAGTGTATTTTTCATTTCAGTTATTGTATTGTTCAACTCTGTTTGTTCTTTAATTCTTCTAGGTCTTTGTTAAATATTTCTTGCATCTTCTCGATCTTTGCCTCCATTCTTTTTCTGAGGTCCTGGATCATCTTCACTATCATTATTCTGAATTCTTTTTCTGGAAGATTGCCTACCTCCACTTCATTTAGTTGTTTTTCTGGGTTTTCATCTTCTTCCTTCATCTGGTACATATTCCTCTGCCTTTTCATCTTGTCTATCTTTCTGGGAATGTGTTTTTTTTCCACAGGCTGCAGGATTGTAGTTCTTCTTGCTCCTGCTGTCTGCCCTCTGGTGGATGAGGCTATGTAAGAGGCTTGTGCAAGTTTCCTGATGGGAGGCACTGGTGGTGGGTAGAGGTGTCTGTTGCTCTGGTGGGCAGAGCTCAGTAAAACTTTAATCTGCTTGTCTGCTGATGGGTGCTGGGTTCCCTCCCTGTTGTTTGTTTGGCCTGAGGCAACGCAACACTGGAGCCTACAAGGCTGTTTGGTGGGGCTAATGGTGGACTCTGGGAGGGCGCACACAAGGAGTACTTCCCAGAACTTCCACTGCCAGTCTCCTCATCCTCATGGTGAGACACAGCCACTCCCCATCTCTGCAGGAGATCCTCCAACACTAGCAGGTAGGTCTGATTCAGTCTCCTACTGGGTCACTGCTCCTTCCCCTGGGTCCTGATGCGCACACTACTTTGTGTGTGCCCTCCAAGAGTGGAGTCTATGTTTCCCCGAGTCCTGTCGACATCCTGCAATCAAATCCTGCTAGCCTTCAAAGTCTGATTCTGTAGGAATTCCTCCTCCCGTTGCTGGACCCCAAGTGTGGGAAGCCTGATGTGGGACTCAGAACCTTCACTCCAGTGGGTGGACTTCTGTGGTATAAGTGTTCTCCAGTTTGTGAGTCACCCAGCCAGCAGTTATGGGATTTGATTTTATTTTGATTGCACCCCTCCTACTGTCTCATTGTGGCTTCTCCTTTGTCTTTGGATGTGGGGTATCTTTTTTGGTGAGTTCCAGTGTCTTCCTGTCAATGGTTGTCTGTTTATTTGTTTATTGGGTATTTATTTTGTGCCTGTAGGTGAGCAGGCCATAGTTCCCGACCCCACCCACTATGTAAAACTGGAAACAGCCATTACTTTATAAAGCCAATCAGGGAGGTAAGGGTCATCCAGCATGACAAATGTCTGGGCCAGAAAATAAGTGTTTCTGGGGGAAAGCTCAAGAGGGTCTCCCTTTGCCTGGAAAATCCAAGAAGACTATTTGGAGGTGACAGGATGAGAAGCTGTCTTTCCTACTCTGAAGGGCCCTTTGTCTCAGTTTGTGTATCTGGATGGTGGGTGTTACCTCTGGGCCAGCTGCTCCCATGTTTACAAATGAGCTACTCATTCCAGTGTCCCAGAGGTACCTTTTAAAAGCCCTGGGCATTGGGATCTTGCTGGCTGTGGAGAGTATGACAGGAAACTCACAAGGTGGTGTGATGGGCAGTAGGTGGGTGTGAGGAGCTCAGGCACTGCCACCTTCCTGCTTCCACAGGGCACTCTGCAGACCTTGGCCGTGCCCGTAGGACGGGATTGTTTCCTGTCTCAGGCTTTGTTTACGGAGGCCCCCGGCCTAGCCAGTTGTGTGCTTGCAGAAGCTTCCTGCCAATTCTCCACTGTATTTTTGACCCCCCCCCAACATGTGGACTTATGACCCCTGAGGCTCGTGGGGACGGCACTGTGGGACTGCCTTCCCTGTCTCTGCTGAGTGACTGGGTGGCCTCCTCCACGGAGTGACCTGGAAGTGCTCCTGCCCCCTTGCGCATGGGACTTGCGCTCTAAGCCTCACGTCTGACTCAGGAAAGAAAGGGTTGACTGACAGGAGCCAGCAGCAGTTGTTACAGGCCTAGGCGCAGCCTGAAATTTTCCTTGCATGTCCCCCCCTGCCCAGCAGCTCTGAGGATCAAGAAAATACTGACTGCTGGGCTGAAGGGCAGGGGCAGGACCCAAACACAGGGTGCGGATGTGACTGTTATTAACCAGCTGTGGACAAGCCCTGCATCTGAATTTGTTTCCTCATCTATAAAGTGGAGCCCTGCCATTGTCCAGCTGGCTGATATCACTGAGTTATTGGAGATGTCAACAACAGAATCTTCAGACAGCTTCATAAATGGCAAAGGACTTATAGACATAAGATGGTTATGATGAGTACAGGAACAGTGATGTCGGGATTTATGTCCTCCCACTAGAAGGGTGCATCAGAAATGGCTTCCTATGAAAATGAGGAACCCAGTGTGGGGCTCTTCTCCTTCCAATGTCTGCCTTGCCATTCTCCCTCGTGTCCTCCCAAAGCCTCCCTCTGCCCAGAAGCCTGGCTCTAGCCCACAGTGTGGCCTGAGAGCAAGGACCTTTAGAAAGCACGTGGCTAATGGGACAAGGGGCAACAAGAAGCAAGGCATGTGCCATCCTAGTCTCCCAGGAAAAAGCAAGGCATGTGCCATCCTAGTCTCCTGGGAAAAGCTGCTTTTCCTTTGTCTCCAGTCTCTGCCCCACCCTCCAAGCAAACCATGTGATGTGTTATCTTTAGAAGCAGCCCTGTGTGCCCTGTCTCGGGAGGACACTGTGTCCCAGGCTCATTGTTGGGCCAGGCTGCCACAAAGATGTCTGGGAGTCAGTGCTCCAGCTTTGGCAAGTGGTTCCCACTGCATTGCTAAAGGTCGCCTCCCTACCTCTGATTACCTAACTCATGGTCTAGGTGAGCCGGGGTTTGCGTCACTCTCCCACTGAACTAGCCTGGGTAGGGACATTGCCACTGCATCAACCCTTTCTCCTGGTGCACAGCCCACACTGCTTCATTTCTCAGTGTCACTCTTTGTCCCCAGCTGGTCTGGAGTTGGTGTACTCACCTGATCCTCTCCCTTGGGAAGTCTTTCCCTTTACTTTCACATCTGCTGCCCCTATCAAACTCATACTGCTGGGTCAGGAGGCAAGACCTGATGAGACTGTTTATTCTGAGAGCTCCAATTCCAGCTTCTTAATAGGTGGGTGTGTTTCAGCAAGTTACTTAATCTTCTGGGTCTCAGTGTATCAGTTGGGGATAGACTAGATAATAAATAATGCCCCAATCTCCGTTTAAAATGACATAGGTTTATTTTTCAACTGTGGGTAAGTCCAGTGTAGGTCTGGGGTGGGGATGTGGTAATGTTCCATAAAGCTGTCAAACAGGGACCCGGGGAACGAAACTACTGCCATCTCAGCACAAAGCTCCAGGATTTACCACAGTGTAGTAGGGAAAGAGGGGGGTTGGCAAGCCAAGCACGTGTAGTTAAATGCTTTGATCTGGATGTGACATAAATCACTTCTGCTCTTCTTTCACTCATCACAACCAGCCATGTGGCAGTGCCCAAATTCAAGGAGTTGGGGATTGCAATTCTTCAGGGACTAGGAAGTAGAGGAGAATCAGATATTAGCGAATATTAATAATGTTTACTGTACTCATTTTCATCTGTATAACAGGAATATATGTATGTACTTCATGTACTTGTGAAACGTATGTATTTTCTATTATTGTTATTGTTACCATTATACTATGGTCTTAATGACTTTCTAGGATGTATACACTCCAGGCAGTAGTTTCCTAAGTGGTCATCTAGCTCAATTTGTCAGGAAGAACATGGTGTTTAGAGTGAAACCAGCCTGAGTTTGATTTCTGGTCTTGCCATTTAGTGGCTGTGTGATCTTGAGACATAACCTACCATTTTGTGCCTCAGTTTCCTCATTTATAACTTGAAAGTATAAATTCTACCTGCTCATAGAGTTTGGGAAGATTAAAGTAGACCAGGAGAGTGGAACTGGTGGTCTCAGGCCTCACTGATGATGAATGCAAATGTAAACAATTTACTACAAGAGCCTGACTCTCTCCACCACCCATTTCTTCACCAGCTGGCAGCCCAACAGGATACACAACAGGAATCCTGGGAGGGGGCAGTGTCCATACATCTAATCATGGCTGTCATGAAATCCCCCTCTCACAGCCTCACCCTTGTCCTCATGACTCTGCTGCCCAGGGTGAGTGGCTGTCTGCAACTGCCAACCTGCTCCCAAAGCACTCTGACCCATACCTATGGGCTACTGCCTGCTCCTCTGATGGCCTCCTCCAGCCATCTTGATTCTCATGTCTGCCTTTTGGGGAGATGGTCCCCTTAATTCTGCAGTGGACAGTGATTGACAGATCTTTGTATGACAGCCCTCTTTATCCCAAAGCATCTGAGGCAGGCAATGAGGATGGAGTTAGAGAGTGGCCAGGCATAGCCTTTACCATTACCAGCCCCACTGCTCTGTCAAGCCTTGGGAATAGCTGCCCTCTTCCCTGAAGGTCTCCACTGTCTACTCTTGAGCCAACCTATTTAGGGAGCCCTGGTCTCTCTGTTATGTCTACATGTTTATGAACTCCAATGATGACTTGGTTCAGGTCACTCCCACAGGCCTCCTCGTTCCTAGTGTATCAGAAAACGTGCCTGGGAGCATCCTGGGAAGGTGGCCAGTTGTTTAGGCCCAGAGTTCATAGCTGGCCTTCACAGGGCCTGTCTATTCTTCCTGGCCTGTCAGAATCTCAACTCTGGCTCAGACAAACACTGTCAAAATGCTTAGCCTTGGGATTTCCCTGGTGGCACAGTGGTTAAGAGTCCACCTGCCAATGCAGGGAGCACGGGTTCGATCTCTGGTCTGGGAAGATCCCACATGCCGCAGAGCAACTAAGCCCATGTGCCACAACTACTGAGCTGTGCTCTAGGGCCCGCGAGCCACAACTACTAAAGCCCGTGTGCCTAGAGCCTGTGCTCCACAACAAGAGAAGCCCGCGCACTGCAACAAAGAGTAGCCCCAACGAAGAGTAGCCCCCACTCGCCGCAAATAGAGAAAGCCCGCACATAGCGACAAAGACCCAACACAGCCCCCCCAAAAATGCTTAGCCTTGTGAAATGTTGAGCACCATGCAACCCCCACAGATGCTCTGGTAAGTGGTAGACCTCTCTGTTTTGGGCTCTGGGTCAGACACTCTGGGTTTGCATCCTGACTCCACACTTACTAACTGGGAGCCCTAGGACAACCTCATATCTAGGATGGAGATCATGAAAGTTTCAACATTATAGGGTTGATGAAAAGTCTTTAGAATAATGCTTGCCACAAAATAAGTGCTCAGTAATTGTTAGTTATGATGGTTGTATTCTCTGGTCAGTATGCTCATCAAATGATGATCTGGCTTAACTTTCTATGACAATCTACTCTGCACAGAACTTGATGTTGTCAATTCCCCTATCCTGATTCCAGGTTTCATTGACAGATGAGGAAATGTGGATTCACGAACACTTGCACTTGACAAAGGGACTCCTGTATCCCTCTCACTCACTCCCAAACCCTTCCCAGGTGATCTTTGTTCTTTCTGATCTCCCAGACCCCACCCTAAACCCTGCTACCAGATGGGGCTCTCAAGACTCTATTACCCTAATTACTGCTGACTTCATCTGTGTCTGGCATTCTTCACTACCATGTCATTAGCTTAGCACGGGACTGCCATGGGAGAGGCCAGTTATACTTGGTTATTGATCCTTTGCTCCCCTGGGTTGAACTTCAGCTGTGTTCTTGAGGTGTAAAGAATGTAGACTTCCTGCCTCCACCTCTCTCACACCTCACCATAATCGAGTACATTCACCTTGAATGGACTCCCAAACATTCTTGGAAACTTGGAAGACTCCATTTCTAGTATCTACATAGGGACCATTCCCAAGCCCATATCACCACCTTATGAAATCTTGACCGATCCTGTAATGAATATTTTTTATTCTAATTCCAGCATGTAGGCAAATTCCTTTGGCCTTCTCCAATACAGTGCTTGTTTTCTGGCCAGTTCTACCCATCAGCTGTTAAGTTCTTACTCTGACCTGAAATCTGCCTCTTGTAACAGTCAGAAATCTGATCCATTTATCACAGGCTGTTCTTCTAGACCTGGAGCTCTCCTCTGGGTACATGACCCCTCCTTGCCTGGGTGGTGGTGGTGGGGCATATTTTTGTTTAAGAAATGCTGCTTTAGATTCTCTTCTACTCTGAGGCTTGTTTTCTACAGGGTAAACCTGCTGAACTTCTTCAGTCATTCCTAGGATGCAGGGTTAGGGGTTTGGCCCTTTCCCCATCCTGGTCTGCAGCATGTATTTGTACTCCCTCTGAAAGGGGTTGACCAGCACTGCAGGGGGTTGTCCTTAGAAATTTTTACATTTGAAAGGAAGATCTCTGCAAAGGGTAGTTGCCAGGAAGGAAAAGTAATCCAAATAAATAACTCTGATGGTGGGAGCTCAGGCACCCTTGGGGAACATGGGGATACTCTTGGTGTCCCTCAAATTATATCAGGAAGGGGGCATCCTGTCCACCCACACGTAAGCAGGTTGAGAGATCACAGACATGTTGTATGTCTTGTCTGAATGCTGCAATTGCCTCCCCTCTAGGAGTCTATGAATTTGAAACAGAATTGTTATCTTTTATTCAGAGCCTTGGGTGAAAGCTACTTGCCTCCTTTTTGATGTTCCCTTGCATTCTTGGGAAGATTCTGTCCTTGTAGTTTGGGTGTATACTTTATAAGTAACAGTGAACTGGGGTCTGTGAGGGGCAGGGAAGGGACCCTCACATGCTTTGAGTGAGGTATATATATATATATTGTGTTCATTGTCTTTGAAAAAACTTCTCTTACCTGATTATCAGTGCCAGCAGTTTCACCATTAAAAATTGTACCTTCAGCTGACAGTGGGAGACCTTGGACTAACGCCTTCTCATTTCCCAGTCTCATTTACTTGTCTGTAAAATGATGAAGCCAGACCAGATGAGCTCTGTGATGTTTTTGTACTCTGATATTTCAGTATTAATTTCTTTGACTTTTAGTCTAAAGAATCCTATAAAAATTGCCACTCCCCAAGGAGGACAGTTCAAGTTTTCACCTATTTCTATGTATAATTGTTTTCAATCCTTTCCCCTGCGTGTACTTATATGTGTGCGTGTGCATATATGTCAGTCTGTGTGTATGTGTAGTATATGTAAATGTGTGCCTTTGTGCACATGTGTCTATGCATGCATGTGTATGTTGTTTGTGTGAGTCCATATGTATGTGTGGTGTGTGTGTGTGTGTGTGTATGTGAGTGTGTGTTTATTCTTCCTGAGCTGACTTTCCTTTCATTCCAGCCCATCAGTCACCCCAGGCAGCTGGGGAAGGGGTGGGGGCCATGGCAGGGGGTAGGTTGCTCCCCTCAGCTGGTCCCTGCCGACTGGGATGACACATCCAAACTGCAGCATTCCTGCACCCCAGCATGACCTGTGCCCCTCTGACAGCCTATGCACTGTCTTCCCTCCTCCTTCTGCTCCTCTTTCTCCCCCTACCCCTGACCCTTTGGCTACTTCCCAAGGCAGCACCACACCAAGGAGGGTGAGCAAGCTGCTTCCTGCTTGGAGGGGAACTGGATGCCGAACTGGGGAGCCCTGGGGAAGCACTAATGAGCACAGAGTGCTCCTTAATACATGCAGAAGAACAGTGATTACCCCACCCTCCAGATGCCAGGTGAGGAGGTCTCGCCCAGGCACCAGCTGTGTGTGAGAGAGTGTACATGCTCCCCACCCTGGGGCAGAGCCACATAATGATTTTTGTGGGCTGAGACACTTGGCCTTCATTGGCCCCTTCCTCCGTAAAAAATATTCCAAATTATACTTTATGACTGAATTCAGATAAAGATGAATATAATCTAGGCTGGGTCATTATTATATATTTATTATTATTGCATTCACTTTTTCCCTCTGATTTTAAAAGAAAATTAAAATATTCTTATAAGCGCAAAAAAGTCCACTGGCCTTAGGCCCTGTGCGTGCTGTGGAGAGGTAGGCCCTGCCCGGGAGGGCTTCTACCACCAGCGTCCCTTCCAGCCCTGCAGTCTAAGGTTTCTCTTTTCCTCCCGCCCCCAGTGTCCACCTATGGCTCAGAGACTTGTGGGTTTAATTCTTCTTACCTGTTTTCCTGCATCTGCCCCTATCTCCAGTGGGCTTCACACCTGGCCCCATTCCCATCACTTCCCTCAGCCAGCTCAGCTCTTCGAGCACTAGAAACTGCTCTGCATACTCCAGGGCCTGCAGAGGCACTAAGTCAAAGCTAAGAGAAGTGGTTCTTGCTTTTTCTCCAGTTTCAAAATTTCCACTCATTTATTCATTGCCCCTGGATTAAGTACCACCATGTAGGAGTCAGTGTGGCCTCCTGGTTAGGGCTCCGCCCCTCGGCTGTATGGCTCTGAAGCTGACCTCAGGACTCTCTGTTGCACAGTCTTGGGCAAGTTCTTCACTCTGTCTATCCCCAGGTTTTTCACTGGTAAATGAGAATAGTTGCAAGTCTCTTGCAGGCCTGTTGTGGAGATGAACAGAGTGCTTAGAATGCAGTAACTGTCAGATATAGCAAATAAAAATATAGGATGCCCAGTTAAATTTGAAAAATTGCTCTCTCTGATGAATTTTTGTAATTTGTTGAAATAATAAAGCTGAATGCAGACATTCAGGGCATCTTGACAAAGTCAATACAGTATGCAGGACGAAAATCATTAGCTATGGAACATGTCCTGTATAGACAGGATGCCTGGAAACCTTATGGGTTCTATAATGATGTCCAAAGGGCAGGTGGAAGGGACCCAACTGTAGGAGACTGTGATACCAAGGACATCTGCCCACATCAACCAGTGACCTACAGTTTCTGTTAAGGCAGAAATCCACATAGAACACTGGACGAGGAGTCAGGAGCATTGGATTTTATTTTTATCACAGCATAATTTCATCGCATCTTTTCTGTTCTTTTTTATAAAATTGAGGTATAGTTGATGTACAGTATTATATGTTTCAGGTGTACAACATAGTGATTCACAATTTTTAAAGGTTATAATCCACTTATGGTTATTATAAAATATTGTTATGTTCCCTGTGTTGCACAATATATCCTTGTAGTTTATTTTATACATGGTAGTTTGTACCTCTTAATCCCCTACCCCAGTCTTGCCCCTCTCCCCTTTTCTCTCCCCACTGGTAACCACTAGTTTGTTCTCTATATCTGTGAGTCTGCTTCTTTTTTGTTATATTCATTAGTTTTATTTTTTAGATTCCACATATAAGTGATATCATATGGTATTTGTCTATCTCTGTCTGACTTATTTCACTAAGCATAATACCCTCCAGATCCATCCATGTTGTTGCAAATGGCAAAACTTCATTCTTTTATATGGCTGAGTACTATTCGATTGTGTATATATACCATATCTTCTTTATCCATTCATCTGTTGATAGACCCTTAGGTTGCTTCCATATCTTATAAATAGAGCTGCTACGAACATTGGGGTTTATGTATCTTTTTGAATTAGTGTTTTCATTTTCTTCAGATAAATAGCCAGGAGTGGAATTGCTGGGCCATATGGTTTTGTTTTTAGTTTTTGAGAAACCTCCATACTGTTTTCCACAGTGGCTGCACTTAAGTTGCTATCCACTGTACCTTTGAGTCTAAGCATCTGTGTTTAGTTAACCATTTTTCTGTCATTGGCTATGTAGGTTGTTTCCCTTACAAATTATGCAGTTTTAAATGATAGTGGTCCTTGGCAATACAGCCCATTTCCCTCATTTTGTGTGGAAGCTGAGGCTCTGAGGGATCATGTAGCCAGGCAATCCCGATGGCCAAGCCCTTGTCCCCAGCACCTCTTACCCAAACCACTTCCTCCTCCACTGATACTCCCATGGGTGTGTTGTTTATTTCCGTTCAGAACTCTGTGGGGTTTTGTCCTCTGTCAAAAGACTCACTTGCCCTCGTCCTCAGTCCTGTAAATGTTTGATGCTTGAGTTTAGTAGAGACCTTGGGAGCAGGAAACTCTGGGGCTCAAACTTCTCATCAGGGGGGCCCAGAGGATTTGGGCAGGAAAAGTCTCCTCTTTGCTTAAAGATAGTTAAATGATTTGTAAAGTAAATTGTTTTTTGTTCCTTTGGGTTGAATACATGGGTTGTAAATAAGGAGAAGCTAGATAGATGACTTCCGATTCCATTCATCATTCCTGTTGCAAAATTGAGAGCACTCAAATTCTTCCCATGGCTGCCTATCTCTTAAATAGATCTTGCACTGTGGCTGAAACCTATGGTAGAAGTACGTGCTCAAGGGCCCTTTACTCTTTATGTAAAAAGTGTTTTTCAGAGACCGTGTCAAGAATATATGACTTGTTTGGAAACTTGAATTATTCAAGGACTATTTACTGGCATTTCAAGTTTCTTTTTTTCCCTGTATTTTCTCTGCATTTCCCTTCCCCCTTTTGTTTTTCTCCCTCCTTCTTATTTTTAAGAACATTATTGCAGGTCACCATGGCCACATGACTTCCCCTGGGAGGATTCTTCCCTGAGCTTGGCCTGCCATGTAGCTTGGGGGCATTCAGGGCACAGTCCCTGCCTCAGAGCCAGCCCTGGACTGGTCCTCACATGGCTCAGTTTTAACGCACAGTCACTGGGCTGAAGAGCTTGGACAGAACTGCTGCAGCCCTTGGAACAGAAGCCAGTGAAGGATGAGGTGCTCATGACATCCTGACATTGTGGAAGAAGAACCAGTCATTTGCATCTTGCTCAATTCAAAAGCAGAACCAGTAGTCCTAGGGGCAGTGAGCTTTGGGTTCCTTCACTGTTCCTGGAAGGAAGGCATGCCAGGGCATTAGTTTCTCAGGGTCCTTGGGCTGGAGGAAGACAGACTGGGTGTAGTACCTGAGGGACCTGAGCCGCCTGGGGTCGGGGGCAGTGGACAGGAAGGACTGGTGCAGAGGTGTCTGGTTCTTATTCATCTCGCAGGGGCCAAAGACAAGCCCAGATTTTAGTCATCAGCCCAGCAAAGGCAGGCCTGCTCTGTCCCATCATGTCAGGGGAAGGGGCAATGAGGTAGTCCCTGCTAGGATGCAGTTAAAGAGAGCTACACCTGAAATAATTCTCTACTCCAAAGTGGAACTGTGGTGACGACAACAACAATAACTGTATTGGAAGAAAACAACTAAAACATTTAAGTAATGTCTTGGAAAGGGACAGGGAGAATTATAATTATGAGCTAGCTGGTTTGCTTCATTCTTCTTGGGTGGCAATTCCTGTACTACCTCTCAGTTACTGTTGACACAGAGGAAAAGGAGATCCTCAGAAAAAGGCCAGTCTCTGTTTGTGTGTGTGTGTGTGTGTGTGTGTGTGTGTGTGTGTGTATACGGGGCATGGTCTGGGGCAGCAAAGGAGACTTAACTAGCAGTGCATATCAGCTAGTGGATTTTTATGGTATCATGGGTCACCTCCAAGCATGAGTCTGCCTCATTTACAAAAACAAAACAAAACAAAACAAAACAAAAGGCCTAGGAAACCCAGCCAATCAGCAAATTGTTTTTTGATTATATGTCATGTGTGAGACTCTCTACTAGGCACTGGTGAGGCACGGATAGTAGAAAGAGATAAAGGAAGAGACAAACTCCCTGCAGCTCCCTGGCTAGGGTGATGACATATACAATCTCTGGGAGATGGTTAACAGTCCTCTCTGAGCAGTTTTCCTCTCGAGGCTGTTCAGGCTCATGATAATTTTGATCCAGAGGTGCTCAAGGCTGAGAGTTCCAAGAGAGGAGAGTTGCCTATGTGCAGGGCTGCCAGGGTATGTGGGACAAGCCTGTGCTGGCTGAATGGGACAGAGATCCAGGGGTAAAAGACAGGTCATTGTTTCATAAACTAGAAAGTCTAGAGGGAGAGTTTGCTTCAGGCAGGGAAGACACGGGGGCTCCAAGATCTCATCAAGAATCTGCCTTTTCCCATCTTGGCTCTGCTTTCTAGACTAGGGGTGGAACAGGTGGGGATAATAGGGAAGAAAGAAAGGAAGAAGTAACATCGATTGTCACAGTAATGCTGTGTGACAACCACCCCGATCCTCAGTGACTTAAAATAGCAACCATTTATTCTCGCTTATCTTCAGGTTGGCTGAGAATTGGCCAATCAAGTTGGGGCCAGGTTAGGTCCAGGCCTGTTCCTTGTTCTCATCTTTCTTGAACCAGCAGGCTAGCTGCGGAATGTTCTCATGGTGATATCAGAAACATAAGAGCCCAACCATGCAACATGTTTCAAGTCACAAGCCCTTGCTTGTGTCACATCTGCTAATGTCCCATTGGCAAGTCAATGGCCAAGCCCAAAGTCAAGGGGAAAGGGAGGACACTCTGCTTCTAGTGGGAAGAACTGAAAAGTCACCATATTCCTTGAATACAGGGAAAGATAAAGAATTGGGAACAATATAGTCTGTCACTAAAGGGGTGAAAAATTATGGGCTATTTATTTTTCAAAAATTTTTTCTCTTTAGTGGGATTAATCAGAGTTCTTCTTTCCTTTTAACATTGTAATTTTATCTTTAATTTTATTTTTAATTACAAAATATTATAAGAAATATACATAATGTAATATAATACAGTATGATATAATATACTCTAAATATAGCAGATCACTGTGTACCAAGCATTCAGATTTTACAGATGTTAGATTTTGCTTTATTTTATTTTTGTTTATTTAAAAAAATGTTTGATTACCTACTAAGTTTAGATTTATTTCTTTAAAATTTTTTTTCTTTTTTTTTTTTAAAATTGAACTATAGATGATTTACAATATTGGGTTAGTTTCAGGTGTACAGCAAAGTGATCCAGTTATATATATATCTATATGTGTATGTATATATATTCTTTTCCAGATTCTTTTCCATTATAGGTTATTACAAGACATTGAATATAGTTCCCTGTGCTATACAGTAGGTCCTTGTTGTTTATCTATTTTATATATAATAGTGTGTATCTGTTAATCCCATGCTCCTAATTTATCCCTCCCCCTGCTTTCCCCTTTGGTAACCATAAGTTTTCTATGCCCGTGAGTCTGTTTCTGTTTTGTAAATAAGTTCATTTGCATTATTTTTTAGATTCCACATATAAGCAATATCATATATTTGTCTTTCTCTGACTTACTTAATATGATAATCTCTAGGTACATCCATATTGCTGCAAATGTCAATATTTCATTCTTTTTTGTGGCTGAGTAATATTCTGTTGTGTGTGTGTGTGTATGTGTATATATATATATATATATATATGTATATATCGCATCTTCTTTATCCATTAATCTGTCGATGGACATTTAGGTTGTTTCTGTGTTTTGGCTATTATAAAGAGTGCTGCTATGGTCTAGATTAGCTCAAGATGGTGGAGAAGAAGAATGTGAGCTCACACCCTTCTTACAAAATCATGAAAATCACAACTAACTACTGAACAACCATCAACAAAAAAATGCTGGAACCTGCCAAAAAAGGATACCCTACATCCAAAGACAAAGAGGAGGCCCCAGTGAGTTGGTAGGAGGGGCTCAGTCATAATGAACTTAAATCCCATACCTGCTGGGTGGACGACCCACAAACTGGAAAACAATTATACCACAGAAGTTATCCCATAGAAGTGAAAGTTCTGAGCCCCACGTCAGGCTTCCCAACCTGGTGGTCCAGCAATGGGAGGAGGAGTCCCCAGAGAATCTAGCTTTGAAGGCTAGTGGAGCTTGATTGCAGGACTTCCACAGGCCTGGGGGAAACAGAGACTCTACTCTTGGAGGCCACACACAAAGTCTTGTGTGCACCAGGACCCAGAGGAATAAAGAAGTGACCCCATAAGAGACTGGGCCAGATATACCTGCTAGTATTGAAGGGTCTCCTATGGAGGTGGGGGGCAGCTGGGGCTCACTGCAGTGACAAGGACACTGACAGCAGCAGTTCTGGGAAGTACCCATTGGAGTGAGCCCTCCTGGAGGCCACCATTAACCCCCCCAATCTGCCTGTAGGCTCCAGTGCTGGGTCACCTCAGGCCAAAAAACCAACCATCAACAGACAAATGGATTAAAGTTTTACTGAGTGTGGCCCTGCCCACCAGAGGGACAAGACCCACCTCCACCTACCACCAGTCTTTCCCATTAGGAAGTTTGCACAAGCCTCTTAGATAGCCTCATCCACCAGATGGCAGACAGCAGAAGCAAGAACTACAGTCCTGCAGCCTGTGGAATACAATACACAATCACAGAAAATTGGACAAAATGAAATAGCAAAGATACATGTCCCAGAAGAAAGAACAAGTTAAAACCCCAGAAAAACAACTTAGTAAGGTGGAGATAGGCAACCTTCTGGAAAAAGAATTCAGAATAATGGTAGCGAAGATGATCCAAGATCTTGTAAAAAGAATAGAGACAAGGATTGAGAAGATACAAGAAATGTTTAACAAAGACCTAGAAGAACTAAAGAACAAACAGAGATGAACAATACAATAACTGAAGTGAAAAATACACTAGAAGGAATCAGTAGCAGAGTAACTGAGGCAGAAGAATGGATAAGTGACCTGGAAGACAGAATGGTGGAAATCACTCCCATGGAACAGAATACAGAAAAAAGAATGAAAAGAAATGAAGACAGTCTAAGAGACCTCTGGTACAACATTAAAGCACCAACATTTGCATTATAGGGGTCCCAGAAGGAGAAGACAGAGAGAAAGGACCTGAGAAAATATTTGAAGAGATAATTGCTGAAAACTTCACTAGCATGGGAAAAGAAACAGTCATCCAATTCCAGGAAGCACAGAGAGCCCCAGGCAGGATAAACCCAAGGAGGAACATGCTGAGACACATAATAATCAAACTGACAAAAATTAAAGACAAAGAATATTAAAAGCAGCAAGGGAAAAATGACAAATAACATACAAGGGAAGTCCCATAAGGTTATCAGCTGATTTTTCAGCAGAAACTCTGCAGGCCAGAAGAGAGTGACATGCTATATTTCCAGTTATGAAAGGGAAGAACCTACAGCCAAGAATACTCTACCAGGAAGGCTCTCATTCAGATTGTAGATTTTTTTTGGATGAGGACCATTTTTAAAGTTTTTATTGAATTTGTCACAGTATTGCTTCTGTTTTTATGTTTTGGTTTTTTGGCTACAAGCCATGTAGGATCTTAGCTCCATGACCAGGGATCACACCCACACCTCCTGCACTAGAAGGCAAAGTCTTAACCACTGGATCACCAGGGAAGTCCCTCTCATTCAGATTTGATGGAGAAATCAAAAGCTTCACAGACAAGCAAAAGCTAAGAGAGTTCAGCACCACCAGACCAGCTTTGCAACAAATGCTAAAGGAACTTCTCTAGGTAGGAAAGAGACCAGCAACTTAAAACAGCCTTGTATATATATATAGACTGCTCTATCAAAACCTCATAGGAACAGCAACCCCCAAAACTACAATAGATACACACACACACACACACACACACACACACACACACAAAGAAGAAGAAGAAGAAGAAGAAAAGAAAAAATAAACCAAACACAAAACTAAAGATGGTCATCAAACCACAGGAGAAGAGAACAAGTGAGGAAGGGAAGAAAAAAGACCTACAAAAACAAACCCAAAACAATTAAGAAAATGGCAATAAGAACTTACATGTTGATAATTACCTTAAATGTAAATGGATTAAATGCTCCAACCAAAAGACATAGACTGGCTGAATGGATACAAAAACAAGACCAATATATATGCTACAAGAGAACAAATTCATACCTAGGGACACATACAAACTGAAAGTGAGGGGATGGAAGAAGGTATTCTATGCAAATGGAGATCAGTAGAAACCTGGAGTAGCAATACTCACATCAGATAACATAGACTTTAAAATAAAGACTGTGACAAGAGGCAAAGAAGGACAGTACGTAATGATCAAGGGATCAATCCAAGAAGATATAAAAATTGTAAATATATATGTACCCAACATAAGAGCACCTCAATATAGAAGGCAAATACTGGCAGCCATAAAGGGAGAAACTGACAGTAACACACTAATAGTAGGGGACTTTAACACCCACTTTCATCAAGGAGCAGATCACCCAGACAGAAAATCAATAAGGAAACACAGGCCATAAATGACACGTTAGACCAAATGGACTTAATTCATATTTATAGAGCATTCCATCCAAAAGCAGCAGAATACACATTCTTCTTATGTGCACATAGGACATTCTCCAAGACTGACCACATGCTTGATATAATTTCAATTTTTAATTAAACTATATCAAGCATATCAAGCATTTTTTCCAACCACAGCACCATGAGATTAGAAATCAACTACAAGAAAAAAACTGTATAAAACAGAAACACGTGGAGTCTAAACAATATGCTATTAAGCAACCAGTGGATCATTGAAGAAATCAAAGAGGAAATTAAAAAAATACCTAGAGAAAAATGACAACAAAAACATGACAACTCAAAACCTATGAGACACAGCAAAAGCAGTTCTAAGTGGGAAGTTTATAGCAATACAATTTTACCTCAGGAAACAAGAAAAATCTCAAATAAAAAACCTAACCTTACACCTAAAGTAACTAGAGAAAGAAGAACAAACAAAACCTAAAGTTAGTAGAAGGAAAGAGATCATGAAGATCAGGGCAGAAATAAATGAAACAGAGACAAAGAAAACAATAGCAAAGATCAATGAAACTAAAAGCTGGTTCTTTGAGAAGATAAACAAAATTGATAAACCTTTAGCCAGACTCATCAAGAAAAAAAGGAAGAGGACTTAAATCAATAAAATTAGAAATGAAAAAGGAGAAGTTACAATGGACACCACAGAAATACAAAGGAACATAAGAGATTACTACAAGCAACTGTATGCCAATAAAACGGACTACCTGGAAGAAATGGACAAATTCTTAGAAAGGGACAATTTCCCAAGACTGAACCAAGAAGAAATAGAAAATATGAACAGACCAATCACAAGTACTGAAATTGAACCTGTAATTTAAAAACTCCCAACAAAAGTCCAGGACCAGACAGCTTCACAGGTGAATTCTATCAAATATTTAGAGAAGAGCTAACACCTGTTCTTCTGATACTGTTCCAAAAAATTGCAGAGGAAGGAACACTCCCAAACTCATTCTATGAGCCACCATCACCCTGATACCAAAACCAGACAAAGACACCACCACAAAACAAAGAAATTTACAGGCCAGTATCACTGTTGAACATAGATGCAAAAATCTTCAACAAAATACTAGCAATCTGAATCCAACAATATATTAAAAGGATCATACACCATAAGCAAGTAAGATTAATCCCAGGGATACAAGGATTTTTCAATATCTGCAAATCAATCAGTGTGATACACTACATTAACAAACTGAAGAATAAAAATTACCTGATCATCCCAATACATGCAGAAAAAGCTTTTCACAAAATTCAATACCCATTTATGATAAAAACTCTCCAGAAAGTGGCCATAGAGGGAACATACCTCAACATAATAAAGGTCATATACAACAAACCTACAGCTAACAGTATACTCAATGGTGAGAAGCTAAAAGCATTTCCTCTAAGATCAGGGACAAGACAAGGATGTCCACTCTTGCCAATTTTATTCAACATAGTTTTGGAAGTCCTAGTTACAGCAATCAGAGAAGAAAAATAAATAAAAGGAATCCAAATGGGAAGAGAAGTTAAACTGTCACTTCTTGCAGATGACATGATACTATGCAAAGAAAATCCTAAAGATGCTATCAGAAAACTACTAGAGCTCACCAATGAGTGTGGTAAAGTTGCAGGTTACAAAATTAAAACACAGAAATCTGTTGCATTTCTATACACTAAAAATGAAAGGTCAGAAAGAGAAATGAAGGAAACAATCCCATTTACCACTGCATCATAAAGAATACAATACCTGGGAATAAACCTACCTAAGAAGACGAAAGACCTGTACTCTGAAAACTCTAAGATGCTGATGAAAGAAATCAAAGATGACACAAACAGATGGAAAGATACACCATGTTCTTGGATTGGAAGAATCAATATTGTCAAAATGACTATACTAGTCAAGGCAATCTTGAGTCAATGCAATACCTATCAAATTACCAATGGCATTTTTCACAGAACTAAAACAAAAAACCTTAAAATTTGTATGGAGACACCAAAGACCCCCAATTAGCCAAGGTAATCTTGAGAAAGAAGAATGGGGCTGGAGGAATCAGGCTCCTTGACTTCAGACTATAATACAAAGCTATAGACATCAAAAGAGTATGGTGCTGGCACAAAAATAGAAATATAGATCAATGGGCAGGACAGAAAGCCCAGAAATAAACCCACGCACCTATGGTCTGTTGTAGAGGTCTTGCCTCTGCAACAAAGGAGGCAAGACTATACATTGGTGAAAAGACAGTTTCTTAAATAAGTGGTGCTGGGAAAACTGGACAGCCACATATAAAAAATGAAATCGGAACATTCTTTAACACCATACACAAAAATAAACTCAAAATGGATTAAAGACCTAAATGTGAGAAGTGACACTATAAACATCTTAGAGGAAAACATAGGCAGAAACCTCTCTGACATAAATCGCAGTAATATCTTTTTTGATCCATCTCCTAGAGTAATGGAAATAAAACCAAAAATAAACGGGACCTAATTAAACTCAAAAGCTTTTGCACAGCGAAGGAACACATAAAGAAAATGGAAAGACAACCCTCAGAGTGGGAGAAAATATTTGCAAATGATGTGACCGACAAGGGATTAGTGTCCAAACAGCTCATGCAGCTTAATATCATCAAAACAAACAACCCAATCAAAAAATTGGCAGAAGACCTAAATAGACATTTCTCTGAAGAAGACATACAGATGGCCAAGAGGCACCTGAAAAGATGCTCAACATCACTAATTATTAGAGAAATGCAAATCAAAACTACAATGAAATATCACCTCACACAGTCAGAATGGCTATCATCAAAAAATCCAGAAACAATAAATTCGGGAGAGGGTATAGAGAAGGGAACCCTCCTAAACTGTTGGTGGGAATGTAAATTGGTGCAGCCACTATGGAGAACAATATGGAGGTTCCTTATGAAACTAAAAATAGAGCTACCATATGATCCTGCAATCTCACTCCTGGGCATATACCTGGAGAAAAACATGGTTCCAAAGGATACATGCACCCCAGTGTTCATTGCAGCACTGTTTACAGTAGTCAGTATATGGAATCAACCTAAATGTCCATCAACAGAAGAATGGTTAAAGAAGATGTGGTACATATATACAATGGAATATTACTCAGCCAATAAAGAGAATGAAATAATGCCCTTTTCAGCAACAAGGATGGACTTAGAAATTGTTACTGGGTGAAGTAAATCAGACAGAGGAAGACAAATATCATATGATAGCGCTTATATGCGGAATCTAAAAAAATGATACAAATGAGCATTTTACAAAACAGAATCAGACTCACAGACTTAGAGAATGAACTTATGGTTACCAGGGGGAAGGGTGGGAGGGAGGGATAGTTAGGGAGTTTGGGATTGACATGTACACACTGCTATATTTAAAATGGATAACCAACAAGGACCTACTGTATAGCACAGGGAACTCTACTCAATATTCTGTAATAACCTAATTGGGAAACGAATTTGAAAAAGAATAGATACATGTAAATGTATAACTGAATCACTTTGTTGTACACCTGAAACTAACACAACATCGTTAATAAACTCTACTTCAATATAAAATAAAAAGTTTAAAAAAAAGCATGAAAAAAGAAAAAAAAGTGCTGCTCTGAACATTGGGATTTGTGTATTGGGTTGACCAAAATTTATTTGGGTTGTTCCATAACATCTTAAGGAACATATTTTAGAATTAGAGCTTTTATTTTTTCTGTATATATCCCCAGGAGTGGGATTGCTGGACCGTATGGTAATTCTATCTTTAGTTTTTTAAGGAACCTCCATACTGTTCTCCATAGTGGCTGCAGCAATTTACATTCCCACCATCAGTGTAGGAGGGTTCCCTTTTCTCCACACTCTGGCACTTACTGCTTTTTAATGATGGCCATTTTAACCAGTGTGAGGGGATACCTCATTGTAGTTTTAATTTGCATTTCTCTAATAAGTAGCGATGTAGAGCATCCTTTCACGTGCCTCTTGGCCATCTGTATGTCTTCTTTGGAGAAATGTCTATTTAGGTCTTCTGCCCATTTTTTGATTGAGTTGTTTGTTTTTTTAATATTGAGTTATATGAGCTGTTTGTGTATTTTAGAAATTAAGCCCTTTTCAGTCTCATCATTTGCAAATTATTTCTCCCATTCTGTAGGTTGTCTTTTTATTTTGTTTATGAGTTCCCTTGATGTGCAAAAGCTTGAAAGTTTGGTTAAGTCCCATTTGTTTATTTTTGCTTTTATATCTTTTGCCTTGGGAGACTGATATGAGAAAATATTGCTACAATTTATGTCAAAGAATCTTTCACCTATGTTCTCTCCTAGGAGTTTTATGGTGTCTTGTCTTATATTTAAGTCTTTAAGACATTTTGAATTTATTTTTGTGCACGGGGTGAGGGAGTGTTCTAACTTCATTGATTTACATATGGTAGTCCAGCTTTCCCAACACAACTTGCTAAAGAGACTGTTCTCCACTGTATTCTTGCCCCCTTGGTTGAAGATTAATTGACCTGGGTGAGTGGGTTTATTTCTGGGCTCTCTATTCTGTTCCTTGATCTGTATGTCTGCTTTTGTACCAGGACCACACTGTTTTGATTACTGTAGCTTTGCTGTATACTCTGAAGTCTGGGAGGGTTGTGCCTCCAGCTTTATT
Organism: Monodon monoceros; assembly: GCF_005190385.1. Lineage (NCBI taxonomy): Eukaryota > Metazoa > Chordata > Mammalia > Artiodactyla > Monodontidae > Monodon > Monodon monoceros. The sequence goes on from NW_021703766.1 coordinate 36,827,609, forward strand.
CTTCTTTCTCAGGATTGCTTTGGCAATTCTGGGTCTTCTGTGGAGTATTTGCTTTATGTTCTCTTTCCTCTTCTCCCCCCAAAAATAAGATATTGATTCTACCAGTGGTCCATCCCAATATTCCTCACCTCATTATACCATCCATGTTTTGAAACTTTAACCTGTTTTAATTCCTTTAAACAAGCTATTACTAAATAAAAAAGTTATTGGTGATTTTCACGTGTATCACAGGGTAAATTTTTGCACTAATGCCTCTGGCAGTGAAAAGGCAACTGGCTTTATGACTTTATCAGAAAAGTCCACAAGGGAGGAATATGACCACAGGAAAACAATCTGGGGTCTGGGAGGGAAGTTATTTGTCTTTTCCTTTCTCTCCACCTGCTGTTGTGGCAGCCTCTCTAGGTCTCTCTTTCTCTGCGTTTTGGACTTGATGTGTGGCCTGTGAGTGTGTGCACATGGGCCAGTTTCCCCCTGTGGGTGACAGTGTGTTGGGACTCTCCCAGGCTTCCTGTCCCTGCCTCACAGTCTTCCTGCCATTTCTTGGGTGCCTCTCCCGCCCTTCCTCTGCTTTCTTATCCGCATTTATTCTCTATCTTGGTCTCACTCCCCTCTCCTCTTTACCTTTCGGCTTCCCTCTCCATCTCTGTCTTTGGTATTTGTTGTGATCAGGCCTGGATTTCTGCTTCCAGTTTGTAAGCTCCGCATTAAGTGCCACAGGATTCAGAGGACAGGAAGGCTTCTGCCTGGCCCTGGGGAGGATGGCATGGCAGAGGAGAATGAATTCTATTTTTCCTTCTCTCAAAAAATCAACACCAAGTAAAAGTCTACACTAAGATTTATTTGTAACTATTTATTAAGTGGTATTAATTGGTTTTGTTTGGAGGCTGAGAATCTTGAATGAGAAAAGGTCCCAGCTCTGTTGTAAAGATTTACTGAGTAAGTGTGTGTGTGTGTGTGTGTGTGTGTGTTTGAGAGAGAGACAGAGTGTCTATCTCTGTGTCTTGGAGAGCAGAGCCGTAGACGTGCATGTGTTCATGTCTCTGGGTGAGTATGCGTTCCCTTTGTGCCAGGCATGTGTGGTTGTGCCTGTGTGTGTGTCTATGTGAAGGTATGTGGCTTTGCATGTTGAAGAGTGTGTCAGCCTGTGTATGACTGTTTGTGGTGTTGTTTGTGTCTAGGTGTGAGTATGTGGACAAGTGTCCACATATGGTAGAGAGCATGAGTATTGGGATTTGTGTTTGTTCTCTGAGTGTGAGTGTATAAAGCAGTGCTGGAATCAAGGCTCCTACTGCCAGGTTACCTCTTGGAGCAGCCCAGACTGTGGGACAGACAATGATAACAGGTGATAGATTGATAAACCACATGGAATTGAATTCTGACCTCCCAGGGGTTTGAAGATGTGACTTAAAATTGCCTTCACCTCAGAAGATACCAGTATTTCTGTGCTTTTGTAGGAACTTTAAGGCACAGAATGCTGTCACTTGGCAGGAGAACTGGGGAGTCTTAGAGAAGGATGAGCCCCTAGAGCCTCTGGTCCAGTCTTCCCCTAACAACCATTGTGGGAATCTCCTGCTGGGGCTTTGCTGCCCCAGGACCCCCAATCCTTCTGGTGATTAGGTGGTATCCTTGATCTCTTCATTTGCAAGTTGGACACATGGTGAAGCACCGGGGTGTCCAATTCTGGCTCAAAGCCATATGCAGCCCTCCAGTTCCTGTTCCCTGTAGGCTCTGCCAGCCTTTCAGAGCTCACTGGCTATAGCAGCTTTGAGTGATTTAGAGCCTGCCCCACCCCACCCGCTGTGGAGACCACCCAGCTGGACTGGAGGTGGGGCCCTTGTCAGGCTCACCACAGTATCTTCCTGGGAGACCACCTCTGAGAGGCAGGAGGGTCAGCTTGAGCTTATCTCACTCACTTGCACCATTACTCATGTCCCTGTGGCCAGTCATTCTGTGCCGTCATGGGCAGGGTGTGAGTATGGAGGTAGGGCCTGGGTGGTGGATTGAGGAGTTTGTCAGAGGTGAAAAGATAGCCTTTTTTTACAAAAGGCTTCATAACAATGTACCACAGACTGAATGGCTTCAAACTTCAGAAATTTATTGTCTCACTATCTGAAGGCTATTAGTACAAAATCGAGGTGTTAGCAGGGCCATTCTCCCTTTGAGATCTGTAGGAGAATCCTTCATGGCCTCTTCCTAGCTTCTGGAGGTTTACTGGCATCACTGGTGTTCCTTGGTTCACAGCTGCATAGCTCTGATCTCTGCCTTCATCCTCACCTGGTGTTCTCCCTGTGTCTGTGCTTTCACATGGCCATCTTCTTGTAAGGACACCAATCATATTGGACTGGGGGTCCACCCTATTCCAGTATGACCTCACCTTCACTAATTGTATCTGCAATGACCTTATTTCCACATGAGATCATGTTCTGAGGTATTGAGAGTTGAGATTTCAACATACCTTTTAGAGGGGATCAAATTCAAGCCATGACACTAATCATCTCACTATTCTTCCAGAACCCAGGCTTTCAGATAAATCTACAAACACATTTCAGAGCAGTGGAGCCCTGATTGGCCCCTCCCCCAGTTCTCCTTTCTCTCCAATATATTTATTATCACAGGCACCAGCAACACAACCCCAACTTCGCTAGTCTCTCCACGTGATAGAAAATGAGGTGTTATGGAACAGCAGAGGACTGAGATTGTGTATACTAATGGCAGCACTCCACACCTATCCTGGTGATCTGTGTCACCAAGAAGCACCATGAGAGCCAATCGTAATGGTGGTGAGGGGGACAACAATCACCACAAGCAACTAAGGTCACTTGAGACAAAAATGCTTTCCTGCCCCTTTACGCCAGGATGAGGTCAGATTTCAAATGTCCTTTTTCCTTCCAGGAAGTGAAGTGTCTAATTTTTAAAGGTGCTATTAATCTGTTCTTTTCATTGCATTTCCTGTCTCTCCCCACCAGATTAATTTCCTGTCTCTCCCCACCAGATTAATTGTTCCTGCTTCTGATGCTAGAAGCTGCAATGTGCTACTTTAAATTCTTACTGATAAAGTATTTGTGTTTCTTCCTTTCTTTTTTTGAGGAAGCTTATATTTGTAAATAAAACATGAAATTTCAGTTTCCCAGTATTGGAGCCATGGTAGGGGTATTTGTATGTGTGTGTACGTGTATACATATATATGTGTGTGTATGTGTTCTTGTACCTGTGTGTATGTATATACGTGTGATGTATGTGTGTGTACATATGTGTGTGTATATGTGTGGTGTGTGTGTGTGTGTGTGTGGTGTGAATGAGTATTACTCTCAGCATTCTCAGTCTCCTCTCGGATCTGAAAGCTGAGAGATAAGTTACCAAAGTCACTCTAGAACCTGGGCTTCCCAAGGCTTGGTCTTTGTCTCCTGGATGTCTGGTTCTGGGATTCCAGGCATACTCCTGGTTTCCAGGATGAGGTGGACAGATTCCTGGTGGCCAGAAGCCGTAGGTTCTAGTCTCAGTACTGCCATTTTTCTCTGAGCCCCAGAAGAGAAAAGGAAGAACGTCTCTCGCCCCGATTGCTACCGCAACATTCCCGAGATTCCCTGATGGTGTCCACTCACACTCCTCTCCCTGAGCCAGGCCCTCGAGCTGTGCAGGATGCAGCATGCAGATGGCCAGGTGCCTCGTTAGAGCTTGGGGTGGAGCCCTTCTGGATTGCATGAGTGGAGTGTGATGGAGAGACAGCCGGTCCTAGGAAATTTATTCCTCCAGGAAGAAAGACAAATGCATGCTGGGTGGTGAAAAATCATCAAATGTGCCCTGGGGAAATGGTGGAGTTCCTCTATGCTCTGATGCAGTTACTGAGAGACTGAGCCCACTTGGACCAAGCATGTGTGCTCCCCACCCTGCACCTCCAGCTTAGCAGCCTGGTGCCCTGTGTTTTGAGTGGAGAGGAGGTGACATTGTCTACATGGAAAGCTGCAGACCTGCCTGGGGGTTAAGTCACAGGTTGGATGTACCTGTGGGGCTGGCCCCAGAGGTGCTGATCACCCCTGGCCTGAGAGCACAGGAACAAGGGAAATAGGTGAAGGGATCCTATTAGCAGGCTTCCATTCCTCGCTCAGTGAGACTTAAGAAGGGAGAGGCTGGAGACTGGACCAGCGTGTCCAGCAAACTCAGGCCAAAGCCTTGAAAAGTTTTCAGGTCTTTTGTGATATACTTGTGAGGTCTCAGTCTCCTACACTCCTAGAAGGATACTTTAATTCCCCCTCTGTAGCTCTCGCAACACGATGTCTTTCTTTTAGGAGACCCAGCACCTTTCTCCTTTCTTACTGTATTACAGGACACAGCTCCTCCTTTCCTGTTTCAGAGTGTCTCCTGCTAACCCATGGGGTTACCAGAAAATTCCCTGCCTCTTATCTTTCTCCTTGGTTGTGCCTGTGTCCATGTGTTTGTGGGTGTGCATGCGTGTGTGTGCATGCATGTGAGTGCACACCTGTGTTTCACCAGGCCTTCCTGATAACCAGGGGTGATTCCACTTAGTAATCCACAGTGAGAGGTTGGGAGGAGAGAGTTGCTCACCATTCCTGTCTCTGCAGGAGCCCCCACAAGGTGAGTGGAGAGCTCTTAAGTCTTTCTCAGTCCTTCTGCCTAGGTAGTCTGCCCCAGACCAAACACAGAATCTTTTATTCTGGTGACAGAAGAACTTATGAAAAGGGTCAGGCTCGGGCTTCCCTGGTGGCGCAGTGGTTGAGAGTCCACCTGCCGGTGCAGGGGACATGGGTTCGTGCCCCAGTCCAGGAGGATCCCACATGCCGTGGAGCGGCTGGGCCTGTGATCCACGCCCGCTGAGCCTGCACATCCGGAGCCTGTGCTCCGCAGTGGGAGAGGCCACAACAGTGAGAGGCCCGCGTACCGAAAAAAAAAAAAAAAGGGTCAGGCTGATCTTAGAATAAACTCATGGCTGGAGGAACTGGAGTCATAATTCGACCTAAGACATTTTCTAGTATTACTGAGGGGAGAGGCCTTTCAGAATAAGCGCTTGGAGAGGAGGGGATGCATCCCAATTGTGTTCATTCTTACTCTTTGCCCCAAGCTCCTTCTTTGAGTTCCCTGATTGGGTCCCCAGCTTCTCTTTGAGTGATATAAGATGGGAACATTGCTTTGGCAATCTTGGGACTTGTTTAGAGTTTAGTTGCCTAAAAGCCAGGTTTCATAAACTCTAGGATACTTAGCTGGCCATGTAAATGCTCCCTCCTCCCATGTGGGGCTCTCTGTAATGTGGTGGGAGACCCCTGTCTATGGCAGCCAAGATCAAATCAGTGTAGAAAGTACTGGGTTTTGAGGAAGGTTCCCATCAAAAGCATTGTTACAAGTGGAAAATTTCTAGTCCAGGGGTTATGAATTGGTGGGTGCCAGCTGAATGTCAGCCATGGAAGCATTTTATTTGCCTGTACAAACTGAAAGCAGAATTCAGGTGCCTTTACGTGGGGTCACACTCTCTATTTAGCCAGCTTCAAACGTCAGCTTTGCCATTTGCATCACTTGCTTGGCCCTGAAGGTATTTAATTTTTCAGCCCATTACAGTGACCCCTTCCTTCATTTATAGATGAGGAAATGAAGGTCCAAAGAGGGCCAGGCCACACAGTTAGCTGGTGAGAGCATCAGGAATGGAACCACGATCTCAGGCTTCCAAGCCCATCGTCTTCCCTTATCTCCAGGCTGTAAGGTTATACTCACAATGTTTCTGTGTTGCAGCCCCTCCAGTGATACTGTAGCTCAGTAGGGAAGGCTTAGGACATCAGACACAAAGGAAATGCAACAGTAGAATTTCAGTAGTCCTGGTTAAGAGTGGTGAAACCTTGGCTGGCACCAGGAACCTTCAATCCCTCCCCACATGGGCTGCTTACTCAAGACTGGCCAGCTGAGCTGTAGGCTCTGTCCTCACATTTTCTGTGATTTAGTCTGAGTCTCTCCTGGCTTATAGAATGTATTAGGGAGCTATGAATAATCTTTATGTTAATGAAACATGGGTTTTATTCAGCCCTGAAGGTCCCTGGAGGTGGTAGGGAGATGGATGACTGGCCTGGAAGCCCGCAAGGCCCTGTGGAATATCACCTGTGCTCTTCTGAGCTGTTCTCCAAAACTGAGTGGGGGACTTTTGGCAGCTGTTTCTCTGGAATCCGTGTGCTGCCCTAGTCTGGGCTGATACTGGTTGCAGTAGAACAGGGATAGGAGGGTATAGTGGCCTTGAATACAGAAAGAGCCCTCAGTTTCTTTAGAAAAGCAGCTCAGGGGACCTGAGGCAAATTCATCCTGTCCTCACAATTCTACCCAGCCTCTCCTTTCTATGCTGCTGGCAAGGGAAAGGGTGGGTAAAAGTGCCCACCTCCGCTTACTTCTTCAGCTCTGCCTGTTGGCATCCTCTCTGCATTGATCTCAGAGTCAGTTAGACAAAGCCACTGCCTCCTGGAGTTTCTTGTGTGTCTTGATCACAGCTGACTCTTACATGTCTATAAAAGTGCCTGACACAGGGTAGATGCTCATATTAATCCTATGTTTCAAAGAATAAACATTTCCTCAAATATATATTCTAGCTGAATTTAGGGGTAAGTCTCAGGTTTTCCCACCATGTGCATGCTTAACAAAGCACTTTTTCAAATGATTTTAATGACCAGTTCTAAATGGGGAGAAGTAACAATGTTGTCTTTGGAGGCCACTGAGGTAAAATCATCATTAGCTTGCTGGGACTCAAGCGAGGTTGACCAGAAACTCTGTTTGGCAATGCGAAGCCGGGAGAGAGAGTTAATGGAGTTTATGCCCCAAGTCCCAAGAATGCTGGCCCAGCGCAATGGAGCTGGTGTCTGTGTTCCGGGACATGGCTACCCACTCCAGGAGAGGCCACTCAGAACATGCAGAGAGAGCTGCCACATACCTCTCAGGCTAGTTTGCTACTGCTTTCATGATGAGATAGAGAAAGTGACCCATTTCAGTGAGCTTTCTGGTATTTGAGAGCATGGGAACAAGTATTTGCCATGTTTTCCCACTCCCCTGTCCTTTCTGACTCTCTGTTGCAGTTTCCACAACTCTGTTACCAGGCTCTAACAAGATTTTGAACAGGCGAAGTTTCTGAGCTTCTCTGGCCCTCTGAGTATGATGCCTGCATTAGACAATCAGCCTGCATTTCTGAGGGCACCCGCCATGGGCCAGGCGCTGAGCTTCAGGGGCATAGTTCATTTTTTTAGTTATTTTCTTCTGAATTTTTCTCTAATTCAAAGACATTTTAAAGTGGTTTTGCAAAAACAATATTAAAATGACAACAGGAATATAAAACAAAATTTTCCCCTACTTCCATCAACTAATCAAGGAAAGCAGCCATTTGAGCCCGTGCCCACTAGTCCTTCTCCATATGTCTGTGCAGTTCATACTGGTTATTCTCATCTGCCATCGGAGCTCCCTCCTACTGTCTGGGCTCCCCCCACCTTATGAAACAGGGCCTGCACGCCACTGTGGAAATTGAGCACACCAGCTTCTGCCTTACAGAAGGGGCACAGCCGGGGGTCTTGGGCTCTGTTGGTCAGATGCTCCCACCCACACACCAGGTGGATCTGGGGGCAGCCTCTCTGTGGAAGCTTTGGCAGTTTTAGCAAGATGGGTTCCCAGGGGCAGTGATAGCAGCAGTGATGGTGACGATGTCCAGTGTCTGGAGTCAGAGTCAGTGGGCAGGGAGAGCCATGCTGTGGTGTGATTTGGGCAGCATTTAGGCTGCCTCCAGTTTTAGTTCTCCAAACCCCCAAGCATTTCTGTGAATTTCCCAATATTCTTATTAAATTGTTTTTCTGTTTAAATCAGCCTGACTGCTTTTAACTACGGCACACCTTGCTGATACACCTATTCATAATTTTTACTGTTTTGTAGTAATGGAATTGATATAATTTTATATTCTATACTCTTATTTAACATTATACCATGTGAATTTTTCAGCTTGGCAAAATCTTTTATCTTTCTATTATAATAATAATTATTATACTAATCATCCTTCTCCCCTTGGGTAACCAGTTGTTAACAGCCTGGTGGGGGGTGCTGATGCTGTACTTCATCTTGACTGTTTGTGGGAAATCAGGCTTTCCTGTATGGCAGGTGCCTTGAAGAAAACTGGCAATGCTGAGTGTAGGGGACAGAAGGAGGGCTATAGATGCTAAAGCTGGAAGAGCCTTAGAGAAATCTAGTCCCAGTTCTACATTGTTGGCTGAGGAATTTGAGGCCAAGAGAGGAGAACTGACTTGAGCAGGTAACTCACTCAGAGAGCCGGTGTTGGGGGCAGGACCAAACCCAAGCCTGCTAGCTCCTGTGCCAGAGCAGACTTTCCTTCGTCTTGGCTGTAAGCCTGCTGCAGAATGATGTTAAACTTATTACATCTCATCTCAGGTACCTGAGAGTGAGAATGGGGTGGGGAGTGAATTGTATGAGATATGTAATGTTGGTGCTCTGATTATTGTCCAAAACTCTAAGAATAAGTTTTAGTCATTCTTCCTATAAATATTATTCAAGGACCAACACAGTGCCTGCCACATACTAGGAACCTGATTAATCTATGTGGAGTGAATGAAGAAAGGACAATCCTAGGCTGTCCATACCTCATGTTAATTCTAGGGTGACTGACATTATATATTGTGATATATAATAATGAGATGTGTTAGTAGTAATTAACATCCAAAAGCAAGAATTTTATTCTCCCACTAGTGTAGTCTTCAGTTAATCGAGTGAATTCTTTTCATGGCTCTGTCATCTGGAATGAAAGGCAGTAGTTTAGGCATTCTCCAGCTTTGCAATTCTCTTCTGAAACATAGATGGTCCATCTGCTGTGGGACGGGCCCCCTGAAAGTAATCTCACCCAAAATACAGGCAGTCGGCATTCCATTATTTACTGAGTACTATTTATGTGGCAGGCTTTATGTAAAGGACTTGGGTAAGCAAAACAGGCATGGCCTCTGCCTTCAAGGGATTTATAGTCTTATGGGGGAGACAGGAATTAAACAAGTCAAAAATTTTTTAAAAGTTATGACTTTTTGTGTTTTAAGGGCTGGGAAGAGAAAGAACAGATGTTATGAGAAAGTAGCAGATGTCCATTTTGGGAGAATCAGGGAAGACCTCTCTGAAGGTTAGGAAGTTGTCTCTAAAATTTGAAACAGAATGAATGAAAGGTTTTGATCATTTTAATTATGCAATTGAGAAATCATCCCCAGCATGTCTTGCATGTAGTAAACACTCAATACATATTAGTGATGACTATAATAATCACTTTAACATCCATTATCTCATGGACTTGTCATGATGCTGTAGGCCCATGAGTAGACTTGATGAGTGTTGTTATTCCCATTGTACAACTGAAGCTTCATCTGAAGCTCAAGTGGTTATATGGTTAAGTGAAGTGGGTCATTTTGCTATTCAAACACACATCTGAGATTGAAACCTAATTTTCCCTACTGTTACATTACATCAGTGTTTATTTCTCCAAAGCTATTTTGGAAGGGAATATGCAGTGATTAGAGTTTATACATCATCTTTGTGAGCATGTAAATTGCTTGGGGAGCCTCTCCGCACAGTTCTGTTTAAGCAGCCAAGCCCTTGTGCTGAGCTCTGGGACACCTCTCATGCACCTTGTTAAATTCAAGGACGCTGTGGGCCATTTGGGAAGCATATGGAGTTGGGCACGATATGCCTCTTCCTTTTCCCTTCTGACTCTGTCATTTCTTAAAGATTCTCATAAAACTAATGACAGGATAAGGAAAGAAGTTACATTACACTTTATAATGGGCTAATTAGGTAAATATGTTAAAAAGTGTTCCCCATAGTGCCATTTCATGGTTGCACTGTTGGTAATCAGCACTTGTTTTCAAAGTGTCAGAATATCAAAAGCAAAGCTGGTCGCATTGCTGCGTATGTCACACAAATGAAATGAATTAAGTGGAGCAGTGGGAATGCTCTGCCTCTATTATCACTCAAGTCTTTGAAGGGATGCTCTGAGGCTAGAAGTTTGGTCCTGGCTGATCCTTTCAGCGTTTGTGTGGACATAAAAACACTCCAGCCCCCAATATAGAGTTTCTTTACTTAGATAAGAGGTTTATGGGCCAGTTCTGGGGGTGGGGTCCAGATGAGAAGCTTTTGGAGGTCAAGGTGGGTTTCTTTGTGGTTCTGTATCAACACATTCATCCATGAACCTCAGGCCCCTAGACAGACATTAGGCATGCTAAGTTTAGAAGTTGACAGCCCTGCTTCACAGAAATGGAGCAAATTCTGTGGCACTGTTTGCCTTTGATATACTTCAGGCTGCAAAGATAAATAGCCGTGATATTATTTTCTGGGTGAATGGGCAATACCAAGGGAAGTATGGAAATGAGGGAGTAGTTGGAACACATCCTGGGTTCAGGATACACAGGAAAGACTCTCAGACCCACTGCTAGGTCGTCTTTATGACCTGGTAGGACTCCTGCTTTGCAAACAACAGTGTCTGACTAATTTATGCAAAAAGGAATTTATGGGAAGTATGATGGGGGTTGAAGAACCAGGTTTGGTAATGAGTAGGACTGGGGGTGTTTGAGATGTCCAAGAGGTGGAAATCATAGTTCTTGCCATGTGGCCAGCAACATCTGATGAGCTGCTGCCACTGCAATGGACAACCTACATTATTCTGGATTCTAAATATTCCAAGTCCTAGGAGGAACCATCTGATTAGGTGGAATTGGACCACATGCCCATGCCCTAGGTGTGCCCTTTTACTCTCTCTAGTGGGAGAAAAGATCCTGGGTTTACTGCCTCATAGAGACTGTGTGAAGGAGTAGTTCAAAGGAGTAGTTCACCAAAGGAAATTGGGATGCTTTGGGGAAGGAGAATAAATTCTAGGCAGCCAAAAAATTGACAAAGGACCAGTATGATTGGTTAGGAATGAATCCTGGGCCTCAAGGGCCTTGGCTGAATGGGAACCTGTCCATGTTAGGATTTATTACTGAAATCCAGCCAGCTCTCTGCTCAGCCTAAGCATTTCTGTGCTGTACAATACAGTAGCCACTTAGCCATGTGTAGTTATTTAAATTTAAATTAATTAAAAGTAAATAAAATTAAAAGTTCAGTTCCCCATTTGCCTTAGCCACATTTCAAGTGTTAGAGCTAACATGGCTAATGGCTACCACATTGATCATTACAGACATAGAACATTTCTGTAATTTCAGAATGTTTTATTAGATAACATTAGATGTTTGGTGGGTCACCCAGGCCTTCCTTCATATCTTCATCTTATATGACATCAACTCCAAGGCCATTTTACTCTCTGTTTGCCTATGGGAAAAGTTGAGCATAGGATGTTAAAGAGGAGAAATGACGAGTTACATATTTTGCCTTTTCTTAGTTTTTTGGTGGTGGATGATATAACAACATGGCTAAATGAGGAAATCACAATGTCATATGTATTGTGATTACAATTATATCAAGACAGACTAGTGTATAGAAATGCAACAGATTTCTGGGAATTAATTTTGTATCCTGCAACTTTACCGAATTCATTGCTGAGCTCTAGTAGTTTTCTGTTAGCATCTTTAGGATTTTCTATATATAGCATCATGTCATCTGAAAAGAGTAACTGTTTTATTTCTTCTTTTCCAATTTGGATTCCTTTTATTTCTTTTTCTTCTCCAATTGCCATAGCTAGGACTTCCCAAACTATGTTGAATAAAAGTGGTGGGAGTGGACATCCTTGTCTTGTTCCTGATCTTGGAGGAAATGCTTTCAGCTTTTCACCATTGAGAATGACATTAGCTGTGGGTTTGTCATATATGGCCTTTATTATGTTGAGGTATGTTCCCTCTTTGCCCACTTTCTGGAGTTTTTATCATAACTGGGTGTTGAATTTTGTCAAAATCTTTTTCTGCTAGATGATCACATGGTTTTATTCTTCAGTTTTTTAATATGATATATCACACTGATTGATTTCTGGGTATTAAAAAATCCTTGCAAAGGTGTTAACTCTTCTCTAAATGTTTGATAGAATTCACCTGTGATGCCATCTTGTCCTGGACTTTTGTTTGTTGGGAGTTTTTAAATCACAGTTTCAATTTCAGTACTTGTGATTAATCTGTTCATATTTTTGGATCTGTTGCATTTCTATACACAAACAACGAAAGATCAGACAGAGAAATTAAGGAAACAATCCCTTTTACCATAACATCAAAAAGAATAAAGTACCTGGGTATAAACCTACCTAAGGAGGCAAAAGATCTGTACTTCAGAAACTATAAGATGCTGATGAAAGAAATCAAAGATGACACAAACAGTCTCTAGGTCCATCCATCTCACTACAAATAACTCAATTTCATTTCTTTTTATGGCTGAGTAATATTGCATTGTGTGTGTGTGTGTGTGTGTGTGTGTGTGTGTGTGTGTGTGTGTATGTGACATTTTCTTTATCCATTCATCCATCAGTGGACACTTAGTTTTTTTCCAAATCTTGACTGTTGTAAATAATGCTGCAGCGAAAATGGGAGTGCATATATCTCTTTGAGTTAATGTTGTCATTTTCTTCAGATAAATACTGTACATTTCTGAATCATATGGTAGTTCTATTTTATATTTTTGAGGAAATGTCATACTTCTTTCCATACTGACTGCATCAATTCACATTCCCACCAACAGTGCACAAAGTTTCCCATTTCTCTACATCCTCACCAACACTTGTTATTTCTTGTCTTTATGATAATAGTCATTCTAGATTGTGAGGTTTTGATTTGCATTTCCATGATGATTAGTGATGCTGAGTATTTTTTCATGTACCTTTTGGTCTTCTGTATGTATTGGAAAATGTCTATTCTCTGCCCATGTTTTAATCATTTATTTGTTTGCTTTTGAGTTGTGTGAGTTCTTTATGTATTTTGTATATTAACTTACCAGATATATGATTTGTATATATTTTCTTCCATTCATTTGGTTGTCTTTTTTACATCTATTTTTTTTACATCTTTATTGGAGTATAATTGCTTTATAATGGTGTGTTAGTTTCTGCTTTATAACAAAGTGAATCAGTTATACATATACATATGTTCCCATATCTCTTCCCTCTTGCATCTCCCTCACTCCCATCCTCCCTATCCCACCCCTCCAGGTGGTCACAAAGCACTGAGCTGACCTCCCTGTGCTATGCCGCTGCCTCCCACTAGCTATCTATTTTATGCTTGGCAGTGTATATATGTCCATGCCTCTCTCTCGCTTTGTCACAGCTCACCCTTCCCCCTCCCCATATCCTCAAGTCCGTTCTCCAGTAGGTCTGTGTCTTTATTCCTGTCTTACCCCTAGGTTCTTCATGACATTCTTTTTTCTTAAATTCCATATATATGTGTTAGCATATGGTATTTGTCTTTCTCTTTCTGACTTACTTCACTCTGTATGACAGACTCTAGGTCTATACACCTCATTACAAATAGCTCAATTTCGTTTCTTTTTATGGCTGAGTAATATTCCATTGTATATATGTGCCACACTTCTTTATCCATTCATCCGATGATGGACACATAGGTTGTTTCCATCTCCTGGCTATTGTAAATAGAGCTGCAATGAACATTTTGGTACATGACTCTTTTTGAATTATAGTTTTCTCAGGGTATATGCCCAGTAGTGGGATTGCTGGGTCATATGGTAGTTGTATTTGTAATTTTGTAAGGAACCTCCATAGTGTTCTCCATAGTAGCTGTACCAATTCACATTCCCACCAGCAGTGCAAGAGTGTTCCCTTTTCTCCACACCCTCTCCAGCATTTATTGTTTCTAGATTTTTTGATGATGGCCATTCTGACTGGTGTGAGATGATATCTCATTGTAGTTTTGATTTGCATTTCTCTAATGATTAATGATGTTGAGCATTCTTTCATGTGTTTGTTGGCAGTCTGTATATCTTCTTTGGAGAAATATGTCTATTTAGGTCTTCTGCCCATTTTTGGATTGGGTTGTTGGTTTTTTTGTTATTGAGCTGCATGAGCTGCTTGTAAATTTTGGAGATTAATCCTTTGTCAGTTGATTCATTTGAAAATATTTTCTCCCATTCTGATGGTTGTATTTTGGTCTTGTTTATGGTTTCCTTTGCTGTGCAAAAGCTTTGAAGTTTCATTAGGTCCCATTTGTTTATTTTTGTTTTTATTTCCATTTCTCTAGGAGGTGGGTCAAAAAGAATCTTGCTGTGATTTAGGTCTGAGAGTGTTCTGCCTCTGTTTTCCTCTAAGGGTTTGATAGTTTCTGGCCTTACATTTACGCCTTTAATCCATTTTGAGCTTATTTTTGTGTATGGTGTTTGGGAGAGATCTAATCTCATACTTTTACATGTAGGTGTCCAGTTTTCCCAGCACCACTTATTGAAGAGGCTGTCCTTTCTCCACTGAACATTCCTGCCTCCTTTATCAAAGATAAGGTAACCATATGTGCATGGGTTTATCTCTGGGCTTTCTATCCTGTTCCATTGATCTATGTTTCTGTTTTTGTGCCAGTACCATACTGTCTTGATTACTGTAGCTTTGTAGTATAGTTTGAAGTCAGGGAGCCTGATTCCTCCAGCTCTGTTTTTCGTTCCCAAGATTGCTTTGGCTATTTGGGGTCTTTTGTGTTTCCACACAAATTGTGAAATTTTTGTTCTTGTTCTGTGAAAAATGCCAGTGGTAGTTTGATAGGGATTGCATTGAATCTGTAGATTGCTTTGGGTAGTAGAGTCATTTTCACAATGTTGATTCTTCCAATCCTAGAACATGGTATATCTCTCCATCTATTTGTATCATCTCTAATTTCCTTCATCAGTGTCTTATAATTTTCTGCATACAGGTCTTTTGTCTCCTTAGGTAGGTTTATTCCTAGATATTTTATTCTTTTTGTTGCAGTGGTAAATGGGAGTGTTTTCTTTTCTTTCTTTTTTTTAACATCTTTATTGGGGTATAATTGCTTTAAAATGGTGTGTTAGTTTCTGCTTTATAACAAAGTGAATCAGTTATACATATACATATGTTCCCATATCTCTTCCCTCTTGTGTCTCCCTCCCTCCCAGCTTCCCTATCCCACCCCTCCAGGCAGTCACAAAGCACCGAGCCGATATCCCTGTGCCATGTGGCTGCTTCCCACTAGATATCTACCTTACGTTTGTTAGTGTATATATGTCCATGCCTCTCTCTCGCCCTGTCACAGCTCACCCTTCCCCCTCCCCATATCCTCAAGTCCGTTCTCCAGTAGGTCTGTGTCTTTATTCCTGTCTTACCCCTAGGTTCTTCATGACATTTTTTTTTTAAATTCCATATATATGTGTTAGCATACGGTATTTGTCTTTCTCTTTCTCACTTCACTCTGTATGACAGACTCTAGGTCTATACGCCTCATTACAAATAGCTCAATTTCGTTTCTTTTTATGGCTGAGTTATTCCATTGTATATATGTGCCACATCTTCTTTATCCATTCATCCGACAATGGGCACTTAGGTTGTTTCCATCTCCGGGCAATTGTAAGTAGAGCTGCAATGAACATTTTGGTACATGACTCTTTTCGAATTTTGGTTTTCTCAGGGTATATGCCCAGTAGTGGGATTGCTGGGTCATATGGTAGTTGTATTTGTAGTTTTTTAAGGAACCTCCATACTGTTCTCCACAGTGGCTGTATCAATTTACATTCCCACCAACAGTGCAAGAGTGTTCCCTTTTCTCCACACCCTTTCCAGCATTTATTGTTTCTAGATTTTTTGATGATGGCCATGCTGACTGGTGTGAGATGATATCTCATTGTAGTTTTGATTTGCATTTCTCTAATGATTAATGATGTTGAGCATTCTTTCATGTGTTTGTTGGCAGTCTGTATATCTTCTTTGGAGAAATGTCTATTTAGGTCTTCTGCCCATTTTTGGATTGGGTTGGTTGTTTTTTTATTATTGAGCTGAACGAGCTGCTTGTAAATTTTGGAGATTAATCCTTTGTCAGTTTATTCATTTGCAAATATTTTCTCCTATTCTGAGGGCTGTCTCTTGGTTTTGTTTATGGTTTCCTTTGCTGTGCACAAGCTTTGAAGTTTCATTAGGTCCCATTTGTTAATTTTAGTTTTTATTTCCATTTCTCTAGGAGGTGGGTCAAAAAGAATCTTGCTGTGATTTATGTCATAGAATGTTCTGCCTATGTTTTCCTCTAAGAGTTTGATAGTTTCTGGCCTTACATTTAGGTCTTTAATCCATTTTGAACTTATATTTGTTTATGGTTTTAGAGAGTGATCTAATCTCACACTTTTACATGTACCTGTCCAGTTTGCCCAGCACCGCTTATTGAAGTGGCTGTCCTTTCTCCACTGTACATTCCTGCCAGCTTTATTAAAGATAAGGTGACCATATCTGCGTGGGTTTATCTCTGGGCTTTCTATCCTGTTCCATTGATCTATCTTTCTGTTTTTGTGCCAGTACCATACTGTCTTGATTACTGTAGCTTTGTAGTATAGTCTGAAGTCAGGGAGCCTGATTCCTCCAGCTCCGTTTTTCGTTCTCAGGATTGCTTTGGCTCTTCGGGGTCTTTTGTGTTTCCATACAAATTGTGAAATTTTTAGTTCTAGTTCTGTGAAAAATGCCAGTGGTAGTTTGATAGGGATTGCATTGAATCTATAGATTGCTTTGGGTAGTAGAGTCATTTTCACAATGTTGATTCTTACAATCCAAGAACATGGTATCTCTCTCCATCTATTTGTATCATCTTTAATTTCTTTCATCAGTGTCTTATAATTTTCTGCATACAGGTCTTTTGTCTCCTTAGGTAGGTTTATTCCTAGATATTTTATTCTTTTTGTTGCAGTGGTAAATGGGAGTGTTTTCTTGATTTCACTTTCAGATTTTTCATCACTAGTATATAGGAATGCCAGAGATTTCTGTGCATTAATTTTGTATCCTGCTACTTTACGAAATCCATTGATTAGCTCTAGGAGTTTTCTGGTAGCATCTTTAGGATTCTCTATGTATAGTATCATGTCATCTGCAAACAGTGACAGCTTTACTTCTTCTTTTCTGATTTGGATTCCTTTTATTTCCTTTTCTTCTCTGATTGCTGTGGCTAAAACTTCCAAAACTATGTTGAATAAGAGTGGAGAGAGTGGGCAACCTTGTCTTGTTCCTGATCTTAGTGGAAATGCTTTCAGTTTTTCACCATTGAGGACAATGTTGGCTGTGGGTTTGTCATATATGGCCTTTATTATGTTGAGGAAATTTCCCTCTATGCCTACTTTCTGCAGGGTTTTTATCATAAATGGGTGTTGAATTTTGTCGAAAGCTTTCTCTGCATCTATTGAGATGACCATATAGTATTTCTCCTTCAATTTTTTAATATGGTCTATCATGTTGATTGATTTGCATATATTAAAGAATCCTTGCATTCCTGGAATAAACCCCACTTGATCATAGTGTATGATCCTTTTAATATGCTGTTGGATTCTGTTTTCTAGTATTTTGTTGAGGATTTTTGCATCTATGTTCATCAGTGATATTGGCCTGTAGTTTGCTTTCTTTGTGACATCCTTGTCGGTTTTGGTATCAGGGTGATGGTGGCCTTGTCAAATGAGTCTGGGATTGTTCCTCCCTCTGCTATATTTTGGAAGAGTTTGAGAAGGATAGGTGTTAGCTCATCTTTAAATGTTTGATAGAATTCGCCTGTAAATCCATCTGGTCCCGGGCTTTTGTTTGTTGGAAGATTTTTAATCACAGTTTCAATTTCAGTGCTTGTAATTGGTCTGTTCATATTTTCTATTTCTTCCTGATTCAGTCTTGGCAGGTTGTGCATTTGTAAGAATTTGTCCGTTTCTTCCAGGTTGTCCATTTTATTGGCATAGAGTTGCTTGTAGTAATCTCTCATGATCTTTTGTATTTCTGCAGTGTCAGTTGTTACTTCTCCTTTTTCATTTCTAATTCTATTGATTTGAGTCTTCTCCCTTTTTTTCTTGATGAGTCTGGCTAATGGTTTATCAATTTTGTTTATCTTCTCAAAGAACCAGCTTTTTGTTTTATTGATCTTTGCTATCATTTTCTTCATTTCTTTTTCATTTATTTCTGATCTGATCTTTATGATTTCTTTCCTTCTGCTAACTTTGGGTTTTTTTTGTTCTTCTTTCTCTAATTGCTTTAGGTGCAAGGTTCGGTTGTTTATTCGAGATGTTTCCTGTTTCTTAAGGTAGGATTGTATTGCTATAAGCTTCCCTCTTAGAACTGGTTTTGCTGCATCCCATAGGTTTTGGGTCGTCGTGTCTCCATTATCATTTGTTTCTATGTATTTTTTGATTTCCTCTTTGATTTCTTCAGTGATCACTTCGTTATTAAGTAGTGTATTGTTTAGCGTCCATGTGTCTGTATTTTTTACAGATCTATTTCTGTAATTGATATCTAGTCTCATAGCATTGTGGTCAGAAAAGATACTTGATTCAATTTCAATTTTCATAAATTTACCAAGGCTTGATTTGTTACCCAAGTTATGATCTATTCTTGAGATTGTTCCATGAGCACTTGAGAGAAATGTGTATTCTGTTGTTTTTGGCTGGAATGTCCTATAAATATCAATAAGTCCATCTTGTTTAATGTATCATTTAAAGCTTGTGTTTCCTTATTTATTTTCATATTGGATGATCTGTCCATTGGTGAAAGTGGGGTGTAAAAGTCCGCTACTATAAGTGTGTTACTGTCGATTTCCCCTTTTATGGCTGTTAGTATTTGCCTTATGTATTGAGGTGCTCCTTTGTTGGGTGCATAAATATTTACAGTTGTTATATCTTCTTCTTGGATTGATCCCTTGATCATTATGTAGTGTCCTTTTTTGTCTCTTCTAATTTTCTTTATTTTAAAGTCTATTTTGTCTGATATGAGAATTGCTACTCCAGCTTTCTTTCGGTTTCCATTTGCATGGAATACCTTTTTCCATCCCCTTGCTTTCAGTCTGTATGTGTCTCTAGGTCTGAAGTGGGTCTCTTGTAGACAGCATACATATGCGTCTTGTTTTTGTATCTATTCAGCCAATCTGTGTCTTTTGGTGGGAGCATTTAATCCATTTACATTTAAGGTAATAATTGATATGTATGTTCCTATTCCCATTTTCTTAATTGTTTTGGATTTGTTATTGTAGGTCTTTTCCTTCTCTTGTGTTTCTTGCCTAGAGAAGTTCCTTTAGCATTTGTTGTAAAGCTGGTTTGGTGGTGCTGAACTCTCTCAGCTTTTGCTTGTCTGTAAAAGTTTTAATTTCTCCATGAAATCTGAATGAGATCCTTGCTGGGTAGAGTAATCTTGGCTGTAGGTTTTTCTCCTTCATCACTTTAAATATGTCCTGCCTGTCCCTTCTGGCTTGCAGAGTTTCTGCTGGAA
Source organism: Monodon monoceros (assembly GCF_005190385.1). Classification (NCBI taxonomy): domain Eukaryota; kingdom Metazoa; phylum Chordata; class Mammalia; order Artiodactyla; family Monodontidae; genus Monodon; species Monodon monoceros. The sequence goes on from NW_021703766.1 coordinate 36,846,972, forward strand.
GATCAGCTGTTAACCTTATGGGGTTTCCCTTTTGTGTTATTTCTTGTTTTTCCCTTGCTGCTTTTAATATGCTTTCTTTGTATTTAATTTTTGACAGTTTGATTAATATGTGTCTTGGCGTGTTTCTCCTTTGATTTATCCTGTATGGGACTGTGTGTGCTTCTTGGAGTTGATTAACTATTTCCTTTCCCATATTAGGGAAATTTTCAACTATTATCTCTTCAAATATTTTCTCAGTCCCTTTCTTTTTCTCTTCTTCTGGAATCCCTATAATTCGAATGTTGGTGCATTTAATGTTGTCCCAGAGGTCTCTGAGACTGTCCTCAGTTCTTTTCATTCTTTTTCCTTTATTCTGCTCTGCAGTAGTTATTTTCACTATTTTATCTTCCAGGTCACTTATCCATTCTTCTATCTCAGTTATTCTGCTATTGATCCCATCTAGAGTATTTTTCATTTCACTTATTGTGTTGTTCATCATTGCTTGTTTCATCTTTAGTTCTTCCAGGTCCTTGTTAAATGTTTCTTGCATTTTGTCTATTTCCAAGATTTTTGATCATCTTTACTGTCATTTTTCTCAATTCTTTTTCAGGTAGACTGCCTATTTCCTCTTCATTTGTTAGGTCTGGTGGGTTTTTATCTTGCTCCTTCATCTGCTGTGTGTTTTTCTGTCTTCTCATTTTGCTTATCTTACTGTGTTTGGGGTCTCCTTTTTGCAGGCTGCAGGTTCATAGGTCCCGTTGTTTTTGGTGTCCTTACCCAGTGGCTAAAGTTGGTTCAGTGGGTTGTGTAGGCTTCCTGGTGGAGGAGACTAGTGCCTGTGTTCTGGTGGATGAGGCTGGATCTTGTCTTTCTCGTGGGCAGGTCCACATCTGGTAGTGTTTTTTGCGGTGTCTGTGGACTTATTATGATTTTAGGTAGCCTCTCTGCTAATGGGTGGCATTGTTTTCCTGTCTTGCTAGTTGTTTGGCATAGGGTGTCCAGCACTGTATCTTGTTGGTCGTTGAGTGAAGGTGGGTGCTGGTGTTGAGATGGAGATCCCTGGGAGATTTTTGCCATTTGATATTATGTGGAGCTGGGAGGTCTCTTGGGGACCAGTGTCCTGAAGTTGGCTTTCCCAGCTCAGAGGTACAGCACTGACTCCTGGCTGCAGCACCAAGAGCCTTTCATCCACACGGCTCAGAATAAAAGAGAGAAAAAATAGAAAGAGAGAAAGAGAGAAAGAAAGACAGAATGAATGAAAGAAAGGAGGAAGAGAAAGGAAGGAAGGAAGGAAGGAAGGAAGAAAAGAAAGAAAGAGGATAAAATAAAATAAAGATAAAATAAAATAAAGTTATTAAAATTAAAAATAACTATTAAGAAAGAAATATTTTTAAAGAAAAAGGATGGATAGAACCCTAGAACAAATGGTGAAAGCAAAGCTATACAGACAATATCTCACACAGAAGCATACACATACACATGCACAAAAAGAGTAAAAGGGGAAAAAATAATAAATCTTGCTCTCAAAGTCCACCTCCTCAATATGGGATGATTCGTTGTCTATTCCTGTATTCCACAAATGCAGGGTATATCAAGTTGATTGTGGATTTTTAATTTGCTGCTCCTGAGGCTGCTGGGAGAGATTTCCCTTTCTCTTCTTTGTTCGCACAGCTCCCGGTGCTCAGCTTTGGATTTGGCCCTGCCTCTGCGTGTAGGTTGCCGGAGCGCGTCTGTTTTTCACTCAGACAGGACGGGGTTAAAGGAGCCACTGATTCGGGCGCTCTGGGTCACTCAGGCGGGGGTGAGTGAGGGGTATGGAGTGCGGGGCGAGCCTGCGGCAGCAGAGGCCAGCGTGATGTTGCCCCAGCCTGAGGTGTGCCGTGTATTATCCTGGGGAAGTTCTCCCTGGATTCCGGGAGCCTGGCAGTGGCGGGCTGCACAGGCTCCCCAGAAGGGAGGTGCGGAGAGTGACCTGTGCTCACACACAGGCTTCTTGGTGGTGGCAGCAGCAGCCTTCGCGTCTCACGCCCGTCTCTGAGGTCCGCGCTTTTAGCCGCGGCTTGCGCCCGTCTCTGGAGCTCCTTTAAGCAGCGCTCTTAATCCCCCTCCTCGCGCACCAGGAAACAAAGGGGAAGAAAAAGTCTCTTGCCTCTTTGGCAGGTCCAGACTTTTCCCCAGACTCCCTCTCAGCTAACCGTGGTGCACTAAACCCCTGCAGGCTGTGTTCATGCCGCCAACCCCAGTCCTCTCCCTGCTCTCTGACGGAAGCCCTAGCCTCAGCTGCCAGCCCCGCCCACCCTGGCGGGTGAGCAGACAAGCCTCTTGGCCTGGTGAGTACCGGGTGGCACCATTCCTCTGTGCGGGAATCTCTCCGCTTTGCCCTCCGCACCCCTGTGGCTGCACTCTCCTCCGCAGCCCTGAAGCCTTCCCCCTCCGCCACCCGCAGTCTCCGCCCGCGAAGGGGCTTCCTAGTGTGTGGAGACCTTTCCTCCTTTACAGCTCCCTCCCACTGGTGCAGGTCCCGTCCCTATCCTTTTGTCTCTGTTTATTCTGTTTTCTTTTGCCCTACCCAGGTACGTGGGGGAGTTTCTTGCCTTTTGGGAGGTCTGAGGTCTTCTGCCAGTGTTCAGTAGGTGTTCTGTAGGAGTTGTTCCACGTGTAGATGTATTTCTGGTGCATCTGTGGGGAGGAAGGTTATCTCCGCGTTTCACTCTTCTGCCACCTTCCCCGATCTCCCCCGTATTATTTTAAAATATGGCTGCTCCTGCTTTGAGGATTTCCACTGGACCAACACAGTAGCAAAGCAGCACTGAATCAGAAGCAGGTACATTTCAAAATGACAGCTGTAAAAATATCTACTCTCCTTTTGTTCTCCTCCTACCCCTTTGCTTTGAACACCTCTGCCCTGATGCTTTGCCTTTACCCTTCTCTGATTACTGCTCCCGTCTTTGTTGTTTTATTAATGGTTTCCTTTGCTGTGTAGAAGCATTTTAGTGTAATATCGTCCCACTTGAATTTTTGCTTTTGTTGTTTTTGCTTTTGGTATGAAATCAAAAAAATCCTCACTAATGCTGATGCCAATATCATATTCGTTTGATTTCTAAAGTTCTGTAATATAGTTTGAAATCAGGGAGGTGATGTCTTTAGCTTTGTCCTTCTTTCTCAGGATTGCTTTGACTATTTGAGCTCTTTTATGGTTTCATACACATTTTAGACTGTTTGTTATATTTCTGTGAAAAATGCCTTTAGAGTTTTGACAGGGATTGCACTGAATCTGTAGATTGCTTTGGGTAGTATAGAAATATTTTTAAAATAAATTTATTTATTATTTTTGGCCGCATTGGGGCTTCATTGCTGCGTGCGGGCTTTCTCTAGTTGTGGCGAGTGGGGGCTACTCTTTTGTTGCAGTGCACAGGCTTCTCATTGCATTGGCTTCTCTTTGTTGTGGAACACAGGCTCTAGGCGTGTGGGTTTCAGTAGTTGTGGCATGGGCTCAGTAGTTGTGGCTCATGGGCTCTAGAGTGCAGGCTCAGTAGTTGTGGCACATGGGCTTAGTTGCTCTGCAACATGTGGGAACTTCCCAAAGCAGGGCTCGAACCTGTGTCCCCTGCATTGGCAAGTGGATTCTTAACCACTGCACCACCAGGAAAGTCCCTAGAAATTTTAACAATATTAATTTTTCCAATCCATGTGCATGGAATATCCTTCAATTTATTTGTGGCTTCTTTAGTTTCTTTCATCAGCGTTTTACCATTTTCAGAGTATAGGTCTTTCACCCCCTTGGTTACATTTATTCCTAGGTATTTTATTCTTTTTGATGCAATTATAAATGGATTATTTTAAAAATTCCTCTTTCTGATAGTTTGTTAGTGCATAGAAATGCAGCAGGTTTTTGTATATTGATTTGTATCTTGCAACTTTAATAAATTCATTTGTTAGTTCTAACAGTTTTTTGGGGGGAAGTCTTCAGGATTTTGTATATATAAATTATCATGTCACCTGAAAATAGTGACCCTTTTACTTCTTCCTTTCCAATCTGGATGACTTTTATTTCTTTTCTTGCCTAAATGCTCTGGTTAGGACTTACAATACTGTGTTGAATAAAAATGGTGAGAGAGGGCATCCTCATCTTGTTCAGCTTTCAGCTTTTCACCGTTGAGTATGATGTTAGCTGTGGATTTGTCGTATATGGCCTTTGTTATGTTGAGGTATGTTCCCTCTATACCTAGTTTGTTGAGGGTTTTTATCATAAATTGTTGTTGAATTTTGTCAAATGCTTTTTCTGAATCAATTGAGATGATATGATATTATTTTTATCCTTCATTTTGTTAATGTGGTGTATCACACTGATTGATTTGTGGATGTTGAATCATTCTTGCATCCTGGAATAAATCGCACTTGATCATGGAGTATGATCCTTTTAATGTATTCCTGAATTTGGTTTGCTAATATTTTGTTGAGGATTTTTGCATCTATGTTTCTTAGTTACATTGGCCTGTAAATTTTTTACCTTGTGGTGTCCTTGTCTGCTTTTGTTATCTGAGTAATGTTGGCCTCATGAAATGAGTTAGGAAGTGTTCTATTCTCTTTTACTTTTTTGGAAGAGTTTGAGAAGGATTGGTGTTAAATCTTTTTTGAATGTTTGTTAGAATTCACCAGTGAATCTGTCTGGTCCTGGACTGTAGAGGTTTTAATTACAGTTTCAATCTCCTTACTAGTAATCAGTCTGTTCAGATTTTCTATTTCTTCATGATTCAGTCTTGGAAGGTTGTATGTTTCTAGGAATTTATTAATTTCTTCTAGGTTGCTCAATTTGTTGTTGTCTGTATATAGTAGTCTCTTATGATCCTTCGTATTTCTGTGGTGTCAGTTGTAATGTCTCCTCTTTCATTTCTGATTTCATTTATTTGAGTCCTCCTTTTTTTTTTTGTGAATCTAGCCATCAAAAAATCTTTTCAAAGGTCTAGCCCTTGGTTTCATTGATCTTTTCTATTGTCTTTTTAATCTCTGTTTCATTTATTAATTTTTCTTCTACTAACTTTGAGCTTCATTTCTTTCTTTTATGGTTCCTTGACATGTAAAATTAGATTGTTTATTTGAGACTTTTCTTGTGTTTCGAGGTGGGCATTTGTCACTATGAACTTCCCTCTTAGAACTGCTTTAGCTGCCTCCCACAAGTTTTGGCATGTTGTATTTCTATCTTCATTTGTCTCAAGGTAGTTTTGATTTCACTTTTGACCCATTGGTTGTTCATTAGCTTGTTGTTTAATCTCCACATATTTGTGAATTTTCCAGTTTTCTGTTTTTTTTTTTTTGCGGTACATGGGCCTCTCACTGTTGTGGCTTCTCCTGTTGCAGAGCACAGGCTCTGGACGCGCAGGCTCAGCAGCCATGGCTCACGGGCCTAGCCGCTCCGCGGCATGTGGGATCTTCCCGGACCGGGGCACGAACCCGTGTCCCCTGCATTGGCAGGCAGACTCTCAACCACTGCGCCACCAGGGAAGCCCTCCAGTTTTCTTTTTGCAGTTGATGTCTAGTTTCATACTATAGTTGTTAGAAAAGATGCTTGATATGATTTCAGTCTTCTTAAATTTGATGAGACTTAATATTTTGTGACCTAACATATGGTCCATCCTGGAGAATGTTCCATGTGTACTTGAGAAGAATGTGTATTGTTACTTTTGGATGGAATGTTATGTATATATCAGTTAGGTCCATCTCTTCTAACATGGCATTTGAGGCTGGAGTTTTCTTATTGATTTTCTGTCTGGATGATCTATCTATTGATGTAAATGGGGTACTAAAGTCCCCTACTATTGTTGTATTGCTGTCTGTTTCTCCCTTTGGTTCTGTTAATATTTGCTTTATATATTTTGGTGTTCCTATATTGAGTGCATAAGTATTTAAAAATGTTATATCCTCTTTTTGGATCAATCCCTTTTTCATTATGTAATACCCTTCTTTGTCCCTGATTACAGTCTTTGTTTTAAAGTGTATTTTGTCTGATATAAGTGTAGCTACCTCAGTAGATATCATGTAGTATCTTTTTCCATCCCCTCCTTTATAGTCTATGTGTGTCCTTATGTCTGAAGTGAGTCTCTTCGAGGCAGCATATAGTTGGGTCTTGTTTTTCATCCACTCAGTTACTCTATGTCTTTTGACTGGAAAATTTAGTCCATTTTCATTTAAAGTAATTATTGATAGGTATATACTTATTGCCATTTTGTTCGTTGTTTTCTGGCTATTTTGTAGTTCTTCTCTGTTCCTTTCTTCTTTTCTTGCTCTCTTCCTTTGTGTTTTAATGACTTTATTTATTGGTATGGATAGATTCCTTTCTTATTGTCTTTTGAGTATCTACTATAGGTTTTTGCTTTGTGGTTACTATAAGGATTACATATAACAACTTACTTATAGTCATAATTTTCTATTTTATGTTCATAATAACAAGTCTGAATGCATTCTAGTACTGTACATTGAACTCCTCCCACCACACTTTATGTGTTCAATGTCACATTTTACATCTTTTATCTTTTTATCTCATGCATATCTTAACTAACTAGTTACAGTTATTTTTACTATTTTTGTCTTTTAACTATCATATTAGCTTTATGAGTGATTAATCCATTACCTTTACTATATATTTACATTTACTAGTGAGATTTATGTTTTTATATATTTCTTTGCTCTTTCTTTTCAGTTTAAACAAGTCCATTTAACCTTTCTTGTGAGGCCAGTTAGTGGTGATGAACTCCTTTAGCTTTTGCTTGTCTGGAAAACTCTTTATCTCTCCTTCAATTCTGAATGATAACTTTGCTGGATAAAATATTCTTTTTCTTTTTTTTTGCGGTACGTGGGCCTCTCACTCTTGTGGCCTCTCCTGTTGTGGAGCACAGGCTCCAGACATGCAGGCTCAGCGGCCATGGCTCACGGGCCTAGCTGCTCCACGGCATGTGGGATCTTCCTGGACCGGGACACGAACCCGTGTCCCCTGCATCAGCAGGCAGACTCTCAACCACTGCGCCACCAGGGAAGCCCCTGAATAAAATATTCTTGTTGGAAATTTTTTTCTTTCAACACTTTGAATATATTGTCCCACTCTCTTCTGGCCTTCAAAGTGTCTGCTGAAAAATCTGCTGATAGTCTTCTGGGGGTTCACTTGCACATAACAAGTTGTTTTTCTCTTGCTGTTTTTAAGATTTTCTCCTTGTCTTTAACTTTTGACATTTTAATTATAAAGTGTGTTGGTGTGAATATCTTTGGGTTCATCTTTTTTTTGGAACTCTCTGTGCTTCCTGGATCTGAATGTCTGTTTCTTTCACTAGATTAGGAAAGTTTTCAGCTATTGTCTCTTCAAATAAGTTTTCTGCCCCTTCTTTCTCTCTTCTATGATGCAAATGTTAGTCTACTGGTTGTGTTCTCTTAGTCCCTTAAGCTGTTTCATTTTTTTTTTTCTGCTCTGATTGAGTGAATTCCTCTACTCTGTCTTTGAGATCACTGATCCTTTTTCTTCTGTTTTACCTAGTCTGCTCTTGAACCCCTCTAGTGTATTTTTCAGTTCAGTTATTGTATTCTTCAGCTCTGTAACTTCTCTTTGGAACTTTCTTATATTTTCTATTTCTTTGCTAAATTTCTCACTATGTTCATCCATTCTTCTCCTGAGTTCAGTTAGCATCTTTATGACAGTTACTTTAAACTCTAATAAAGAGTAAATTACTTACTCTTGAAGTATTTACTCATGAAGTAAATTACTTACTCATGAAGCTTTTTTTTCTGAGGTTTTATCTTATTCTTTCATTTGGAATATATTCCTTTGTTTTTCCATTTTCTTGACTCTGTGTGTTGGTTTTATGCATTAGATGAAACAGCCACCTCTCCCAGTCTTGAAGGGTTGGCCTGTGTAGGAGATTAAGCTTATCATTCAACCCTGCCCTAGTTCTTGGTTGTCTCTCAAGCCTTTGTGACTATCCAAGGAGACTATTTTATTTTTAATAGCTCCCAGCAGTTGAGTGTGTGCCAGCACCAGTCAGTATTCCAAAGGGAGGATCTCAGTTAGCACCTAGATTCAGCCTTATTGGAAGCCAAACCCTCAGGTAGCAGTGCTTAAAGAATACAAATATATACAGTCTTGTGGGATCACAACCATAAGTCCTGATGGCCACCAGAGCCAGGCAATCCTGAGGTGTACCCTGGACAGCAGTCACAAAAATTGGGCTCAAGACAAGTGTATAAGCTCCCTTCTGGGAGATACTAGTGAGCTCTAGCAAGCCAGAGGAAAAGTGCAAAGATGGCATCCCTGGACTATGTTCCCTGATGGCACCTCTGTAGCCTCCAGATGTGTGCAAACCTGAAGCCTGCCCCTAGGGCCCGAGCTCCAGGATCAGCAAGTAGGCCTCTTTCAGAGAAAGGTTGGTGGTGTGTTCCAATCTGTTGTCTGTGCAGTGCCCGGGAGGTGATAGCCTGACAAGAATTGTCTCTCTGATTGTTACAGTGCTGTGGGATTCAGGAATGCAAGTCCCCCTGTCCACCAGAGATGGGCACCCAAGGGGTATCCCCTGGATGGCAACCATAAAATCCAGGGCACCAGATATAAAAACCAGGGCACCAGACATGTATAAGAGCTCCCCTGCAAGAGATGTTAGTGCTCTGGAGTGTAGCAGAGGGAGAGCGGGAAGGTCATGCCTAACCTCTGAGGTCTCAGGAAAGGGAGAGCCCTTAGATGTGTGTTTAGTTTGAAGTCTACCCCTGAGGCTGCAGCTGTGACATAAACTATATGTCTCTTTCACAGAAAGACTGAGCTCCTGGGTCTGTTGTTTCTTGCTATGCCTTGGGGGTGGTAGCTGTTTAAGAACACTTTCTCCATTTGTTCCAGACCTATGGGACCTGTGAGTGTAAACCCCACTGGCCACCAGAACCAGGTGATATAGAGGTGTCCCCTGGCAGCAGCTGCCAAGATCAGGGCACCAGAGAAGGCTATAAGCTCCTTTTTGGAGAATAGTGGTGAGCTGGAATGAGGCAGAGGGAGAGTACAAAGATTACATCCATCAGCCCCTGTTCCCTGAAAGCAGCTTTGTAGGCCCATATGTATGTGCTAAACCAGAAGTCTGCCTCTTAGGCCAAAGCTCCTAGACAAAAAAATAGGCCTCTTTCTCAGAAAAAGGGGGTATGTTTCAGTCTCTGTCTGTGCAGTGTCCTGGGTGGCAGTCTGCCAAGAACTGAATCTCTGATTATTACAGCCCCATGGGAACTGGGAATACAAGGGCCACAGCCTCCAGAGCCAGGTGATCAAGGTCATCCCCTGGGTGGCAGCCACAAAAACCAGATCATCAGACATAAAAACCGAGGCTCCAGATGTGTGTAGGAGCTCCCCTCTTGGAGATACTGGAGCTCTAGAGCATGGCAGAGGGCGGTGGGAAGATAGAGACCACTGGCTCGAGGGAGGCAGAGGGAGAGAGCAAAGATGGCACCTGCTGAAGAAAGAGGAAGAAAAGAAGAAAAAGAAATGAAAAAAGAAAGGCAAAAGGGAAATATAAAACAAACAAGAATAAAAAGGAAATGGAAGAAAAGAAAATATGGTGCTCCCAGCTTTGGCAAGGCTTAGGAAGAGCAGGGAAGTGGCACCCACTAGCCTCCACCTCCAGGAGCATCCCAGTCCCTCAGACCAATGCTTTAAAATTAGGAAATGAGTTTATTTCACATGAAGTATGGGAGTTTTTCAAAGGGCTGCTTCTGTGCTATTCCCTGGGTGTATGCAGGGGCCTTTTAAGAGTTGTTCATGAGAGCACCATGGCCCCGTGGTCCTGTGGGCATGAGCTGTGTTTGTCTTCAAAGCCAGGTGTTGTGGGGGGCTTGTCTCTCAGGTGCCAGTCTTAAAAGTTGGGGTGCCCAATGTGGGGTATGAGCCCTTCATTAATCCAGGAGAAGCTCCAAGTTGTGAGTTTCTTGCCGATTGTTCGTCACTGCACTGGGGTTGGAGTTTATGGTGAGATTGTGTCTCAGCCTCTCCTACCTGGCTTAGATGTCATTTCCCTCTTGCTTGTCTGACGTGAAGGGGTCGCTCTGCCACTTTTAGACTTTTTCCAGAGGAAATTGTTCCATATATAGCTATAAACTCCTTTGTGTCTGTGGGAGGAGGTGAACTCAAGATCTTCCTACATCACCATCTTAAACTGGAACCCTTTATTATTACTCTTAAAACGATGGAGTCTTAAATATACTTTTACTTAAAGAAGAATTGGGTTTGTTGGCATAAATGCAGTATCGAGGGTCACCAATAATGCCATTTTTTGGTAGGGTCACAGTTTAAAATGTTTCCATATTCAATATCTTCTAATAACCTATAATAGAAAAGAATCTAAAAAAGAATGGATATATGTATATATATTACTGAATCACTTTGCTATACAACTGAAACTAACACAATATTATAAATCAACTATACGTCAAAAAAAAAAAAGACAAAAAAATGTTTCCATAACCCATCCTCTAAAGTCACACAGCTATTGTGGAGTAAGCCTGGAATTTGAATCCCAGAATTCTGACTTCTAGGTAAGTGCTGAATTCCAATATCCTCCTGATCACTCTAGGCAGAATTCTCATGCGTTTGGGCTCTCCATGCCCCTAATTCAGGGGTGTTGAATATTACCCCTTTGGGACTGGGCAATGGAGGTAAGAAGACAGCGAACACAAGCTGATCTCAGACAGAATCATAGCAGGTTCAAGTGCAGGACCAGCAGATCAGGGACCAAGTACTTGGTCTAGGAAGCAGGAGCCTCCACAGTGGAAGAGAGGGCCTGCTGGGCAGAGACTTTCTTTTTTTTTAACATCTTCATTAGAGTATAATTGCTTTACAAAGTTCTGTTAGTTTCTGCTGTATAACAAAGTGAATCAGCTATATGTATACATATATCCCCATATCCCCTCCCTCTTGCATCTCCCTCCCACACGCCCTATCCCACCCCTCTAGGTGGTCACACAGCACTGAGCTGATCTCCCTGTGCTACGTGGCTGCTTCCCACTAGCTATCTATTTTACATTTGGTAGTGTATATATGTCCATGCCACTCTCTCACTTTGTCCCAGCTTACCCTTCCCTCTCCCCTTGTCCTCAAGTCCATTCTATACGTCTGCGTCTTTATTCCTCTCCTGCCCCTATGTTCCTCAGAACCATTGTTTTGGTTTGTTTGTTTGTTTTTTGATTCCGTATATTTGTTTTAGCATATGGTATTTGTTTTTCTCTTTGTGACTTACTTCACTCTGTATGACAGACTCTAAGTCCATCCACCTCACTACAAATAACTCAATTTTGTTTCTTTTCATGGCTGAGTAATATTCCATTGTATATATGTGCCACATCTTCTTTATCCATTCATCTGTCGATGGACACCTAGGTTGCTTCCTTGTCCTGGCAACCGTACATAGTGCTGCAATGAACATTGTGAAACATGCATCTTTTTGAGTTATGGTTTCTCAGGGTATATGCCCAGTAGTGGGATTGCTGGGTCATATGGTAGTTCTATTTTTAGTTTTTTAAGGAACCTCCATACTGTTCTCCATAGTGACTGTATCAATTGACATTCCCACCAACAGTGCAAGAGGGTTCCCTCTTCTCCACACCTTTTCCAGCATTTATTGTTTGTAGATTTTTTGATGATGGCCATTCTGACTGGTGTGAGGTGACAACTCATTGTAGTTTTCATTTGTATTTCTCTAATGATTAGTGATGTTGAGTATCCTTTCATGTGTTTGTTGGCAATCTGTATATCCTCTTTGGAGGAATGTCTATTTAGGTCTTCTGCCCATTTTTGGATTGGGTTGTTTGTTTTTTTGTTATTGACCTGCATGAGCTGCTTATAAATTTTGGAGAATAATACTTTGTCAGTGCCTTTGTTGGCAAATATTTTCTCCTATTCTGAGGGTTGTCTTTTCGTCTTGTTTATGTTTTCCTTTGCTGTGCAAAAGCTTTGAAGTTTCATTAGGTCCCATTTGTTTATTTTTGTTTTTATTTCCATTTCTCTAGGAGGTGGGTCAAAATGGATCTTGCTGTGATTTATGTCATAGAGTGTTCTGCCTATGTTTCCCTCTTAGACTTTTGTAGTGTCTGGCCTTACATTTAGGTCTTTAATCCATTTTGAGTTTATTTTTGTTTATCATTTAGGGAGTGTTCTAATTTCATTCTTTTACATGTAGCTGTCCAGTTTTCCTGGCACCACTTATTAAAGAGGCTGTCCTTTCTCCACTGTACATTCCTGCCTCCTTTATCAAAGATAAGGTGACCATATGTGCATGGGTTTATCTCTGGGCTTTCTATCCTGTTCCATTGATCTATATTTCTGTTTTTGTGCCAGTACCGTAGTGTATTGATTACTCTAGCTTTGTAGTATACTCTGAAGTCAGGGAGCCTGATTCCTCCAGCTCCATTTTTCTTTCTCAGGATTGCTTTGGCTCTTCAGGGTCTTTTGTGTTTCCATACAAATTGTGATTTTTTTTGTTCTAGTTCTGTGAAAAATGCCATTGGTAATTTGGTAAGGATTGCATTGAGCCTGTAGATTGCTTTGGGTAATATAGTCATTTTCACAATGTTGATTCTTCCAATCCAAGAACATGGTATATGTCTCCATCTATTTGTATCATCTCTAATTTCTTTCATCAGTGTCTTATAGTTTTCTATATAGAAGTCTTTTGTCTCCTTAGGTAGGTTTATTCCTAGGCATTTTGTTCTTTTTGTTGCAGTGGTAAATGGGAGTGTTTCCTTAATTTCTCTTTCAGATTTTTTGTCATTAGTATATAAGAATGCAAGAGATGGGGTTCCCTGGTGGCGCAGTGGTTGAGAGTCTGCCTGCCGATGCGGGGGACACCGGTTCGTGCCCCAGTCTGGGAGGATCCCACATGCCGCGGAGCAGCTGGGCCCATGGGCCATGGCCGTTGGGCCTGCGCATCCGGAGCCTGTGCTCTGCAACGGGAGGGGCCACAGCGGTGGGAGGCCCGTGTACTGCCAAAAAAAAAAAAAAAAAGAATGCAAGAGATTTCTGTACATTAATTTTGTATCCTGATACTTTATCAAATTCATTGATTAGCTCTAGTAGTATTTTGGTAGAGGCTTTAGGATTCTCTATGTATAGTATCATGTCATCTGCAAACAGTGACAGCTTTACTTCTTCTCTTCCAATTTGGATTCCTTTTATTTCTTTCCATTTCTTCTCTTAGTGCTGTGACTAAAACTTCCAAATCTATGTTGAATAATAGTGGTGAGAGTGGGCAACCATGTCTTGTTCCTGATCTTAGTGAAAATGGTTTCAGTTTTTCACCATTGAGAACGATGTTGGCTGTGCGTTTGTCATACATGGCCTTTATTATGTTGAGGTAAGTTCCCTCTACGCCTACTTTCTGGAGAGTTTTTATGGTAAATGGTTTTGAATTTTGTTGAAAGCTTTTTCTGCACCTATTGAGATAATCATATGGATTTTATCCTTCAGTTTGTTAATATAGTGTGTCACATTGATTGATTTGCATATACTGAAGAATCCTTGCATTCCTGGGAGAAACCCCATTGATCATGGTGTATGATCCTTTTAATGTGCTGTTGGATTCTGTTTGCTAGTATTTCGTAGAGGATTTTTGCGTCTATGTTCATCAGTCATATTGGCCTGTAGTTTTCTTTCTTAGTGACAGCTTTGTCTGGTTTTGGTGTCAGGGTGATGTGGCCTCGTAGAATGAGTTTGGGAGTGTTTCTCCCTCTGTTATATTTTGGAAGAGTTTGGGAAGGATAGGTGTTAGCTCTTCTCTAAATGTTTGATAGTATTCGCCCATGAAGCCATCCTCTCCTGGGCTTTTGTTTGTTGGAAGATTTTTAATCACAGTTTCAATTTCAGTCCTTGTTGTGTGGTTGCTTGTGGTAATCTCTCATGATCCTTTGTATTTCTGCAGTGTCAGTTGTTACTTCTCCTTTATCATTTTTAATTCTGTTGATTTGAGTCTTCTTTTTTTTCTTGATGAGTCTAGCTAATGGTTTATCAATGTTTTTTATCTTCTCAAAGAACCAGCTTTTAGTTTTATTGGCTATTGTTTCCTTCATTTCTTTTTCATTTATTTCTGATCTGATCTTTATGATTTCTTTCCTTCTGCTAACCTTGGGGGTTTTTTGTTCTTCTTTCTCTAGTTGCTTTAGGTGTAAGTTTAGTTTGTTTATTCGAGATGTTTCCTGTTTCTTAAGGTAGGATTGTATTGCTATAAACTCCCCTCTTAGAACTGCTTTTGCTGCATTCTATTAGTTCGGGTCATTGTGTTTTCATTGTCATTTGCTTCTAGGTATTTTTAAATTTCCTCTGTGATTTCTTCAGTGATCTTTGGTTATTTAGTAGTGTATTGTTTAGCCTCCATGTGTTCGTAGTTTTTACAGTTTTTTTTTTTTCCTGTACTTGTCATCTAGTCTGATACCTTCATGGTCAGAAAAGATCCTTGATACGATTTCAATCTTCTTAAATATACCAAGGCTTGATTTGTGACCCAAGATATGATCTATCCTGGAGAATGTTCCATGAGCACTTGAGAAGAAAGTGTATTCTGTTGTTTTTGGATGGAATGTCCTATAAATACCAATTAAGTCTATCTTGTTTAATGTGTCATTTCAAGTTTGTGTTTCCTTATTTATTTTCATTTTGGATGATCTGTCCATTGATGTACGTGGGGTGTTAAAGTCTCCTACTATTATTTGTTACTGTTGATTTTCCCTTTTATGGCTGTTAGCATTTGCCTTATGTATTGAAGTGCTCCTATGTTGGGTGCATAAATATTTAGAATTATTATATCTTCTTCTTAGATTGATCCCTTGGTCATTATCTCTTTTAATAGTCTCTATTTTAAAGTTTATTTTGTCTGATATGAGAATTGCTACTCCAGGTTTCTTTTGATTTCCATTTGCATGGGATATAATTTTCCATCCCCTCACTTTCAGTCTGTGTGTGTCCCAAGGTCTGAAGTGGGTCTCTTGTAGACAACATATATAAAAGTCTTATTTTTGTATCCATTCAGCCAGTCTATGTTTTTTGGTTGGAGAATTTAATCCATTTAGTAGTTATCAATATGTATGTTCCTATTCCCATTTTCTTAATTGTTTTGGGTTTGCTGTTTTAGGTCTTTTCCTTCTCTTGTGTTTCCTGCCTGGAGAAGTTCCTTTAGCATTTGTTGTAAAGCTCATTTGGTGGTGCTGAATTTTCTTAGCTTTTGCTTGTCTGTAATGATTGTAATTTCTCCATCAAATCTGAATGAGATCCTTGCTGGGTAGAGTAATCTTGGTTTTAGTTTTTTCCCTTTCATCACTTTAAATATGTCATGCCACTCCCTTCTGGCTTGCAGCGTTTGTGCTGATCTGCTGATAACCTTATGTGGATTCCCTTGTATTATTTGTTGCATTTCCCTTGCTGCTTTTCATATTTTTTCTTTGTATTTAATTTTTGATAGTTTGGTTAATATGTGTCTTGGTGTGTTTCTCCTTGGATTTATCCTGTGTGGGACTCTCTGCACTTCCTTGACTTGATCGACTATTTCCTTTCCCATATTAGGGAAGTTTTCAACTATAATCTCTTCAAATATTTTCTCAGTCCCTCTATATATCTCTCTTCTTCTGCTGGGACCCCTATAATTCGAATGTTGGTGCGTTTAATGTTGTCCCAGAGGTCTCCGAGACTGTCCTCAATTCTTTTCATTCTTTTTTCTTTATTCTGCTCTGCAGTAGTTATTTCCATTATTTTATCTTCCAAGTCACTTATCCATTCTTCTGCCTCAGTTTCTCTGCTGTTGATTCCTTCTAGAGAATTTTTAATTTCATTTATTGTATTGTTCATCATTGTTTGTTTACTCTTAGTTCTTCTATGTTCTTGTTAAACTTTTCTTATATTTTCTCCCTTCTATTTCTAAGATTTTGGATCATCTTTACTATCATTATTCTGAATTCTTTTTCAGGTAGACTGCCTATTTCCTCTTCATTTGTTTGGTCTTGTGGGTTTTTATATTGCTCCTTCATCTGCTGTCTATTTCTCTGTCTTCTCATTTTACTTAACTAACTGTGTTTTGGGTGTCCTTTTCACAGGCAGCAGGTTCGTAGTTCCTGTTGTTTTTGGTGTCTGACCCCAGTGTATAAGTTTGGTTCAGTGGGTTGTGTAGGCTTCCTGGTGGAGGGTACTGGTGCCTGTGTTCTGGTAGGTTAGGGTGGATCTTGTTTTTCTGGTGGGCAGGACTGTGTCCAGTAGCGTGCTTTGGGGTGTTTGTGAACTTATTATGATATTAGGCAGGCTCTTTGCTAATGGTTGGGGTTGTCTTCCTGTCTTGCTAGTTGTTTGGCATGGGGTGTCTAGGACTGGAGCTGCTGGTCATTGACTGGAGCTGGATCTTAGCATTGAAATGGACATCTCTGGGATAGCTCACACTGATTGATATTACGTGGGTCTGGGAGGTCTCTGGTGGTCCAATGTCCTGAACTCGGCTCTCCTATCTCAGAGGCTCAGGCCTGGCACCTGGCCAGAGCACGAAGACCCTGTCAGCCATATGGCTTTTGGGAAGTCTGAGGTCTTCTGCCAACGTTCAGTTGGTCTTCTGTAGGAGTTGTTCCACATGTAGATGTATTTTTGATGTATTTGTGGGGAGGAACTTGATTTCTACTCCTCACTCCTGCACCGTCTTGAAGGTCCCCCCAATACTCCAGAGTGTTTCTTGGCTTGAGCCTGTTAGATGGGCCTGATAACTCCTGCTGTAAACTCTTACAAATGGTTGTTCTGAAGTTAAAAACAGATGATTTTATGAAACCCCTTTTCCAAACATGAATGCACAAAGTATAAACATAAAGCATAACTGTTATAAGGAGTACGAGATGGGAGGGAAAGTACTCTGTGCAAACATATTTCCCATTCCTGGAAATATAATGCAAATACTATTCTGAGGATGGTGACTGATAAATGACATTGTGTGGACAATATCTCCATTTACCAATTTGTTCAACATGTGGCTGGTAATCTTGGCACATGTCTTGATAGTGTGTTTCTGGGAGTAGGGGCTCTCCTGCATCCAGGGTTGCCCACAAGAAGATGCCAGGACATATGCACACACCCAGTATGCTCACGTTATCAAGCTAAGGGCACTGTAAAAAGTCCTCTACAAGAGAATCCACTTAAAGTGGGACCAACATTCCACACTAAATGTAACAAACAATATTTGATTGAAACTTTATCTTGAGAAACAAAATTCAAAATTGAAAGCAAGGTTACTTTATCTTATATTTACGTAATTATGCATAAAAGAACAAATCAGTTTTTTTCTGAAAATCTAATGAACAAACAAACTAAACAACTAACTACAGTAAACATCCTAAGAAGATCAGCTCTACCCAAAAGTTTGAATGGTTTTCAGTTTTCTCTGGGGCTTCTGATGACATCTTTTTTCTCTGAAGCTTACACGTGTTCTTTTCTTCTGCATTATCTGCCCTAACTCTGCCTTATCCTCATTTGTCAATGATTTAATTGGGATTCAAGGCAGTCTCCCCTGTCACTTTCATTGACTTGTAAATCTTGCAGAAGATGAAGGATTTCCCAATTTCATTTGTCAATTGACTTGCATTACATTTGCATGTGTTGGCAGTACCTGCTGCATCCGATAATCTGGGAGCTTCTGCAGGAAGTCCCTGACTGATGTGGCTGGTTTGGGGGTGTGAGCTTCCAAGTGGATCAGGAGGTTCTTGTCAGGTAGTTTTAAAAGTGGTCAGGTTATTAAAGAATAGATCATTCGTTTCTGTCTGGAAACTTGTAGCCATGTAAATTCAGATAACAAACACTCAGAAGAATATACCTTCTGCAGTCAGTCTGGGTTGCACCGGGTAGAGAGGGCGGTGCCAGGCATGTCATCAATGGTGATGTTGAGTCAATATACTCCGAGTGTTAATTAAAATAATGTATTTTTCTTCTTTCTGGCTTCATGTGTAATAGTCTAATTTCAGTCTTGCTCTGAAATCTCATTACTCCATCATCTCTGTATAAAAACTTGTTCTCAGCTCTCCAGCTACCTTCTCTGGCCCAGGCCACAGTGTCTGTGATTCCATGTCAGGGACATGGGACAAAAAGGAATGTCACCATAGTGAACATGACTCATGAGATTGCAATATTTGGCCACATGTCTCCCGATGCAGCATGGGATGTGGAAGTAAGTATGGAAAG
Organism: Monodon monoceros; assembly: GCF_005190385.1. NCBI lineage: Eukaryota > Metazoa > Chordata > Mammalia > Artiodactyla > Monodontidae > Monodon > Monodon monoceros. The sequence goes on from NW_021703766.1 coordinate 36,865,147, forward strand.
CTGTGAGATGAGCATTCGGGGTATCTGTTTAAACAAAGGGCCAAGGGGATCTTCAAACATACTGTGTTTGGTGTAATCTGAATTGAGTACAGTCAGTTCAGAAAGCTAGACTGAGAGGGTTAAGAGGATTCCAGTGCGCAGACATTGGGCTTATTTTTTGTGTGTGGTAAAAAATTCATAATAAAAAATTTACAATTTTAAGCATTTTTCCATTTTAGGTGTACAGTTCTGTGGCATTAAGTACACTTATATTGCTGTGTAATCATCACCATCATCCATTTCTAGAACATTTTCATCATCCCAAACTGAAAGTCTGTACTCGTTAAACACTGATTCCTCATTTCCCCCTTCACCAGCTTCTGGCAAGTACCTCTCTACTTTCTGTCTCTATGAACTTGGCTACTCTAGGTGCCCTGTAGAAGTGAAATCATACAGGAATTGTTTCTGTGTAATGATATTTCATTTAGCATAATGTTTTCAAGGGTCATCCATGTGTCAAAATTTTCTTCCTTTTTAAAGCTGAATGATATTCCGTTGTGTGCATATACACATTTTGTTTATCCATTCATCCCATTGATGGACATTTGGTTTGCTTCCACCTTTGGGCTATTGTGAACAAAGCTGCTGTGAACATTGGTGTATAAATATATATTAAAGTCTCTGCTTTCAGTTCTTTTGAGTTGGGCTTGGTTTTGTCAAGTAAAGTTCTAAAGTACATCTGGCTTCTCTCATTTGGAAGACCTTTAAAAAATTGGGGGTAAGACAGGAATAAAGACACAGACCTACTAGAGAATGGACTTGAGGATATGGGGAAGGGGAAGGGTAAGCTGTGACAAAGTGAGAGAGTGGCATGGACATATATACACTACCAAACGTAAAATAGATAGCTAGTGGGAAGCAGCCACATAGCACAGGGAGATCAGCTCAGTGCTTTGTGACCACCTAGAGGGATGGGATAGGGAGGGTGGGAGGGAGGGAGACGCAAGAGCGAAGAGATATGGGAACATATGTGTATGTATAACTGATTCACTTTGTTATAAAGCAGAATCTAACACACGATTATAAAGCAATTATATTCCAATAAAGATGTTTAAAAAATTAGGGGTAGAGTGAGATTAATCTGATAGTTTAAAAAAGTCTTGCTTTCGAGTTAAGGAATTCAAGCTCATGAAAAAAAGACTTGAGAGTTCATGGGAACTGCCTCCATATCTCTTGTGGAAGAAGAAATAAACTTAATATTCCTGAGGCTTCAGAAAGAGAAGCAGAGCTACTGGCAGCCAGTTGTCAGCTAAATAAACATAAGGAGGAGATTTCTAGAAATGAGCATGAGCCAACAAGGGTCTGAACAGGTCGGGTGGTGAGGAGGTGTCGTTGTCCCACCACAATGAGGTGGGAGGAATCTCCAAGGTGCTCATCGTTGTCCTCCTCCATCTCTCCCTTTCCTGAAATGCTTCCTGCTCAGTATTCTGCTTGTGGCTCCCTAGGTACTTAATATATGTGAATCTTGACTCCCAACAACATTTGGCAGGGCTTACATGGTAGCTTTTCCTTGTAAACTCTGTGAACCCAGTAAATTTATTGAAATGTCATTGGCGAGAAACTGGAAACATTATCTGAGAGAGATAAAGGTAGACATAGACATAGAATGAGACAGAGAGAGAGAGTTTCTAACCTAACCCTCTTTAAATGGAATGGAAATAGTCCTGCTTCCTCTCTTTCTTCTTTCAGGCACTTCTGCCCTTCACTGTCTCCTCCTATCCCTCCTTCTTCAGAGAATGAGAACTGGCAATTATTCACCTGTGTTGTCAGGGAATTATTATTAGTCCAAGTAGCTGCTCTCCAATCCTTTAGGGAGTGCTTGTGTTAGGGGAGATTGTGCATATAAAGCTCTCTAAATGATGTGGCTACAACTCCCCATGTACCGTGTTAGCAAAGAGAGGGCTTGTTTTGGAGAGCTGCCAGTGAAGCATTACAAAGATAACTGGCAAATGATGTCTTAGAGACAATGCAAAAAATGCATTGAATTTTCCTAGCGTGAGATTGGAAACAGCCCCCTCTCTGCAAGGCAACCCAGTGGTTTATAATAATCACCTATGGAAAACTGTATTTTCAAGTCTCCAATTACTTTCCAACCCACTGGAGATTATGAAAGAACTGTCAGCCAGGAAATAAAAATAGCTTAGTGGAGTGCCTTTTTTTTTTTTTTTTTAACAGAAAAATCATGTTGTTTCTTCTGCTGATTTCAAAACAAAACAAAGCTCTGGATGTGGGCCAGGGATTACGGGAGTGGAACAGTAGCAGTAATAACAAGGAAGGAGGCTGCTCATTTGTACATTTGATCTATCGACTGATCTGGAGAATAATTAAAAGGCTCCCTTCAGGGTGTCTGTTGCAGTATTGCTGAGGCAAGAGATGGATGGCTGTGGTTAATGGCTGCCAAGATGCTGATCTGCCTCAGGGGAAAGTCTGAGGAATAGGCACCCCTGGGGCAGAAGGTCTTGGCTTCTGGTCTCCATTCTCTGGCTTCTCCTGTGAGCTATTCTCTGGGATCTCTGTATGCACAGACCTTGAGATTCCCTCATATTCTCAAACTAAGAAGTTCTAGTTCCCTCATAGGGAGACCCTGAGACAATGATTTGGGTGCAGGTAGTGTCCAGGGATGAGGGAGTGGGATAATGAGACAAAGAAGGAAAGAAAGACCAAAAACCAGGTGTATTGTGATCAGGTTGCCATTGTGGGCAACTGGGGCTCATTCCACTGGGAACTCTGATGACTGTGTAGAACACATTCCAGAATTGTTCCCCAGAGGGGTTAGGAAGACAAAGTATTTATCTATCCCTCACTGGCATTTCTGTCCTTCCCTGTGTGAGGGCAGCACACACTCCAGTGGCCAGAGAATGGCCTCGGGCAGAGAGAGGCCAGAAGCCTCCAGTGTGAACAGAAACTATCTGTAAACATCCTCCGGATGAGCTGAGAGGACAAAAGTGTGGCACCTACAGGGTTTGTTGCAGGCTTCTTCTCCAGCTTCTCTTCTTCCAGTCATCCCATAAACATGGGCCCCGTCTCTTCTTGTCATATGACTCTCCCTGGGACATATCATTTACTTGTACATCTCCTACAGTTGCTCATCTGTAGAATGGGGTGATGACAGCTTCCTGGAGGAGACACCTTTTGATTTGTCTGTCCAGCTCTTTGTCTTTTCTGGGAACTACCCCATCCCCACCCCTCATTCTGGGAAATGTTGCTTTATCTTCCTTCCAACGACATGATTTCTCTGTGTGTCCTGGACCCCTGGCTAAATGCTCAGAGATGGGCACCACCCCAAGCGCGGCTCATCGAATCACTTCCCTGGGAATTCATACTTAGGGCTGAGAAGGAGTGCTGACACATCAAGCTTGGGAGTTGTTATACCACATTGCCCTAAATGAACTGAGGCCCTGGGCAAGCTGCTCTGCAGATGTGGAGCAGAGTGAAGCTGACCTTTAGAGAGGAGGACAGACAGGAGGTGGGCAAACAGTCCTGAGGGTGTTCAAGTGTGGGTCCCAGTTCTTCCCATGGTTTCTATGACGCACCTCCTTTCCTTATAGACATTCTACTTTTCCCTAATTTAAGTTAATGGGAGGAACAGATCCAACATGATCTGTTTATAGAGTTGTTATAATAACCGTATGAGATGAAGTGTTCAGCACAATGCCTGGCATACAACCAGCCCTCAACAAATGACAGAGATGGTTATTTATAATGATGACTCCTTAATCTCCAGCCCTATCTGACCTTACCCCTGACTTGGTAGTTTCCTTATGAATGTCCCTAACACCTCAAACTCAATGAAACTGCATTTCCCATCTAAGACACCTCAATCATTCTGTATATATTATCACCACATATCCAGCACTCAGTTCAGAAACCTGGGAGTGTCCTTGGCTCTTTCTCCTGCCCCACAGCCAACCAATGAATAAGTTTGGGAGAATTCACCTCCATAAATATTTCTTAAGTCTATCCATTTCTTTCCACCCACATAACTACCATCCTGGTCCCTCCCTTATAATTTCTCCTCCAAATTATAGCAACTACATTCGTCTAAGGCATGTGGAATCCTTTGTTCACGTGAAATCTTATGTAGAACTCCAATATATAAAGCACACAAGGTGAAGCTACTCTGGTTAAAAAGGGGAGTGGAGGCTACTTGAGCCCCTCCCACCCTACCTCCCCACCACACCCTGGCCCCTATCCATCTGTGGCTCAGAAAATGACATGTGAGCAAAGAGGTGAAGGAAGAGCAGAGGTCGGCCTCGAAGATGTCTGGGAGAAGAGCATTCCAGACAGAAGTAACAGCCAGATACAGACCCTAAGGAGGCTGGGCGTGTTTGAGAAGCAGCCAGGGAGCCAGTGCTGATGGAGTGGATTGAGGAGAAGGGAGAGTTGTGGGAGAACGGTCAGAGAAGTGACATAGCTGGATCATGTAGGGCCTTGTTGGCTATTGGGAGAACTTTGGCTTTTACTCGGAGTGAGATGGGAGCCACTGGGGGTTTCTGAGCATAGCAGTTACCTTGTTGGACTTGTATCCTAAAAGGATCACTCAGGTCACCGTATGAATAGACTGTAGGGCATTGAGGAATGGAGCAGAGAGATCCTTGGGGAGGCTGTTGCGATAATTTAGGCCAGAGATGACTAGGATGGTGGCAGGGGAGGTGGTGAGAAGGGGTCAGATTTTGATTGTATTTTAGAAGTAGAACCAACAGTATTTGCTAGAGGAGTGATGCAGGGTGTAAAGGAAAGAAAGGTATCAAGAAAGAATGGCACCTTTTTTTCCCTGAATACCTAGAAAAATAAATTTCCATCAACTGAGATGGAGAAGGTTGTAGGTATAAGAGGTGACTTTATCACAAGTGTATTTTACATAATGCTTTTTTGACATTTTCCATGTATATTTTTTGCATTAAAATTTGATACCCAATTATCTGGTTTCAGAAAACAGAGACTAAGGGAAAAATTATTCACTTTTCAGAAAAATTTAGACTTGAGATTGATTTGAATAGTAAAAACAGTAAACTCTCATAACATATGTTAAATGTGAATCAGATGACCATAAATTTTCAGAAATACATTTATTACCTAAAGGTCAAGTCAGCCAAAGAAAGTGAGGATGAGCTATGCAATGCATGGTGAGAACTGTGGCCCCCACTGCTTGGGTACAGTAATCTGGGTAGGCAGTCTCAGGATGGTCTTCTGCTCTGGAATGTTCTGCATTTTTACTCAACACATGCAGCAGAGAAGAACCTTCTCAGGGGCTTTGGTTGTGAGTGCTCACATGGCTCAGGTGGCCAGAGTGGGACCTTGTATACATTGGAAATGTTGAAATAAATATTCCTGTTTCTAAACATCTACAGAACAGTTGTATTGCATTAATAGTATCACACACAAACACACACACACAAAATAATATCACACAGCCAATGTCTAACACATAAGCATAGCAGGTGCTCCATACATGAAATGAATAAGTGAGCAAATATTGCTATAAAAGGTACATGCAGAGAGGGTTATCATAGGCCATATTGATCTTATCTGCTTTCCTTACTCAGCCACAGACTTCACTGATCTTTAGATAGGATTACTGACCACACTATTAGGTTTTCCCAGCTCAACTGGCATAATTATATATCTGTCTCTGCTTGTACCTGCTGGTTATGCTTTCAACAGCAAGTTACAGAAAAACCTAACTATAGCAACTTAATTTGGAAATTGCCAGCCCAGAGATTGCACAACAACTCATGTGCGTTCAAGGATCCAGGCTCTTCATGCTGTTTGTTCTGCCATTCTTAGCAGGTTGGCTTTTGTCCTTTAGCTTGTCACCTCATATTTGCAGGGTAACAGCTGTACTTCCAGAAATTGCATGCTTACTCTAAGCAGGAAGAAGGGAGAAGAGGCAGAAAACAATAACCATATCCATTTCATTTTATTAGAAAAGAAAGTTTCCTCAGAAACCTTGAAGCAGACTTCCTTTTGGTCACATTAGCCATAACTGTGTCAAAAGACAGTTTGGACAAAAGATCATTTCTAGCAGATCATAGTGTTGCTCCAACAAAATCAAGCTTCTGTTATAATGAGGGAAATAGATGTTAGGTAGGTAACTGATAGATTTGGTGTGCCCACTAAACTGTAAAATGCATGGCCACTGTGTCCACGTTTTCTACTTTGGTCTATATTGAGGACCCCCACATGCTGTAGAAGAGGACTGAAGACTTGTTGGCTGGGTGGATTCCAGTGCCAGTAGTTACTAAGAGCCAGAGCTACAAATCCAGAGAAGTTTGTCCCTTTGGTCTTTGGTACTTTCAATAACAACCAGACCTTCACCTTGAGATAAAACCACTGTGCTTCTGCCAAAGAGTGCTGCATGGCTCCTTAAGCGCTCCTTTTAGCTGCCAAGACTCATCATCAAACTATCCTTGACAAATTTTAATTTTAGTTAAAGTAATTGGCCTAATATGAATCAAACTGACAGCCAGCTTTCAGACACCCTCTAACAGTCCATAATACCCATGCTACCCAGGGGATTCATGATGACATGACCAAAGATAATTATTACAGGATGTAGGAGCTAATAGTGAAGGCTAATTAAAGGTCTTGTTTCATGTATATTTCCTGCATAAAGGAAGGAGATAGGGAGCTCCCAAGAGAGTGATAGGCTTCTGGGGAAGGTAGCTTCCCTTAGCAATTTAGGATGACATCAGAATTTTAACTTCAGCAAGACAAGCCTCATGAACAAGAGAGCTATAAATATCCAAACAAATTGGGAGAAACATTAATTAGAGGAAAAAGGATAATGTGAAATGTAATAGTATGTCATATTATTGAAAGCACAGCTTTGGAGTAAGATAGGCCTGGATTCAGATTCAAGCCCTGACACTAGTTTTGAGACCTTAGGCAACTTACTTAACTCCTTGGTTGGTTTTCTAATCTGGAAATGGAAGTCAATGTAGGTATCTTCACGGAATTGAGACAAGAGTTAACATGAGATAATGAATGTAAAGCAAATAGCCCAGAGCTTGGCAAGTATAATTGAACCTATTAAAGATGCTTGTTTGGCAGAACATGTTGGCAGGTGGTCCAGGGCTCAAGCTTCTAGGGTTGCCCACATGCCCCTCCTTCCCACCTCTGGTTTCCACTGCATGTGTTGAATGCATGGGGGGTGGTTTGTTTCATAACTGGAAGGCTGGGAGGAGATTGTTGTTGGTGTTTGGAATAGGCTGACAGGGATAAATGAGGGGCTGCATCTCATATGTCCCTGCCCAGCCACCGGGCCAGGTGTGAGTCCCATGGCTACAGGGGTGGGGACCAAAAGCCAGAGAAGTGATGTAACAAAAATCTTTATGAACTGGGCCCCAAAGCTGGTATTCTTGTATCCTTAGATCGTGGAGAGTAGCATGGCCTAGAAACAAGAATCCCCCCCTCTGGACAGACTCCAGCACATGCTGTGGCTCTGGGACATTAGCAGGGCAGTGCAGTTTGCACAGGCATTGACAGGGGCAACTGGCTGTGGTCAGGCAGGGAGTCAGGCCAATGCTGCTTTGTGATGTAGCTGGGCCAGGTCTGTGGCTCATAAGACCATCCCCAGAGGAACTCTTAGAAATACCTACAGGTGATAATGGGAGGTCCCCATGTTCCTGGAAACACATGTTCCTTACTCAGCAGGTGGTTTGAACTCAAATGTAACTAATACCTCTATCCAGTGAAGCCAGATGACCCTGGGATTATACTTCACATTCACCACAATATGATTAAGTTTCTTCTTATTATTATTTTTTTAACATCTTTATTGGAGTATAATTGCTTTACAATGGTGTGTTAGTTTCCGCTTTATAAAAAAGTGAATCAGCTATACATATACATATATCCCCATATCTTCTCCCTCTTGTGTGTCCCTCCCACCCTCCCTATCTCACCCCTCGAGGTGGTCACAAAGCACCGAGCTTATCTCCCTGTGCTATGTGGCTGCTCCCCACTAGCTATCTATTTTACATTTGGTAGTGTATATATGTCCGTGCCACTCTCTCACTTCATTCCAGCTTACCCTTCCTCCTGCCCGTGTCCTCAAGTCCATTGTCTACATCTGTGTCTTTATTCCTGTCCTGCCCCTAGGTTCTTCAGAACTTTAATTTATTTTAGATTCCATATCTAAATGGATGTTAGCATACAATATTTGTTTTTCTCTTTCTGACTTACTTCATTCTGTATGACAGACTCTAGGTCCAACCACCTCACTACAACTAACTCAATTTTATTTCCTTTGATGGCTGAGTAATATTCCGTTGTATATATGTGCCACATCTTCTTTATCCATTCATCCAATTATGGACACTTATGTTGCTTCCATGTCCTGGCTATTGTAAATAGAGCTGCAATGAACATTGTGGTACATGACTGTTTTTAAATTATGATTTTCTCAGGGTATATGCTCAGTAGTGGGATTGCTGGGTCATATGTTACCTCTATATTTAGCTTTTTAAGGAACCTCCATACTGTTCTCCATAGTGGTTGTATCAATTTACATTCCCACCAACAGTGCAAGAGGGTTCTCTTTTCTCCACACTCTCTCCAGCATTTATTGTTTGTAGACGTTTTGATGATGGCCATTCTGACCGGAGTGAGGTGATACCTCATTGTAGTTTTGATTTGTATTTCTCTAATGATTAGTGGTGTTGAGCATCCTTTCATGAGTTTGTTGGCAATCTGTATATCTTCTTTGGAGAAATGTCTATTTATATCTTCTGGACATTTTTGGATTTGCTTGTTTTGTTTTTTTTTTTATATTGAGCTGCATGAGCTGCTTGTAATTTTGGAGATTAATCCTTTGTCAGTGGCTTTGTCTGCAAATATTTTCTCCCATTCTGAGGGTTGTCTTTTCATCTTGTTTATGTTTTCCTTTGCTGTGCAGAAAACTTTTAAGTTTCATTAGGTCCCATTTGTTTATTTTTGTTTTTATTTCCATTTCTCTAGGAGGTGGGTCAAAAGGGATCTTGCTGTAATTTATGTCAAAGAGTGTTCTGCCTATGTTTTCCTCTAAGAATTTTATAGTGTCTGGCCTTACATTTAGGTCTTTAATCCATTTTGAATTTAGTTTTGTGTATGGTGTTAAGGAGTGTTCTAATTTCATTCTTTTACATGTAGCTGTCCAGTTTCCCCACACCATTTATTAAAGTGGCTGTCTTTTCTCCACTGTATATTTTTGCCTCCTTTATCAAAAATAAGGTGACTATATGTGCATGGGTTTATCTCTGGGCTTTCTATCCTGTTCCATTGATCTATATTTCTGTTTTTGTGCCAGTACCATACTGTCTTGATTACTGTAGCTTTGTAGTATAGTCTGAAGTCAGGGAGCCTGATTCCTCCAGCTCCATTTTTCTTTTTCAATAATGCTTTGGCTATTCAGGGTCTTTTGTGCTTCCATACAAATTGTGAAATGTTTTTGTTCTAGTTCTGTGAAAACTGACATTGGTAATTTGATAGGTATTGCATTGAACCTGTAGATTGCTTTAGGTAGTATATTCATTTTCACAATGTTGCTTCTTCCAATCCAAGAACATGATATATCTCTCCATTTGTTTGTATCATCTCTAATTTTTTCATCAGTGTCTTATAGTTTTCTGCATACAGGTCTTTTGCCTCCTTAGGTAGGTTTATTCCTAGGCATTTTGTTCTTTTTGTTGCAGTGGTAAATGGCAGTGTTTCCTTAATTTCTCTTTCAGATTTTTTGTCATTAGTATATAAGAATGCAAGAGATTTCTGTACATTAATTTTGTATCCTGATACTTTACCAAATTCATTAATTAGCTTTAGTAGTATTTTGGTAGAGGCTTTAGGATTCTCTATGTATAGTATCATGTCATCTGCAAACAGTGACAGCTTTACTTCTTCTTTTCCGATTTGGATTGCTTTTATTTCTTTTTCGTCTCTGATTGCTCTGGCTAATACTTCCAAAACTATGTAGAATAATAGTGGTGAGAGTGGGCAAGCTTGTTTTGTGGTTGATCTTTGAGAAAATGGTTTCAGTTTTTCACCATTGAGAAGGATGTTGGCTGTGGGCTTGTCATATATGGCCTTTACTAATTTGAGGTAAGTTCTCTCTATGCCTTCAATTTGTTAATATGGTTTATCACATTGATTGATTTGTGTATATTAAAGAATCCTTGCACTCCTGGGATAAACCCCATTGATCACAGTGTATGATCCATTTTTTTTTTTTTTGTGGTATGGGGGCCTCTCACTGTTTTGGCCTCTCCCGTGGTGGAGCACAGGCTCCAGACGTGTAGGCTCAGTGGCCTTGGCTCACAGGCCCAGCCGCTCCGCGGCATGTGGGATCTTCTGTGACTGGGGCACGAACCTGTGTCCCCTGCATCAGCAGGTGGACTCTCAACCACTGCGCCACCAGGGAAGCCATGTATGATCCTTTTAATGTGATTTGGATTCTGTTTGCTAGCATATTGTTGAAAATTTTTGCATCTATGTTCACCAGTGATATTGCCCTGTAGTTTTTTTTTTTTTTTTTTTGACGTCTTTGGCTTTGGTATCAGGGTGGTGGTAGCCTTGTAGAATGAGTTTGGGAGTGTTCCTCCCTCTACTATATTGTGGAAGAGCCTGAGAAGTACAGGTGTTAGCTCTTGTCTAAATGTTTGACAGAATTTGCCTGTGAAGCCATCTGGTCCTAGTCTTTTGTTTGTTGGAAGATTTTTTAACAGTCTCATTTTCAGTGCTTGTGATTGGTCTGTTTATATTTTCTATTTATTCCTGGTTCAGTCTCAGAACGTTGAGCTTTTCAACGAATTTGTCCCCTTCTTCCAGGTTTTCCAATGTATTGGCAAATAGTTGCTTGTAGCAATCTCTCATGATCCTTTGTATTTCTGCAGTGTCACTTGTTACTTCTCCATTTTCATTTCTAATTCTATTGATTTGAGTTCTCCCTTTTTTTCTTCATAAGTCTGACTAATGGCTATCAATTTTATCTTCTCAAAGAATTAGCTTTTAGTTTTATTGATTTTTGCTAATGTTTCCTTCATTTCTTTTTCATTTATTTCCTTTTTTACATCTTTATTAGAGTATAATTGCTTTACAATGGTGTGTTAGTTTCTGAATTATAACAAAGTGCATCAGTTATACATATACATATGTTCCCATATCTCTTCCCTCTTGCGTCTCCCTCCCTCCCACCCTCCCTATCCCACCCTCCCTATCCCACCCCTCCAGGCGGTCACAAAACACCGAGCTGATCTCCCTGTGCTATGTGGCTGCTTCCCACTAGCTATCTACCTTACATTTGGTAGTGTATATATGTCCATGCCTCTCTCTCTCTTTGTCACAGCTTACCCTTCCCCCTCCCCATATCCTCAAGTCCATTCTCTAGTAGGTCTGTGTCTTTTTTCCTGTCTTACCCCTAGGTTCTTCATGACATTTTTTTTCTTAAATTCCATAAATATGTGTGAGCATACGGCATTTGTCTTTCTCTTTCTGACTTACTTCACTCTGTATGACAGACTCTAGGTCTATCCACCTGGTTACAAATAGCTGAATTTCGTTTCTTTATATGGCTGAGTAATATTCCATTGTATATATGGGCCACATCTTCTTTATCCATACATCCAATGATGGACACTTAGGTTGTTTCCATCTCTGGGCTATTGTAAATAGAGCTGCCAAGAACATCTTGGTACATGACTCTTTTTGAATTATGGTTTTCTCAGGGTATATGCCCAGTAGTGGGATTGCTGGGTCATATGGTAATTCTATTTGTAGTTTTTTAAGGAACCTCCATACTATTCTCCATAGTGACTGTACCAATTCACATTCCCAGCAGCAGTGCAAGAGTGTTCCCTTTTCTCCACACCCTCTCCAGCATTTATTTCTAGATTTTTTGATGCTGGCCATTCTGACTGGTGTGACATGATATCTCATTGTAGTTTCTATTTTTTACATCTTTATTGGAGAATAATTGCTTTAAAATCATGTGTTGGTTTCTGCTTTATAAAAATCATTGTAGTTTTGATTTGCATGTCTCTAATGATTAATGATGTTGAGCATTCTTTCATGTCTTTGTTGGCAGCCTGTATATCTTCTTTGGAGAAATGTCTATTTAAGTCTTCTGCCAATTTTGTATTGGATTGTTTGTTTTTGTGTTATTGACCTGCATGAGCTGCTTATAAATTTTGGAGATTAATCCTTTGTCAGTTTATTCATTTGCAAATATTTTCTCCCGTTCTGAGGGTTGTCTTTTGGTCTTGTTTATGATTTCCTTTGCTGTGCAAAAGCTTTGAAGTTTCATTAGGTCCCATTTTTTAATTTTTGTTTTTATTTCCATTTCTCTAGGAGGTGGATCAAAAAGGATCTTGCTGTGATTTATGTCATAGGGTGTTCTGCCTATGTTTTCCTCTAAGAGTTTGATAGTTTCTGGCCTTACATTTAGGTCTTTAATCCATTTTGAGCTTACTTTTGTGTATGGTGTTTGGGAGAGATCTAATCTCATACTTTTACATGTAGGTGTCCAGTTTTCCCAGCACCACTTATTGAAGAGGCTGTCCTTTCTCCACTGAACATTCCTGCCTCCTTTATCAAAGATAAGGTAACCATATGTGCGTGGGTTTATCTCTGAGCTTTCTATCCTGTTCCATTGATCTATATTTCTGTTTTTGTGCCAGTACCATACTGTCTTGATTACTGTAGCTTTGTAGAATAGTCTGAAGTCAGGGAGCCTGATTCCTCCAGCTCCGATTTTCGTTCTCAAGATTGCTTTGGCTCTTCGGGGTCTTTTGTGTTTCCATACAAATTGTGAAATTTTTAGTTCTAGTTCTGTGAAAAATGCCAGTGGTAGTTTGATAGGGATTGCATTGAATCTGTAGATTGCTTTGGGTAGTAGAGTCATTTTCACAATACTGATTCTTCCAATACCAGAACATGGTGTATCTCTCCATCTATTTGTACCATCTCTAATTTCTTTCATCAGTGTCTTATAATTTTCTGCATACAGGTCTTTTGTCTCCTTAGGTAGGTTTATTCCTAGATATTTTATTCTTTTTGTTGCAGTGGTAAATGGGAGTGTTTTCTTGATTTCACTTTCAGTTTTTTCATCATTAGTGTATAGGAATGCCAGAGATTTCTGTGCATTAATTTGGTATCTTGCTACTTTACTAAATTCATTGATTAGCTCTCATAGTTTTCTGGTAGCATCTTTAGGATTCTCTACGTATAGAATCATGTCATCTGCAAACAGTGACGGCTTTACTTCTACATTTCTGATTTGGATTCCTTTTATTTCCCTTTCTTCTCTGATTGCTGTGGCTAAAACTTCCAAAACTATGTTGAATAAGAGTGGTGAGAGTGGGCAACCTTGTCTTGTTCCTGATCTTAGTGGAAATGCTTTCAGTTTTTCACCATTGAGGACAATGTTGGCTGTGGGTTTGTCATATATGGCCTTTGTTATGTTGAGGAAAGTTCCCTCTATGCCTACTTTCTGCAGGGTTTTTTTTTTATCATAAATGGGTGTTGAATTTTGTCGAAAACTTTCTCTGCATCTATTGAGATGATCATATGGTTTTTCTCCTTCAGTTTGTTAAAATGGTGTATAATGTTGATTGATTTGTGTATATTGAAGAAACCTTGCATTCCTGGAATCACCCCACTTGATCATGGTATATGATCCTTTTAATGTGCTGTTGGGTTCTGTTTGCTAGTATTTTGTAGAGGATTTTTGCATCTATGTTCATCAGTGATATTGGCCTGTAGTTTTCTTTCTTTGTGACATCGTTGTCTGGTTTTGGTATCAAGGTGATGGTGGCCTCGTAGAATGAGTTTGGGAGTGTTCCTCCCTCTGCTATATTTAGGAAGAGTTTGAGAAGGATAGGTGTTAGTTCTTCTCTAAATGTTTGATAGAATTCTCCTGTAAAACTATCTGGTCCTGGGCTTCTGTTTGTTGGAAGATTTTTAATCACAGTTTCAATTTTAGTGCTTGTGATTGGTCTGTTCATATTTTCTATTTCTTCCTGATTCAGTCTTGGCAGGTTGTGCATTTGTAAGAATTTGTCCATTTCTTCCAGGTTGTCCATTTTATTGGCATAGAGTTGCTTGTAGTAATCTCTCGTGATCTTTTGTATTTCTGCTGTGTCAGTTGTTACTTCTCCTTTTTCATTTCTAATTCTATTGATTTGAGTCTTCTCCCTTTTTTTCTTGATGAGTCTGGCTAATGGTTTATCAATTTTGTCTATCTTCTCAAAGAACCAGTTTTTAGTTTTATTGATCTTTGTTATCGTTTCCTTCATTTCTTTTTCATTTACTTCTGGTCTGATTTTTATGATTTCTTTCTTTCTGCTAACTTTGGGGTTTTTTTGTTCTTCTTTCTCTAATTGCTTTAGGTGCAATGTTAGGTTGTTTATTCGAGATGTTTCCTGTTTTCTTAAGGTAGGATTGTGTTGCTATAAACCTCCCTCTTAGAACTGCTTTTGCTGCATTGCATACGTTTTGGGTCGTCGTGTCTCCATTATCATTTTTTTCTAAGTATTTTTTGATTTCCTCTTTGATTTCTTCAGTGATCACTTCGTTTAAGTAGTGTATTGTTTAGCGTCCATGTGTTTGTATTTTTTACATATCTTTTCCTGTAATTGATATCTAGTCCCATAGCGTTGTGGTCAGAAAAGATACTTGATACAATTTCAATTTTCTTAAATTCACCAAGGCTTGATTTGTGACCCAAGATATGATCTATTCTGGAGAATGTTCCATGAGCACGTGAGAAAAATATGTATTCTGTTATTTTTGGATGGAATGTCCTATAAATATCAATTAAGTCCATCTTGTTTAATGTATCATTTAAAGCTTGTGTTTCCTTATTTGTTTTCATATTGGATGATCTGTCCATTGGTGAAAGTGGGGTGTAAAAGTCCGCTGCTATGAATGTTTTACTGTCGATTTCCCCTTTTATGGTTGTTAGTATTTGCCTTATGTATTGAGGTGCTCCTATGTTGGGTGTATAAATATTTACAATCATTATATCTTCTTGGATTGATCCCTTGATCATTATGTAGTGTCCTTCTTTGTCTCTTCTAATAGTCTTTATTTTAAAGTCTATTTTGTCTGATATGAGGATTGCTACTCCAGCTTTCTTTTGGTTTCCATTTGCATGGAATATCTTTTTCCATCCCCTTACTTTCAGTCTGTATGTGTCTCTAGGTCTGAAGTGGGTCTCTTATAGACAGCAAATATATGGGTCTTGTGTTTGTATCCATTCAGCCAATCTGTGTCTTTTGGTGGGAGCATTTAGTCCATTTACATTTAAGGTAATTATCAATATGTATGTTCCTATTCCCATTTTCTTAATTGTTTTGGATTCGTTATTGTAGGTCTTTTCCTTCTCTTGTGTTTCTTGCCTAGAGAAGTTCCTTTAGCATTTGTTGTAAAGCTGGTTTGGTGGTGCTGAACTCTCTCAGCTTTTGCTTGTCTGTAAAAGTTTTAATTTCTCCATCAAATCTGAATGAGATCCTTGCAGGGTAGAGTATTCTTGGTTGCAGGTTTTTCTCCTTCATCACTTTAATTTAGTCCTGCCAGTGCCTTCTGGCTTGCAGAGTTTCTGCTGAAAGATCAGCTGTTAACCTTATGGGGATTCCCTTGTGTGTTATTTGTTGTTTTTCCCTTGCTTGTTTTAATATGTTTTCTTTGTATTTAATTTTTGACGGCTTGATTAATATGTGTCTTGGCGTATTTCTCCTTGGATTTATCCTGTGTGGGACTCTGTGTGCTTCCTGGACTTGATTAACTATTTCCTTTCCCATATTAGGGAAGCTTTCAACTATAATCTCTTCAAATATTTTCTCAGTCCCTTTCTTTTTCTCTTCTTCTTCTGGAACCATTATAATTCGAATGTTGCTGCGTTTAATGTTGTCCCAGATGTGTCTGAGACTGTCCTCAATTCTTTTCATTCTTTTTTCTTTATTCTGCTCTGCAATGGTTATTTCCACTATTTTATCTTCCAGGTCACTTATCCATTCTTCTGCCTCAGTTATTCTGCTATTGATCCCACCTAGAGTATTTTTCATTTCATTTATTGTGTTGTTCATCATTGTTTGTTTCATCTTTAGTTCTTGTAGGTCCTTGTTAAATGTTTCTTGCATTTTGTCTATTCTATTTCCAAGATTTTTGATCATCTTTACTATCATTATTCTGAATTCTTTTTCAGGTAGACTGCCTATTTCCTCTTCATTTGTTAGGTCTGGTGGGTTTTTATCTTGCTCTTTCATCTGCTGTGTGTTTTTCTGTCTTCTCATTTTGCTTATCTTACTGTGTTCGGGGTCTTCTTTTCGCAGTCTGCAGGCTCATAGTTCCCGTTGTTTTTGGTGTCTGGCCCCAGTGGTTCAGTGGGTCTTTTAGGCTTCCTCATGGTGGGGACTAGTGACTGTGTTCTGGTGGATGAGGATGGATCTTGTCTTTTTGGTGGGCAGGACCGCGTCTGGTGGTGTGTTTTGGGGTGTCTGTGAACTTATTATGATTGTAGACAGCCTCTCTGCTAATGGATGGTGTTGTGTTCCTGTTTTGCTAGTTGTTTGACCTAGAGTGTACAGCACTGTAGCCTCCTGGTCCTTGATTGGAGCTGGGTCTTTGCTTTGAGATGGAAATCTCGGGGAGAGCTTTTGCTGTTTGATATTACATGGATCCAGGAGGTCTCTGGTGGACCAATGTCCTGAACTCAGGTCTGCCAACTCAGATGCACAGCACTGACTCCTGGCCAGAGCACCAAGACCCTCTTAGCTACACAGTTCAGAAGAAAAGGGATGATATAAAGAAAGAAAGAAAGAAAGAAAGAAAGAAAGAAAGAAAGAAAGAGAAATAAAGGAATAATAATAATAAAATAACATAATGTTATAAAAATAGAAAGAGTTATTTAAAAATAAGAAAAAAATTAAAAAGTAATAAAAAAGTAAGAAGGAAATAAGAGAGCAACCAACTAAAAAACAAATCCACCAATGATAACAAGCGCTGAAAACTATACAAAAAATAAATAAATGGACAGATAGAACCCTAGGACAGATGGTAAAAGAAAAGCTATACAGACAAAATCACACAAAGAAGCATACACATACACCCTCATAAAAGGAGAAAAAGGAAAAAATATATATATGTAAAGAGGGCAACCAAATCAATAAACAAATTTACCAATGATAATAAACTGTAAATACTAAACTAAGATAAACATAAAACCAGAAACAAATTAGATGCAGAAAGCAAACCCGAAGTCTTTAGTTACTCCCAAAGTCCACTTCCTCAATTTTTGGATGATTCTTTTCCTATTCAGGTATTCCAGAGATGAAGGGTACATCAAGTTGATTGTGGAGATTTAATCCGATGCTCCTGAGGCTGTTGTGAGAAACTTCCCTTTCTCTTCTTTGTTCACACAGCTCCTGGGGTTCAGCTTTGGATTTGGCCCCGCCTCTGCGTGTAGGTCACCTGAGGGTGTCTGTTCTTTTCTCAGAAAGGATGGAGTTAAAGTAGCAGCTGATTAGGGACTCTGGCTCACTCAGCCTGGGGGGGAAGGAGGGGTACAAAATGCGGGGCAAGCCTGCAGTGGCAGCAGAGGCCGGTGTGACATTGCAACAGCCTGAGGCACACCATGTGTTCTCCCGGGGAAGTTGTCCCTGGATCCCGGGACCCTGGCAGTGGCGGGCTGCACCGACTCCCAGGCGGGGAGGTGTGGATAGTGACCTGTGCTTACACACAGGCTTCTTGGTGGCTGCAGCAGCAGCCTTAGCATTTCATGCCCGTCTCTGATGTCCGCACTGATAGCTGCAGCTTGTGCCCATCTCTGGAGCTCGTTTAGGTGGTGCTGTGAATCCCCTCTCCTTACGCACCCCGAAACAGTGGTCTCTTGCCTCCTAGGCAGGTCCAGACTTTTTCCTGGACTCCCTCCCAGCTAGCTGTGGCACACTAGCGCCCTTTTGGCTGTGTTCATGCAGCCAACCCCAGTCCTCTCCCCGGGGTCTGAGCTCCGAAGCCCAAGCCTCAGCTCCCAGCCCCCACCCGCCCCGGTGGGTGAGCAGACAAGCCTCTCAGGTTGGTGAGTGCTGGTTGGCACTGATCCTCTGTTTAGGAATCTTTCCACTTTGCCCTCTGCACCCTTGTTGCTGCGCTTTCCTCCGTGGTTCCGAAGCTTCTCCCCACCCCACCCCCCGTCTCCACCAGTGAAGGGGCTTCCTAGAGAGTGGAAACTTTGCCTTCTTCACAGCTCCCTCCCAGAGGTGCAGGTCCTGTCCCTATTCTTTTGTCTCTGTTTATTCTTTTTTCTTTTGCCCTACCCAGGTATGTGGGGAGTTTCTTGCCCTTTGGGAAGTCTGGGGTCTTCTGCCAGCGTTCAGTAGGTGTTCTGTAGGAGTTGTTCCACATGTAGATGTATTTCTGATGTATTTGTGGGGAGGAAGGTGATCTCCACGTCTTACTCCTCTGCCATCTTGATGGTCTCTTTCATGATTAAGTATTGGAATGAGACAGTTTTATACCTTCACATGAGAAAATATATGTGTAAATTTCATACCACAGTGTCTGGAACACAGTAGTTTCTCAACAATTGCCATTCTTCCTTGAGAGTTATGTTTCAAATATTAGTGAAGTTAAAGAATAGTATGCCCTAGAAAACTCAGGCAAATCTTTATTCATTTATCTGTTCATTCAACAAGAATTTATTTAGCGCCTACTGTATATGTGTGTGTATGCATACACATTTACATAACACGCACACACACACACTGTTGAATGACATCATCCCCACATCTGGGGTCTGTAGATCCTGATGGAGGAGGTGTGTGTGCCCATGAGTAGATATAACACAAATCAGAGGTTGCTGACAGTTGCACCAGAGGGAGAAGCAAGCATGATGAGGGCCCAAGGGGAGGGTCTGGAATGACTTTGTGGAGAGGATGCATTTGAGCCGAGTCTCTAAAGGCTTCACTTCCACAAGTGGAGACCTGGGAGATCAGCCTGCCCTGTTAGAGGAGACAGTAAGAACATGCAGGGTAATTTCAAGGGACCAAAAATAATGTTTTGATTGAAGCCTCATTGATTGGAAGGGAGAGCAGGAGGGACCCTTGTGAAAGAAGCAGGCTGAGATGCACTTACATAAGGCCTCCAATACCATCCTTGAAAGGGCAGGAAAAGGAGGGGCTCCGCAGGCAGATTTGTGGAGGGGCAGGTGGTGCGCTTTTAGGAGTTATGCCCCACAGGGCTCCTGGACTTTACAAGAACAGAGGCCCCATGAAGAGACATGTTAATTTACTTTAAGAAAGGACTTGGGCAAAAGCCTCTTTCTGTTCCTGGAAGTGGTGGTTACATGTGCCCTGGCACATGGGATTGATTGCTTTTCTACTTAAAAAGCAAAGTTTCAAGTTTCCTTATTTGTTTGTTTTTTCCCCTCAAGTCATCTCCTAATGACCTCTGCATGCTGTGAAAATACCACTGGATGCGGAATGGGAGGGTTCAGAAGTTTCATAAAATGCCAGAATCTGCCCACCTTGACTGTTCCTGTTCCCTGACTCCTGACTTCTGTTTTATAAGGTGCACCAGGCAGAGACAGCAGACAAAAGTATGCAGGAAGTTTGAAGCACGGATTTGTTGCTACCTGAACAGTCAATAAATCACATGCCTTTCTCCTCCTCTCCACGAAAATTTTCTTTCAAATGACGTGCATGACCAGTGTTCAAAAGGGAGCCACTCAAAGCAGAACAACTTAATAGAAGAAAGTGGGTAATTAATCAGCCAAGGACTGTCATCCCCAGCAGCCCAGTAACCAGAATTGCCCATCTTCGCATTCAGAGCAATAACAGCCACCACATTAGCATTCCTCTCTCTTCATCTCCTTCACTTGGACCAAAGCTGGCATCATAACGTGAGTTATGAACCAATGATTTGGTTCATGAATTTTTTTATTTCCTCCCTACTCTTAACTTGGAACTTTCAGGTACTTTCCCCTTTCCTCCAGGGCTCCATTTTCCTGTGACAGCTCTCCCAGACCAAGACTCAGAGGCCCTGGGAGTGGAGGACCCACCTTGAGAGATGGGGTTTTCTATGACTGCCCGTGGCTGAGTGGTGATGAGGGAGAGAGTCTCTTGGCACAATGCACCATGGGCTCGGAGGGGATGGGGGAACTAGATGTGGTGCCATAGCCCTCTTTGTGGAGCCTGCCCAGTGCTGAGTGCACAACCTCACAAATGGCACAGATGGTCTCTTTCATGGAGCATGCCCAGAGAGTCCCCCGATGATAATTAGGTTTCTGTCATAGCTGCTTACCCACTATTAGTGAGGAGTTGCTCTGCTTCAGTTACCTCTTTCCAGTGCCAATAAAGTGCATATGGCAGCTCTGAGCTCAGGCACACATTCTCTTTCATGGAGTAGCTCCAGTTTCCATCCACAATGATTTTATTATGGCAAAATATTTTACTTCCAATTGACCTGAAACAGTTTTTAAGTCCCTCTTTGCATTGAGAAATCTGGGGAAGTCAGTGAATGGGTAGGTGGACCATTTTGGGCAACAGATAAAAGCTTGAGATGGGGATTTGAGCTAAAATTCTTTAAAGCCTTCGCCCAAGATTTAAACTCCTCCTCACTCAGTCCCTCCTAGTAATTGAAATTTAACTGTTTCTCTGCTGAAAGAAACATATGTAGGAGATAATGTCTGTGGTCCACCCACGCCTACTTGGGTCTTAAGATTGTAGTACAGACTTCCAGCTGCCTGAGGGCTTTCTCTGGGGGCCAGCATTTACTCTTCTTGCACTTTGGAAGGCCCAAGGCGAAGATAATACCCCCTAGGAACAGCTCACAATGGAAGGCTGGCTTGAACTGGTCTAGAAATGCCCCAGTCTCCTTTTCCCTCCTGTGAGATGACTCTGAGGGGTATGTTCTACACTGACTCTTACTGTTCCCCAAAAGGATCAAGCTTTAGTTGACTGCAGTGGTAATTAGCTCAATAACTCACCATTTATTTGTTACTTCCTGTTCTATCTTACTTTTCTATTCCCCTATGTTTCCTGGGATCACCTTTCAAATAAATTTTTTGCTCTTGAATCCTTTCCTCAGCATTTGTTTCTGGAACAGAATATCCAGTTTGGGTCTTGCTACAGTAAGAAAGCACAGGACTGTGGATAAAATTTCTGAATTCCATGGTAATGATTTACACCAGGTATGTAACAAAAAGGACTCAATAGAAAATAAATTCAAATGTTGGCTTTAAGTTTCACCAAATTGTATATAAATTCTTTCTAAGACCCCTTATGAAATTTACATTACAATGTGGTGAGAGCTTTGGCCTGAAGGCACTTAACTATTGACACTAGTCACTGCACTGAAAGGGATGCATTTCTTGCAATTCATTGGATCTGATTATATTTAGACCGGGGCGGGGCAAAAGGGTCATAATGGGAAGTGCTATGACTTGACAGCCCAAGCAGATTTAGTGGGTGAGGATCAGTCAACTTAACCATTTGTTCTTCCTTCTGTAACCTACACATTGAGGCTCTAGTATATGCATTGCCTGTGTGGACCTTCCCCAAGGGGCTTATGGTTTTCTGGGGAGCAAAAGACTAAACTGCAGCCAGAAGACCTGAGGTCTTATACATTCTCCATTACTGTGTCAACTGAAAGAAAATGCATAACCTAAAAGTTGAGAGTTATGTTTCATTTGGCAGAAAAAACTGAGGACTTCAGCCCAGGACACAGCATCTCAGATAGCTCTGAGAGACTGCTCCTAAGAGTCAAGGAGGGAGCCAGGGCGTATAGGAGTTTTTGCAACAAAGACCAGGTAGTCGGAACATCAAAAGATTACTGTTGAGTAAAGAAAACCAGATATCTCAAGTTAAGGAATTTAGCACTTCTTTATGTATGGGAAGATGTAAGAGTCTGGGCTCACTGAAATCATTCCTTTGATATGCACCTCAGCTATCTGAGGCCAGTATCCTGTGCTTTCTCATCCTGAGTGTCCTCAGGGTGCACCATGGGGGGTGGCTGCAGAGGCTGACTGCTAGATGGCAGGCATCCTGTTTCTGTCCTGAGTTCCCTCAGGTCTCACTGTTGGGGTGGCTGTAATGTGATGGCTTGATGGCTGCAACATCCTTTGTTTACTGATATAGCAGGCAATACTTTTTATTCACAGCTGTGTGACTTTGAGAAAGTTACTTCTCCTTTCTGCATCATAATTTTCCCTGAAAATAAAGTACTAAATGATGTCTAATTGCTCTTCCAAATCTGATATTTTCTAATTCTTATTTTCCAATCCCTGTATCTCTCAGCAACATTTTGTATATTCTGTCTTTTAGAGATGAAGTCTTGGCATAAAGCTAATAAGGTAGTAAAAAAAAAATTCATATTTGTAGTCTACGACACAACAGCAGTGACTAACATATCTGAGGGTTAAATAGTTTTGAATGTAGGTAACATAATATTGAACATCATCATCGATAACAGATAATTTGATCAAAACCTGTTGATGGGCATTTAGGTTTTCTATTTTTTCACAATTACTTCATTGTAATAAACATCCTAATGGATATATTTTTTGCACTTGTATGTGTTTCTATAGGGTAAACACTTGTATGTGTTTCCCATATATGGCTGTCTGTGGGAATACTGGGGCAAAGGGTATAAGCTGTAAAAATGGAAAGAGATATTGCCAGATTGCCATACTGTGCTATTCTTAGTTACCACATCTTTAAAAAATTTTTTTATTTTCCAGCTTTATTGAGATATAGCTGACATATAACATTGTGTAAGTTTAAAATATACAATGTGATTTGATACATGCATATATTGTAAAATGATTGCCACAATAATTACTTACCACATCCTTGTATACTCTGACATAAAGACAAAATGTAATGTGATACATGAAATGACATTGCATTGTGCTTTAATTTTATATATTTAAATATGTGTGATATTCACCATACTTGTTATTTGTTAGATATTTTATTTCTTCTTTCTTCTGTTAATGCCTTTCCTTTTTGATTTATAAACACATTTGTGTATTAAGCTTTTTATGCATTTCATGGGTTGCAAATATTTTACAATTTTTTTTTCATTTTGATTTTGGTTTCTTCTGCTCTGAAATTAAACGTTTTAATGTAATCAAATTGACAGTCTTTTTTTCATCACTTTCAATTTTCATATAAAAACTGATATCTTTTCCCTAAGCCAATAAATATATTCACTTACGTTTTTTTCTAGTGCTTAAAAAATTTCAGCTATACTGAGGTATAACTGTCATATAAAATTGTAAGATATTTAAAGTGTACCTTGTTGTGATTTGCTACAGGTATACTTGTGAAAGGATTCCCCCCATCTAGTTAATTAATACATTCATCACCTCACATATTTATTCTTTTTTTTTTTTTTTTTGGTGAGAACATTTAAGTTCTACTCTCTCAGCAAATATAAATTATACAACACAGTGTTATCAACTATAGTCGGCATGTTTTACATTACATCCTCAGAACTTATTCATCTTACAGCTGAAAATTTGTACACTTTTACCAACTTCTCCCTATTTCTTCTACCCTCCAGTCCCCAGCAACCACTTTTCTGCTCTCTGTTTCTTAAAAAAAGCATTTGGCTTTTAAAAGATTTCACATACAAGTGATAATCATGCAGTATTTGTCTTTCCCTGTATAACTTATTTCACTTAGCATAATCCTCTCAAGGTCCCTTGATTTTGTCACAAATCACAGGGTTTTCTTGTTTCTCATGGCTAAACAATATATATAGTGATTTATATATGTCAAATCTTCTTTATCCATTCATCCACTGATGGACATTTAAGTTCTTTACATATCTTGGCTATTGTGAATAATGTGCAATAAACATGGGAGTGCACATACATTTTGGCTATCCTGTTTTCATTTTCTTTGGATATAGAACCAGAAGTGGGATAGCTGGACATATGGTTGTTGTATTTTGAGTTTTTTGAGGAGACTCCATACTGTTTTCCATAGTGGCTGCACCAATTTACATGTCTGCCAGCACAGCACAAGGGTTCCATTTTCTCCACATTCTAACACATGTTATTTCTTATCTTTTTGATGATAGCCATTCTAACAGGCTTGAGGTGATATCTCATTGTGGTTTTGATTTGCAATTCCTGGATGATTTTTAGTGATGTTGAGCACCTGTTGGTTATTTGTCTTCTTTGGTAAAATGTCTATTCAGTTTCTCTGACTGTTGTTAAATTGGATTTTTTTTTTTTTGCTATTAAGTTGTATGAGTTCTTTATATATTTTGGGTATTAACTGTTTATTAGATAAATGATTTGCAAATATTTTTCTCATTCTTTAGATTGTCTTTTCATTTTTTTATTACTTACCTCCATGATATCATTTTATTTTATTTAATTTATTTTTTTAAACATCTTGATTGGAGTATAATTGCTTTACAATGGTGTGTTAGTTTCTGCTTTATAACAAAGTGAATCAGTTAAACATATACATATATCCCCATATCTCTTTCCTCTTGCATCTCTCTCCCTCCCACCCTCCCTATCCCACCCCTCTAAGTAGTCACAAAGCACTGAGCTGATCTCCCTGTGCTATGTGGCTGCTTCCCACTATCATTTTCTTGATAGTTTTCTTTGTTGCTCAGAGCTTTTTGAATTCATGTCATCCACTTGTTTATTTTTGCTTTTGTTGTCTAATCCAAAAAAAAGAAAATCATTGTCAAGACCAATGTTAAGGAATTTTCTAGGTGTTTTAAAGTTTCAGGTATTACGTTCAAGTTTTTTAACCCATTTTGAGTTGATTTTTGTGTATGGTATAAGATAGTGGTCCGGTTTTATTTTTTTGCATGTAGCTGTCCAGTTTTCCCAGCACAATTTACTAAAGAGACTATATTTTTCCCATTGTATATTCTTTCTCATTTTTTGTAAATTAATGGATACTTGAGTTTATTTCTGGGATCTCTATTCTGTTCCATTGATCTATGTGTCTATTTTTATGCCACTGTCACACTGTTTTGATTAATATGGCTTTGTAATATAGTTTGAAAACAGAAAGTGTGATGACTCCAGCTTTTTTCATTCTCAAGATTATTTGGCCAATTGAGGTCTTTTGTGCTTCCATATGAATTTTAAGATTGATTTTTTCTAATTCTGTGAAAAATGCCACTGGAATTTTGATAGGGATTGCACTGAATCTGTAGATTGCTTTGGATAGTATGGACATTTTAATGATATTAATTCTTTCAATTCATGAGCACAGAATTATTCCATTTATTTATATCTTCTTCAATTTCTTTCATTAATGTCTTATAAATTGGAGTTTTTAAACTCCTTAGTTAAATTTTTTTTCTGATTTTTTTTCACAACTTTATTGGAGTACAATTGCCCCACAGTGGTGTGCCAGCTCCTGCTCCACAACAAAGTGAATCAGTCACACATACACATACGTCCCCACATCTCCTCCTTCCCACATCTCCCCCACTCCCCCCCTCGCCATCCCACCCATCCAGGCGGCCACAAAGCACTGAGCTGACCTACCTGCACCACGTGGCTGCCTCCCACCAGCTATCTATTTTACGTTTGGTAGTGTATATCTGTCCATGCCACTCTCTCACTTTGTCACAGCTTACCCTTCCCCCTCCCCATATCCTCAAATCCATTCTCTAGTAGGTCTGTGTGTTTATTTCCGTCTTACCCCTAGGTTCTTCATGACATTTTTTTCTTAGATTCCATATATATGTGTTAGAATACGGTATTTGTCTTTCTCTTTCTGACTTACTTCGCTCTGTATGATAGACTCTAGGTCCAACCACCTCATTACAAATAACCAGATTTTGTTTCTTTTTATGGCTGAGTAATATTCCATTATATATATGTGCACATCTTCTTTATCCATTCATCTGATGATGGACACTTAGGTTGTTTCCATCTCCTGGCTATTGTAAATAGAGCTGCAATGAACATTTTGGTACATGACTCTTTTTGAATTATGGTTTTCTCAGGGTGTATGCCCAGTAGTGGGATTGCTGGGTCATATGGTAGTTCTATTTGTAGTTTTTATTATTTTTTTCTTTTTCTTTTTTGCAGTGTGCGGGCCTCTCACTGCCGTGGCCTCTTACATTGTGGAGCACAGGCTCCGGACGCGCAGGCTCAGCGGCCATGGCTCACGTGCCCAGGCGCTCCGCGGCATGTGGGATCTTCCTGGACTGGGGCACGAACCTGTTTCCCCTGCATCGGCAGGCAGACTCTCAACGACTGTGCCACCAGGGAAGCCCCTATTTGTAGTTTTTTAAGGAGCCTCCATACTGTTCTCCATAGTGGCTGTACCAATTCACATTCCCACCAGCAGTACAAGAGGGTTCCCTTTTCTCCACACCCTCTCCAGCATTTATTGTTTCTGGATTTTTTGATGATGGCCATTCTGACCAGTGTAAGATGATATCTCATTGTAGTTTTGATTGGCATTTCTCTAATGATTAATGATGTTGAGCATTCTTTCATGTGTTTGTTGGCAATCTGTATATCTTCTTTGGAGAAATGTCTATATAGGTCTTCTGCCCATTTTTGGATTGGGTTGTTTGTTTTTTTGTTATTGACCTGCATGGGCTGCTTATAAATTTTAGAGATTACTCCTTTGTCAGTTGCTTCATTTGCAAATATTTTCTCCCATTCTGAGGCTTGTCTTTTGGTCTTGTTTATGGTTTCCTTTGCTGTGCAAAAGCTTTGCAGTTTCATTAGGTCCCATTTGTTTACTTTTGTTTTTATTTCCATTTCTCTAGTAGGTGGGTCAAAAATGATCTTGCTGTGATTTATGTCATAGAGTGTGCTGCCTATGTTTTCCTCTAAGAGTTTAATAGTTTCTGGCCTTACATTTATGGCTTTAATCCATTTTGAGCTTATTTTTGTGTATGGTGTTAGGGAGTGTTCTAATCTCATACTGTTACATGTACCTGTCCAGTTTTCCCAGCACTACTTATTGAAGAGGCTGTCCTTTCTCCACTGTACATTCCTGCCTCCTTTATCAAAGATAAGGTGACCATATGTGCGTGGGTTTATCTCTGGGCTTTCTATCCTGTTCCATTGATCTATCTTTCTGTTTTTGTGCCAGTACCATACTGTCTTGATGGCTGTAACTTTGTAGTATAGTCTGAACTCAAGGAGTCTGATTCCTCCAGCTCCGTTTTTCGTTCATATTTTCTGTTTCTTCGTGATTCAGTCTTGGCAGGTTGTGCATTTGTAAGAATTTGTCCATTTCTTCCAGGTTGTCCATTTTATTGGAATAGAGTTGCTGTTAATAATCTCTCATGATGTTTTGTATTTCTGCAATGTCAGTTGTTACTTTTCCTTTTTCATTTCTAATTCTATTGATTTGAGTCTTCTCCCTTTTTTTCTTGATGAGTCTGGCTAATGGTTTATCAATTTTGTTTATCTTCTCAAAGAACCAGCTTTTAGTTTTGTTGATCTTTGCTATCGTTTCCTTCATTTCTTTTTCATTTATTTCTGATCTGATCTTTATGATTTCTTTCCTTCTGCTAACTTTTGGGGTTTTTTGTTCTTCTTTCTCTAATTGCTTTAGGTGCAAGGTTAGGTTGTTTATTCGAGATGTTTCCTGTTTCTTAAGGTAGGATTGTATTGCTATAAACTTCCCTCTTAGAACTGCTTTTGCTGCATCCCATAGGTTTTGTGCCATCATGTATCCATTGTCATTTATTTCTAGGTATTTTTTGATTTCCTCTTTGATTTCATCAGTGATCACTTCGTTATTAAGTAGTGTATTGTTTAGCCTGCACGTGTTTGATTTTTTACATACCTTTTCCTGTAATTGATATCTAGTCTCATAACATTGTGGTTGGAAAACATACTTGATACAATTTCAATTTTCTTAAATTTACCAAGGCTTGATTTGTGACTCAGGATATGATCTATCCTGGAGAATGTTCCATAAGCACTTGAGAAAAATGTATATTCTGTTGTTTTTGGGTGGAATGTCCTATAAATATCTATTAAGTCCATCTTGTTTAATGTATCATTTAAAGCTTGTGTTTCCTTATTTATTTTCATTTTGGATGATCTGTCCATTGGTGAAAGTGGGGTGTAAAAGTCCGCTACTATGAATTTGTTACTGTTGATTTCTCCTTTTATGGCTGTTAGTATTTGCCTTACATATTGAGGTGCTCCTATGTTGGGTGCATAAATATTTACAGTTGTTATATCTTCTTCTTGGATCGATCCCTTGATCATTATGTAGTGTACTTCTTTGTCTCTTCTAATAGTCTTTGTTTTGAAGTCTGTTTTGTCTGATATGAGAGTTGCTACACCAGCTTCCTTTTGGTTTGCATTTGCATGGAATATCTTTTTCCATCCCCTTACTTTCAGTCTGTATGTGTCTCTAGTTCTGAAGTGGGTCTCTTGTAGACAGCAAATATATGCATCTTGTTTTTGTATCCATTCAGCCAATCTGTGTCTTTTGGTGGGAGCATTGAATCCATTTACATTTAAGGTAATTATCGATATGTATGTTCCTATTCCCATTTTCTTAATTGTTTTGGATTTGTTATTGTAGGTCTTTTCCTTCTCTTGTGTTTCTTGCCTAGAGAAGTTCCTTTAGCCTTTGTTGTAAAGCTGGTTTGGTGGTGCTGAACAGTCTCAGCTTTTGCTTGTCTGTAAAGGTTTTAATTTCTCCATGAAATCTGAATGAGATCCTTGCTGGGTAGAGTAATCTTGGCTGTAGGTTTTTCTCCTTCATCACTTTAAATATGTCCTGTCAGTCCATACTGGCTTGCAGAGTTTCTGATGAAAGATCAGCTGTTAACCTTATGGGGATTCCCTTGTGTGTTATTTGTTGTTTTTCCCTTGCTGCTTTTAATATGTTTTCTTTGTATTTAATTTTTGACGGCTTGATTAATATGTGTCTTGGTGTGTTTCTCCTTCGATTTATCCTGTATGGGACTCTCTGTACTTCCTGGACTTGATTAACTATTTCCTTTCCCATATTAGGGAAGTTTTCAACTATAATCTCTTCAAATATTTTCTCAGTCCCTTTCTTTTTCTCTTCTTCTTCTGGAACCCCTATAATTCGAATGTTGGTGCATTTAATGTTGTCCCAGAGGTCTCTGAGATTGTCCTCAGTTCTTTTCATTCTTTTTTCTTTATTCTGCTCTGCAGTAGTTATTTCCACTATTTTATCTTCCAGGTCACTTATCCATTCTTCTATCTCAGTTATTCTGCTATTGATCCCATCTAGAGTATTTTTCATTTCACTTATTGTGTTGTTCATCATTGCTTGTTTCATCTTTAGTTCTTCCAGGTCCTTGTTAAATGTTTCTTGCATTTTGTCTATTTCCAAGATTTTTGATCATCTTTACTGTCATTTTTCTCAATTCTTTTTCAGGTAGACTGCCTATTTCCTCTTCATTTGTTAGGTCTGGTGGGTTTTTATCTTGCTCCTTCATCTGCTGTGTGTTTTTCTGTCTTCTCATTTTGCTTATCTTACTGTGTTTGGGGCCTCCTTTTTGCAGGCTGCAGGATCGTAGTTCCCATTGTTTTTGGTGTCTGTCCCCAGTGGCTAAAGTTGGTTCAATGGGTTGTGTTGCCTTCCTGGTGGAGGGGACTAGTGCCTGTGTTCTGGTGGTTGAGGCTGGATCTTGTCTTTCTGGTTGGGAGGTCCACATCTGGTGGTGTGTTTTGGGGGGTCTGTGGACTTACTATGATTTTAGGCAACCTCTCTGCTAATGGGTGAGGTTGTGTTCCTGTCTTGCTAGTTGTTTGGCATAGGGTGTCCAGCACTGTATCTTGCTGGTCATTGAGTCAAGGTGGGTGCTGGTGTTGAGATGCAAATCTCTGGGAGATTTTTGCCATTTGTATTATGTGGAGCTGGGAGGTCTCTTGTGGACCAGTGTCCTGAAGCTGTGTCTCCCAGCTCAGAGGCACAGCACTGACTCCTGGCTGCAGCACCAAGAGCCTTTCATCCACACAGCTCAGAATAAAAGGGAGAAAAAGTAGAAAGCTAGGAAGAAAGAAAGAAAGAGGATAAAATAAAATTAAAAAGTAAGATAAAATTAAATAATTAAAATAAATAATTATTAAGAAAAAAATTTTTAAAGCAAAAACAAGACATAAAAAATGGCGGATAGAACCCTAGGACAAATGGTGAAAGCAAAGCTATACAGACAAAATCTCGCACAGAAGCATACACATACACACTCACAAAAAGAAGAAAAGGGGAAAAAATAATAAATCTTGCTCTCAAAGTCCACCTCCTCAATTTGGGATGATTCGTTGTCTATTCATGTATTCCACAGACGCAGGGTACATCAAGTTGATTGTGGAGTCTTTATCTGCTGCTGCTGAGGCTTCTGGGAGAGATTTCCCTTTCTCTTGTTTGTTCTCACAGCTCCCAGGGCTCAACTTTGGATTTGTCCCCGCCTCTGCGTGTAGGTTGGCGCAAGGCATCTTTTCTTTGCTCAGACAGGACGGGGTTAATGGAGCAGCTGACTCGGGGGCTCTGGCTCACTCAGGCCGGGGGGAGGGAGGGGTACAGAGTGCGGGGCGAGCCTGCGGCGGCAGAGGCCAGCGTGACATTGCACCAGCCTCAGGCATGCCGTGTGTTCTCCCGGGGAATTTGTCCCTGGATCACGGGACCCTGGCGGTGGCAGGCTGCACAGACTTCCCAGAAGGGGGGTGTGGATAGTGTCCTGTGCTCTCACACAGGCTTTGTGGTGTCAGCAGCAGCAGCCTTAGCGTCTCACGCCCGTCTCTGGGGTCCGCACTGTTAGCCTCGGCTTGCGCCCGTCTCTGGAACTCCTTTAAGCAGCGCTCTTAATCCCCTCTCCTCGTGCACCAGGAAACACAGAGGGAAGAAAAAGTCTCTTGCCTCTTCAGCAGGTCCAGACTTTTCCCCAGACTCCCTCTCAGCTAGCCGTCGTGCACTAGCCCCTTCAGGCTGTGTTCACGCCGCCATCCCCAGTCCTCTCCCTGTGCTCCAACTGAAACCCAAACCTCAGCTCCCACCCCACCCACCCCAGGAGGTGAGCAGACAAGCCTCTTGGGCTGGTGAGTGCTGGTCGGCACTGATCCTCTGTGCGGGAATCTCTGCACTTTGCCTTCCGCACCCCTGTTGCTGTGCTTTCCTCCATGACTCCGAAGCTTCCCCCCTCCGCCACCCACAGTCTCCACCCGTGAAGGGCCTTCCTAGTGTGTGGAAACCTTTCCTCCTTCACAGCTCCCTCCCACTGGTGCAGGTCCCATCCCTCTTCTTTTGTCTCTGTTTTTCCTTTTTTCTTTTGCCCTACCCAGGTACGTGGGGAGTTTCTTGCCTTTTGGGAGGTCTGAGGTCTTCTGCCAGCGTTCAGTAGGTGTTCTGTAGGAGTTGTTCCACGTGTGGATGTATTTCTGGTGTATCTGTGGGGAGGAACATGATCTCCACATCTTACTCTTCTGCCATCTTCCCCCTCCCACCAAATTTATTCATAGGTATTTTATTCATTTTGGTGCATTTGTAATTGGGATTGTTTTCTTAATTTCTCTTTCTGAAACTTTGTTATTAGTGTATAGAAATGCAACTGATTTTATATATTAATTTTGTATGCTGCAACTCTTCTGAATTCATTTATTAATTCTAATATCTTTTTGGTGGAGTAGTTAGAGTGTTTCTATATACAATATCATATCATTTGCAACTTGAGACAATTTTGCATCTTCCTTTCTGATTTGGATTTCATTTTTTTCCTTTTCTTGCCTAAGTGCTCTAGCTAGAACTATCAGTATGGTGTTGAATAAAAGTCGTGAGACTGGTCACAGGTAAATCACTTATCTCCATTTCATTAAGACCTGTTTCTGGGGTTTTATCTTGTTCTCTTGTTTGTAACATATTCCTATGTTTATTCAATTTTCCTGACTGTCTGTGTTGTTTTTTGTGTATTAGATAAAACAGGCACCTCTCCCAGTCCTGATGGAGTGTTCTCATGTAGGTTGTGAGCCTTACAATTCAGCACAGCCTGAAATTTTTGTTGTCAGTCAAACCTTAGTGATTGTCCAAGCTACCTTCTTTGTTTTTAGCGGCTTCCAGTATTTGAGTGTATGCCAAGACCTGTCAGTTTCCAAAAGAGGAGATTCTCAATTAGCATCTAGATTCAGGCTGATTGGAAGCTGGACTCTCAGCAGGTTTTAAAGTATGCACATAAGCTTTTTGTTTTTTAAAGGGATATGGGTATTTCTGTCTGCTCCCTCTGCTCTGAGCCCTGGGGGAATAGCTGGCTAAGAACTGTATCTTTGTTTGCTGTAGTCCTGTGGAACTGACAAAGCAAGCCTCACTGGCCATCAGAGTCAGGTGAATCCCCTGCATGGCTACTGCAAAAGCTGGGGTGGCAGACTTGTGTACAAGCTCCTTCCAGGAAGATACCGGTGACCTGGAGGAGACCAGGTGTAAGGGGGACAGGGAGCTTGTGTTCACCGACTTCTCCAGTCTTTGGGAAGGATTGCAGTCAGCCCCTAGGTGTGTGCTAAATTAGAAGCCTGACCCTGAGGCAGCAGCTTTCAAAGTATGCAAATAGGCCTTTTTCAAGGAAAGATTGGGAGATTGGCAAATGATATCTGTCTTCTGATTCTGGGCTGAGCCGGGGAAGATAGCCACAGCTAGTCCTCCTGAGCATCTGAAGAACTGTTTCTTTGTCTGCTATAGTCTTGAGAGTCTTAGGGATACAAGTCCTATTGACTTTCAAAGCTAGGTGTATTGGGAGCCTGTCCCTCAGGTGGAAGTCTTAAAAGTTAGGGTGCTAGATGTTGGGTCCAAACATTTACTCCTCAAGGAGAAGCTGGGAGTTGTGGGTTCCTTCCTGATTATATGTTTCTATGTGGGGGGTGGGGTTTATGGCAAGAGTATATCAACATTTCCTGTTTGTTTTGATGTGGATATTTTCTCATTCACCTGATCTGTAGGTGTTGCTCAGCTAGTTTATAGATTTCTTTCAGAGAGAATTGCTCTATATGTAGCTATAGATTTGTTGTGTCTGTAGGAGGAGGGAAGTTCAGGAGCCTCCTATATCACCATGTTAGACTGGAATCTCTTCCTAGCACTTTTACGGTTTCATTTTTTATATTTAAATCTTTACTCAATTAGGAGTGTATTTTGGAAAAATGAATAAGCCTTTTAAGTTTCATGTTTGTTTATTTTGTTATTTTCATTACTCCAGGTGGTGGATCAAAAAAGATCTTGCTGTGATTTATGTCAGAGTGTTCTGCCTATGTTTTCCTCTAAGGGTTTTATAGTATCCAGTCTTACATTTAGGTCTTTAATCCATTTTGATTTTATTTTTGTGTATGGTGTTAGAGAATGTTCTAATTTTATTCTTCTACATGTAGCTGTCCAGTTTTCCCAGCACCACTGATTGATGAGAGTGTTTTTTTCTCCATTGTATATTTTTGCCTCCTTTGTCATAGATTAGGTGACTATAGGTATGGGGGTTTATCTCTAGACTTTCTATCCTGTTCCATTGATCTATATTTCAGTTTCTTTGCCAGTACCATACTGTTTTGATTAATGTAGCATTGTAGTGTAGACTGAAGTCAGGGAACCTGATTGCTCCACCTCTGTTTTTCTTTCTCAAGATTGATTTAGCTATCCGGGGTCTTTTGTGTTTCCATGAAAATGGTAACACTTTTTGTTCTAATTCTGGGAAAAATGCTATTGGTAATTTGATAAGGATTGCATTGAATCTGTAGATTACTTTGGGTAGTATAGTCTTTTTCATAATATTGATTCTTCCAATCCAAGAACATGGAATATCTCTCCATCTGTTTGTGTCATCTTTGATTTCTTTAATCAGTATCTTATAGTTTTCTGAGTACAGGTCTTTTGCCTTCTTAGGTAGGTTTATTCCTAGGTATTTTATACTTTTTGATGCAATGGTAAATGGTATTGTTTTCTTAGTTTCTCTTTCTGATCTTTCATTGTTAGTATATAGGAATGCAGGAGATTTCTGTGTATTAATTTTGTATCCTGCAACTTTAGCAAATCCATTGATGAGCTCTAGTAGTTTTCTGGTAGCATCTTTAAGATTTTCTATGTATAGTATCATTGCATCTGTAAACAGTGACAGTTATACTTCTTCTTTTCCAATTTGTATTCCTTTTATTTCTTTTTCTTCTCTGATTGCTGTGGCTAGGACTTCCAAAACTATGTTGAATACTAGTTGTGAGAGTGGACATCCTTGTCTTGTACCTGATCTTAGAGGATCAGTTTTTCACCATTGAGAATGATATTTGCAGTGGGTTTGTCGTATATGATCTTTATTAAGTTGAGTTAGGTTCCCTTTATGCCCACTTTCTGGAGAGTATTTTTATCATAAATGGGTATTGAATTTTTTCCAAAGCTTTTTCTGCATCTATTGAGATGATCATATCATTTTTATTGTTTCATTTGTTATGTGTATCACATTGATTGATTTATGTATATTGAAGAATCCTTGCATCCCTGGGGTAAATCCCACGTGATCATGGTGTGTGATCCTTTTAATGTGTTCTTGGATTTGGTATGCTAGTATTTTGGTGAGGATTTTGTGTCTCTGTTTATCAGTGATATTGGCCTGTAATTTTCTTTTTTTGTGATATTTTTGTCTGGTTTTGATATCAGGATGATGGTGGCCTTGTAGAATGAGCTTGCGAGTGTTCCTTCCTCAGAAATTTTTTGGAATAGTTTGAGAAGTTAGGTGTCAGCTCTTCTCTAAATATTTGATAGAATTCACCTGTGAAGCCATTTGGTCCTGGACTTTTGTTTGTTGGAAGTTTTTAAATCACAGTTTCAGTTACAGTACTTGTGATTGGTCTGTTCATATATTCTATTTCTTCCTGGTTTAGTCTTGGAAGGTTGTACTTTTCTAAGAATTTGTCCATTTCGTCTAGTTTGTCCATTTTATTGGTGTACAGTTGCTTGTAGTAGTGTCTTATGATCCTTTGTATTTTTGTGGTGTCAGTTGTAACTTCTCCTCTTTTTCATTTCTAATTTTACTGATTTGAGTCCTCTCCCTTTTTTTCTTCATGAGTCTGGCTAAAGGTTTAGCAAATTTTTTAGTCTTTCATAGCACCAGCTTTTAGTTTCATGATCTTTGCTATTGTTTTCTTTGTCTCTGTCTCATTTATTTCTGCTCTGATCTTTATGATTTCTTTCCTTCTACTAACTTCAGGCTTTGTTCTTTCTCTAGTTGCTTTAGATGTAAGGTTAGGTCATTTTGTTGAGATATTTCTTGTTTCCTGAGGTAAAACTGCATTGCTATAAACTGCCCTCTTAGAACTCCTTTTGCTGCATCCCATAGGTTTTGGGTGGTTGTGTTTTCATTGTCATTTGTTTCTAGGTATATTTTGATTTCCTCTTTCATTTCTTCAGTGACCCATTGGTTGTTTAGTAACATATTGTTTAGTCTCTATGTGTTTGTGTTTTTTACAATTTTTTTAACGTGTAATTGATTTCTAATCTCATAACTTCGGTGGAAAAGATGTTTGACATAATTTCAATTTTCTTAAATTTACCAAGGCTTGATTTGTGGTCTAATGTGTCATTTAAGGATTGTGTTTCCTTATTAATTTTCTTTCTGTATGATCTGTCCCTTGATATAAGTGGGGTGTTAAAATCCCCCACTATGATTTTATTACTGTCAATTTCCCCTTTTATGGCTGCCAGCATTTGCCTTATATATTGAGGTGCTCCTATGTTGGGTGCAAATATATTTACAATTGTTATATTTTCTTGGACTGATCCCTTGATCATTAAGTAGTGTCCTTCTTTGCCTCTTATAAAAGTCTTTATTTTATAGTCTATTTTATCTGATATGAGTACTGCTACTCCAGCTTTCTTTTGATTTCCATTTGCATAGAATATAATTTTCCATCCCCTCACTTTCAGTCTGTATGTGTCCGTAGGTCTAAAGTGGGTCTCTTGTAGACAGCATATATACAAGTCTTGTTTTTGTATCCTTTCAGCCAGTCTATGTCTTTTGGTTGGAGCATTTAATCCATTTGCATTATCAATATGTAAGTTCCTATTGCCATTTTCTTAATTGTTTTGGGTTTGTTTTTATAGGTGTTCCCCCCCAGGCCCCTTCCTTTTTTGTTCTCTTCTCTTGTGGTTTGATGACCATCTTTAGCATTGTGTTTGGGTTGCTTTTTCTTTTCTGTGTGTTAGTTTTGGGATTTGCTCTTCCCATCAAGTTTTGATTTAGCAATCTATATGTGTACAATGTTGTTTTAAGTTGTGGGTCTCTTTCCCTCCTAGAGAAGTTCCTTTAGCATTTGTTGTAAAGCTTGTTTGGTAGTGTTAAATTCTCTTTGCTTTTGCTTGTCTGTAAAGCTTTTGATTTCTCTGTTCAATCTGAATGAGAGCCTTGCTGGGTAGAGTATTCTTTGTTGTAGGTTTTTCCGTTTCTTCACTTTAAATATATCATGCCTTCTGGCCTGCAGAGTTTCCCCATAAGCTGATAACTTTATGGGGATTACCTTGTATGTTATTTGTTTCTTTTCCCATGTTGCTTTTAGTATTTTTTTTTTTATTATTAATATGTGTCTCAGCATGTTCTTCCTTGGGTTTACCTGTGTGGGACTCTCTGTACTCCCTGGATCTGGGTGACTATTTCTTTTCCCTTGTTAGGGAAATTTCAACTATAATGTCCTCATATATTTTCTCAGGCCCTTTCTCTTTTTCTACTTCTTTTGGGACCCCTATATTCCAAATGTTGGTGCATTTAATATTGTCCCAGAGGTCTCTGATATGGTCCTTATTTCTTTTCTTTCTTTTTTCTTTATTCTGTTCCGTGGCAGTGATTTCCACCAATCTTTCTTCAGTTCATTTATGTGTTCTTTTGCCTCGGTTATTCTGCTATTGATTCCTTCTAGTGTATTTTTCATTTCAGTTATTGTATTATTCATCTCTGTTGTTCTTTAGTTCTTCTAGATCTTTGTTAAGATCTTGGATCTTTTTCCAAGATATTGGATCATCTTTATTATCATTACTCTGAATTCTTCTTCAGGTAGATTGCCTTCGCCTCTTCATTTAGTTGTTCTTATAGGTTTTTATCTTGCTCTTTTGTCTACAACATATCTCTTTGTCCTCTCATTTTGTCTAACTTACTGTGTTTGTGGTCTCCTTTCGGCAGGCTGCAGGATCATAGTTCCTCTTGCATCTGGTGTCTGCCCCCTAGTGGGTGGAGTTGGTCCTGAGGCTTTTGCCATTATCCCCTTTATAGGGGGTTTGACTGGTGTTGTGGTGACAAGAGCCTATCCTGGATATTGAGCAGGGCCTCCCCTTAGCTCTGTGGTCATCACTGCCCTGTCAGGGTTGGGGTCTGTTCCCTAGTTGTTGGAGTGGAGGCCCCCACATCTGTTTCTTAGCTGTGTTCCTGATCTGCAGTGTGAGGTAGGTGGGATTGGAGCAGTCCCACTGAGAGGGAAGTCTCTGAGTATGCCTGCTCTGGAGCTGTTCACCTGTGGGTGTGCTCTGTTGTGTCACCTTTCACCTATTGTGCAAGCTCTCCAGATTACACTGTTGTTGGCACTGCTCTTGGCCCCACCTTAACTGCGGGTATGCTGGCAATTGACCCTGAGGTCTCTCAGATGTTGTTTTCACAAGTCCACCAGTGTAGATCCACTGAAGTCAGGTCCCAGGATTGCAGTAGTCATGGATCTGATAGATCTGGACCTACTGTGGGTGCTTTCAGGGCAGCTCAGACTCTAGCCTGCCCCAACCCCCATGCATATGTGCCCACAAAGTCTACAGCTGCTAAAGCTAGGCCCGTCTTGACTGCAAGAGCACTTGTTGTCTGTTCAGATGTTCTGTAGGTGCTGAGTTTACAAAGCTGGTCACAGAGGTGTCGATTCGCAGTTTGTGCATCTGCAGGGAGAGATTTCAGATTTTCTTCCTTAGTTGCACATACCCCTGGGGCTCAGCTGTGGTTTCAGCCCCATCTCTGTGCATGGGCCACCCACAGGGGTTTGTTCCCAAGGCTACCCTGTCGAGGAGGGGGTGTGGAGGTGGCACAGTGTCTGGGGTCGTGGGAGCCCTGGACGCAACAGGCACGTGGGGGAGCCAGAGGCCATGCATGCAAGAGAGTCACCTCCAGCGGGGGCCCTTCCTAGTGCCCAGCTGCAGACGCAAGAGAGCCAATCCCGGCAGTGAGGAGTCACGGGAGGGAGCCAGAGGTTGCAGGCATGAGAGAGCCCTCCCTAGCACCTGGCTGCAGGTGCAAGAGAGCTGGTCCCAGAAGAAACCATTCCTAGTAGCCAGGGAAGCAGAGGCCAGCGTGTGGGGAGAGAGGCTGCAATGGTGGCTCTGTCCCTTGCACATCACTTAACAATGGCACTTTGCTTCTATGCCTGTCTGGATTTCCTCCACAAATATTCCTGGTTGTGGACTTCCTCATTCCCACACCTCAGGCAATCTCACAGCCAACAGCAGTTCTCTCCCCCGGTTTGCTCTACAAACCCCACGTTCCAGCTCCTAGCCCCCATCTGCACAGGTGGACACACATCTCAAACTGGACTGTGGCACAGACTGTCTGTGTAAGTCTCACCCTGACCGGCCTGCCACAGACTGGTTGCTGCACTCTCCTCTGATAGCTCCTGAATCTCCCCGTCTGTCTTAACTGATCTCCCCATCGGTGAGGGGACTTCCCTGGGTGCGGGAACCTCTCCCCTCCTTCAGCTGCTCCCATCCCAGGGCACCAGTCCTGTCCTGCTTCTTCTCCTCTTCTTTCCCCCTTCGTCTTTCTTTCATCCTACCTGGTTATGCAGTGATTTACTTGTCCTTTTAGGTGTCTGAGGCCCTCTGCTAGTTTCAGCTGGTGCTCTGTGAGAATTGTTCCATTCATAGATGTACTGTTGATGCATTTGTGGGGAGAGATGAACTCCACATCCTCCTACTCCTCTGCCACCTTGACCTCCTCAGGTAGAGTATTTTGTTGTAGGTTTTCCCCTTTCACCACTTTAAATATATTATGCCACTCCCTTTTGCCTTGCAGAGTTTCTGCTGAAACATCAGCTGATAGCCCTATGGGAGTTCCCTTGTAGGTAACATGTTGCTTTTCCCTCGCTGTTTTTACTATTATCTCATCTTTAATTTTTGCCATTTTAATTACAATGTGCCTTAGGACTCTGTGCTTCCTGGACCTGTTTGTCTGTTTCCTCTCTCAGGTTAGGGAATTTTTCAGATATTATGTCAAAATATTTTTTTGCCTCTTTCTCTCTCTCTTTTCCTCTGGAACCCCTATAATGTGAATGTTGGTGTTCTTGATGTTGTCCCAGAGGTCTCTTAAACTGTCCTCATTTTTTTTTTCTGTTCAGTTTTAGTGGTTTTCACTACACTGTCTTCCAGCTTGCAGATCCATTCCTTTGTATCATCTAATCTACTGTTGATTCCTTCCAGTGTATTTTACATTTCAGTTATTGTATTCCTCATCTCTGTTTGGTTCTTCTTTATATTTTCTCTTTGTTAAAAACGTCTAACTTCTCACTCTGTGAATCCATTCTTCTCCCAAGTCCTTTGATCATTTTTATGACCATTATTTTGAATTCTTTATTAGGTAGATTACCTATCTCCACTTCGCTTAGTTCTTCTTCTGGGCTTTTATCTTTTTCCTTCATTTGGAACATATTCCTCTGTTGCCTCATTTTGCTTAATTTGCTGTTTTTATTTCTATGTATCTGGTAGGTTGGTTAGGTTCCCCGACCTTGGAGAAGTGACCTTTTGTAGGAGATGCCCTCTATGTCCCAGCAGCTTACTCCTCTCTGGTCACCAGAGCTATATGCTCTAGGGTTCCCTTCTATTTGGGCTGCATGGATCCTTCTGTTGTGGTGGGCTGGCCCCTGGTAGGTGTGGCTGGTCTCTGGTCTGCTTTGTTGCTAGGTCCTGCCTTGTGCAGAGGCTGCCAGCCACTAGTGGGCAGGGCCAGGTCACAAGGCTGCTGACTCTGAGGCCCTGAGGGAGCCCCAGGGCTAGTGCTGGCCTACTGGTGGGCAGAGCTGGGTTCTGAAGTGGGTGGTTGTAGGGCCGAGCAGACACCAGTGTTTGCCTATTGGACATGGCCAGTTCCTGACACAGTAGCTCTGGAGTCTGGAGTGTCCCAAATCTGGTGTCAGCCAGCTGGCGAGTACAGCTGCATCCCAGGGTGGCTGGCTGAGGAACCCATAGTCTTGGAGCTGATATTGCTTGCAGGTGGGCAGGGCCAGGGCCTAGTATGTTCCCAGGGCTGGTGTGGACTTTCTGGTGAACGGGGCTGGGGCCCAGGGGATACTGGGGCTGGTGCTTTCCCACTGGCAAGTGAGGTCAGGTCCTGGGATCTCTGGCTTTAAGGCCTGTGGGTGCTGGAGCTGGTGTCAGCCGACTGGTGAGTGGGGCTGGGTGCAGGGTGTCCTGGGGCTGGTGCCTAACCACTGGTGGGTGAGTCTGGTCCTGGAGCTAGTGCTAGCCCATTGGTAGGTGTGTCTGTGTCCTGGTCTTTCGGGTTGATAGGGCTGAGTCCTGGGGTGGTTGTGGGCTCAGGGGCTCTTAAGGGCCCTTAAGTAAGTAGAGCTATGTCTCCCCCTGGCTAGTTGCTTGGCCTGAGGTATTCCAGTACTGGGGTAAAAAGGCTTGTGGTTGGGACCAGGTCCTGGTATTAATAATCTAGAAGGGGGAATTCCAAAATCATGCTTGCCAGCACCAGTGTCAACGTGGTAAAACAACCTCCTCAAATGGCTGCCGCTATTGTCTATGTCCCCAGGGTGAGTCCCAGTTGCCTCCTGCCTGACCAGAAGTCTCTCCAGAATCAGCATTTGGGACTGATCCAGGGACGTTTCAAATCACTTCTTCTGCCTTGGGTCCCAGAGCATGTGAGATTTTGTGTGTGCCCTTTAACAGTGGGGTCTCTATTTCCCACAGCCCTCTGGCTCTCCTGCTGGCCTTCAAAGCTAAACATTGTGGGAGGGTTGTTTTTCCAGTGCAGGACCCCCAGGCTGGGGAGCCAGATGTGAGCTTCAGGTCACTCGCTCCTTGCGGAAGGTCTCTGCAATTGTAATTATCCTTCAGTTGGTGGGTCGCCCACTTGGGGGTATGAGTCTGGAATCTAGCAGGTCTCCGCCCCTCCTAACCATCTTGTTGTGGTTTCTTTTTTATATCTTTAGTTGTCAAAGATATTTTTCTGCTAGTCTTCTAATTGTTGCATCAATCGTTGCTCTGTAAATAGTTGTAATTTTGGCGTGCCTGTGGAAGAAGGTGAGCTCATGGTCTTCCTTCACCATCTTCCGCCCTGTGTTTTTAAGATCTTTTAGGGTGAATAAAATATACTTCTTCACATACCCCATCTACTCATAGAATGGGATATTGTTTTAGATTCATTCTTTAGGCCAGTGATGGGGGAGACACTGAATGGCATTCACTTGACCTTCATCTCTATTATCTTCCTTATTCCAAAAGCCAAGGATGCAATATAGTTGGACTCACTGAGGGGTTAGGCACGTTTTTCAGGATAGAATTCTATGAGGAGGCTGAAAGGTGGAGGATGACTGACAGCACTTCCAGCATCTGGGACAAAAACCTCTCTCTTTAAGGGAGTGATATATCTTTGTGTTTATCACATAACTTGATCTTATTCATTAAAAACTTTTATGTACACATGTGAATATAAGATATAGTTTCATACATTTCCAAAAGCATATAAGAAAGTACTATGTTATAAAAGTTACTAGTTGCAAAAAGATTAAAACTACCTTTGTCTTCCTCTTAGCTTGGGTTCCTGCAGAAGCAAATTCAAGGACTTGTGTTGACATTTTATTTGGAAGGTGAATCTAGGATGCAAA
The DNA here is from genome assembly GCF_005190385.1 of Monodon monoceros. Lineage (NCBI taxonomy): Eukaryota > Metazoa > Chordata > Mammalia > Artiodactyla > Monodontidae > Monodon > Monodon monoceros. The sequence goes on from NW_021703766.1 coordinate 36,906,962, forward strand.
AGTAAGGGACTGAGAAAAGTGAGACAGGGAAGGGAGTAAGCACATAAAAGGCATGTAATGAATGAGCTATTGGGTTTCCATGTGGTCAGGGACCCTTCCTGCCCACTTGCAGGCAATATCAGCTCCAAGACTATGGACCCCTCAGCCAGCCACGCTGGGACTCAGCCACACTCACCAGCTGGCTGACACCAGCTTTGGGATAATCCAGACCCCAGAGATAGCTGTGTCAGGACCTGGCCCTGCCCAATAGTGGGCAGACACTAGATCTAGGATGCTTGGTCCTACAACTACCCACTTCAGAACCCAGCTCTGAAGAATCCAGGGACCCTCTAAAAAACTGTATGGAATGCATTAGAAGTGTCCACCAGAGGACAGGAAAGTGGAGGCATTTATTAATCTCTACTGGATGAGGATTGTCTAAGGTGCCCAGCTACCTGCATTTCCAGTTCAAACTCCCATTTAGTGAAGTAAACTCTGGTGTTGCTGGAGCCCTAACCTTGACCCTGACGCTGACACTAACTCTAACCGTTACCCTTTTGGGGAACCATCTGTCACAGCTTCAGGTGACCTCAAGTAAACTGAGGGAATTGGAGGCATCAACAGTGTCTGCTATAAACTTATAAATGATTCTAGAAAGACTCAGGTATCCAATTGTATTTAGAATGGGAAAATGCTTTATGTAACTTTCCACAAGCCAGGCTGACAGTGGCATGGATAATCTGGATTGGTGAAGGTCAATTTCAGATCTGATATTAGTCAGGTATGCTATGCTACCACTTAGAAGTATGTAGGGACTTGAGCAGTTTGTCCAGTTATTTAATTCTTTTTCATCAGTAGTCAAGGGGATGCTTGATTAGCTGCCAGTCTGTGGCCAGCAGACCTCGGGCCCATCTCTATGCTGTAGTTCCTGACTCTTGGCTTTGGTTCAGAAACATGTCCCGCTTCTTGTCTTTAGTCCCTACTAGTCAAGCGTCATTGAAAGATTGCATTTTAATGCATGGATTCCCCATTTCAGTTTCTGTTATGATTGAGCATAATTAGGGAAGCTTCTTGATGAGAACATCCTTAAGAAAGATTAAAAGAAAGTTTGGTCTGTGGTGAACATAGCTTCTCAGGTGATTCAGTATGAAAGATTGACCCAACTGCCATAATGGATTATTCGGGGGACCTAGAGAGAGAACGTTGTTTGTTTCTCCATGGTAGCCTAGCCTCGTAGTCTAGTTTCAATATCTTATCTTTAGATAGGCTTGTTTAAACACTTTCATTGATGTATCAGTGTTCATATGAGTAGTTATACTTGTGAGTGTGCATCACAGTGCCACACTGACTGGGGGAGAGGGTAGCAAGCCTCCAGGCAGTGTCGTGATATGTGGACAACTTTGTGATATCACAAAGCTGCCGTTGGTAGAGATCCCAATGAATCTGGCATTCTTAACAAGTAACCCACTCATGTTTCCCACCTAGTATATTTCTTTTCACCTCATGAATGAAAACTTGAATTGTCCTCATTCCAGGGATCCATCTGTGATCTTTGTCAACCCATAAGAGGATACATGTTGGGGTTGGTCAAGAGGCAGAAAGAAGACACAGTAAGTGTTACTGATTCTTAATGGTATTTATGAATTTGCCAAATTACCATCATCTACTGGGATGAATGCTAACTCTGTGTTTCTACAGAGTCAAAAATTTCTGATAAATATATTTCTGAGCGGTGCCTTTTCTGAGATTCTAGGGCTCTGTGAAGTGTTTCTGATCATGTTGCCTTCTCTTCGGGGAGAGGCATGGTGAGAATTTGTGTGCTGAGCTCATGACTTAGCTCTCAGCAGAGCAAGGACATCTCCATATGTTTCCTTTCATTATTAATAACATGTTCATACTTCAGATGACTATTATGCTAAATTAACCTAATTAGGTATGGCAGCTAATTTTCTGAGTGATAGGCACAACTTTTGGGGATGTTTTTCTCAGTTGTGGAGAATACTCAAATTGCAGCTGTTAGGATTTGGTAGAGGTAGAGCTAAGTAAAAGTGATGGCAACCAGGTGAACTTCCAGGAGGAATCCTCTAAAAGAGGGAGGAGATACTGTATTTTATTCAAGGAGCTCATTAGGGCATTCAAGCCTTGAATGGACATTATGTCATTCAATAAGGCCTGAAGGGTCCTTTTCCAAATTTGCTTTGCATTTCTTCCCTTTGTACCCTCTTTGCTCCATCTCTGAATGAGAATCCAAATCAGGTTTTCCAAATAAGCTCACCTCAGTTGCTAACTGGAAACAATTGCTAATGGCTACTAGGGATGGTGTTGAGAAAGACTCTGGGACTGTATCTCATTTAACAGGAAACAGTGTGGTCCATTTATGATGTCTCTTTCTATCTGCCCACTTTTCACTGTCCTCTATCTCTGAGCCCCTAGTCCTATTCTTGGCATCATCTTTCCCCTGATGCTATCCTAATAATGTCTCCACCACCACTCTTTTTTTTAAAAAAAACAAAAACAATTATACATTGGATTATTTGTTTGTTTATTTATTTACTGGCTGTGCTGTGCAGCATGTGGGATCTTTGTTCCCAGACCAGGGATTGAACATGTGCCCCCTGCAGTGGAAGTGCAGAGTCCACTGGACTGCCAGGGAACTCCCTCCACCACCGGCCTTGTCCTCCTTCCACTTTTGCCTCCACACAGCTGCCAGATCCCAGTGAATCTCACCGGGAACACCAGGTCTTGGGGTGGGGCAATTTTTCATTGTGCAGGACTGTCCTGTATATTGCAGGATGTTTAGCATCTTTGGATCTCCCTAAATGCCAGTAGTGTACTCAAATCACTGTGACAACAAAAAATGTCCCTACATGTTTCCAAATATCTCCTGGGTGTAGCTGTACTGTCTCTGTTGAGAACTATTGCTAACATAATATTTTAGGAGAAAAAAATCCTTCTCATCTTTAATTAAAATCCTTTAATGATAAAAACAAAATAAAAATTTAGATGAATGCTTCTATGACTTCACATTTTACTTAAGCTAAATTCTAACTCTTCACCGTGACCTTCAGACCTTGCTCACTTCCTCCCTGTTGGTTGTGTTCCAGCCCCCCTACTCTGTGTTCCAAGACAAGAACCAGCTCAGGTGTTGCTAAGGGCCTTTTCCCCACATGCTGTTTTCTCTGCCTGGAGTGTCCATCCCATCCCTCTCTCTAATCTGAATTTGTATATGGTGGGTTCTTTCCTGTCCTTCAGGTTTCAGCTTATTTATCACCTCCTCAGACAGCCTCCCCTCATCCTTATCGCTTTTTATAAACAGGTTACCCAGCTCTCCCCACCCTGTTTTCTTCTATCATTACCTTCTATTTGTTATCTTTATAACAGTTTCTCAATTTGTAATCCCATATTTGTTCAGTTGTGTGCTGCTTGTTTTCTGTGACTACCTCCATAAGGGCAGGGACAGCATCTATTTGGTTCTTGCCTCTATGTCCCAGGTGAGCCTTGAAGATGGCTGGTGACTGTCAAGTCCCCCAATAAGTTTGGAGGGACCTGTTGCAGAGGGGAGTTAAGCTCATTTCCCAGATGTGTCCAGGGAGCCCCAAAGCATCTCTACCCCAGTCCAGTGCAGTAATTCTTGGCAGTGGCAGCAAATGAATGGTGTTGTATGAGTCTGGATACCAAAGGGCCTGAGACAGCCCCTCATTAGTGGCAAGGGAAAGCAGCCAAAAGTTTTTTGTATCTAACTTTGGAAATGGCCAGGAGGTGGCTTTTGGTTTGAAGGAGCCCTGTTGATGTCAGAGTGACTGTGGCCCCAATACCTCCCTGATGCTGAGATTCAAGAGAACACCACCATGTCCCTCACCTCCTCCCTGTGCTGTCTGAGATCCTCCATATAGGAGAAGAGGCAGGGAGTAGAAAATACTGACTTCTAACCTGAAATTTCTGCCTTTAGCTGGGAGAGAATAAGTTTACTTGGAGGTAGCTAGATTATTAAGTTTACATACTTGAAAAAAGGGAACTTAAAAATTGAATTCAGTTATAGAAAGTTACATTTTTGCACACTGAATGTGATGAAAAACCCATAGCCTGTGAAATGATAATGAATGTTAATAGTAATTACTCTGATCTACACTCTATAGCATTTTACACAATCACGTGTTTCTGATCCTTACAGTGACACACTGAGGATGTGGTGGAGCTGGGCTTTGAATCCACGTGTTCTCTCTGGAAGCTCATCTCCTTGATGGTGGGCCCTGTGCTGCATCCTGGAACACTCAGAGAAGATTAGACATTTAGGTCAAATAACGTGAAGTCTGTCTGTCTTGGAATCCTGAGTTGGTTGCCTGCCTGCATAAGTAACCTGCTGTGTGGCTCTGTCCAGAAGTGAGTAGAGATCTGGGACCCACAGATGATATCTCCTGGATTCTTCTGGGCCACCAGAAGCTTGAGATCTCTGAGCATTCCTCCTTGGCCTCTGTTAGCTGAGCCCCAGGAGCAAGGCTTACTGTGCGTGGATGGGTTTCCAGCAGCCTTTCTGGCAGAGGATTTTAAAACTGGGGAAGTCTATTGGTGGCTATGGCCTGAGACTGGGGTGCAAATATTCTTCTGCTGAACTCAAGGACTTGAAAAGACCTTCTAAACTCCTCAGTACTTGTGTGCACTACATGGGACCAGATGGGACACTGCTCTTTGTGGGCCAAGCTGTGGGCTTAGGCCTGGCCTTTCATTGAGCCATGGGGACTACTAGACCCAGCATCAAATCTTACATGTTATGGTCAAGGCTCCCCCAAACTTGAGGTTGCATTGTGAAATTAATACTGTATTAACATTAACGGTGTTATCACCAAAGGAATGTTTACTAAATATCTATTATATACCAGGCACTATGCTAAATCTTTTCCTGCATTAGCTCATTTAATTCTTGTAATAATGTAATGCAGGAGATACTGTTATTACTTTCATTTCACTATTGATGAATTTGAGACTTAGAGACATTTAGAAATAATGTCCAAAGTCACATAGCTGCATCTTGGTCTCTCTGGCTCTAGAGTGGAATTCTGAACCACTATGCCATAACTTATAATCATTATTGTGGTCAAGATGGCTGCATCTGTATGTCAGGCCCTGTGCAAAGTGCCTTATGACTAAGATCAGCTCTACAGTTACAAATAGGATGCCAGTAGACATTCATGGATAACTCCACCTCACCATTAACAAAACCCCAGAGTCAATTATTGACACCTGAGCTGGACTCATCTGTATGAACATCAGGTACCACATAAGCCTGGGCTGTCCTTCCCTTTGTGGCTGGGTTTGGGTGCTGGGCAGGGACCGATAAGGCTATACTGCCATCCCTGTGGGCAGAACAGAAGCTGCACATTTACCTGGTTCTCTGGAAGAGGCTCCTGCTCTCCCTGAACTCACTGCCAGGGTCATCCAGAATTGACTGACTTATCTCTGAAATCTGTAATTATTTTGCCTGATAGGCATTTCTGTCTCCATTTGGTGGATAGAGAATTTGAGACCCAGAAACTTTACATGAGATGTCTGAGACTATACAATTAGTAAGTGATAGAGCTGAAATTGATCTGTCCTGTCCTGTTCTAATGCTGGTGATCGTGTTATCCCCATTCCTCTACTGCTCAATCATTGTCAATCTTTGAAAATTTTCTCCTTTTATTTTCTTCTTTTTAGTACAACACTAAGACAGAGTTCAGGACTTGGTGAAAAACTGTTTTGCTCTCCCAACATATATACGCATATCTTCTATGTGAGACTCTGATAAGAATTATTTAAACAATACCTTCATAGAAATTTCAACCTTCTTTCCAAATTTCTCCCACTGAGGAAGCTGGGTGGCTAAAGTTTACCGGTGTACCAATGGCATGGTTTGTAACAGTGTTTGCAGATCTACTGATCATCAAATTTTTCTATGGAGTTTTGAAAAAAATACTGATGCCTGAGCTCACTCCAGAGTTTTGGTGGGGGTGGATTAGAGGGAAGAAATCTGTGGAAGTTTGCTAGCCATTGATAAAGAGGACAGAGCTCTGGCCTATGACCTTGGAGTCCTGGGTTCCTATCAGGACTCTGTCAGTGACTTGCTTCATGACTTCAATCATGTACTTTCTTCTGTGTTGGCCTTTGTCTCCCTAACTATCAAATAAGGGAAATTATAATAAATCAAATGTTCCAAATTAGTTTCCTGTAGGATCCAGGCACACATGTTTTGTTCTGTACACAGAGGTGATATTAAAAATACTTCACAAATGTATTTCAGGCGCTGACCAATCCATGAAGATTCTGGCCAGGATCTTTCAGGTGATCTGTTGGTTAAGTTACTGGATGATGCAACAATTTGAAAGGTCCTCGGCAGGCCGGGGGTGCCAGGGTAGTGGTGGGGGTCATTTGGAGGACCTGAGATAATGACTGCTTACCAATTTAAGTAGAAAGTTTTCAGTACCTAAACAACCCCTACAGCAGTGCTTCTGAGCACCAGGTGACCAGCATAACTTGTAGAGTGATTTCATTATTATTATTTTTTATTATTTGGTTTTATTATTTGAAAAATGTTAAATCAATTATCAATATTTCAGAATGGGAATTTTTGCTTATAAACTGGGCATACCGCTTCTCTTGAAAAAAAAAATCTGGTCACACTGGATGTGATCTTCTGCCTGGCAACGATTACTTGTGATTGAAAAGCAGTTGCTTCCTTCATACAGGTCTTTTGTCTCCTTAAGTAGGTTTATTCGTAGGTATTTTATTCTTTTTGTTGCAGTGGTAAATGGGAGTGTTTCCTTGAATTCTCTTTCTGATTTTTCATTGTTAGTGTATAGGAATGCAAGAGATTTCTGTGCATTAATTTTGTAACCTGCTACTTTACTGAATTCATGGATTAGCTCTAGTAGTTTTCTGGTGGCATCTTTAGGATTTTCTGTGTATAGTATCATGTCATCTGCAAACAGTGATTTGTATGCAGAAAACTATAAGACAGTGATGAAAGAAATCAAACACGATACAAACAGACGGAAAGATATACCATGTTCTGGGATTGGAAGAAACAACATTGTGAAAATGACTATACTACCCAAAGCAATCTACAGATTCAATGCAATCCCTATCAAATTACCAATGGCATTTTTCACAGAAGTAGAACAAAAAATTTTACAATTTATGGAAACACAAAAGACCTCGATAGCCAAAGCAATCTTTTTTTAAAAAACATCTTTATTGGAGTATAATTGCTTTACACTATTTTTTTAGTTTCTGCTCTATAACAAAGTGAATCACCTATATGTATACATATAACCCCATATCCCTTCCCTCTTGAACTTCCCTCCCACCCTCCCTATCCCACCTTTCTAGGTGGTCATAAAGCACCGAGCTGATCTCCCCGTGCGATGCAGCTGCTTCCCACTAGCTATCTATTTTACATTTGATAGTGTATATATGTCAATGCTACTCTCTCACTTCGTCTCAGCTTACCCTTCCCCTCCCCATGGCCTCAAGTTCATTCTCTACATTGGCGTCTTTCTTCCCTAGGTTCATCACAAACTTTTGTTTTTAGATTCCATATATATGTGTTAGCATACGGTATCTGATTTCCTCTTTCGGACTTACTTCACTCTGTATGACAGACTCTAGGTCCATCCACCTCATTACAAATAATTCAATTTTGTTTCTTTTTATGGCAGAGTAATATTCCATTGTATATATGTGCCACATCTTCTTTATCCATTCATCTGTTGATGGACACTTAGGTTGCTGCCATATCCTGGCTATTGTATAGTGCTGCAATGAACACTTTTGTACATGACTCTTTCTGAATTATGGTTTTCTCAGCGTATATGCCCAGTAGTGAGATTGCTGGGTCATATGGTAGTTGTAGTTTTAGTTTCTAAAGGAACCTGAATACTGTTCTCCATAGTGGTTCTATCAATTTGCATTCCCACCAACAGTGCAAGAGGGTTCCCTTTTCTCCACACTCTCTCCAGCATTTATTGTTTGTAGATTTTTTGATGATAGCCATTCTGACCGGTGTGAGGTGACACCTCATTGTAGTTTTGATTTGTATTTCTCTAACGATTAATGATGTTGAGCATACTTTCATGTGTTTGTTGGCAATCTGTATATCTTCTTTGGAGAAAAGTCTATTTAGGTCTTCTGCCCATTTTTGGATTGTGTTTTTTGTTTTATTGATACTGAGCTGCATGAGCTGCTTGTATATTTTGGAGATTAATCCTTTGTCAGTGGCTTCATTTGCAAATATTTTCTCCCATTCTGAGGGTTGTCTTTTAGTCTTGTTTATAGTTTCCTTTGCTGTGCAAAAGTTTTTAAGTTTCATTAGGTCCCATTTGTTTATTTTTCTTTTCATTTCCATTTCTCTAGGAGGTGGGTCAAAAAGGATCTTGCTGTGATATATGTCATAGAGTGTTCTGCCTATGTTTCCCTCCAAGAGTTTTATAGTGTCTGGCCTTACATTTAGGCCTTTAATCAATTTTGAGTTTATTTTTATGTATGCTGTTAGGAAGTGTCCTAATTTCATTCTTTTACATGTAGCTGTCCAGCTTTCCCAGCACAGTTATTGAAGAGGCTATCTTTTCTCCATTGTATATTCTTGCTTCCTTTATCAAAGATAGGGTGACCTTATGTCATGGCTTTATCTCTGGCTTTCTATTCTGTTCCATTGATCTATATTTCTATTTTTGTGCCAGTACCATACTGTCTTGATTACTGTAGCTTTGTAGTATAGTCTGAAGTCAGGGCACCTGCTTCCTCCAGCTCCATTTTTCTTTCTCAATATTGCTTTGACTATTCGGGGCCTTTTGTGTTTCCATGCAAACTCTGAAATTTTTCTTCTAGTTCTGTGAAAAATGCCATTGGTAGTTTGATAGGGATTGAATTGAATCTGTAGATTGCTTTGAGTAGTATAGTCATTTTCACGATGTTGATTCTGCCAATCCAAGGACATGTGTATCTCTCCATCTGTTGGTATCATCTTTAATTTCTTTCATCAGTGTCTTATAGTTTTCTGCATACAAGTTTTTGTCTCCTTAGGTAGGCTTATTCTAGGTATATTATTCTTTTTGTTGCAGTGGTAAATGGGAGTGTTTCCTTAATTTCTCTTTCAGATTTTTCAACATTAGTGTATAGGAATGCAAGAGATACCTGTGCCTTAATTTTGTATCCTGCTACTTTACCAAATTCATATATTAGCTCTAGTAGTTTTCTGGTAGCATCTTTAGGATTCTCTATGTATAGTATCATGTCACCTACAAACAGTGACAGTTTTACTTCTTCTTTTCTGATTTGGAATCCTTTTTCTTCTGTGATTGCTGTGGCTAAAACTTCCAGAACTATGTTGAATAATAGTGGTGAGAGTGGACATCCTTGTCTTCTCTTGATTTTAGAGGAAATGCTTTCAGTTTTTCACCATTGACAATGATCTTGGCTGTGGGTTTGTCATATATGGTCTCTGTTATGTTGAGGTTAATTCCCTCTGTGCCTACTTTCTGGAGAGTTTTTATCATAAATGGGTGTTGAATTTTGTCAAAAGATATTTCTGCATCTAATGAGATTATCATATGGTTTTTATCCTACAGTTTGTTAATATGGTGTATCACATTGATTGATTTCTGTATATTGAAGAATCCTTGCATTCCTGGGATAAACCCCACTTGATCATGGTGTATGACCCCTTAATGTTCTGTTGGATTCTGTTTGCTAGTATTTTGTTGATGATCTTTGCATCTATGTTCATCAGTGATACTGGTCTGTAGTTTTCTTTTTTTATGTCCTGTTTGTCTGGATTTTGTATCAGTATGATTGTGGCCTTGTAGAATGAGTTTGGGAGTGTTCCTCCCTCTGCTATATTTTGGAAGAATTTGAGAAAGATAGGTGTTAGCTCTTCTCTAAATATTTGATAGAATTTGCCTGTGAAGCCATCTGGTCCTGGGCTTTCATTTGTTGGAAGATTTTTAATCACAGTTTGAAAAGACATAAATCACAGCAACATCTTTTTTGACCCCCCTCCTAGAGTAATGGAAAAAAAATTAAACATAAACAAATGGGACCTAATGAAACTTAAAACCTTTTGCACAGCAAAGGAAACCATAAACAAGATGAAAAAACAACCCTCAGAATGGGAGAAAATATTTGCAAATGAAGCCACTGACAAAGGATTAATCTCTAAAATATACAAACAGCTCATGCAGCTCAATATTAGTAAAACAAACAACCCTATACAAAATGGGCAGAAGACCTCAATATATATTTCTCCAAAGAAGACATACAGATTGCCAACAAACACATGAAAAGATGCTCAACATCACTAATCATTAGAGAAATGCAAATCAAAACCACAGTGAGGTATCACTTCACACTGGTCAGAATGACCATCACCAAAAAATCTGCAAACAATCAAAGCTGGAGAGGCTGTGTAGAAAAGGGAACCCTCCTGCACTGTTGATGTGAGTATAAATTGATACAGCCACTATGGAGAACAGTATGGAGGTTCCTTAAAAAACTAAAAATAGAAGTACCATATGACCCATCAATCCCACTACTGGGCATATACCCTGAGAAAACCGTAATTCAGAAAGAGTCATGTACCACAATGTTAATTGCAGCACTATTTACAATTGCCAGGACATGGAAGCAACCTAAGTGTCCATCAACAGATGAATGGATAAAGAAGATGTAACACTTATATACAATGGAATATTACTCAGCCATAAAAAGCAATGAAATTGAGTCATTTGTAATGAGATGGATGGACCTAGAGTCTGTCATACAGAGTGAAGCATGTCAGAAAGAGAAAAACAAATACTGTATGCTAATGCACATATATGGAATGTAAAAAAACTGATGAACCTCGTGGCAGGGCTGGAATAAAGGACACAGGGGGGCACGGTGAATCTGGGACAAAGTGAGATTGTAGCATTGACATATATACACTACCAAATGTAAAACGGATGGCTAGTGGGAAGCTGCTGCATAGCACCTGGAGATCTGCTTGATGCTTTGTGCCAACCTAGAGGGGTGGGATAAGGAGGATGGGAGGGAGGCTGTAGAGGGAGGAGATGTGAGGATATATGCATACGTATAGCTGATTCACTTTGTTGTTCAACAGAAACTAACACAACATTATAAAGCAATTATACTCCAATAAAGATATTTTTAAAAAAAGAAAGAAAGAAAAAAGAAAAATAGTTGCTTCCTTGAAACCAGCAGATCCTCTCCAGGTCCTGACAGAGCCTTACCAGTCGCTTCATTCATTCACACTCCCTGCTGGCTACTATAGATATTTAATTTTGTGATTCTTTGTCTAATAAGGTATTTTATCGCCCTGAAGCTTGAGGGCTTTTTGATTCTCTTACTCTCCAGTCGCACTCCTGAAGGAGGCAAAATGTGCAGGTAGGTAAGAGCTGTACTGAAAAACCAGACCTTATAAGGAGTCAGTAATTTTAAGGTGATATTTGAAGCCTATTAAAGTCGATGACATATTTTTAAGTGATAAATTACCCCTTGTCAGGAGCTGGGTGAAGCAGGCCTTTGGTGTGGATTAATCCCAAGAATGTTTCATTAGAATCTCTGCATAGCTAGCAGTGGGAGGTGACATGCTGACTTGACTTGCACTTTTTCCAAAGGTGACATGACTGTCCTTTATGCCACAAACTATATCTACAACTTCTCCCACTTTCAGCCTCAATAGTAGCTTGTTGATTTGGCTCGAATTCTGAATTACCTCCTTGAGACTGTGTGCTGGCCAAGGTCACTGCTTTCTGAAGTCTTGTTAAGTGTCTGTTGCAGAGCTGACAGCCTTGGAGGATTTCACACTAAAGACTTGCATCTCTACCTTTGGAGTCCTAACTCAGACATCAGAAAAGGGCAGATGTTACCTCTTACTGAGCAGGCTTTCCTCAAAGACTCCAATTCCCAAGTCTTTTCTCATTTTTTTGTAAGTGAAAAACAGGGGCCCCAGACCTGATTTCGTCCAGGAATCAGATATGTTGCTGAATTTGCTCAGTGAAATGTGGGTCCTATGTTTTATATCAAATAACAACATCAACAACAATGATAATAATAATAAATGTTTTTCTGCTTTGGGGAGGAAAAATTTTCCTCTACCCTACTGGGTTCTTCTGGCTGGTTTAAGAATAAAATTGATATGAGACAGATTAACAAAAGAAAAACCAAACAAAGTTTAACAGCATTCTGTACATGGGAGAGAGCCAGGAAAACTGAATAACTTGCCAAAATGGCTGAAACCTTCACCTTAATGCCATCTTCAGCTAAAGACAAAAGAGGATGTTGGGGGTAGGGGTTTGAGACTTCAAAGGGGAGGAAGGCAATTCACATGGAAAAGCAAATGTTTGTAAACAAGCTGGGCCATGCAGAGAAGATGTGACACGGAGAGGAATTTTAACAGACTTTCTAGACTCCTTCCTGTCTACCACATCTGGTTTATACTACAGTTATCTCTGGTGATAGCTCTATTCCTGTAATAGGCCCTATATCTAAATTCTTTATGTAGCTAAGGGGGAAGGTCATGTCTCTTCTTGGGTCTTTTGGGCTTTGACTGTTTTCAGCTCAAAATAATCCGCATGCTAAAGAGACATTTTGGAGTGATAAATTTGCTCTCTTACAGTCCCTTTCCCCTCAGTTATTCACTGCGTAACTATTACCAGACATAGTTGTGAGAGAATCATCTAGAGTTATCATAGGCTTACAGTCTTAGGATGTCTTAGCCTGGGATGCCTCAGAAGCAGATCCTGAGACAAGGATTTTAGTGCCAGTAGTTCATTTGGGAGGTGCAGGAAACAGGTAGAGAAGTGGAGAAGTGATACAAGTAAGGGAAGGTGGTCAGCAAAGGGCTTCCTATTAAGCTTAAACCCATGGGAGACTGAGAAAATATCAAAACACACACTTCAGGGGTATCCCTCCCGAGGGGCGAAGGAGTTGGGGTATTTATATCCCAACTCCAGACTGCTGCCAGAAGCTGTTAATTCCTTAGCACTTTACCCTGCTAGACAGTAGCCTTCCAGGATTCCAAGAAGAGCTGTCAGAACCAGAGATACAGAAATTGACTGAGTCCCCGAAAATGATAGGATCAGAGGGATATGAGTAGGGCATTGACAATATCTGCTATATAGACAGACATTAATCAAATATTAACCCAGAAAAACCCATAAATGACATCTTTCATAAGGTTTCTAAGGGGAGGTGCATTTGTGCTGGTCAGGTTTATTTGAATAAGCTTTACATATGTTACTTATTGGATCTTTAAAAATTCCATGAGATTAAATAACTTGCCAATCAGAGGCAGAGTCAAGACTTGAACCCAGGGTTCAAAGCTGGAAACTGGTGCTTAGTTTCCCACTATGCTTTTCCACATATAAACTCATCTTTTCTTGGCATTATGCAGAGTGAAAACAGCAGGCAGCTGTGGTCATAGAGAATTAAATAACAATGTAGGTGCACCCCAGGGAAAGCCTTCCTTCAACTGTGTGCAAACCTAGCCTGCCATATTTGGATTACAGTTACATTTTTAAAAATAGTAGCTCTACATATTCCAAGAGATGGATAAGAGCCAGAGTACCTCCTTGGGAGAGGAAATCATCCTTTTTTGCCTCTCTGCCTTTTCATTAACTCTTAGAGCAGATTCCCAGCCTCCAAATATCTAGGAAGGTAATAAAAGTATCTGGCAACAATTCCAAGGATTGCTGATTTTTATTTCCTGAGCTGGACACAATTTTTCATGACTAATTATACACCAGCCTCCAATGTTGCTATTATATAACCATCTGCAACAAAAATATTCAGTACAACGTATCCAAAAGATTATAGTGCCAAAGAATTAGGACCAAATGGAATGTCATGTTTCATAGTGAAAATAAATCCGTCTCTGGACCTGGGCATCTCAAGAAAACAAAAATCTGTTTTGGATGTTCTGCAAACTGGATGGCTTAATGAACACAAAGGAGCTACTTTTGGATTTTTTACTGGTTAAACAATGATCAGATAAAAGTTAGAGGTTTTAATCCCTGGGAAGAGTAGCTTGAAGAGCACCAAGGTCATCCATGCCTGTTTGTCTGTGAACAGGTACCAGTTGAGATGTGATAATGCTGTATCGCTTGTTTTAAAACCAGAGGCAAATGATAAAGTGTTTACTGAATGTCAAGTCTTGTCTTAAGGTTAACATATCATTTTTACCCAGGGTGGTAATGAGACCTTTACAATTAGTATCAGATGCTCTCATGATGGCTTTGTTTGGAAATAGCAGGTAATTATGCCCAATCTTTGAGGAGGTTGAAGCCTTCATTTAGATGCATGATTTTTTAACAGTACCAGGAATGGGGCTTGAGAAGACCTAAATTTGATACTGGTTCCCCTGCTTATAACCTGTATGAACTTTAAAAGAGCTCTTTTCTTTTTAGACCTTGTTTCTTCATCTGCAAAATATGGAGGTGAGACTAGGTGATCTTTAAACTCACTTCCCCTAAAAATCTGGGAACTTTATCCCCTCTTCTTTCTCTTTCTCCTACTCTTCTTCTCCATTTTCCACCCTTCTCCTTTCCTCCTTTTCCTCCACATCCACTGAGCATCTACTGTGAGCTGGGTACAGGGCCCTAGGAATGCAGTGACAAATCCCTTATTTGTAAGACTTCTCAGTGCTCTGAAAGATGGAAGCTCATGACAAGGCAAGATAGTGCAAGCCTAAGGCTGGAATAGCATTTTAGGGAGCTCCCTTTGTCTGTGGTTTAGAGAGTAGACTGCAGAGGGAAAAGACGAGACTAGGGAGCCTGATGTGGTAGGTAATCCAGGTGTTGGATCATGGCAACTGGCAGTGGAGATGGAGAGAAAAGAGAGATCAGAGAGAAGTTTAGAAAGCAGAATCAGAGCAGCTGAGGAGTGTGTGTGTGTGCACGCGCACGTGCGGTGTGTGTGTGGCGTGAGAGTTGGGAGGAAGACTTGTGCTACCTTTTACTGAGATCTGGGACTTAGGAGGAAAAGCTGGTTAGAGTTGGAAGGAAAGATGATGTGTTAAGTCCTGGGAGTACAAGTTCTGACTTTTCTACTCAACTTCAGGAAAGTCACTCAACCTCCAGGAACTTCAGTTTCCTTATCTGTAAAGTAGAAATAGGAATAGTACCTACATTCCAGGGGTTACTGTAAGGATTACATTTCACCTATTTGAAGATGCTATACAAACTGGCATTGATCTCCAGGTATGAAGAGTTAATTTTATTAAAGTGTGACCTTCAGTTTGTTCAGTACAGGGGAACAAATCAGGAGACTGGAATTTGAGACTAGTCTTTTTACTGAACCAAACTTGGGTCTGCTTGCCAGGCACACAGAAAAGCCAATCTATTAACACCAGGTTGTGTTGAAGGAAAGTACAGCACTTATTTTTGGGTGCCAAGCAAGAATAAGCAGCTAATGCTTAAAAGACTCCCCAGTGGGAGTCTTTCAGGGAAGGGGTTTTAAAGGCAAGGTGAGGGAGAGGGTTGTGGAGAATGTGTTCAGCTCATGCACAATTTTCTGATTGGTGGGTGGTGAGGTAACCAGGTGAAGCCACAGGAGTCAGCATTATCAATCTTCAGGCTCCAGCTGGTCTGGGGGCTATGTGCTTATAGTCACCAACTCTTCATCTGGTTGGGTTCTGATTTCTGGGAAACAACTGAAGAATGTGTATTAGACTTTACCTTTGAGACAGAACTGGGAGTCCTTGAGGCTGATTTATTGTTTAAATTATAGTTATTTCTCTATCTGACTGTCCTATCTTTGTTTCTGCATTCCTCAGCTTTTCCCATCAACCGTTAGGGCTAGTTCTTTTCTCTCTACTCACGGAAGGCCTAGGAAAACTTAGTATATTCCCACAGTTTTTCCTGATCATCAGTAAGCAGGGGACACACTAGGGGTCCTTTCACCGGGAAGGCCTCTACACATGTCTTCTCAGTTTCAGTCTTTGCCTCTTGCTAGCAGTTGGATAACACTGGGGTAAGACATTGCCCATTTTTGGGTTTAGTTTACTGTCTTACCAATACTTTGCCCCCATCTGCACAGTGTATAATTTGGCAATTTACAGGCTGAGTGTGTCCATAATATATGTTATGCTTGTGTCACACA
Organism: Monodon monoceros; assembly: GCF_005190385.1. Lineage (NCBI taxonomy): Eukaryota > Metazoa > Chordata > Mammalia > Artiodactyla > Monodontidae > Monodon > Monodon monoceros. The sequence continues at coordinate 36,923,069 of NW_021703766.1, forward strand.
GTTTTTAAAAAGCAAAGTATTTGGCAACTTTTAAAGACAGAAAGATTTCACATAAAATCTTGCATCTTCAACCTCCATTCCCATATGCCAGGGTCAGTTGATGCTGAGTAGAGGCTACTAGTGTAGGCAGGGCCTCCAGTGAAACTCAGTGCCCACCACTCCCTCCTGCTCCTGGTGCCTGAGGTTGAGCGTCATTAGCCATTTTTCATTGTGTTTGTGCTGCTGCTCTTCTCACTTCTGACCTCTTCACTCATTCATGTTTCCTTCCTGGCTCTGCATGTTTTTGGATTTGTGACCCTTAAATATATGGTCCCCTCTAAGGTCACATCTGCCTTTAAAATTCTGTAGTTCTGTCTCTAAAGATCCTACAGCTGGCCTCTTGCAGACTTGGAATCTCTGACATGACAGTTTCTATGCCATTTTCTCTGGAGTGAAAGAATACTTCTTGGTGGTGTTTCATCAAAAGCCAACTCTTCCAATTATCTAGGTAGCTGGTTTAAAGCACAAAATGAAGAGGAATGAACTAGACAGGTTCATCAGCTAGATTTTCCATTCCTTCTAAACCAAACAACTCTAACTCAACCTGGTTTGGGCAGAAAAGGGAATATACTGAGTCACACAATGACCAAAAAGAGTATACAGTCAGGCTAACTCTTGATTCGGAGGCTCAAAAAGTGTCACTGGACTCAGTTTATCTCCATTTCTTGACTATTCTTTTCTGTTTGGCTACATGATAATGTAACTGAGGAGGACCCTAAGGGGCTTTCCTGGGACAGACGCTTCCTCCCATGTCCTCTGTCTGCCTTTCGTTTGTGGAAAAGCTGTAGTCTCCAAGGCCTCCCCTAACTCACAAAACCTGGCTCAAAAATTAATGATTCAAAGGATGTGAACATGTAGTGGCAAAAGTATCAGTTGGGCCAGTTGAACTGGAAACAATTTAAACAGTAAATCAGCCATATGGCAGTCACAGAATCTTTACTTCCCCTCTGAAGTACATAGATAACAGTATCTGATGCACATTTATGAGTTGTTTAACAGATACTAAAACCCCCACCAAATGAAAGAAGTTAACTACTTGATGACCATGAGTACATAGCCCCTAGACCAGCTGGAGCCTGAAGAATAATAATCTTAACCCCTGTAACACCACCCTGTTACCTCACCATCAGTCAGTCAGAGAATTGTGCACAAGCTGATCATACACCCTGTGACTCCTCTCCCTCACCTTGCTCCTTTTCAATGTTTTGGTTTTGGCTTCATTGTGCATTATGTACACGAACTTGGGTACAATAATCAAACTCCACTAATGGCAAGATGAATGCTTGTGGCTTAAATTCCTCATTGTTTCAGTTTCAAGCCTGGTGGAAAAGAGAGCATGCCTCTCTTCCCAAAGGACACAGTAAAGTCTCATTGCCTCTCATTCTTTGGCTCTGACTGGGTCATGTGCCTCTCCTTTAACCAATTGTCATGGCCATGGAATGTTATTCATTGGCTGGCCATTCCTGTGTTCCATGCCCTCTCCTGCAGCTAAGGGTGGTGTCAGTTTCACCAGACGTTTGTGGACTGAGTGGGGATGGTGATTTCCTACAGAAAAATTATGGCAGATTTGTCAAAAGAAGGGAGAATGGATATTGTATGGGTGTGTCAAAAACAGGAACTGAGGGAAGGTCTAGGAGGCTGCAACCTTCCTACAAACAAGAAATGGGGGACACAGAAAGGCTTTTGTACTTGGGAAGGGACCACACGGTCTTTGATTTCAATCTTCCATTTTCTTTGATACTCCTGAAACCAAGCAGGACACTGTGGGGGCTCCTGAGCACAGAAGCCTTTTTGTGTCGCCCATTTCTTGTTTGTAGGGAACAGGTTTCAGCCTCCATGACCTTCCCTGAGTTCCAAAGGGCAAGTTCAAACAGTTGTTGATCAGGGCAAGGAGGGATGCAGAGACAGTGGGGAGCAATCAAGAAAAAATAGTGCCTTGGCCAGCAAGATGGCTGAGTAGAAGGACGTGAGCTCACTCCTTCTTACAAAAACACCAGAATCACAACTAACTGCTGAACAACCAGCATTAACAACAAAAAAATCACTGGAACCTACCAAAAAGGATACCCTATATCCAAGGACAAAAAAGAAGCCACGATGAGTTGGTAGGAGAAACACAATCATGATAAAATAATATCTCATACCCGCTGGGTGGGTGACACACAAACTGCAAAATAATTATACCAGAGAAGTTCTCCCACAGGAGTGAAAGTCCTGAGCCCCATGTCAGGCTTCCCAGCTTGGGGGTCTGGCAATGGGAGGAGGAGCCCCAAGAGAATCTGGCTTTGAAGGCCAGCAGGGTTTGATCATAGGAATTCCACTGCCACACTTAGAGGGCACCTACAAGGTCCCATGCACACCAGGACCCAGGGGAAAATCAGTGAACTCATAAGAGACTGGGCCAGACCAACCTGCTAGTATTGGAGGGTCTCCTGCAGAGGCAGGGAGGTGGCTGTGGCTTACTGTGAAGAGAAAAACACTGGCAGTGGCAGTTCTGGTGAGTACTCATCAGGGTGAGTCCTCCCAGAGGCTGCCATTTCCCCCCCAAACCTAGCCCTACCCAATAGCATGTAGGCTCCAGTGTTGGGATGCCTCAGGCCAAACAACCAACAAGCTGGGAACAGAGCCCCACCCATCAGCAGGCAGGCTGCTTAAAGTCTCTCCGAGCATGGCTCTGCCCACCAGAGGGACAAGGCCCAGCTCCACCCATCAGAGAGCCTCATCCACCAGAGGGCAGACAGCAGAAGCAAGAAGAACTACAATCCTGCAGCCACTGTATTGGAAACTGCAATCACAGAAGTTAGACAAAATGAGACAGCAGAAGAATATGACCCAGAAAGAGGAACAATATAAAGAAGAACAAGTAAGTGAAGTGGAGATTGGCAATCTACCAGGAAAGAACTCAGAGTAATGATAGTGAAGATGATCCAAGATCTCAGCAAGAGAATGGAGGCACAGATTGAGAAGATGCAAGTAATGTTCAACAATGACCCAGAAGAACTAAAGAACAAACAGAGATGAACAATACAATAACTGAAATGAAAAATGCCTGAGAAGGAATCAGTAGTAGAGTAACTGAGGCAGAATAATGGATAAGTGAGCTGGAAGACAGAAAGGTGGACATCACTGCCATGGAACAAAATAAAGAAAAAGAATGAAAGAAATGAGGACAGTCTCAGAGACCTCTGGGACAACATTAAGTGCACTAACATTCACATTATAGGGGTCCCAGAAGAAGAAGAAGAGAGAGAAAGGACCTGAGAAAGTATTTGAGGAGATAGTAGCTGAAAAGTTCCCTAACATGGGAAAGGAAACAGTCACCCAAGTCCAGGAAGCACAGAAAGTCCCAGGCAGGATAAACACAAGGAGGAACACAACAAGACACGTAATAATCAAAGTGACAAAAAATAAAGACAAAAAATATTAAAAGCAACAAGGGGAAAGCAACAAATAACATACAAGGGAACTCCCATAAAGTTATCAGCTGATTTTTCAGCAGAAACTCTGCAGGCCTGAAGGGGGTGTCACATTATATTTCAAGTGATGAAAGGGAAGAAACTACAACCAAGAATATTCTACCCAACAAGGCTCTCATTTAGATTTGACAGAGAAACCAAAAGCTTTACAGAAAAGCAAAAACTAAGAGAATTCAGCACCACCAGACAAGCTTTGCAACATATGTTAAAGGAACTTCTCTAAGTGGAAAAGAAAAGGCCACTACTAGAAACAAGAAAATTACGAATGGAAAAGCTCACCAGTAAAGGCAAACATAAAGTAAAGGTAGGAAAATATCCACACACATATATGATATCAAAACCAGCAAATGTGAGAAGAGCACACAAATGCCAGATATTGGAAATGCATTTGAAATTAAAAGGCCATACACTTAAAACAATCTTGTTTATATATAGACTACTATATCAAAACTTCATGGTAACCACAAACTGAATATCTACAATAGATACAAAATTAAAAGGAATCCAAACACAAAACTAAAGTTAGTCATCAAATCACAAGAGAAGAGAACAAAAGAGGAAGGGAAGAAAAAAGACCTACAAAAACAAATGCAAAACAATTAAGAAAATGGTATTAGGAACATACATATTGATAACTACTTTAAATATAAATGCATTAAATGCTCTAACCAAAATACATAGACTGATGGAATGGATACAAAAACAAGGCCTGTATATATGCTGTCTACAAAAGACCCACTTCAGATCTAGGGACACATATAGACTGAGAGTGAGAGGATGGAAAAAGATATTCCATGCAAATGGAGATCAAAAGAAAGCTGAAGTAGCAATACTCATATTAGACAAAATAGACATTAAAATAAAGACTGTTACAAGAGACAAGGAAGGACACTACATAAAGATCAAGGGATCAATCCAAGAAGACATAACAATTGTAAATATATATGCACTCAACATAGGAGCACGTCAATATATAAGGCAAATATTAACAAACATAAAAGGAGAAATTAACAGTAACAAAATAGTACTGAGGGACTTTAATGCCCCACTTACAGCAATAGACAGATCATCCAGAGAGAAAATTAATAAGGAAACACAAGCCTTAAATGACACATTAGATCAGATAGACTTAATTGATATCTGTAGGACATTCCACCTGAAAGCAGCAGAATACACTTCTCAAGTGCACATGGAACATTTTCAAGGATAGGTCACATCTTGGGTAGCAAACCAAGACTCAGTAAAATTTAAGAAAATTGAAATTGTATAAGCATCTTTTCCAACCACAACACTATGAGATTAGAAATCAGTTACAGGAAGAAAACTATTAAAAGCACAAACATGGGGCTTCCCTGGTGGCGCAGTGCAGTGGTTGAGAGTCTGCCTGCCAATGCAGAGGACATGGATTCGTGTCCTGGTCCAGGAAGATCCCACGTGCCACGGAGTGGCTGGGCCCATGATCCATGGCTGCTGAGCCTGTGCGTCCGGAGCCCGTGCTCTGCAACGGGAGAGGCCACAACAGTGAGAGGCCTGTGAACTGCAAAAAAAAAAAGCACAAACAAATGGAAGCTAAAACATATGTTACCAAATGACCACTGGATCACTGAATAAATCAAAGAGGACATTTAAAAAGATACATAGAGACAAATGACAATGAAAACACAACCACCCAAAACCTATGGGATGCAGCAAAAGCAGTTCTAAGAGGGAAGTTTATAGCAATACAGTCTTACCTCAAGAAACAAGAAAAATCTCAAATAAACAACCTAACATTACACCTAAAGTAACTAGAGAAAGAACAAACAAAACCCAAAGTTGGTAGAAGAAAAATATCATAAAGATTAGAGCAGAAATAAATGAAATAGATATGAAGAAAACAATAGCTAAGATCAATGAAACTAGAATGTGGTTCTTTGAAAAGATAAACAAAATTGATAAAACTTTAACCAGACTCATCATGAAAAAAAAGGAAGAGGGCTCAAATCAATAAGATTAGAAACGAAGGAGAAGTTACAACTGACACCACAGAAATACAAAGGATCATAAGAGACTACATCAAGTGACTATATGCCAATAAAATGGACAACCTGGAAGAAATGGACAAATTCTTAGAAAGATACAATCTCCCAAGACGGAACCAAGAAGAAATAGAAAATATGTACAGACCAGTCACATGTAATGAAATTGAAACTGTAATTAAAACACTCCTGGCAAAGTCCATGACCAGATGGCTTCACAGGTGAATTGTATCAAACATTTAGAGAAGAGCTGACACCAATCCTTCTGAAACTATTACAAATAATTGTGGAAGAAAGAACACACCCAAACTCATTTTATGAGGCCATCATCACCCTGATACCAAAACTAGACAAAGATACCACAAAAAAATAAAATTACAGGTCAATATCACTGATGAACATAGACACAAAACAATCCTCAACAAAACACTAGCATTCTGAAACCAGCAATACATTAAACAGATCATACACCATGAACAAGTGGGATTTATCCCAGGGATGCAAGAATTTTTCAATATCTGCAAATCAATTGGTGTTATATACCACATTAGCAAATTGAAGAATAAAATCTATATGATCATCTCAATAGATACAGAAAAAGGTTTTGACAAAATTCAACACCGATTTATGAGAGAAACTCTCCAGAAAGTGGGCATAGAGGGAACCTACCTCAACATAATAAAAGCTGCATGCAACAAACCCACTGCAAATATCATACTCAGTGGTGAAAATATGAAATCATTTACTCTAAGATCAGGAACAAGACAAGAATGTCTACTCTCACCACTTTTATTCACCATAGTTTTGGAAGTCCTAGCCATGGCAATCAGAGAAGAAAAACAAATAAAAGGAATCCAAATTGGAAAAGCAGAAGTAAAACTGTCACTGTTTGCAGATCATATGATAGTATACATAAAAAATCCTAAAGATGCTACCAAAAACTACTAGAGCTCATCAATGAATTTTATAAAGTTGCAGGATACAAAATTAATGCATAGAAATCTCTTGCATTTCTATACATTAATGACAAAAATCAGAAAGAGAAATTAAGGAAGCAATCCCTTTTACCATCACTGCAAACAGAATATAATACCTAGGAATTAACCTACCTAAGGAGGCAAAAGACCTGTACTCTGAAAACTATAAGACACTGACAAAAGAATTCAAAGATGACACAACAGATGGAAAGATATACCATGTTCTTGGACTGGAATAATTAATATTGTCAAAATGACTATACTACCTAAGGCACTCTACAGATTAAATGCAATCCCCAGCAAATTACCAGTGGCATTTTTCATGGAACTCAAACAAAAAATCTTAAAATTTGTATGGAGCCACAAAACATTGCGAATAGCCAAAGCAATATTCAGAAAGGAAAATGGAGCTGGAGAAATTAGGCTTCCTGACTCCAGACTATAGTACAAAGCTACAGACATCAAAAGAGTGTGGCACTGGCATAAAAACAATTATAGATCCATGGAACAGGATAGAAAACCCAGAAATAAACCTAATGTCAATTAATCTGTGAAAAATGAGGCAGGAATATATAATTGAGAAAAGACAGTCTCTTCAATAAATGGTGCTGGGAAAACTGGACAGCTACATGGAAAGTAATGAAATTAGAAAAATTTTTAACACCACACACAAAAAGAAACTCAAAATGGATTAAAGACCTAAATGTAAGACTGGATACTATACAACTCTTGGAGGAAAATATAAGCAGAACACTCTGACAAATCTCAGCAAGATTCTTTTCCAAGCCGAATCCTAGAGTAATGGAAATTAAAAAAAAAACTAAACAAATGGACCTAATTAAACTCAAAAGCTTTTGTAGAGCAAAGGAAACCATTAACAAAACAAAAAAACAACCCACATAATGGGAGAAAGTATTTGGAAATGATGCAACTGACAAGAGAATTGTCTCCAAAATTTACATACAGCTCATGCAAGTCAATATAAAAAAAACAAACAACCCAATCAAAATATGGGCAGAAGACCTAAGTAGACATTTCCCCAGAGAAGACATACAGATGGCCAAAGACACATTTAAAGATGATCAACATTGCTAATTATTAGAGAAATGCAAATCAATACTACAGTGAGATATCATCTCACACCAGTCAGGATGAGCATCATCAAAAAATCTATAAACAATAAATCCTGGAGAGGTTGTGGAGAAAAGGGATCCCTCCTACACTGTTGGTGGGAATGTAAATTGGTACAGCCAATATAGAGAACAGTATGGAGGTTCCTTTAAAAAACTAAAAATAGAGCTACCATATGATCCAGCAATCACACTGCTGGGCATATTTCTGGAGAAAACATGGTTCGAAAGGATACATGCACCCCAATGTTCTTTGCAGTGCTGTTTACAAAAGCCAAGACATGTAAGCAACCTAAATGTCCATTGACAGATGAATGGATAAAGAAGATGTGGTACAAACATCACTCAGTTATTAAAAAGAATGAAATAATGCCATTTGCAGCAATATGGATGGACCTGGAGATTATCATGCTAAGTGAAGTAAGTCAGACACAGAAAGACAAATATCATATATCACTTATATTCAGAATAAAAAAATTACACAAATGAAGTTTTTTACAAAACCTAAACAGACTCACAGACTTAGGAGGGATAGATTGGGAGTTTGGAATTGACATGTACACACTGATATATTTAAAACAGAAAACCCACATGAACCTACTGTATAGCACAGGAAATGCTGCTCAATATTCTCCAATAACCTAGATGGGAAAAGAATTTGAAAAAGAATAGATACATGTATATGTATAACCGAATCAGTTTGTTGTACACCTGATACTAACACAACATTGTTAAGCAACTATACTCCAATATAAAATAAATTTAAGAAAAAAACAAAGAAACAATAGTGCAGCCTTGAGGCAGGGTCCTGGTTCCACCTCAAGGGATACACTTAACAATATCTTTGAGTTCTTCTACAGAACTAAAACTCCCTACAAATGGAAGGTGTTTTCTACTTGAAGAAGCATTCTTCATTCCAATGAAAGTCAGTTTGATAACCTCAAGAACCAAAGAAGCTCATCAGAAGACCATCTGAGAGCAGATTAAAGAGTGCAGGCCCTTCACACACCCTGCTCCTTATCAGCAATCCCACCCTTGAACCATTGCTATAAAACTCCTCACCAAATCCCCCCAGGTTGGGACACACAGGTTTTGGGAGCATGAGCCCTCTGTGTTTCTTTTTGCCTGGAAGAGCAATAATGCTATTCATTTCTACTGCACCCCAAACTCGGTCTTTGAGATTTGATTTGGCACCAGTGCACAGAGGCCACGTTTTCAGCATCACTCTGCAGTTTTGAGGGGAACAGATGTTGGACAAGAAAGGGAATAAAGTTTTGGAGAGAGGTTAATAATAAATTCAGCATAGGAACTTGGTTTGGTTCTGAATTAAGTAGTACGGACTCTGCTTGGTGACATAGCCTGGCCAAGGCTCTCCTGTTGTGTTGATTTGATTTCAGCTTCAGAGGGAAAGCGTTCTTTTTCTGTTTGGATTTGAGTATGCAAATAATGAAAGTGAAGCTGAGATCGACACAGCACAAGCTTTATTCAGTGGACAAAGAGTGGAGAAGTGGGAACTAAGTTTACAGATCAACTTCTTGCCCACCTTCGTGAAAAGGATGTAATTTTAGAGAGTAAAGACAAAGAGAGAAGGAGTGAGGCTAATGATGAGGCATATGCATTAGTCTACTGGGGAAGAGGCAGGGCTGTTTCAAGGGAGTGGGGTTCTGCCCTCTTTTTATCATTTTTGGTCCTTAATGTCCGTGGCCACCAGCAGATGTTCATTTAATATATTAATGTAGTAAAATCAGCATACAATGAGACTCAGATTCTATTGGAGGTCAGATTCATTGCCATCTTGGTCCCAGCTCTTTCCATCTGTTTGTTGTTGTTGTTTGTAGCTTCCTTTCTTATCTCTGGACCCTTTAACTTAAAGATTTATGTTAACTCCTGCTAAAGGGCAGTGTGGTGGTGGTGAGGGTTGGCAGGTTTTGAGCAACGACACTCCTACTAAAGGTGGGGGTGGGGTGTTGGTTGATGGTTTTTGAGCAAAGACCTGGAGCAGCTCTGGCAACAGTTTTACGGGTACTTGACTTCAGTACATAGTAAATGTTTTAGGCTTTGCAAGCCACATACTGTCTCTATCACATATTTTTCTGATTTCTTTTCCTCAACTATTTAAAAAATGTAAAAAACATTCTTAGCCATGCACAACCCTGCAGTGGACTGGATTTGATGTGCAGGTATGTATGTATGTGTATATATATATATATATATATATATAAAATTCATTGAACAAACAGGTAAAATATACGCTCTTATGACAGCATAAAATATATGCATTTATAAAATTTTAATTTTAGTGTGTATTTAATTCTTAGAAAAATCCCATCATAGATATCATATTTAGTCCTATTTTAGAAATAAGGGAAAACAATAAGTAATTTGTCCAAAATCACAGAGCTAGTAACAAGAGCTGGGCTATGAATGAAGCTCTGACTCCAAAGATTACACTTTTAACCCTTGTGTTTTACTCCCTGTCGCTTGCTCTTCCTTTCTCCATGATGAACCTGGAACTTCTGGCTTCAAGACAATTAAGCAAAGTTGATGGAGAGGCTACATGTGTGAGGCAGTAGGTGCTGGGGAATTATGATGAATGAGATAGCTTTTATTCTATATTTGGGTTGTGTTTGACCTCTTGGGAGGGAGAGAGATCCCAAGGAAAAAATTTGAAGAGACAAAGAGCAAGGGCTAAACCCTGAGGAACTCTGATATGTAAAGCTGGAAAAAGGAGATGGTGCACCCAAGAGGCAGAGATTGATAAATCGTAAGAAAGCCAGGAGAACGTGCAGTCACAGAAGCCTGAATAGAGAGCATTTCAAGAAGAATGGCAAATACTTCCAAAAGGTCATGTGAAATGGGCAGTAAAATGTAGCTGTTGGATTTAGGAACATTGAGGCCCCTAGTGCCTTTGGTAAGAACCCTTTTGGCGGAATCATGAAATGAGGCCAGCTCAGGGTGGATTAAAGAGGGATTGGGAGTGAGAGGAGATGGCGAGAGCATATATAGACAACTCAGACCCTTTTGAAGAGTGACTGTGAAGAGGAGAGAAGGAATATGACAGGTGCTGTGGTAATGTGCAGTGCATTTCTTCTCTTAAAGAGGGTAGAGACTAGAGCATTTTTGAATGTAAACTCTCAACTGAAGAAAAGTGCACAACCTAAAAGTTGCAAGTTAAGTTTTATTCAGGGACCTTACTAAGTGAGAACTATGCTCAGGAGACAGCCTCTCAGCTCTGAGAACTGTTCCAAAGAGTTAAGGAATGAGCAAGGGTATATAGGAGTTTTTGCTGGAAAAAATACCTTGTAGTCAGACATCAAAAGATTACTGCTAATCACAAAAACAGACATCTCAAGTTAATGATTTCAGCACTTTTCTATGTATGGGAAGAGGCAAGAATCTGGGCTCATTGAAATTATTCCTTAGATGTGCATCTGAGCTACCTAGGGTCAGTGTCCAAAGCACATAATGCTTCCTGTTTGTCTTTCTCTATCCTGAATTCCTCTCAAGGTGCACCCTGAGGGGTGGGGAGCAGCTGTACTAGCTAATGGCTTGATCCTTGTTTACTGGAATGGTAGGCAACATTCCTGTCCACAATACAAAGAAGAAAGGGATGATGGAGGTACAGGAGGGGCAGAGAACAACAGAGTCAGTGGGTCCCTTAGAAGGATAAAAGGGTTGGGGTTCATAGCACAAGCAGAGGACTGGGCCTTTCATATATATTGAGAAGGACTTCTTCCTCAGTTGTAAGAGGACAGAAAGAGGAGAGGCACTGCTGCAGTAAGGTTTATAGGTTTGGTATATGGAAGATGAGGACATTTTCATCTAACGGCTTCTACTTTTTTTCTGAGAATTACATATTTCTCTAGAGTCCAGCGTTATTTCTTCTGGGCCCACATGTCTGGAAGGATTGAGTTCAGCCTCATAGGGGAAGAATGGGAGACACTGAGCTGAGCTGAACACATGCAAATTGTCAACTACTCTTATTCTCTGCTTTTATCCTTTATTAGAAATAATCCTCCTCATGAGTTTGGCAAACCAAATAATCTTGCTCTTGAAAAAGAAAGAAGTATGATGTTCAAAGCATGGTATTCTTGTGTCATAAGCACTTGGGATGTTTACAGTTTATCAGAAGCAGTGAGCCAGGTGTCTAACATCCAAGGTCTCAGCAAAAGAATTCTTACTGCATGAATCTCCTTGAGTCAAATTTGCAAAAGTCTTTAAAAGAATTCATCTGTAGCAAGTACAAAACCTAATACCCAAGCTAAGCATATGCAGTCTGCATTGGACCATACACCTATGCTTCTCACAGCTCAATCTGTCTGCCATACAGATCAACTCATTGGCGGTTGAAAAATGAAATATCCCTGCTGAATTCAAAAGTGACTTCTATTAATATTAGGTCCTTGGAGAGTCACACACTGAAGGTTGGTTCCTTATATTTTTCAGATCACCTAACCTGAACTCTAATTCTGTTAGATGTAAAAATAGAAACAAATTAAAATTAATTTTATGTTCTTGGTCTGCATTTTTTCTCAATTTTAATGTAAGAAGTGCAAGGTAGAGGGGAGTTAAGACAGCAGAGGAGTAGGAGGACGTGGAGTTCATCTCTCTCCATGGATGCATCAGGAATACATCTATAGATGCAAAAATTCTCACAGAACATTGGATGAACACTAGCAGAAGACCTTGGACACCAGAAAGGACCATAAAGATCCTTGCATAACTGAGTGGGAGAAAAAAAGAAGGGAGGAGGAGGAGAAGGTGTGGGATGGGACCTGCGCCCTGGGGCAGGGGAGCTGAAGCAGAGGAGAGATTCCTGAATTCTAGGAAACCCCCCTCCAATGGGGAAACCCCCTCTCTGACAGGGAAATCAATTGGGATGGAAGGGAAGCATTTAAGCCTGTTGGAAGAGGGTGAAGAGGCTGATCTGTGGCAGACAGGACAGAGTGAGAAATACACAGATGATCCGTACTGCAGCCCTATGTGGTCCGGACTGGGATGTGTATTCACAGGTGTGCACAGGGAGTTGGAGCGTGGGGATTGGAGAACAGGCCCAGAGCAAGAACTGCTCTTGGATGTGGGAAGATGAACTGAGGGGACAGGAGGGAGAAAATCCGCAGCAAGGAATGCCTACAAATGAAGACAGGACTACCATGAAAGCAGGGTGCTACTGCTGAGTCACACACAAGGGGAGGAGCCACTATTGTAGGCTCTCTCTCGCCACACGCTGCTGCCTGTTGATGGACAATAAAAGAAGCCCTCTCAGGGCTGGCCCTTGCGTGCCCGCTGCTGGGCGCCAGAAAAAGCCCAGCCATGGCTGGCCCTCACACGCCTTATGCCAGGCACCAGAAAAGGCCCTCACTAGGGCCATATTTCTAGCACCCGTGGCTGCCAGCTTCCCTGAGCATTTGACGCCACCAGGGCTTCCACGATCCAAGCAGTCAGACCACCTCTGTGCCCTGTCCTCACTGAAGCAGACCCAAGAGTTCCAAGGCAGCCTCAGGACCAGACCCCTCTGGGTGGACCACAAACAGAGGTGGGAGTAAAACCAAAGCTGAACCCCAGGGATGGGGCAACTAAGGGAGAAGATCGAAAATCTTTCCATCAGCTGTACAAGCTGCAGATTAAATCCCCACAATCAGCTAGGTAGACCCTGTGTCTATGGAGTATCTGAGTAGACAATGAGTGTGCCCACAAGTGTAAACTGTCTACCTCTGGCAGTTGTAGACTTTGGGGACAAGCACACGCAGAAATTGTGCCAGAGGAGAGTTTGAGTGGTGCCCACAGGGCACACAACAGGCCCAGAGACCAGCCCAGAGGCAGAGGAGGACTTCCTGTGGAGGCAGAAGTAGGCTGTGGCTCATGGCATGTGCAAGGACACTTAGAGCTGAGACCCCAGGGAAACATAATTATTACTATTAATTTTATTATGTTTTGATTCATTCTGTTGTTGGTTCTGCCTTTTTATGTTTTTTCTTTTTTGTTTGTTTGCTTGCTTGTTTTTCTCTTACTATTATTTTTTATTTAGTCTTTCGGGACCTTTGTGTTTTATAGCATTTTTTATTTTTAATTTTTTGTGTATTTTTATTTTTACTTTTTTTTTTTTTTTTTGCAGTACGCGGACCTCTCACTGTTGTGGCCTCTCCCATTGTGGAGCACAGGCTCTGGACATGCAGGCTCAGTGGCCATGGCTCACGGGCCTAGCCGCTCTGTGGCATGTGGGATTTTCCTGGACTGGGGCACGAACCCATGTCCCCTGCATTGGCAGGCAGACTCTCAACCACTGCACCACCAGGGAAGCCCTGTATTTCTATTTTTACTTTGCTTTTCTGTTGTTCTGTGTTCTTTTCCCTTATTTTTCTCTTCTTTTTCTTTTATATATGTACATATATTTATATTTCTACTTTGCTTTTCTGTTGTCCTATGTTTTCTCCATTTTTATTTTATTATTTTTTAAATCATTTTTATCACTTTGTTTTGTTTCCATGCTTTATTCTTCGGTTCACACAGTACTTTGGTTTTGTTTTTAGGCTTTGTGTTTTTGTTAGTTTTGATCCTAATTGTCTGATTTCGTTTTTGAGTTCTTCTATTTGTCTGGCTGTTCTCTTGCTTTTTGTTTTATTTGGTTGTGTTTTTGTTTCTTTTGCATGTGTGTGTGTTTCCTTGTTTCTGTTTTTGTTTCTTTGATTTTGTTTTTACCATTTCTCTGGGGTTTTGTTTGTCTTTTTCTTCTTTAATATATTTTCTATTTTATTTTTATATATTTCTATTTCTACATCGATTTTCTGTTATTCAGTCTTCTTTCCCCTTTCTCTTTTTCTTTTTCTTTTTTAAATCATTTTTGTCAGTTTGTTTTGTTTCTTTGTTTTATTCTTCATTTGGCATGCTGTTTTGGTTTGTTTTTGGTTTGGTGTTTTTGTCAGTTTTCTTTTTAATTGTTTGATTTTGTTCTTGGGTTATTTTGTTTGTCTGCTTGTTCTCTTGCTTTTTGTTTTATTTGGTTCAGTTTTTGTTTCTTTTGTTTGTGTGCATATTTCCTTGTTCTGTTTTTGTTTGATTTTACTTTTAACCATTTGGCATTTTGTTAGTCTTTTTCATTTTAATCCCCTTTATTGCCAGGATGAGTGACTTGCAGGGTCTTGGTTCCTTGACTGGAAGTCGGGCCTGAAGCTTTGGGATGGGAGCACTGAGTCCAGGATGCTGGACCACTAGAGAATTCCCAGTCCTAGGGAAGATTAATCACCAAGGGCTCTCACGGAGGCCTCTATCTGAATCAAAGACCTGTCTCCACCCAACTGCCAGTGGCTCCCAGAGCTGGGCGCGTTGCACCAAACAACAAACAAGACAGGAACACAAACCAACCCATCAACACACAGACTACCTAAACTCATTCTAAGTTCACAGACAAACCATAGCACACCACCTGACATGGCCCTGCTCAACAGAGGGAAAAGACTCAGCTCCACCCACCAAAACTCAGGCCCCTGTCCTTCCCATCAGGAAGCCTACACAAGCCACTGGAATAACCTCAGCACCGGGGGCAGAGAACAGCAGCAAGAGGAACTACGACGCTGCAGCCTAGGGAAAGGAGACCTCAAATGCTGTAAATGAGATGAAAAGAGAAGAGAGAGAAATGTCTTACAGGCCAGAGAAATATAAAAACCTGCAAGACCAAATATGAAAAGGAAACTACCTGAAAAAGAATTCAGAGTAATGATAGTAAAGATGATCCAAAATCTCGGAAAAGGAATAGAAAAAATACAAGAAACATTTAACAAGGACCTACAAGAACTAAAGAACAAACAAAGAGTAATGAACAACACAACTGAAATTAAAAATACTCTAGAAGGAATAAATAGCAGAATAGCTGAGGCAAAAGAACAGATAAGTGAGCTGGAAGATAGAATGGTGGAATTAACTGCCACAGAGGAGAATAAAGACAAAAATAAAAAAGAGAATGGGGGACAGTTTTAGAGACCTCAGGGCTAACATTAAGTGCACCAGCATTTGAACATAGCCGTCCCAGAAGAAGAAGAAAAAAAGAAAGGGTCTGAGAAAATATATGAAGAGATTACAGTCGAAAACTTCCCCAACATGGGAAAGGAAATAGTTGATCAAGTCCATGAAGTGCAGAGAGTCCCATAGAGGATAAACCCAAAAAGAAACACGCTGAGATGCATTCTAATCAAACTAACAAAAATTAAACACGAAGAAAAAATATTAAAAGCAGCAAGAGAAAAGCAACAAATAACACAAAAGGGAATCGCCATAAGATTAACAGATGATCTTTCAGCAGAAACTCTACAGACCAGAAAGAAGTGGCAAGATATATTTAAAGTGATGAAAGGGAAAAACCTTCAACCAACCTTACTCTACCCAGGAAGGATCTCATTCAGATTTGACAGAGAAATCAAAAGCTTTAAAGACAAGCTAAAGTTAAGGGAATTCAGCACCACAAAACCAGCTTTACAACAAATGCTATAGGAACTTCTCTAGGCAGGAAACACAAGAGAAGGAAAAGATCTACAAAAATAACCTCAGAACAATCAAGAAAATGGTAATAGGAGCATACATATCAATAATTACATTAAATGTAAATGGATTAAAGGCTCCAACCAAAAGACACAGACTGGATGAATGGATACAAAAACAAGACCCATATATATGCTATCTACAAGAGACCCACTTCAGACCTAGGGATACATACGGACTGAAAGTGAAGGGATGGAAAAATATATTTCATGCAAATGGCAATCAAAAGAAAGCTGGAGTAACAATACTTGTATCAGATAAAATAGACTTTAAAATAAAGACTGTTACAAGAGATAAGGAAGGACACTACTTAATGATCAAGGGATCAATCCAAGAAGATATAACAACTGTAAATATTTATGCACCCAACATGAGAGCACCTCAACACATAAGGCAAATACTGACAGCCATAAAAGAAGAAATTGATAGTAACACAATCATAGTAGGGGATTTTAACACCACACTTACACCAATGGAAAATCATCAAAACACAAAATAAGAAAGGAAACACAAGCTTTAAATGACACATTAGACCAGATGGACTTAATTGATATTTATAGAGTATTCCATCAGAAAGCAACAGAATACACTGTCTTCTCAAGTGCACATGGAACATTCTTCAGGACAGATCATATCTTGGGTCACAAATCAATCCTTGGAAATTTAAGAAATTTGAAATCGTATCAAACATCTTTCCTGAGCACAATGCTATGAGACTAGATATCAATTACAGGAAAAAAACTGTAAAAAATACAAACACATGGAGGCTAAACAATACACTACCAAATAACCAAGAGATCACTGAAGAAATCAAAAAGGAAATCAAAAAATACCCAGAAACAAATGACAATGAAAACACGATGACCCAAAACCTATGGAATGCAGCAAAAGCAGTTCTAAGAGGGAAGTTTATGGCAATACAATCCAAGTCAAGAAACAAGAAAAATATAAAATACCCTAACCTTACACCTAAAGCAGTTAGAGAAAGAACAACAACAACAACAAACCCAAGTTAGCAGAAGGAAAGAAATCATAAATGTCAGATCAGAAATAAATGAAAAAGAAAAGAAACAATAGCAAAGATCAATAAAACTAAAAGATGGTTCTTTGAGAAGATAAACAAAATGGATAAACCATTAGCCAGACTCATCAAGAAAAAAAGGGAGAAGACTCTCAAATCAACAGAATCAGAAATGAAAAAGGAGAAGTAACAACTGACATCGCAAAAATACAAAGGATCATGAGAGACTATTACAAGCAACTGTATGCCAATAAAATGGACAACCTGGAAGAAATGGACATATTCTTAGAAAAGTACAACCTTCCAAGACCAAACCAGGAAGGAATAGAAAATATAAACAGACGAATCACTAGCACTGAAATTGAAACTGTGATTAAAATTCTTCCAACAAACGAAAGCCCAGGGCCAGATGGCTTCACAGGCGAATTCTATCAAACATTTAGAGTAAAGCTAATGCCTATCCTTCTCAAACTCTTCCAAGATATAGCATAGGAATGAACACTCCCAAATTCATTCTATGAGGTCACCATCACGCTGATACCAAAACCAAAGATGTCACAAAAAAAGAAAACTACAGGCCAATATCACAGATGAATCATAGATGCAAAAATCCTCAACAAAATACTAGCAATCAAAATCCAGAAGCACATTAAAAGGATCATACACCATGATCACGTGGGGTTTATCCCAGGAATGCAAGGATTCTTCAGTTCATGCAAATCAATCAATGTGATACACCATATTAACAAACTGTAGGATAAAAACCATATGACAATCTCAGTAGATGCAGAAAAAGCTTTTGACAAAATTCAACACCATTTATGATTTTAAAAAAAACTCCAGAACGTTGGCATTGAGGAAACCTATCTCAACATAATAAAAACCATATATGACAAACCCACAGCCAACATCATTCTTAATGGTGAAAAACTGAAAGCATTTCTTCTAAGATCAGGAGCAAGACAAGGGTGCCACTCTCACCACTATTATTCAACATAATTTTGGAAGGTTTAGCTATGACAATTAGAGAAGAAAAAGAAGTAAAAGGAATACAAAATGGTGGTGCAGCTTCAAGATGGCAGAAGTGTAAGATGTGGAGATCACCTTCCTCCCCACAAATACATCAGAAATACATCAACATGTGAAACAACTCCTACAGAACAACTACTGAATGCTGACAGAAGACCTCAGACCTTCCAAAAGGCAAGAAACTCCCCACATACCTGGGTAGGGCAAAAGAAAAAAGGAAAATCGGAGGCAAAAGAATAGAGATGGGACGTGCACCAGTGGGAGGGAGCTGTGAAGGAGAAAAGGCTTCCACACACTAGGAAGCCCCTTTGTGGGCAGAGACTGCTGGTGGTGGAGGGGAGAAGCTTTGGACACACAGAGGGGAGCGCAGCAGCAAGGGTGCAGAGAGAAAAGCGGATAGACTCCTACACAGAGGTTCGCTGCCAACCAACACTCACCAGCCCGAGAGGCTTTTCTGCTCACCTGCCAGGAGAGGTGGGGGCTGGGAGCTGAGGCTCGGCCTTTGGTCGGATCCCAGGGAGAGGAATGTTGTTGGCTGCGTGAACACAGCCTGAAAGGGGCTAGTGCACCGCAGCTAGCTGTGAGGGAGTCGGGGAAAAAGTCTAGAGCTGCTGAAGAGACAAGAGACTTTTTCTTGCCTCTTTGTTTCCTGGTGCGCGAGGGGAGGGATTAAGAGCACCGCTTAAAGGAGCTCCAGAGACAGGTGTGAGCCGCAGCTATCAGCCTGGACCCCAGAGACGGGCATGAGATGCTAAGGCTGCTGCTGCAGCCACCAAGAAGCCTGTGTGCAAGCACAGGTCACAATCCACACTGTCCTTCCTGGGAACCTGTACAGCCTACCACTGCCAGGATCCTGTGATCCAGGGACAACTTCCTCAGGAGAACCCATGGCATGCCTCAGGCTGGTGTGATGCCATGCTGGCCTCTGCCGCTGCAGGCTCACCCTGCATATGTACCCCTCCCTCCCCCTGGCCTGAGTGAACCAGAGCCCCCGAATCAGCTGCTCCTTTAACCCCATCCTGTCTGAGCAAAGAACAGACGCCCTCAGGTGACCTACAAAGAGGCGGGTCCAAATTCAAAGCTGAACCCCGGGAGCTGAGCGAACAATGAAGAGAAAGGGAAATTTCTCCCAGCAGCCTCAGAAGCAGCGGATTAAATCTCCCCAATCAACTTGATGTACCCTGCATCTGTGGAATACCTGAATACACAACAAATCATACCAAATTGAGGAGGTGGACTTTGGGAGCAATGATATCTATTTTTTCCCCTTTTTCTCTTTTTGTGAGTGTGTATTTGTATGCTTCCATGTGTCATTTTGTCTGCATAGCTTTGCTTTTGCCATTTGTCCTAGGGTTCTCTCTGTCTTTTTAAAAAAAATTTTTTTCTTAATAATTATTTTTAATAACTTTATTTTATTTTAGCTTCTTTCTTTCTTTCTTTTTCCTTTCTTTCTTTCTTTCCCTTCCTTCCTTCCTTCCTTCCTTCCTTCCTTTCTTTCTTTCTTTCTTTCTTTTCTCCCTTTTCTTCTGAGCTGTGTGGAGGACAGGCTCTTTATGCTACAGCCAGGCTTCAGGGCTGTGCCACTGAGGTGGGAGAATCAAGTTCAGGACACTGGTCCACAAGTGACCTCCCAGCTCCACATAATATCAAATGGCAAAAACTCTCAAAGAGATCTCCATCTCAATGCCAAGACCCAGCTCCACTCAACGACCAGAAAGCTACAGTGCTGGACACCCCATGCCAAGCAACTAGCAAAACAGGAACACTACCCCATCCATTAGCACAGAGGCTGTGTAAAATCATAATAAAGCCACAGACACCCCAAAACACACCACCAGACATGGACCTGCCCAACAGAAAGACAAGGTCCAGCCTCATCCACCAGAACACAGGCACTAGTCCCCTCCATCAGGAAGCATACACACCCACTGAACCAAACTTAGCCACTGGGGACAGACAACAAAAACAACGAAAAGTACGAACCTGCAGCCTGGGGAAAGGAGACCCCAAACACAATAAGTTAAGCAAAATGAGAAGACAGAGAAACACACAGCAGATGAAGGAACAAGGCAAAAAACCAAAAGCCCTAAAAAAGGAAGAGGAAATAGGCAGTCTACCTGAAAAAGAATTCAGAATAATGATAGTAAAGATGATACAAAATCTTGGGAAAACAATGGAGAAAATACAAGAAATGTTTAACAAGGACCTAGAACTAAAGAGAAAATAAACAGTAATGAACAACACAATTAATGAAATTAAAAATTCTCTACAAGGGGTCAATAGCAGAAAAACAGAGGCAGAAGAACGGATAAGTGACCTGGAAGATAAAATGGTGGAAATAACTACTGCAGAGCAGAATAAAGAAAAATGAATGAAAAGAATTGAGGACAGTCTCAGAGACCTCTGGGACAACATTAAATGCAACAACATTCAAATAATAGGGGTCCCAGAAGAAGAAGAGAAAAAGACAGGGACTGGGAAAATATTTGAAAAGATTATAGTTGAAAACTTCCCTAATATGGGAAAGGAAATGGTCAATCAAGTCCAGGAAACACAGAGAGTCCCATACAGGTTAAATCCAAGGAGAAACACTACAAGACACATATTTATCAAACAATCAAAAATTAAATACAAAGAACAAATATTAAAAGCAGCAAGGGAAAAACAACAAATAACACATAAGGGAATCCGTATAAGATTACCAGCTGATCTTTCAGCAGAAACTCTGCAAGCCAGAAGGGAGTGGCCGGGCATATTTAAAGTGATGAAGGAGAAAAACCTACAACCAAGATTACTCTATCCAGCAAGGATCTCATTCGGATTTGATGGAGAAATTAAAACCTTTACAGACAAGCAAAAGCTAAGAGAATTCAGCACCACCAAACCAGCTTTACAACAAACGAACTTCTCTAGGCAGGAAGCACAAGAGAAGGAAAAGACCTACAATAATAAACCCAAAACAATTATGAAAATGGTAATAGGAACATACATATTGATAATTACCTTAAATGTAAATGGATTAAATGCTCCAACCAAAAGACATAGATTGGCTGAATGGATACAAAAACAAGACCCGTATATATGCTCTCTACAAGAGACCCAATACAGACCTAGGGGCACATACAGACTGAAAGTGAGGGGATGGAAAAAGATATTCCATGCAAATGGAAATCAAAAGAAAACTTGAGCAGCAATTCTCATATCAAACAAAATAGACTTTAAAAGAAAGACTGTTAGAAGAGACAAAGAAGGATTCTACATAACGATCAAGGGATCAATCCAAGAAGAAGATATAACAATTGTAAATATTTATGCACCCAACATAGGAGCACCTCAATACATAAGGCAAATACCAACAGTCATAGAAGGAGAAATCAACAGTAACAAAATCATAGTAGGGGATTTGGACACCCAACTTTCACCAATGGACAGATCATTTAAAATGGAAATAAATAAGGAAACACAAGCTTTAAATGATTAAACAAGATGGACTTAAATGATATTTATAGGACACTCCATCCAAAAACAACAGAATACACATTCTTCTCAAGTGCTAATGGAACATTCTCCAGGATAGATCATATCTTGGGTCACAAATCAAGCCTTGGTAAATTTAAGAAAATTGAAATTGTATCAAGTATCCTTTCTGACAACAACATTCTGAGACTAGATACCAGTCACAGGGAAAAATCTGTAAGAAATACAAACACATGGAGGCTAAACAACACAGTACTTAATAACCAAGAGATCACTGAAGAAATCAAAGAGGAAATCAAAAAATACCCAGAAACAAATGACAATGAAGACACGACGACCCCAAACATATGGGATACAGAAAAAGCAGTCCTAAGAGGGAAATTTATAGCAATACAATACTACCTTAAGAAACAAGAAACATCTCAAATAAACAACCTAACCTTACACCTGAAAAAATTAGAAAGGGAATAACAAAATTCACAAAGTTAGCAAAAGGAAAGAAATCATAAAGATCAGATCAGAAATAAAGGAAAAAGAAATGAAGGTAATGATAGCAAAGATCAATAAAAGTAAAAGCTGGTTCTTTGAGAAGATAAACAAAATTGATAAACCATTAGCCAGAGTGACCAAGAAAAAAGGGAGAAGACTCAAATCAATAGAATTAGAAATGAAAAAGAAGTAACAACTGACACTGCAAAAAAAGAAAAAAAAAAGGATCATGAGAGATTACTACAAGCAATTATATGCCAATAAAATGGACAACCTGGAAGAAATGGACAAATTCTTAGAGATGCACAACCTTCCAAGACTGAACCAGGAAGAAATAGAAAATATGAACAGACGAACCACAAGCACTGAAATTGAAACTGTGATTTAAAATCTTCAAGCAAACAAAAGCCCAGGACCAGATGGCTTCATCAGGCGAATTCTATCAGACATTTGGAGAAGAGATTACAGCTATCCTTCTCAAACTCTTCCAAAATATAGCAGAGGGAGGAACACTCCCAAACTCATTCTACAAGGCCACCATCACCCTGATACCAAA
The DNA here is from genome assembly GCF_005190385.1 of Monodon monoceros. NCBI lineage: Eukaryota > Metazoa > Chordata > Mammalia > Artiodactyla > Monodontidae > Monodon > Monodon monoceros. Next base: position 36,945,813 of record NW_021703766.1, read on the forward strand.
ACCAGACAAAGATCTTACACAGAAAGAAAACTACAGGCCAATATCAAAGATGAACATAGATGCAAAAATCCTCAACAAAATACTACCAAACAGCATCCAGCAGCACATTAAAAGGACCATACACTATGATGAAGTCAGTTTTATCCCAGGAATGCAAGGATTCTTCAATATACACAAATCAATCAATGTGATACACCATATTAAAAAGTTGAAGGAGAAAAACCATATGATCATTGCAAAAGATGCAGAGAGAGCTTTCAGCAATATTAAACACCCATTTATGATAATATACTCCAGAAGTGGGCATAGAGGGAACTTTCCTCAACATAATAAAGGCCATATATGAAAAACAGCCAACATCGTACTCAATGGTGAAAAACTGAAACCATTTCCACTAAGATCAGTAACAAGAAAATGTTGACCACTCTCACCACTATTATTCAACATAGTTTTGGAAGTTTTAGCCACAGCAATCAGAGAAGAAAAAGATATAAAAGCAATCCAAATTGGAAGAGAAAGTAAAGCTGTCACTGTTTGCAGATGACATGATACTATACATAGAGAATCCTAAAGTTGCTACCAAGAAACTACTAGAGCTAATCAATGAATTTGGTAAAGTAGCAGGATACAAAACTAAGGCAGAGAAATCTCTTGCATTCCTATACATTAATGATGAAAAATCTGAAAGTGAAATTAAGAAAACACTCCCATTTACCATTGCAACAAAAAGAATAAAATAACTAAGAATAAACCTACTTAAGGAGACAAAAGACCTGTATGTAGAAAATTATAAGACACTGATGAAAGAATTTAAGAATGATATAAATAGATGGAGATATGTACCATGTTCTTGGATTGGAAGAATCAACATTGTGAAAACGATTCTACTACTCAAAACAATCTACACATTCAATGCAATCCCAATCAAACTACCACTGGCAATTTTCACAGAACCAGAACAAAAAATTTCACCATTTGTATGGAAATACAAAAGACACTGAATAGCCAAAGCAATCTTCAGAAAGAAAAACGGAGCTGGAGGAATCAGGCTCCCTGACTTCAGACTGTACTACAAAGCTGCAGTAAACAAGACAGTATGTTACTGGCACAGAAACAGCAATATAGATCAACGGAACAGGATAGAAACCCAGAGATAAACCCACACACATATGGTCACCTTATCTTTGATAAAGGAGGCAAGAATATACAGTGGAGAAAAGACAGCCTCTTCAATAAGTGGTGGTGGGAAAAGTGGGCAGCTACATGTAAAAGAATGAAATTAGAACACTTCCTAACACCATACACAAAAATAAACTCAAAATTGATTAAAAACCAAAATGTAAGGCTAGACACCATCAAACTCTTAGAGGAAAACCTAGGCAGAACACTCTATGACATGAATCACAGCAAGATCCTTTTTGACCCACCTCCTAGAGAAATGGACATAAAAACAAAAATAAACAAATGGGATCTAATGAAAATTCAAAGCTTTTGCACAGCCAAGGAAACCATAAACAAGATGAAAAGACAACCCCCAGAATGGGAGGAAATATTTGCAAATGAAGCAACGGACAAAAGGTTAATCTCCAAAATTTACAAGCGGCTCATGAAGCTCAGTATCAAAAAAACAAACAACCCAGTCCAAAAATGGGCTGAAGACATAAATAGACACTTCTCCAAAGAAGATATACATATTGCCAAAAAACACATGAAAGAGTGCTCAACATCATTAATCATTAGAGAATGTAAATCAAAACTACAATGAGGTATCATCTCACACTGGTCAGAATGGCGATAATCAAAAAATCTACAATCAATAAATACTGGAGAGTGTGAGGAGAAAAGGGAACCCTCTTGCGCTGTTTGTGGGAATGTAACTTAATACAGCCACTATGGAGAACAGTATGGAGGTTCCTTAAAAACTAAAAATAGAGCTACCATATGACCCAGCAATCCCACTACTGGGCATATACCCTGAGAAAACCATAATTCAAAAAGAGTCATGTACCAAAATGTTCATTGCAGTTCTATTTACAATAGCCAGAACATGGAGGCAACCTAAGTTTCCATTGACAGATGAATGGATAAAGAAGATGTGGCACATATATACAATGGAACATTACTCAGCCCTACAAAAGAATTAAACTGAGTTGTTTGTAGTGAGGTGGATGGAACTAGAGACTGTCATTCAGAGTGAAGTAAGACAGAAAGAGAAAAACAAATACCGTATGCTAACATATATATATGGAATCCAGAAAAAAAGAAAAATTGTCATTAAGAACCTAGCGGCAAGACTGGAATAAAGATGCCAACCTACTAGAGAATGGGCTTGAGGATATGGGGAGGGGGAAGGGTAAGCTGGGACAAAGTGAGAGAGTGGCATGGACATATATACACTACCGAACGTAAATTAGATAGCTAGTGGGAAGCAGTCGCATAGCACAGGGAGATCAGCTCGGTGCTTTGTGACCACCTAGAGGGGTGGTATAGGGAGGGTGGGAGGGAGGGAGACACAATAGGGAAGAGATATGAGGACATATGTATAACTGATTCACTTTGTTATAAAGCAGAAACTAACACACCACTGTAAAGCAGTTATACTCCAATAAAGATGTTTAAAAAAAAGTAAAAGGAATACAAATTGGAAAAGTAAAACTGTCACTGTTTGCAGATGACATGAAATTATACATAGAAAATCCTAATGATGCCTGCAGAAAACTACTAGAGCTAATCAATGAATTTAGTAAAGTAGCAGGATAAAAAATTAATGCACAAATCTCTTGCATTTCTATACACTAACAACGAAAGATCAGAAAGAGAAATTAAGGAAACACTCCCATTTACCACTGCAAAAAAAGAATAATATACTTAAGAATACACCTACCCAAGGGGGCAAATGACCTGTATGCAGAAAACTATAAGGCACTGATGAATGAAATCATAGATGATTCAAACAGATGGAGAGATATATCATGTTATCAGATTGGAAGAATCAACGTTGTGAAAATGACTATAATACCCAAAGCAATCTACAGATTCAATGTGATCCCTATGAAATTACCCATGGCATTTTCCACAGAACTATAACAAGAAATTTTACAATTTGTATGGAAACACAAAAGACCCCGAATAGCCAAAGCAATCTTCAGAAAGAAAAACGGAGCTGGAAGAATCAGGCTCCCTGACTTCAGACTATACTACAAAGCTACAGTAATCAAGGCAGTATGGTATTGACACAAAAACAGAAATATAGATCAATGGAACAGGATAGAAAGCCCAGAGATAAGCCCACGCAAATGTGGTCACCTTATCTTTGACAGTGGAGGGAAAAATATACAATGGAGAAAAGACAGCCTCTTCAATAAGTGGTGCTCAGAAAACTGGACAACTACATGTAAAAGAATGATATTAGAACACTTCCTAACAGCATATACAAAAATAAACTCAAAATGGATGAAAGACCTAAATGTAAGGCCAGAAAGTATAAAACTCTTGGAGGAAAACATAGGCAGAACACTCTTTGACATAAATCACAGCTAGATCCTTTTTGACCCACCTCCTAGAGAAATGGAAATAAAAACATAAATAAACAAATGGAATCTAATGAAACTTAAAAGCTTTTGCACAGCAAAGGAAACCATAAATAAGACGAAAAGACATCCCTCAGAATGGGAGAAAATATTTGCAAATGAATCAACTGACAAAGGATTAATCTCCAAAATATAAAGCAGGTCATGCAGCTCAATATCAAAAAAAACAAACAACCCAATCCAAAAATGGTTAGAGGGCCTAAACAGACATTTCTCCAAAGAAGATATACAGATTGCCAACAAACACATGAAAGGATGTTCAACATCACTAATCATTAGAGAAATAAAAATCAAAACTACAATGAGATATCACCTCACACCAGTCAGAATGGCCATCATTAAAAAAATCTAGAAACAATCAATGTTGGAGAGGGTGTGGAGAAATGGGAACCCTCTTGCACTGTTGGTGGGAATGTAAATTGATTCAGCTACTATGGAGAACAGTATGGAGGTTACTTAAAAACTAAACATAGAACTACCATATGACCCAGCAATCCCACTACTGGGCATATACCCTGAGAAATCCATAACTTAAAAGGAGACATGTACCCCAATATTCATTGCAGCACTATTTACAATAGCTAGGTATGGAAGCAATCTAAGTGTCCACTGACAGATGAATGGATAAAGAAGATGTGGCACATGTATACATTGGAGTATTACTTTTCCAATAAAAGGAATGAAACTGAGTTATTTGTAGTGAGGTGGATGGACTTAGAGTGTGTCATACAGAGTCAAGTAAGTCAGAAAGAGAAAAACAAATATCATATGCTAACACATATATATGGAACCTAAAAAAGCGGTACTGATGAACCTAGTGACAGAGAAGGAATAAAGATGCAGACATAGAGAACAGACTTGAGGACACCAGGGTGGGAGAGGAAACCGGGATGAAGTGAGAGAGTAACACTGATATATCTGCACTACCAAATATAAAATGGATGGCTAGTGGGAAGCTTCTGCATAGCACAGGGAGATTAGGTTGATGCTTTGTGATGACCAGAGGGATGGAGTAGGGTTGGTGGGAGGGAGGTTCCAGAGGGAGGGGATATGTGCATATATGTATACTTACAGCTGATTCACTTTGTTGTACAACAGAAACTAACACAACATTGTAAAGCAATTATACTCCAATAAAGATGTTTAAAGAAAAAAGAAGTGCAGGGTATAAAGAGCAAGGCTCCCAGGAATTAACAGAACAAGGGCTTTAGCCATGTGAATCATTGTGGTTGGAGAGGACCTCAGATGTTTGAGGGGATCTTGAAGTTGGAGAGGACCTCAGAGGTCCTTGATTGAACCTTTTCTTGATGCAAAATCCCCTCTTTATCAGCCTCAACAGCCTCAACATAAGACCTGTCAGCCTTGGCCTGACTATATCAGTGATGGGACACTCACAGTGTTCCAGTGATCTTTCTATTCTTGAAAGGTTTTGGTGGTCTTGGAGTTCTTTTTCATGCGAGTGACTTCAGTTTTCCTGTAACTCACTAATACTGTGCTGCTGAGTTATGTGGAACAAGTTGAATCCCCTTTATAGATATCTTGGCCTTCATGCAGTACAGCAGAGCAGTTAGGAGCATGGGGCTGTGAATCATTCAAACCTGAGTTTGAGTTGCCTCCCAACATTTACTGGTGATGTGACTTTAATCAAGTTATTTCTTCTCTCAGAGTATCAGTTTCACATTTATAAAATGACACTATCCTATTGGTATTACCAAAGGCAAGTTCATGTGCCCAATGTACAGTGAGGCCCAACAAACCAAAATCTTGGAGTTTGGAGCAGAGAAAGGTTTTCTGCAGGGCCATGCAAGGAGAAAGGTGGGCTCATGCCCCCCCAAAACCCCAAACTCCCTCAAGGATTTCAGCAAAACATTTTTAAAGGTGAGGTGAGGGATGGGGGGTCACAGTGTAGGTAATCAGCTCATGCTTAATTCTCTGATTGGTTGATGGTGAGGTAACAGGGTGGTGTCACAGGGGTTAACATTATCAATCCTTAGGCTCTAGGAGGTCTGGGGGCTAGGTGCTCATAGTTGTCAAGTAGTTAATATTTTCCATTTGGTGGTCATGGTGGGGTTGACATCTGTAAAACAACTCATGAAATGTGCATCAGATACTATTATCTAGCTACTTCAGAGAGGAGCTACAGCAGAGGATATGGGGGAAGGGCCTGCCCCAGGAAGGCCCTATAAGTTACTGCTGTGTTACAGTGTCTGCCTTCCTAGGGCTGTTGTCCTGAGGTTTGTAATGAACATAAAGTTCATAATACAATGCTCTGAATTCAGAGACTCCACATCTTATAGTAAATTCACCATTTCCCTGTTGAATGACCTTAGGAAAGCTATGTCATCACTTGGTGCATCTGCTTTCTCATGCACAAAATACCTATCTCATGAAGTTGTTGTGAGGTTAAATGTAAACTGCTTAGAGCCATTCCTAGCACATAGTAAGCACTCAATAAATTTAAATATTTGTTAATAATTAGTCAACTAATTAGATTAATTATTGGATTTCTTCAGGGAGATAGCCTCTGCTTTACATCTCTGACCCACTAATCATACTCTGTTTCCTCCCACTGGCTAGAGACATCAGAATATGGAAGCTCTGTCTTCCAAATCCTTTGCATTTCGGGTGCCTGCTGATTCTTGACAGCTTAAAATTTGGCTTGAGCACCTGAGCACCAATCGTTGTTACATCCAGTATGAAGATAGAGGGATTTGTACAATCTCAGTACATTGCAACCAGAGAAGAATTTTGCTGGACTTGTCTGTACTTTTCCTGAATGGATAATTATTCAGGTGGAATAGTGACTACTTTACTGCTAGGGTCTTCTTTCCACATTTGAACAAGAAGGGCCATCCATCCATCCACCCATGGCTTTGTATAACCAAATTAACAGGTGTCTAGAATCCAATTCAATATATGTATTAAAAAAACACCAGAAATTAAACATACATCTAGGGTAGGGCCCAAAGCCCTTGTTCCAGGTTCAACCTGGAAAGACAACTCATTTGACAACTCTGCTTTGATGTTTCTTAGGCACTTCAACATGTACAAAACAAAACTCATAAAATTCCTGCCTAGAAATCTTATTTCTCCTTAGTGTTCACATGTCGGTGAGCAGCAGCAGCATCCTCCTATTTGCTCAAGCCAGAACCTGAAAATCATTCTTGACTTCTACCTCTTCCTAACTCCAACGTCTAAATCCTGTTGATTCGACTGTCTAAATATTTGTCACATCTGTTCACTTCTCTCTGTTTCTACTCCCTCTAATTTAATCTTTGATGGCTCACTTTGATCCCTGCCTCCTGGTATTCATGCCCTTGAGTGAGGGTTTGGGTGTAGTGACTTGTTTCTAATGAGTAGAATATGGCAAAAGTAACTGGATGCCACTTTTGAGACTGACTAGATTATAGAAGACTGTGACTTCGATTTGCTTGCTCACTCTTTCTCTGACTGTTCTCACTTGCTTGCTCTGTTGAAACATGCCGCTGTGTTCTGAGTTCCCCATAGGACCTCTGATCAGCAGTTAGTGAGATATTGAGGCCCTCAGTCCAACAGCTACAGACAACCATGATGGAACTTAGATGTAAATTCTTTTCTGGATGACTGCAGTCCTGGATGACAATTTGGTTGTAGCTTTGGGAATGATGCTGAGCATCAAGTTCCAGCAAATTACATCCAGATTTCTTATTCACAGCAACTGTGAGTTAATAAATGTTGTTTTAAACTCTTAAAAGTTTTGGAGTAATTTGATACATAGCAATAGATAACTAAATACAGCATCTTAACTGGACTTCCCACACCCACTCTTGCTGTCCTTCACACTGCAGCCAAAGTTTGCTGATTTACTACTAAATCTACTTACTGCTTAAACTCGTTCAGTGATTTCCTATTACCTCATGATAAAGCCCAAATTTCCCAACATTTGGCCAAAGATCCTTTTTGACTGACCGTTTCTCTCCAGTCTCATGTCCTGCCATTTCTTTGAACTCTGTGCTTCACCAGTCAATCTTTTCCAGTTTCTCCTGGCCCCTTCTTCATTCTCACCTCTAGGCCTTTGCACTTGCTGTGTTTCCTGCTAGAAACTTCATTTCTCCTTGTCCTTTACCTAGCTCTCTTGTAGGCACCTTTTATGTTTTGGCTTAAGTGTCCATCAAGGGTGGGGGCAGGGGGACAATTGTCTCCTCAAGGGATAATTAAGCCAAAATAAGTCCCTGTGCCTACAAGGGACAGTCTTTCTTTCCTGACCCAGACCCATGGACTAGGTTAAGATCTACTCTTTGAACTTCCACAGCACTTTGTGATTTCTCTATCACAATACTGATTCCTCTTTAGTATGGAGATTTCTTTACTTGCCTCGCAGTCTTGCCCAACTTAGAGGTCTCTGATGTCAGGGGCTGTGTCTTTTTTGCTCCTTGCTCTACCTGCAGCATCTAGCACAGGTCTGGAATGTGTCAGGAGCTCATTATACAACTGTTGAAGGGAAGAAGGGAAGTTTAGTTTCTCCCAACGGGTAATTTGGCTGTTCACATATTTTCTGGGCACTGCAATCTCAACTTGTCCTATACTTATGGAGACCTAAGCCTTCAAGTTTCTGTTGGCCAGGCCTTCTGTGAACTTCTCTCCTCAACAGGCAGTTGTAGTTTATAAAGTCGTGTTGGAAGTAAACCTGAATATTTTGCTTAGAACAAAATGATGCCCCTTTCCCGTGAAATATTGAAAGCTGTTTGCCGGGGGACGGCAGAGAACAGCAATCTCTGTCAGCCCATTCTGCAATAAGCAGGAAGGGACTCTTCATTTTTACAAAATTCCAGGCCCATTGTGGCAGAGAATGCCGAATGAGACTATTCTGACTAGAAATTCAGTTTCAGTAAATGCTTTGATTTGTTCAGGGGTTTTGGTTTCATAAGAAATTGGTCTTAGTTATGGCTTGTGTGGAGGACTTGGAATACGTTAATTAGTAATAGTTCTGAAGTCAATCTGAAGTTAATCCTCCAACAAAACCCTACCAGCAAGTTACGGTGGCCAGCATGTACAGATCAGAATGAATAATTTCCTCAATATGTAACACTTAATTAAGATTGCTAGAGACAGCTCAACATGGGATCTTATATGGAGAGTTAATATTTTAACAAGAACAGCTGATAATTAACATACTATTGAATCCAAAATTGTATGTGTTGAGGCTGAACCAGGAGATTGCTTATGTGGGAGGCAGGTTGCCCTGTGTTGTGCCTTGATTATTTTCCAGATTCAAATGACCCTTATTGTGCAGATGTATTGGATCTGCCACTTGGTTCTGCCTCCATCATAGAACAGTTCGTGAAATGCACTGAAGAGATAGTACAGTGTTGCTGTGTTGGAGATACATTGCATTGTCATGGGGAGAGTGATGGGAAAGGACCGCTACTACTGCTCAGGTTATGAGGGAAAGCTGGCCTCTGACAGGGTCTATAATTTCTGGTAATCAGAGAATATGTGGGGTGTTGATCAACTTTGACACTTCGGGTAAATTGTAGATTTGTTGGCCTTGCGCCCAGAAAGCACAGCTGGTCTCAATATAATGTAAAATAATTTCCTGTTAAAATGGACAAACTGATTTGAACATGCAGATATAATATTAATAAAAATATTTTCTACAGTTTTTATTCCATCCATTAATTAGTTCATTCATTCAATATTTATCATATATTTTCTAAATACTAAAATAGCACATGGCAGTTAAGTGTATGCATCAGTCAGCATAGGCTAAGTTATGCTACAGTAACAAATGGACACTAACATTTCAATTTATTTTAAGTTCATGTTCATCCATGGGTTGACTGTGGCTCTTCCACATCACCTTCATTCCAGGACCAAGATAGAAGGAGCAGCCTTTATCTGATACATAATGGCTTCATGAGCCATGACAATGACAGCTCTCAAAGCTCTCTTCAGAAGTGGCTACTCTCATATCATTGGTCAAGATAAATCACAATGCCTCCTGGTATCAGTGGAGTGAGCTGTATAATCCTCTTAAATTCAGTAGTAGAAGCATGAATATTTTGAAGAAGTAATACAATTTACATCAGTGTAAACAGCAGTAGAGTTTAGTTGAAGAGTTCCCAGTGACAGAATGATTGGTTTTGTTGAATGATTTGGCTTATTTCACAGGGAGGCTTCATGGATGTGAAGAATTTAAATGGATATGTCAAGAAGTGAGATTGATCAATAACATTGCCCTGACTTGGGGGGGGGGGTCAAAATAGTGGTTTGTCCCCTGTTCTGACCCCTCCCAGCACTAATTTCCAAGGTTCACCCAGACTGGATTTGTAGAAGCACAAATATTCCAAGTTCCTCAGTACCTAGCAATAGATGGAGAGCTGAAAACATTTGGGAAAAAAAAAAAAAAAAAAAAAGCTTTTCCTGGAACTTGCAGGTCAGATGTTGAGTTTGCTACTCTACTGGGACTGTATCTTTTAACTTCATTTATGCAAACTTTTCATACTTGCAAGTGATTCACTACTAAAGGAAATAAAGTCATGAATTCTTACACTACCAAATTTAATTAAAGTTGCTCATTGCTGATATCTAGTGTAAAACTGGCAAACTTTTTTAGTCATCCTATAGAAAAAGTGATTACAGCACATGTTTTTTTAATAACATGAATGGGATTTTATTTATACTTTATGCAAAACTAAGTAGCCAGTATAATTAGATAGTAATTTGTAACCTCTAACATAAACATTTTAGGAGCAGTAGTATCTAAATTGAGTGCTAATTAGAGAGCTGTTAGAGAAAATATATATGATAACAGATTGACAAGCTACACCAAACAGCAGGCTATTTATAACTCTGTGCTGTATTAAAATTCTATTTTATTTAATAGTCTTTGGACAACTCATAAGAGGGGGAGAGCTTCACAACTTGATTTACAGTTTAATTTCTGTTGTATTTACTAACACTTTACAGACATGATTGCACTGCAGCTAGCTGTGATAATTAAAAAGTATTATTAACTCGATGACTTTCTGACTGTGTTATTTGAGATTCTAATATCTTTTGTGTTCCAGCTCCCCAAAGAATGGATAAATCCAAGCATTATTTAATTACGTTTTTAACAATAAAAGACACTTTTACCTACCTTTCAGGAGCACTTACCTTGTAGTCATTTATTCAAACAATTAAAAAGTCAAAAATATTTATGTGAGATGGGAGGGGTAGTGAATTACAGGCACTCATCTGGGCTGCTATTGACCATGAGGGCATTTGACCTCTAGCTTCATTAGTAAAGATATTATTTAAAATATTGACAGGAGGCTAGGAAACGATTTGCTGCCAAGTTTATAGCTTTCTTCTGGATTTCTTACCAGAAAATAATTTTTAAAAATTAATCCTTATTGGGAAAGGAGATGAGGCACAATGTGTAAGAGTTAATCTCCCATTGTCATCTCTCAAACAAGTGTCAGGTCCATGAGCTAAAAGAGAGGTGAAAGTGTGTGAGGAGTGACAAAGCCTTGTATAATAATTACTTGTTTAAAAAATTGAGTTAAAATTCAAGTAACCATTTTAACCATTCATCATTTTAATGATTTTTAAGTGTAAAAGTTAGTGGCTTCTACAACATTCACAATGTTGTGATACCATTACCACTATTTAATTCCAGAATAGTTTCATCACTCCAGGAAGAGACCATATTCACATTGTTAATCTAAAACAATAAAACGGTTTTTCTACCAGCAAAATGGGTTAATTTGGGAGCAGCAAAGAATTGCAACTCAGGACATGCAGCTACTGCAAATCACATGCACACCTGGTAAAGCAGGGGGGAGAAAACTCTTTTATAGAGGAGAAGGGAAGTTTGGGATGTGCTATTATAAACAAAAAGTCCATTGGAGGAAACTGTGAGTTTGAAGTATAGTGACTTATCATTGGCTGAGTTGTGATCATCTCTAATTGGCTGAGTTGTTGTTAGGCAAGGAGAAAATCTTTCTTGCTCCTACTGGCAGTAGTAGTATCACTTCCTACCAGAGATGTCTCTTCCTGCTGGGATCTATATTGATGTTGAGTGGTCTGTGTGTGAGAGCTCCCACTTCTGGCATCCTCACTCAATTTTAATGAGGCTTCTCTTTTTAAATTTTCACACTGTTAGTAGTCACTCCCCCTTTATCTCTTCCTTAAACACTGGAAACCACTAATCTGCTTTCTGTCTCTATGGATTTGCCTATTCTAGACATTTCATATATATGGAATCATGTAGCTCTTTATATCTGGCTTCTTTCACTTAGCATAATGGTTTCAAGGTTTATCCATGTTGTAATATGCATCAGAATTTGATTCCTTGTTATGGCTGGATAACATTCCATTGTATGGATATACTGCGTTTTGTTTATCCATTTATCAATTAATGGAAATTTAGGTTATTTCCACTTTTTTATAATATAAATAATGTTTCTATGAACATTTGTGTACAAGTTATCGTGTAAACATGTTTCCAATTCTCTTTGGCATATATCTGAGTGGAATTGTTGAAACAAATGGTAATTCTACGTTCAACTTTATGAGGACTGCTAAACTGTTTTCTACAGTAGTTGGACCATTTTACATTCCTGTTACACATGTATGATGATTCTAGTTTCTCCACATTTTGCCAACAATTGTTACATTCTGTGTATATTTGAGTGTGTATGTTAGAGCCATCCTAGTGGGTGTGAAGAATTTTCTCATTGTGGTTTTGATTTGCATTTCCCTAATGACAGATGATGTGAATTATGTGTCTTTTTCAAGTATTTTTTGGCCCTTTGTATATCTTCTTTGTAGAAATGTCTATTCAAGGTCATTGCCCATTTAAACATGAGGTTGTCTTTCTTGTTGTTGTTGAGTTGTAAGAATTCTTTATCTAATCTGAACATTAATTCCTTATCAGATAAAGGATTTAAAAATATTTCTTCAGTTCTGTAGGTTGTCTTTTTCCTTTCTTGATATTGTCCTTTGAGGCACAAAAGGTTTAAACTTTGACAAAGTTCAATTTATCTACTTTAAAATTTTTATCTATTTTTCTTCTGTTGCTTGTACTTTTCATATCTAGGAATCGATGAACAAATCCAAGGTCATGAAGATTTATGCCTATGTTTTATTCTAAGAGTTTTATAATTTAGCTCTTGCATTTAGGTATTTGATCCATTTTGAGTTAATTTTTTCTATGGTATGAGGTAACAATACAACTTTATTCTTTTGCATGTGAATATTCTGTTGTCCCAGGACCATTTGTTGAAAAGACTATTCTTTTCCCATTGAATGGTTTTGGTACTCTTTTGAAAATCAGTTGGTCATGGATATATGGGTTTGTTTCTGGACTATCGATACTATCTCATTTATCTATATATATATCCTTATGTCAGTATCACACTGTTTTGATTAGAGTAGTTTTGTAGTAAGTTCTAAAATTGGGAATGTGAGTTCTCCAATTTTGTTCTTCTTTTTCCAGGACTGTTTTGGCAGTTCAGTGTCACTGGCAATTCCATATGAAATTTAAGATCAGCTTGTGCATTTCTTCAAAAGGCAGTTGAAATGTTATATTTTAAAATTTTAATATTTAAAAGTCAAATTTTTATTGAATTTTGATAAGAATTGCATTGAATCTGTGGGTAGCCATGGGTAACAGTGTCAGTTTATTATTATGTCTTCCAATTCATAGACAAAGAATGTCTTTCCTTTTTTGGTAAAGTTCTTCTAATTCTTTCAATAACATTTTGTATTTTTCATTGTACAAGTCTTGCACCTCCTTGGCCAAATTTATTCCTGGTATTTTATTCTTTGCAATTCTTTGAGAATTATTTTTTGTAAATGGAGTTGTTTTCTTAATTTCAGTTTTGGGTTATTCATTGCTAGTGGAAAGAAATACAACTGAGTTCTGTATGTTGATCTTATGTTCTTCCACTTTGATGAATTTATTAGCTCTAATAGTTTTTTTGGGTTTTTTTGGTGTAAATTTTTTAGGATTTTCTGTACATAAGATGGTGTCATCTGTAAATAGAGTTTATTATAGTTCTTGTTTTCCAATTTGGATACCTTTCATTTCTATTTATTTCCCACTTTCCTTGGATAGAAGCTTCAGTACAATGTTGAATAGAAGTGGCAAGAGCAGATACCCTTTTCTTATTTCTGACCTTAAGGGGGAGATATTTCAGTCTTTCATCATTAAGTATGATGTTAGCTGTGGGTTTTTCATAGATGTTCTTTATAGGGTTGAGTAAGCTCATTTTTATTTCTAGTTTTTCACTGTTTTTATCATGAAGGGTAATGGATTTTGTCAAATATTTTTCCACATTGTTATGGACTGAACTGTATCTCCCGCTCCCCAAAATTAATATGTTGAAGCCCTAACCCTGAAGGTGACCATATTTGATGATAGGGATTTTAAGAAGGTAATTAAAGTTAAACAAAGTCATAAGAATGGAGCACTAGAGAACCTTCAAGATGGCAGAGGAGTAAGATGTGGAGCTCACCTTCTCCCCATAGATACATCAAAAATACACCTACATGTGGAACGACTCCCAGAAAACATCTACTGAACACTGGTAGAAGACCTCAGACTTCCAAAAAGGCAAGAAAATTTCCATGTAACTGGGTATGGCAAAAGAAAAAGAAAAAAACGAGACAAATTAATTGGGACAGGACCTGTGCCTCTGGGAGGGAGCTGTGAAGGAGGAAATGTTTCCACACACTAGGAAGCCCCCTCATGGGTGGGGATGGGGGGCTGGCTTCAGAGCCTCAGAGGAGAGCACAGCAGCAGGTGTGCAGAGGGCAAAGCAGAGAGAGTCCCATGGAGAGGGTCGGTGCTGACTGGCACTCCCTAGCCTGAGATGCTTGCCTACTCACACACTGGGGTGGGTGGGTGCTGGGTGCTGAGGCTCAGGCTTTGAAGGTCAGACCCCAGGGAGAGGACTGGGGTTGGCTGGATGAAAACAAGCCTGAGGGGACTAGTATGCCACAGGTGAGAGAGTCCAGGAAGAAGCCTGGCCCTGCCAGAGAGGAAATGGACCATTGTTGGGGGGTGTGTGAGGAGAGGGGCGGTCACACCATAGGAGCTTCTTTCTCCATGCACTCACAGGCAACAGGGCAGCACCTACATGAGATCCAGTGTTGGGCATGAGCCACGGCTGCTATCTTGGACCCCAGAGGTAGGCACAGACTCCTACCACTGCCACTGCTGCCACCAAGGGTCCTATGAGCAACTGCCTTCCCAGGAGCCTGCACAGCCAGCCACAGCTGAAGGTCCTAGGAACTGGACCAATTACCCTGGGAGAGTGCATGGCGCACCCTAGGCTGTTGCAACTTCCTGCCAGCATCTGCCATTGCAGGCACTCACTGCACATCCCAATTTTTGCTTCCATTTCCATCTATCTCCCCGGCCTGAGTGAGTAAGTGTGCACTAAACAGCTGCTGCTTTCTCCCCCTCTTGCCTGGGCAAGGAACAGACACATGAGGGTGGCCTACATGCAGAGGTGGGGCCAAAAACAAAAACAGCCCCAGGGGTGGTGCGACCAAAGAAGAGGAACAGAAATCTCTCTGTGCTGCTGCAGGAGCAGCAGATTCAATCTCTGCAATTTGCTTGGTAAGCCCTGCTTCTGTGGAATAACTGAATAGACAAAGAGTGTTCCCACAATTGAGGCTGGTTTAGCTTTAACAACTGTGGACTTTGGGGGGGCAAGTACATGTGGGAGTTGGGCCAGGTCTGAGTCTGAGCTGGCCCCACAGTGCCCACAGCAGGTCCAGAGACCTACCTAAAAGTATTGAAGGACTTACTGGGGAGGAAGGGATTGGCTGTGGCTCACTGTGGGGGCAAGGACACTGACATCTGAGGTCCCAGGAAAATATTACTATTATTACTATTTTTTTGTTTCATTCTGTTTTGTTGTTGTTCTTTTTTTTATTATTCTTTAAATTTTTCTTTTCTGTTCTTTTTTATGCTTTTATTTTTAATACATTTTTTATTTTTTCTATTTTTACTTTACATTTTCATTATATTATTTTTCCTTGTTTTTTCTCTGTTTTGCTTTGTTTTTTATGATTTTTAACAATATTTTTCTATTTTTACTTTACTTTATTATTGTTTTCTGTTTTTCCCTTTCATTTTCTTCTTTATTTTGTTTTTATCTTTTATTTTTTATTGTTTTTGTGTTTGTTATGCTTTCTTAGCCTTTTTTTAGTTTGCTTTCTGCTTTAGATTTGTTTTTTGCTTTTGTTAGTTTAGTTTTTATTGTTAGCTTTCATTTTTGTGTTTGTTTGGTTGCTCTCTTCTTTTTTGTTTTCTCTTTTTCCCCCTCATTTTTTGTGTATGTGTTTCTATGTTTTTGTCTGTTTGGTTTCACTTTTACCATTTGTCTTGGGGTTTTGTTTGTCTATTCATTTTCTTCTTCTTTTTTCTTTTTTTCTTCCACACCATGTGGCTTGCAGGGTCTTGGTCCTCCAACTAGGGGTCAGGCCTGAGCCTCTGAGGTGGAACAGTGGAGTCCAGGATGCTGGACTGCCAGAACTCCCAGCCCCAGGGAATATTAATTGGTGAGAGCTCTCCCAGAGGTCTCCATCTCAACACCAAGACCCGGCTCCACCAAATGGCCAGCAAACTCAAGTGCTGGATGCATCACTCCAAACAACTAGCAAGACAGGAACACAACCCCACCTACAAGCAGACAGGCTGCCTATAGTCACACTAAGCTCACAAACCCCTTAAAACCCACCATTTGATGTGGGCCTGCCCATCAGAGGGAGAAGATCCAGATACACCCAACAGAACACAGGCACAAGTTCCCGCCTTCAACCAGGAAGCCTACACAAGCCACTGGACCAGCCACACCCACTGGGGGCGGACACCAGAAGCAAGAGGAACTACAACCCAGCAGCCTGCAGAAAGGAGATCCCAAACACAGTAAGTTAAATAAAATGAGAAAACAGAGAAATATGTTGTAGACGAAGTAGCAAGGTAAAACCCCACCAGACCAAATAAATGAAGAGGAAATAGGCAATCTACCTGAAAAAGAATTCAAAGTAATGATAGTAAAGGTGAACCAAAATCTCAAAATACAATATACAAAATATAAGAAACGTTTGGCAAGGACCTAGAAGAACGAAAGAACAAACAAACAGTGATGGACAATAAAATAACTGAAATTAAAAATACTCTAGACTGAATCAATAGCAGAATAACTGAGGCAGAAGAACGGATAAGTGAGCTGAAAGATAGAATGCTGGAAATAGCTACCACAGAGCAGAATTAAGAAAAAAGAATGAAAAGATATGAGGACAGTCTCAGAGACCTCTGGGACAACATTAAGTGCACCAACATTCGAGTTATAGGGGTCCCAGAAGAACAACAGAAAGAGAAAGGTCTGAGAAAATTTTTGAAGAGATTATAGTCGAAAACTTCCCAAACATGGGAAAGGAAACAGTCAATCAAGTCCAAGACTTGCAGAGAGTCCCATACAGGATAAACCAAAGAAGAAACATGCTGAGGCACATATTAATCACACTAACAAAAAATGAAATACAAAGAAAAACATTAAAAGCAGCAAGGAAAAGCAACAAATAACATACAAAGGAATCCCTATAAGGTTATCAGCTGACTGTTCAGCAGAAACTCTACAGGCAAGAAGGGAGTGGCAGGATATATTTAAAGTGATGAAAGGGAAAAACCTACAACAAAAACTACTCTACCAGCAAGGATCTCATTCAGATTCAATGGAGAAATCAAAAGCTTTACAGACAAGCAAAAGCTGAGAGAATTCAGCACCACAAAACCAGCTTTACAACAAATGCTAAAGGAACTTCTCTAAATGGGAAACACAAGAGAAGAAAAAGACCTACAAAAACAAACCCAAAATAATTAAGAAAATGGTAATAGGAACATGCATATCGATAATTACCTTGAATGTAAATGGATTAAATGCTCCAACCAAAAGACATAGACTGGCTGAACGGATACAAAAACAAGACCCATATATATGCTGTGTACAAGAGACCCACTTCAGACCTAGGGACTATAGACTGCAAGTGAGTGGATGGAAAAAAGATATTCCATGCAAATGGAAATCAAAAGAAAGCTGGAGTAGCAATACTTGTGTCTGAAAATAGACTTTAAAATAAAGGCTGTTATAAAAAGAAATGAAATTGAGTTATTTTTAGTGAGGTGGATGGACCTACAGTCTGTCATACAGAGTGAAGTAAGTCAGAACGAGAAAAACAAATACCATATGCTAACACATATATATGGAATCTAAAAAAAAAAAAAGGTTCTGACGAACCTAGGGGCAGGACAGGAATAAAGATGCAGATGTAGAGAATGGACGTGAGGGCAGGGGGAGGGTGAAGGATAAGCTGGGAAGAAGTGAGAGAGTGGCATTGACATATATACACTACCAAATGTAAAATAGATAGCTAGTGGGAAGCAGCCACGTAGCACAGGGAGACCAGCTCAGTGCTTTGTGACCACCTAGAGGGGTGGGATAGGGAGGGTGGGAGGGAGATGCAAGAGGGAAGAGATTTGGGTATATATGTATACGTATAGCTGATTCATTTTGTTATACAGCAGAAACTAACACAAAAATGTAAAGCAATTATACCCAATAAAGATGTTAAAAAAAAAAATAAAGGCTGTTACAACAGTCAAGGAAGGACACCATATAATGATCAAGGGATCAATCCAAGAAGAAGATATAACAATTATAAATAATATATGCACACAACATAAGAGCACCAACATAAGAGCAAATGCTAATAGCCATAAATGGGGAAATCGACAGTGACACAATAGTGGGGGACTTTAACACCCCACTAACAGCAATGGACAGATCACCCGGACAGAAAATTAATAAGGAAACAAGCCTTAAATGACACATTAGACCAAATAGACTAAATTGATATTTATAGGGCATTCCATGCAAAAGCAACAGAATACAAGGTCTTCTCAAGTACACATGGAACATTCTCCAGAATAGATCACATGCTGGACCACAAATCAATACTTGGTAAATTTAAGAAATTTGAAGTTGTATCAAACATCTTTTCTGACCAAAACACTATGAGATTACAAATCATTTACAGGAAAAAAAAGCTGTAAAAGTACGAACACATGGAGACTAAACAATGCACTACTAAATAACCAAGAGGTCACTGAAGAAATCAAAGAGGAAATCAAAAAATACCTAGAAACAAATGACAATGAAAACACGAGGACCCCAAACCTATGGGATGCAACAAAAGCAATTCTAAGAGGGAAATTTATAGCAATGCAATCCTACCTCAAGGAACAAGAAAAATCTCAAATAAATAATCTAAGCTTACACCTAAAGCAACTAGAGAAAGAAGAACAAACAAAAACAATAATAAACTAGCTATCTATTTTACATTTGGTTGTATATATGTCAGTGCAACTCTTGCACCTCGTCTACCAAATGTAAAATAGATAACTAGAGGGAAGAAGCTGCATAGCACAGGGAGGTCAGATCACCTAGAGGGGTGGGATAGTGAGGGTGGGAGGGAGGCTTAAGAGGGAGGGAATATATCTATACATATAGCTGATTCACTTTTTTATACAGCAGAAACTAACACAAGATTGTAAAGCAATTATACTCCAATAAAGAAGTAAAAAATTTAAAAAACAAAAACAAACACCCCCCCCCAAATTTGGTAGAAAGATAGAAACCATAAATATCAGAGCAGAAATAAATGAAATAGAAATGAAGAAAACAGTAGCAAAGATCAATAAAACTAAAAGCTGGTTCTTTGAGAAGATAAACAAAATTGATAAATCTTTAGCCAGACTCATCAAGAGAGGGATAGAACTCAAATCAATAAAATTAGAAATGAAAAAGAAGTTACAACAGACACTGAAGAAATATGAAGGATCATAAGAGACTACTACAAGCAACTATATGCCACTAAAATGAAAAACTTGGAAGAAGTGGACAAATTCGTAGAAAGGTATAATCTTCCAGGACTGAACCAGGAAGAAATAGAAAATATAAACAGACCAATCATATGTAACAAGTTGAAACTGTGATTTTAAAACTTCCTAAAAACAAAACTCTAGGACAAGATGGCTTCACGGGCAAATTCTATCAAACTTCTAGAGAAGAATTAACACCTATCCTTCTCAAACTCTTCCAAAAAACTGCAGAGGAAGGAACACTCCCAGGCTAATTCTATGAGACCACCATCACCCTGACACCAAAACCAGACAAAATAGCACAAAAAAAGAAAATTACAGACCAATATCACTGATGAATATAGACGCAAAAATCCTCAGCAATACTAGCAAAATACTAAAAATACTAGTAAACAGAATCCATAAACACATTAAAAGGATCATATACCATGATCAAGTGAGATTTATCCCAGGGATGCAAGGATTCTTCAATATACACAAATCAATCAATGTGATACACCCTATTAACAAATTGAAGAATCAAAACCATATGATCATCTCAATAGATGCAGAAAAAGCTTTGGACAAAATTCAACACCAATTTATGATAAAAACTCTCCAGAAAGTGGGCATAGAGGGAAAATACCCCAACATAATAAAGGCTATATACAACAAGCCCACAGCAAACATCATTCTTAATGGTGAAAAACTGAAAGCATTTCCTCTAAGATCAGGATCAAGACAAGGATGTCCACTCTCACAATTAGTATTCAACATAGTTTTGGAAGTCCTAGCCACAGCAATCAGAGAAGAAAAAGAAATAAAAGGAATACAAATTGGAAATCACTGTTTGCAGATGGCATGATACGATACATTGAAAATCATAAAGATGCCACAAGAAAACTGCTAGAGCTAATCAGTGCATTTGGTAAAGTTTTGAAATCTCCTGCATCCCTATACACTAACAACAAAAGATCAGAAAGGGAAATTAGGGAAGCAATCCTATTCACCAATGCAACAAAAAAAATAAAATACTCAGGAATAAACATACCTAAGGAGATAAAAGGCCTGTACTCACAAAAGTATAAGACACTGATGAAAGAAATCAAAGATGACACAAACAGATAGAGAGATATACCATGTTCTTGGATTGGAAAAACCAATATTGTCAAAATGACTATATTACTTAAAGCAATCTACAGATTCAATACAATCCCTATAAAATTACCACTGGCATCTTCACAGAACTAGAACAAAAAATTTTACAATTTGTATGGAAACACAAAAGACCCCAAATAGCCAAAGCAATCTTGAGAAAAAAAAGATGGAGCTGGAGGAATCAGGCTCCCTGACTTCAGACTATACTACAAAGTTACAGTGATCAAGATAGTATGGTACTGACACAAAAACAAATATGGATCAATGGAACAGGATAGAAATCCTGGAGATAAACCCACACACATATAGTCACCTTATTTTGACAAAGGATGTAAGAATATGCAATGGAGAAAAGACAGCCTCTTCAATAAGTAGTGCTTGGGAAACTTGACAGCTACATGTAAAAGAATGAAATTAGAACACTTCCTAACACCATACACAAAAATAAACTCAAAATTGATTAAAGGCCTAAATGTAAGACTGGACACTATAAAACACTTAGAGGAAAGCAGAGGCAGAACACTCTATGACATAAATCACAGCAAGATCCTTCTTGACCCACCTCCTAGAGAGATGACAATGAAAAGAAAAATAAACAAATGGGACCTAATGAAACTTAAAACCTTTTACACAGCAAAGGAAACCATAGAGAAGAAGAAAAGACAGCCCTCAGAATGGGAGAAAATACTTGCAAACAAAGCAACTGACAAAGGACTAATCTCCAAAATATACAAGCAGCTCATGCAGCTCAATATCAAAAAACCAAACAACCCAATCCAAAAATGGGCAGAAGACCTAAACAGACATTTCTCCAAAGAAGACAGATTCCAAACACACACAGATTCCCAACAAATATGAAAGGATGCTTAACATCACTAATCATTAGAGAAATGCAAGTCAAAACCACAATGAGGTATCACCTCACACCGGTCAGAATGATCATCAAAAAATGTAGAAACAATAAACGCTGGAGAGGGTGTGGAGAAAAGGGAACCCTCTTGCACTGTTGGTGGGAATGTAAATTGATACAGCTACTATGGAGAACAGTATGGAGGTTCCTTCAAAAATGAAAAATAGAACTACCATATGACCCAGCAATCCCACTACTGGGCATATACCCTGAGAAAACCATAATCAAAAAGACACACTCACCCCAATATTCATTGCAGCACTATTTACAATAGCCAGGTTATAGAAGCAACCTAAGTGTCCATCAACAGATGAATGGATAAAGAAGATGTGGTACATATATAAAATGGAATATTACTCAGCCATAAAAAGGAATGAAATGGTCATTTGTTGAAATGTGGGTGGATCTAGGGACTGTCATACAGAGTGATGTAATTCATAAGAGAAAAACAAATATCATATGTAAGGCATATATGTGGAATCTAGAACAATGGTACAAATGAACCTGTTTGCAAGGCAGAAATAGACATACAGAGATAGAAAACAAATGTATGGACACCAAGGGTATAAAGGGGGGTTGGATGAACTGGGAGGTTGAGATTTACATATATACACTAATATGTATAAAATAGATAACTAGATAACTGTATAGCACAGGGAACTCTACTCGGTGCACTGTGGTGACCTAAATGGGAAGGAAATCCAAAAAAGAGGGGATATATGTATACATATAGCTGATTCACTTCGCTGTACAACAGATACTAACACAACATTGTAAAGCAACTATACCCCAATTAAAAAAAAAAAGAATGGAGCCATAATCCTATAGTGCTGCTGTCCTTATAAGAAGAGGAAAGAAACACTAGAAGTGTGCATACATCGAGAACAGGCAATGTAAGGATTCAGTGAAAAGGCAACCATCTGCAAGTCAGGAAGAAAAAGGCCTCACAACAAACCAATCCTGCTGGCAGCTTGATCTTGGAATTCCCGCCTCCAGAGCTGTGAGAAAATAAATTTCTGTTGTTTAAGCAGCCCACTTTGTGGTATTCTATTATGGCAGCCTGAGAAGACTAATACACGGCATCAGTCATGATGATCATGTGGCTTTGTTCCTTTATTCTATTTATATGGTAGATTATATTGATTGATTTTTATATTTTGAACTTCCCTTGCGTTCCTGGGATAAATATCACTTTGTCATTGTGTATAATCTTTTAATATTCTGCTGGATTTTGTTTGCTAATACTTTTAGAGAAGTTCTGCATCTGTATTCATAAGGGATATTTGTCTATAGTTTTCTTGTGATGTCTTTGTCTGACTTAGGTTTTACTGTCTTCATAGAATGAGCTGAGAGGTATTACCCCATCTTTTGTTTTGGGGAGGGTTTATGAAGAATTTGTATTAATATTTCTTTAAATGTTTGGTACAATTCAGCAGTGAAGCCATCTGGTACAAGACTTCGTGGTAAGGTTTTTTGATTACTGATATAATCTTTTTACTTTTTATAGGTCTATTCATATTTTACATTTCTATTTTAGTTCATTTTGATAGTTTGTATATTTCTAGAAATTTGCCCATTTTTTGCATTGCATAGAATTGTTCATTGTATTCTATTATAATCCTTTTTATTCAGTAAAGTCAATAGTAATATTTCTATTTTCATTCCTGATTTTAGTAATTTGCATTTTTCTATTTTGTTCTTTGTCAGTCTAGCTAAAGGTATATTAATTTTATTGATCATTTTGAAGAATCAGCTTTTGGTTTCGTTGACTTTATTGTTTTTCTATTCTCTATTTTATTTATCTCCATTATAATATGTATTATTTCCTTTTTCTGCTTGCTTTGGGTTTAGTTTTATATTCCTTTCATAGTTCCTTATGGTAGAATTTGGCTATTGATTTGAGATCTTTTTTTAAATGTAGGGTTTTGTAGATATAAATGTTCCTCTGAACATCACTTTTGCTGCATCCCTTAAATTTTGATATATTGTAATTTCATTTTTAATTTGTCTGAAATCATTTTCCAATTTCCCTTGTGATTTTTCTTTGACACATTTGTTATTTGAGACAGTGTTGTTTAACTTCTGCATATTTTTCAATTTTTCAGACAATTTTCTAATTTCATTCCATTGTGTTTAGAGAAGATACTTTGTTTGATTTCAGTCTTTTTAAAGTTATTGAGACTTCTTAAGCCTAACATATGTTCTATCCTGGAGAATATTCCATGCAGACTTGAGAAAAATATGTATTGTTCTGTTTTGGGGTGGAGGGCTCTATATATGTCTGTTGGGTCTAGTTAGCTTATATGTTGTTAAAGTTCTCTATATACTTTTTGCTCTTCTGTCTACTAGTTCTGTCAGTTATTGAAAGAAGTGAGTATTGATATCTATAATTATTATTGTTGAACTCTTTTCCCTTTCAACTCCATCAATATTTGCTTCATGTATGTGGGGCTCTGTTAGGTGCATGTGTGTTTATAATTGTTTATTCCTGATGGCCAACTTTTTCATCAATATATAATGTCTTTTTTTGTCTCCTGTAAAAATTTTTGTCTTAAATTTTGTCTGATATTAATATATCCACTCTAGCTTTCTATTGCTTACTGTTTTCGTGGAATATATTTTCCACCCTTTCACTTTTAACTTACTTGTGTCTTTGGATCTAAAGTGAGTCTTTTGTAGACAGCATATATTGGAACATTTTTGTTTTTGTTTTAAGTCTTTATTGAATTTGTTACAGTATTGCTTCTGTTTTATGTTTTGTTTTTTTGAGGCATGTGGGATCTTAGCTCCCTGACCAGGATCAAACCTGCACTAATTGGAACATTTTTGTTGCCAATTTTTGCCTATTAACTGGAGAGTTTAATATATTTACATTTAATGTAATTATGTATAAGAAAAACTTACTTTTTCCATTTTGCTATTTGTTTTCTATATGTCTTATATCTTTTCTTCTGTTCCTCATATCCTCCCTTACTGCTTTCTCTTCTGTTAGATATATTTTAGTGTACCATTCTGATTCCCTTCTCATTTCTTTTACTATACTAAAATACTGTTTAATTTAAGGTTATTTTCCTAGGCATTAACCTAGAGATTACAATTAACATCTTAATTTAAAACACTAGTTCTAGTTAATACCAACTTAGTTTCAATAATGTATAAAATTTTGCTTCTATATAATTCATTCTCCCCTTTATGTTGTTACACATTACATCTTTATACATTTTGTGACTATCTACATAGATTTATAATTATTGTTTTATGTAATTTTTAATTGAATTACAGTTGATTTACAATGTTGTGTTAGTTTCTGCTGTACAGCAAAGTGATTCTGACATATATATAATACATATATATTGTATATACACACACACACACACACACACACGTATTCTTTTCCATTATGGTTTATTACAAGATTATGAATATTGTTCCCTGTGCTATCTAATACTACACAATAGGACCTTACTGTTTATCCATTCCATATATTGTATTTTGCATCTGCCAGTCCCTAATTCCCAATTCAACCCTCCCCCACCCCACTCCCCCTTGGCAACCACAAGTCTGTTCTCTATGTCTGGTTTTTTTTCTTAGATAAGTTCATTTGTGTCATATTTTAGATTCCACATGTAAATAATATCATATGGTATTTGTCTTTCTCTTTCTGACTTACTTCACTTAGTATGCTAAACACTAGGTCCATTCATGTTGCTGCAAATGGCATTACTTCATTCTTTTTTATGGCTGAGTAATATTCCATTGTGTGTGTGTGTGTGTGTGTGTGTGTGTGTATACACATATCACATCTTCTTTATCCATTCATTTGTCAATGGACATTTATGGATCAATGGAACAGAATAGAGAGCCAGACAAAACTATAATTCATAAAGATACATACACCCTTATGTTCATAGTTTTGTCTGGATATATGCCCAGGAGTGGGGTTGCTGGATCATATGGTAACTCTATTATTAGTTTTTTGAGGAACCTCCATACTGTTCCATAGTGGCTGCACCAATTTACATTTCCGCCAACAGTGTAGGAAGGTTCACTTTTCTCCACACTCTCTCCAGCATTTGTTATTTGTAGAGTTTTGTTTTTTTTGGGGGGGTGGGATACCCGGGCCTCTCACTATTGTGGCCTCTCCCACCTCGGAGGACAGGCTCCAGATGCGCAGGCCCAGCGGCCATGGCTCACGGGCCCAGCCGCTCCGTGGCATGTGGGATCCTCCAAGACGGGGGCAGGAACCTGCGCCCCCTGCATTGGCAGGCAGACTCCCAACCACTGCACCACCAGGGAAGCCCTGTAGAGTTTTTAATGAAGGCCATTTTGACTGGTGTGAGGTGGTAACTCATTGTAATTTTGATTTGCATGTCTCTAATAATTAGTGATGTTGAGCATCTTTTCATGTGTCTACTGGCCATCTGTATGTCTTCTTTGGAGAAATGTCTGTTTAGGTCTCCTGCCCATTTCTTGATTGCATTGTTTGTTTTTTTGTCATTGAGTTGTATACACTCTTTGTGTATTTTGTAAATTAAGCCCTTGTCGGCCACATCATTTGGAAATATTTTCTCCAAGTCTGTAGGTTGTCTTTTCCTTATGTTATGGTTTCCTTGCTGTACAAAAGCTTATAAGTTTGATTAGGTCCCATTTGTCTATTTCTGCTTTTATTTCTATTGCCTTGGTTGACTGACCTAAGAAAACATTGGTATGATTTGTGTCAGAGAATATTTTGCCTATGTTCTCTTCTAGGAGTTTTATGGTGTAATGTCTTATTTAAGTCTTTAAGCCATTTTAAGTTTATTATTGTGTTTGGTTTGAGGGAGTGTTATAACTGCATTGAATTACATGTGGCTGTCCAGCTTTCCCAGAACCACTTGCTGAAGAAACTGTCTTTTCCCCATGGTATATTTTTGCTTCCTTTGCCAAAGATGAATTGACGTATGGATTTATCCATAGGAGTATGGATTTATTTCTGGGCTCCCTATTCCTTTCCATTGATCCATATGTCTGTTTCTGTGCCAGCCAATACCACAGTTTTCATTACTGAAGCTTTGTAGTATTGTATGAAGTCTGGGAGGGTTATGATTCCTGCTTCGTTCTTTTTCCTCAAGGTTGTTTTGGCAATTATGTGCCTTTTAGGGTTCCATATAAATTTCAGGATTATTCATTCTAGTTCTGTGAAAAATATCACTGGTCATTTGATAGGGATCACATTAAATTTGTAGACTGCTTTGGGTAGTATGTCCATTTAAACAATATTAATTCTTTCAATCCAAGAGCATTGGATATAGTTCCACTTCTTTGAATCACTTTCTTTGAATCCTTTATCAGTGTTTTATAGTTTTCAGCATATAAGTCTTTCACCTTCTTGATCAGGTTTATTTTTAGTATTATATTATTTTTTGGATGTGATTTTAAAAGGGATTCTTTTTACTTTTCCTTTCTGATATTTCATTGTTAGTGTAAAGAAATGCAACAGATTTCTATATGTTAACTTGTATCCTGCTACCTTCTTGAATTCATTTATTAGTTCTAATAGGTTTTATGTGGAGTCATTAGGATTTTCTTTCCTTTTTTTAACGTCTTTATTGGAGTATAATTGCTTTACAACGATGTGTTAGTTTCTGCTCTATAACAAAGTGAATCAGGTATACATAAACATATATCCCCATATCTCCTCCTGCTTGTGTCTTCCTCCCACCCTCCCTATCCCACCCCTCTAGGTGGTCACAAAGCACTGAACTGATCTCCCTGTGCTATGGGGATGCTTCCCACTAGCTATCTATTTTACATTTGGTAGTGTATATATGTCATGCCACTCTCACTTCATCCCAGTTTACCCTTCCCGCTCCCTGTATCCTCAAGTCCATTGTCTATGTCTGCATCTTTATTCCTGTCCTGCCCCTAGGTTCATCAGAACCTTTTTTTTTTAAATTCCAAATATATATGTTAGCATACGGTATTTGTTTTTCTCTTCCTGACTTACTTCACTCTGTATGACAGTCTCGAAGTCCATTCACCTCACTACAAATAACTCAATTTCATTTCTTTTTATGGCTGAGTAATATTCCATTGTACATATGTGCCACATCTTCTTTATCCATTCATTGGTCGATGGGTACTTAAGTTGCTTCCATGTCCTGGCTATTGTAAATAGAGCTGCAATGAACATTGTGGTACATGACTCTTTTTGAGTTATGGTTTTCTCAGGGTATATGCCCCGTAGTGGGATTGCTGGGTCATATGGTAGTTCTATTTTTAGTTTTTAAGTAACCTCCATACTGTTCTCCATAGTGTCTGTATCAATTTACATTCCCACCAACAGTGCAAGAGGGTCCCCTTTTATCCACACCCTCTCCAGCATTTATTGTTTGTAGATGTTTTGATGATGGTCATTCTGACTGGTGAGAGGTGATACCTCATTGAGGTTTTGATTTGCATTTCTCTAATGATTAGTGATGTTGAGCAACATTTCGTGTGTTTGGTGGCAATCTGTATATCTTCTTTGGAGAAATGTCTATTTAGATCTTCTGCCCTTTTTTGGATTGGGTTGTTTGTTTTTTTGATATTGAGCTGCATGAGCTTCCCGTATATTTTGGAGATTATTCCTTTCTCAATTGCTTCATTTGCAAATATTTTCTCCCATTCTGATAGTTGTCTTTTCATCTTGTTTACGGTTTCCTTTGCTATGCAAAAGGTTTTAAGTTTCATTAGGTCCCATTTGTTTGTTTTTGTTTTTATTTCCATTTCTCTAGGAGGGGTATCTGAAAGGGTCTTGCTGTGATGTATGTCATAGAATGTTCTGCCTATGTTTTCCTCTAAGAGTTTTAAAGTGTCTGGCCTTACATTTAGGACTTTAATGCGTTTGAGTTTCTTTTTGTGTATGGTGTTAGGCAATGTTCTAATTTCATTATTTTATATGTAGCTGTCCAGTTTTCCCAGCACCAGTTATTGAAGAGGCTGTCTTTTATCCATTGTATATTCTTGCCTCCTTTATCAAAGGTAAGGTGACCATATGTGTGTGGATTTATCTCTGGGCTATATATCCTGTTCCATTGATCTGTATTTCTGTTATTGTGCCAGTACCATACTGTCTTGATTACTGTAGCTTGATTCCCTCAGCTCCGTTTTTCTTTCTCAAGATTGCTTTGGCTATTCGGCGTCTTTTGTGTTTCCATACAAATTGTGAAATTGTTTGTTGTAGTTCTGTGAAAAAGGCTATTGGTAGTTTTAAACAGATTGCATTGCATCTGTAGATTGCTTTGGGTAGTATAGTCATTTTCACAATGTTGATTCTTTCAGTCCAAGAACATGGATCTCTTTGTATAATCCTTAATTTCTTTCATCAGTGTCTTATAGTTTTCTGCATACAGGTCTTTTGTCTCCTTAGGTAGGTTTATTTCTAGGTATTTTATTCTTTTTGTTGCAATGGTAAATGGGAGTGTTTCCTTAATTTCACTTTCAGATATTTCATCATTAGTGTATAGGAATGCAAGAGATTTATGTGTATTAACTTCGTATCCTGCTACTTTACCAAATTCATTGATTAGCTCTAGTAGTTTTCTGGTAGCATCTTTGGGATTCTCTACTTATAGTATCATGACATCTGCAAAGAGTAACAGTTTTACTTCTTCTATTCCGTTTTGGATTCTTTTATTTCTTTTTCTTCTCTGATTGCTGTGGCTACAGTTTCCAAAACTATGTTGAATAAGAGTGGTGAGAATGGGCAAGCTTGTCTTGTTCCTGATCCTGAACAAGTTTGTCTTGTTCCTGATCATTTCAAATCATTGAAATGGTTTCAGTTTTTCATCATTGAGAATGATGTTGGCTGTGTGTTTGTCATATTTGGCATTTATTATGTGGTGGTAAGTTCCCTCTATGCCTACCTTCTGGAGAGTTTTTATCGTAAATGGGTGTTGAATTTTTTAGAAAGCTTTTTCTGCATCTATTGAGATGATTATATGGTTTTTATCCTTCAATTTGTTAATATGATGTATCACAGTGATTGGGTATATTTGGGTATATTGAAGAATCCTTGCATTCCTGTCATAAACCCCAGTTGATCATGGTATATGATCCTTTTAATGTGCTGTTGGATTCTGTTTGCTAGCATTTTGTTGAGGATTTTGCATCTATGTTCATCAGTGATATGGGTCTGTAGTTTTCTTTTTTGTGTGACATCGTTGTCTGGTTTTAGTATCAGGGTGATGGTGGCCTTGTAAAATGAGTTTGGAAGTGTTCCTCTCTTTGCTATATTTTGGAAGATTTTGAGATGGATACGTGTTAGGTCTTCTCTAAATGTTTGATAGAATTCACCTGTGAAGCCATCTGGTTCTGGGCTTTTATTTGTTGGAAGATTTTAATCAGTTTCAATTTCAGTGCTTGTGATTGCTCTGTTTATGTTTTCTATTTCCTCCTGGATCAGTCTCAGGAGGTTGTGCTTTTCTAAGAATTTGTCCATTTCTTCCCAGTTGTCCAATGTATTGGCATATAGTTGCTTGTAGTAATCTCTCATGATCCTTTGTATTTCTGCAGTGTGATTTGTTACTTCTCCTTCTTCATTTCTAATTCTAGTGATTTGAGTCTTCTCCCTTTTTTTCTTGATGATTCTAGCTAATGCTTTATCAATTTTGTTTAACTTCTCAAAGAACCAGGTTTTAGTTTTATTGATCTTGGCTTTTGTTTCCTTCATTTCTTTTTCATTTATTTTTGATCTGACCTTTATGGTTTCTTTCCTTCTTCTAACATTGGGGTTTTATTGTTCTTCTTTCTCTAATTGCTTTAGGTTTAAGGTTAGGTTGTTTATTTGAGTTGTTTCTTGGTTCTTGAGGTAGGATTGTATTGCTATAAACCTCCCTCTTAGAACTGTTTTGCTGCATCCCATAGGTTTTGGGTTGTCGTGTTTTCATTGTCATTTGTTTCTAGATATTTTTTGATTTCATCTTTGATTCCTTCAGTGATCTCTTGGTTATTTAGTAGTGTATTGTTTAGCCTACATGTGTTTGTGCTATTTTACAAATTTTTTCCTGTAATTGATATCTAGTCTCATAGTGTTGTGGTCGGAACAGATACTTGAAATGATTTCAATTTTCTTAAATTTACCAAGGCTTGATTTGTGACCCAACATATGATCTATCATGGAGAATGTTCCATGAGCACTTGAGAAGAAAAAGTATTCTGTTGTTTGGGGATGGAAAGTCCTATAAATATCAATTAAGTCCATCTTGTTTAATGTATCATTTAAAGTTTCTGTTTCCTTATTTATTTTCATTTTGGATGATCTGTCCATTGGTGAAAGTGGGATGTTAAAGTCCCCTACTATAATTGTGTTACTGTCGATTTCCCCTTTTATGGCTTTAGCATTTACCTTATATATTGAGGTGCTCCTATGTTCAGTGCATAAATATTTACAATTTTTATATCTTCTTCTTGGATTGTTCCCTTGATCATTATGTAGTGTCTTTCTTTGTCTCTTATACAGTCTTTATTTTAAAGTCTATTTTGTCTGATATGAGAATTGCTACTCCAGCTTTCTTTTGATTTCCGATTGCATGGAATATCTTTTTCCATTCCCTCACTTTCAGTCTGTATGTGTCCCTAGGTCTGAAGTGGATCTCTTGTAGACAGCATATATATGGGTCTTTCTTTTTCTATCCATTCAGCCAGTCTATGTCTTTTGGTGGGAGCAACTAATCCATTTACCTTTTAGGGTGTTATCAGTATGTGTGTTCCTATTACCATTTTCTTAATTGTTTTGGGTTTGTTATTGTAGGTCTTTTCCTTCTCTTGTATTTCCTGCCTAGAGAAGTTCCTTTAGCATTTGTTGTAAAGGTGGTTTGGTGGTGCTGAATTCTCTTAGCTTTTGCTTGTCTGTAAAGATTTTAATTTCTCCATCGAATCTGAATGAGATCCTTGCTGGGTAGTGTAGTCTTGGTTGTAGGTTTTTTCCTTTCATCACTTTAAATATGTCCTGCCACTTCCTTCTTGCTTGCAGAGTTAGCTGATAGATCAGCTGTTAACGTTATGGGGATTCCCTTATATGTTATTTCTTGCTTTTCCTTTGCTGCCTTTAATATTTTTTCTTTGTGTTTAATTTTTGATAGTTTTGTTGTGTCTTTTTGTGTTTCTCCTTGGATTTATTCCGTATGGGACTCTGTTCTTCCTGGACTTGGTTGACTGTTTCCTTTGCCATATTAGGGACGTTTTCAACTATAATCTCTTCAGATATTTTCTCTGTTGCTTTCTTTTTCTCTTCTTCTGGGACCCCAATAATTCAAATGTTGGTGTGTTTAACATTGTACCAGAGACCTCTGAGAATGTCCTCAATTCTTTTCATTCTTTTTCTTTATTCTGCTCTGAAATAGTTATTTCCACTACTTTATCTTCAAGGTCACTTACCTGTTCTTCTGACTAAGTTATTCTGATATTGATTCTTTCTAGAGAATTTTAAATTTCATTTATTTTGTTGTTCATCATTTTTTTTTTGCTCTTTACTTCTTCTTTGTTAAACATTGTATTTTCTCCTTTCTATTTCCAAGATTTTGGATATTTACTATCATTATTGTGAAGGTAGACTGCCTATTTCCTCTTCACTTGTTTGGTCTGTTGGGCTTTTACCTTGCTCCTTCATCTGCTGTGTATTTCTCTGTCTTCTCATTTTGCTTAACTTACTGTTTTGGGGGTTTCCTTTCTGGAGGCTGCAGGTTTGTAGGTCCCATTGTTTTTGATGCCTGTCCCATTGGATAAGGTTGATTCAGTGGGTTGTGTAGCCCTCCTGATGGAGGGGACTGGTGTCTGTGTTCTGGTTGATGAGGCTGAATCTTTTCTTTCTGGTGGTTAGGACCGTGTCCAGTGCTGCGTTTTGAGGTGTTTGTGAACTTACTATGATTTTAGGCAGCCTCTCTGCTAATGTGTTCCTGTCTTGCTAGTTGTTGGCATAGGGTGTCCAGCACTGTAGCTTGCTGGTCGTTCAGTGGAGCTGGATCTTAGCATTGAGATGGAGATCTCTGAGAGACCTTTCACCATCTGATATTACATGGGGCCTGGAGGTCTCTGGTGTACCAATGTCCTGAACTCAGCTCTCCCACCTCAGAGGCTCAGGCATGACACCTGGCTGGAGCACCAAGACTCTGTCAGCCACCCAGCTCAGAAGAAAGGTGAGGAAAAAAATAGAAAGAGAGAAAGAAAAATAAAAGTTATTAAAATAAAATATTAAAAATTTATTAAAATTAAAAAGTAATTTGAAAAAGAGAGTAACCAAACCCAAAAACAAATCCACCAATGATAACGAGCCTAAAAACTATAGTGAAAAAAACAAAACAAAACAAAAGAAGACAGACAGAACCCTAGGACAAATGGTAAAAATAAAGCTATACAGACAAAATCACGCAAAGAAGCATACACATACACACTCACAAAAGGAGAAAAAGGAAAAAAATATATATATATTAAAAAAGAAAAGGAAGAGAGCAACCAAATCAATAAGCAAATCTACCAATGATAATAAGCTCTAAATACTAAACTAAGATAAACATAAAACCAGAAACAAATTAGATGCAGAAAGTAAACCCCAAGTCTACAGTTGATCCCAAAGTCCACAACCTCAATTTTGGGATGATTCTTTGTCTATTCAGGTATTCCACAGATGCAGGGTGCATCAATTTGATTGTGAAGATTTAATCCGCTGCTCCTGAGGCTGCATGGAGAGATTACCCTTTCTTCTCTTTGTTCGCACAGCTCCTGGGGTTCAGCTTTAGATTTGTCCCTACCTCTGCTTGTAGGTCGCCTGAGGCCGTCTGTTCCCTGCCTAGACAAGACAGGGTTTAAGTAGCAGCTGATTAGGGGGTTCTGGCTCACTCAGGCCAGGGTGAGGTAGGGGTATGGGATGCGGGGCAAGCCTGTGGTGGCAGAGGCTGGCATGACATTGCCACAGCCTGAGGCATGACGTGTGTTCTCCTGGGGAAGTTGTCCCTGGATCATGGGATCCTGGCAGTGGTAGGCTGCACAGATTCCTGGGAGGGGAGGTGTGGATAGTGACATGTGCTTACACACAGGCTTCTTGGTGGCTGCTGCAGTAGCCTTAGTGTCTCGTGCCCATCTCTCGTGTCCGCACTGATAGCCATGACGCGCACCTATCTCTGGAGCTCATTTAGGCGGTGCTGTAAATCCTCTCTCCTCACGCACCCCTAAACAATGGTCTCTTGCCTCTTAGGCAGTTCCAGACATTTTACCAGATTCCCTCCCAGCTAGCTGTGGCGCACTAGCCTCCTTCAGGCTATGTTCACACAGCCAACCCAGTCCTCCCCCTGTGATCTGTCCTCAAAAACCAGAGCCTCTGCTCCCAGCCCCCACCTGCCCCAGTGGATGAGCAGACCAGACTCTCAGACTGGTGAGAGCTGGTTGGCATTGATCCTCTGTGAGGGAATCTCTCCACTTTGCCCTCTGTACCTCTGTTTATGTGCTCTCCTCCATGGCTCCTAAGCTCCCCCCCCCCCCCGCTGTCTCTGCCAGCAAAGGGGCTTCCTAGTGTGTGGAAGTTTTCCTCCTTCACAGCTTCCTCCCAGAGGTGCAGGTCCTGTACCTATTCTTCTGTCTCTCTTTTTTCTTTTTTCTTTCCCCCTACCCAGGTACATGGGGAGTTTCTTGCCTTTTGGGAAGTCTGAGGTCTTCTGCCAGCATTCAGTAGGTGTTCTGTAGGATCTGTTCCACATGTAGGTGTATTTTTATGTACTTGTGGGGAGCAATGTGATCTCCACGTTTTACTCCTTTGCCATCTTGAAGCTATCCCCCAGGGTTTTCTATAAAATGTATCATGTCATCTGCATATAATGACACTTTTGCAACTTCCCTTCCCGTTTGGATACATTTTATTTCTTTTCCTTGTGTGATTACTGTGGCTAGTATTTCCAATACTATGCTGAATAGAAGTGGTGATAGTGGACATCCTTGTCTTGTTCTAGATATTAGTGGGAAGGCATTCAGCTTTTCAACATTCAGAATTATGTTGGCTGTGGGTTTGTCATAATTAGCTTTTATTATGTTGAGATATGTTCCCTCTAGTTCCACCTTGGTAAGAGTTTATCATGAATGGATGTTGAATTTTATCAAAAGTTTTTTTCTGTATCTACTGAGATGATAATGTGGTTTTTGTCTTTTCTTTTGTTGGTGTGGTATCACACTGATTTGCACATGTTGAACCATCCTTTTAAGCCTGGGATGAATCTAACTTTGTTGTGGTACATGATCTTTTTAATGTGTTATTAGATTCAGTTTGCTAATACATTGAGACTTTTTATCAATATTCATCAAAGATATTGACCTGTAATTTTCTGTTTTTGTAGTGAGGGTGATGGTGGCCCCATAGAATAACTTTGGGAGTGTTTCCTCCCCTTCAATCTTTTGGAAGAGTTTGAGAAGGATTGGTAAAATTCTTCTTTGTGTGTTTGGTAGAATTCCCTAGAAGCCATCTGGTCCTGTACTTTTGTTTGCAGGGAGCTTTTTCTTTACTACAGATTCTATTTCACTTCAAGTGATAAGTCTGTTCAAGTTGACTGCTTCTTCTTGATTCAACTTTTCTGGGCTGTATATTTCTAGAAACTTGTCCATTTTTCTTGGTTGTCCAATTTGTTGACATATTATTGTTCACAGTATTCTCATGTTTTTTTTGTATTTCTGTGGCATTGTTTGTAATTTCTTCTGTTTCATGTTGTATTTTGCTTATTTGGGTTCTCTCTCTTTTCTTCTTGGTGAGCCTGGCCAGAGGTTTGTCAATTTTATTTACTCTTTCAAAAAACAGCTCTTGTTTTTATTGATTTTTTTTCTAGTGTTTAAAAAATCTCTATTTTATTTATTTCTTCTCTGATCTTACTTCCTTCCTTCTGCTGGCTTTAGGTTTTGTTTGTTCTTCTTTTTCTAATTCTTTTAGGTGGTAGATTAGGTTGTTTATTTCAGATTTTTCTTGTTTCTTGAGGAAGACCTGTATTACTATGAACTTTCATCCCTGAACTGCTCTTTCTGTATCCCATAGATTTTTGTATGGTTGTGCTTTCATTGTCATTTGTCTCAAGGTATTTTAAAATTTCTTCTTTGATTTCATTTTTGACCCACTGGTGTTTTAACAGCATGTTGTTTAGGCTCAAACACATTCTAAAAAAATCTACATTTTCTTAATCCCCACACCTCCCCCCCACCATTGTATGATTTTGATGTCTTCTTTTACATCTTCATGTTTATCCCTATGGTGTTCATTGTGGTTATCATCACTTTCACAAAAATGTATTGATTTATTATTTTTAATCAATTTGCTTGTTTATTTAAGTGATTTAGTTACTAATTGTACTTTTCTCTTTCCTATAGATTCTTGATTCTTTTCTATTTGGAGAAGATCTTTTAATATTTTTTTTAGGATAGGTTTAGTAGAGCTGTATTCTTTAAGTTTTTGTTTGTCAGAGAAACTCTTTATCTCTGTATTCTTTTAGTTTTTATTTGTCAGAGAAACTCTTTACCTATACTTCTATTCTAAATGGTAATCTTGCTGGGTGGAGTATCCTAGGTTGCATATTTTTCCCTTTCAGGACTTTGAATATATCTTGCCACTCCCTTCTGGCCTGCAACATTTCTGTAGAGAAATCAGCTGATAGGCTTATGGGGGGTCCTTTGTAATTAACTCTTTGTTTTCTTCTTGTTGCCTTTAGAATCCTCCTTTATTTTTTAAGTTTTGCCATTTTAATTATAATATGTCTTACTGTGGGTCTGTTTGCATTCATCTTGTTTGAGACTCTCTGTTCTTCCTGTACCTGGATATCTGTTTCCTTCTTTAGGTTTGGGGAGTTTTCAGCCATAATTTCTTCAAATACATTTTCGATCCCTTTTTCTCTTTCTTCACCTTCTGGATCCCTATTATGCATAGATTGGCATGCTTTATATTATCCCATAGTTCTCTTACATTGATTTCATTTTTTTCCCCCATTTGTATTTCTTTCTGCTGTTCTCATTGATCGATTTCCATTATTCTGTCTTCCGGATCACTTATTCATTCTTCTGCATTATTCAGTATGCCATTCATTGCCTTTCACCTCAGCAAATGAATTTTCTAATTTTTCTTGGTTCCTCTTTAGAGCTTATAGTTCCTTTTTACAGTAATCTGCATTTCTATAAATAGCCTTTCTTAATTCCTTCAGTATTTTCATTATCTCCTTTTTGAACTTGATGTCTGTTGGACTGAAAAGGTCTGTTTCACTGTTCTTTCAGGGGGACTCCTTTGATCTTTTAATTGGGAGTGGTTCCTCTGCTTCTTCATTTTACTTATATTTCTCTGACTCTATGAGTTTAGGAGAAACTTTTATCTACTGTGGTCTTGAAAGGCTGTTTTTATGTGGGAGCATCCCTGTGTAGCCTGTGTGGTTTAATATTTTTGGTATGAGGGCTGTTTTTAGTATGGATGACTACTGCATCTTTTCTCAGTGTGTGCTGGCCATTATCCCCTTGATAGGAGGTGTGACTGCAGTTGTGATGACCAGAGCCTGCACTGGCTATTGAGTGGGGCCTCCTCTTTGCTCTGTGGTTATCACTGCCCTGTTGGGGGGGAGGGTATGCTCCCTAGTTCTGGGACTAGATGCCCCTATATACATTTCTGAGCTGTGGTGTGAGGTAGGTGGGATTGAGGGATCCTGCTGGGAGAGGAGCCACTGAGTTTCTTCTGTCGGAGCTTTCCACCTGGGAGTGCACTCTGTGGTGTCACCTGTCACCTGTTGTGCAGGCTCATACAGTACACTGTTGTTCACACTAACCTTGGCCCCACCTCAACCGTGGGAATACAGGTAATTGGCCCTGGTGTCCCCCAGGTGCTGTGATCACAAAGCCACCAGCAGAGAGCCATAGGCATAGATCCACTGAAGTCAGGTACCAGGGCCACAGAAGTCCTGGACCTGGACCAGCTGTGGGAACTATGAAAACAGCACAGACCCTGGCCCTGCCTCCACGTGCATGTGCCCTCTAAGCCCACAAATGTTAAGGCTGGAACCGTCCCAGTCACAGGAGCACCCTTTGTCTACTCTGATGTCCCACAGGTGCTGAGTTTACAAAGCTGGTGGTGGTGGCATAAATCCACAGATTGCACTGTTGTGGGGAGAGGGCTCAGATTTCAGCCCTTTTTCCTATATCACACGGCCCCTGGGATCAGCTCTGATTTCGGCACTGCCTACACGTGTGAGCAACATGCTGGCATTTGCGCACTCCCAGAGCTTGTAGAGACAGCACTGTGCCAGCTGAGAAAGCACTGAGAAAGAGGCCACTATGGCAGGTCCCGCCCTTCCCTTCATGCACAATGGTGCTTCACTTCTATGGCGGGCCCAGGTTTCTTCCAGTACACCCCAAGTTGTGGCCTGTACCATGCTCCAGCCACTTCAGGTTGCCTCTGCACAGCCAACCCCAGTCCTTTCCCTGGGTCTGTCC
Source organism: Monodon monoceros (assembly GCF_005190385.1). NCBI lineage: Eukaryota > Metazoa > Chordata > Mammalia > Artiodactyla > Monodontidae > Monodon > Monodon monoceros. The sequence continues at coordinate 36,983,824 of NW_021703766.1, forward strand.
TCTGAAACCTGAGTTTCGGCACCCATTCTCTGCTTGCACCAGTGGGCATGTGTCTCAGGCTGGGGAGCACAAGTCAGTGATACTGACCATCTGTAGTTCTCTCTCTGTTCTGCCTGCTACAAACCAGCTGCTGCACTCTCCTCAAGCCTCTGAAGCTCCCTTTCTGTCCAAGCTGATCTCCCCATTGGTGAAGGGGTTTCCAAGGGTTAGGGAATATTTCCTCTTGCACAGTTCCCTTTCAGGGGTGCAGGTCCCATCCTGATTCTTTTTTCTTTTCCTCTCTTTCATTCTACCCAGTTATGTGAAGATCTTTCTTGAGATTTTGGGTGTTTGAGATATTCTGCCAGCATTCAGTAGGTATTCTGTGAGAATTGTTCTACCTGCAGATGTATTTTTGATGTATTTGTGTGAGGAGGTGAGCTCCATGTTCTTCTATTCTGCCATCTTGATTCCTCCAGCTACAATTGACTTTTAAATCATATAGAAAAGAAGTTGTTATAAATATTAAAATGACTTTTTTTTTGTGGTATGCGGGCCTCTCACTGTTGTGGCCTCTCCCGTTGCAGAGCACAGGCTCTGGACGCACAGGCTCAGCGGCCATGGCTCATGGGCCCAGCTGCTCCACGCCATGTGGGATCTTCGCAGACTGGGGCACGAAACTGTGTCCCCTGCATGGGCAGGCAGACTCTCAACCACTGCACCACCAGGGAAGCCCAAAAATGACTTTTTAAAAAATATTTATTGATTTCTTTTTTCCCTCCCCAACCCCCTTTCCCCTTGGCAACCACAAGTCTGTTCTCTATGTCTGTAAGTTTGTGGGGTTTTTTGTAGATATATTCATTTGTGTTGTATTTTAGATTCTACATATAAGTGATATCATATGGTATTTGTCTTTCTCTTTCTGACTTATGTCACAGTATGATAATCTCTGGGTCCATCCATGTTGCTGCAAATGGTATTATTTCATTCTTTTTAATGGCTAAATAATATTCCATTGTGTATATATATATATATATATACCACATCTTCTTTATTCATTCATCGGTTGATGGACATTTATGTTGTTTCCATAAAACTGACCTTTATATCTACCTATATAGTTACCTTTACTGATATTCTTTATTTCTTCATGTGTACTTAGGTTACTGTCTAGTGTCTGTCTATTTCAGCCCGAGGGACTCTCTTTAGCATTTCTTGTAGGCAGATCTACTAGAACAAATTATTTTTCTGCTCACTTGGAAAGTCTTTATTTTAGTTGTTGCTTTTTATTTTTTGGCCACACCACATGGCATGTGGGATCTTAGTTCCCTGACCAGGGATCGAACCCTCTGCCCCCTGAAGTGGAAGTGCAGAGTCTTAACCACTGGACCACCAGGGAAGTCTCCTACTTGGAAAATCTTAATTTCCTCTTTGTTTTTGAATGATAGTTATATCAGATATAGAATTCTTCTTGTTTGATAGTCTTTTCCTTTCAGTACTTTGAGCATGTCATCCTACTGTCTTTTGGCCTCTATGGTTTCTGATGAGAAAGCAACTGTTAATCTTATTGAAGATCACTTGTATGTGACAAGTCACCTCTCTTCTGCTGCCTTCAATATTCTCCTTTTGTCTTTGGCTTTTTACATTTTGATTATAAAGTTTCTTGCTGTGGATCTCTTTTAGTTTATCTTACTTGGAGTTTATTGTGCTTCTTGGAAATGTAGGTCCATACTTTTCATTAAATTTGGAAAGATTTTGCCATTATTTCTTTAAATATTCTTTCTGCTCCTGTTTCTCTCTCCACTGTTTCTGTAATTTCCATTATACATAAGTTGGTATGCTTGATGTTGGCTCACAGATCTCAGGCTCTGTTCAAATCTTTTTATTCTGTTTTTCTTTCTGGACCTCAGATTGGGTAATTTTAATTGACCTAACTTTATACTTTCTGATTCTTTCTTCTGCCTGCTCAAACTTCTTTTGAACCATTATAGTGAACTTTGAATTTCCATTATTGTAATGTTAAACTCCAGAATGTCTATTTGGTTCATTTTTATAATTTCTCTCTTTTTTTGATATTCTCTGTTTCATGAGACATAATTCTAATTGTTTCATTTAGTTGTTGTTGTTGTTGTTGTTTTGTACCTGGCTTTCTTTAAACTATCTGAGCATATTTAAAATTGTTGATTTAAATTCTTAGTCTAGTAAATGGAACATCAGCTTTCTCAGGGATAGTTTCTATCAATTTAATTTTTTTCCATCATTTGAGAAATAGTTTCTTGTTTCTTTTCATTCCTCATAATTTTTTTTGTTGAAAATTGGAGTTTTGAATATTATAAAGTGGCAAGTCTGAAAATAACATTCTTTCCCTTCCCCAGGGTTTGTTGTTGCTGCTGGTAGTGGTTGTTGTTTAATTACTTTTCTGAACTAATTTTGTAAAGTCTGTATTCTTTGTCATGTGTAGGAACTGAAACCAGCTTGTGATTCGAGAGATTTCCTTAGATGTACAGAAAAATTAAAAAATAAGTCCCCACTCATTTAATATGGGTTCTGTTTTTGTTGGGTAATGCCTTCAACATTAAGCCAGGGAGTTTATGCCTCTGCCTTAGCCTTCCTTCCAGAACCTGAAAGTCAACCAGAGGTGAGACCATAGGTCCTTCTCAAATATTTTCTAAGCATATGCTCAGCCCTTGGAATATGCATGGCCTTCTAAATTCCCAGGAGTATGTGTGTGCTTTTCCCACATACTTTTCCTTATTCCCCAAAGAGTCTCTTTCTCCAGTCATTTCTTTCTATGCTTTTTGATTTGTCTATTGTCTTCCCCAACTGTTATCCCTTGTCCCTGGCAGCAGAAGCAAATGCATTTGTCTTCAAAGATTTTTAATAAATTCCCGTCCGTAACTGTCTCATCCCTGGAAGTCTGAATTAGATGAAATAAAGACAGACTCTTTGAGCTGGTCCTTCAGGAAACCACCAGAGAGGTCTTAAGAAACAACCACATCCTGCTCCCTCTGGTGCTAAGAATCTATACTGAGAACACAAGCTATTGATTTTAAGACTGCCACCAACCTGGGGAGCAGTGAATGGGGATAGATTAAGTTACAATGACACAAAATTCCCTTACTGTTATTCAGGTGTTTTTTTTCTTAAGTGTTTGCCTAGTTGTTATAAACTTTTGATTTTTTTTTCAGTATTATAATAAAGTTCATTTTGACAGATTTTGCCAGTTTATTCACTGCTTTTCTGGAGAGGCAGGCTTTTTGGAGTTCCCTACTCCATCATGTTTTTCTGATGTCATCTTGATACTTGATTATTAATTTCTTAAATCTTATGTTGAATCTAATTCCATGGCTGCCTGGACTGTAACCTGCTACTTGTCTTCTTTCAATTTGTGGAGGAGAGGTAGTGTGGCTATAAAAAAGGAACATATCTGATAAAGGACTTTTACCTCAAGTATACAAAGAATGCTTAAAACTCAGTTACAGGAAAATAAACAACCCAAAAATAACTCAATTAAAAATGAGAAAAATTTCATCTCACAAACCTCCTAAATGATTTTTAAAATTTGTATACACATAAGCATACATGCAAATAACAACCTGTAAAAATATTGAACACAACTTGTTGTTACGGGATTGCAAATTAAAAGAATAATGAGATACTACACCCTTTAGAATGGCTAGTATCCAAAAAGCTGACAATATCAAAAGCTGTCAAAGATGCATAGCAACAGGAACTTCATTCATTTCTGTGAGAAAGTAAAATTGTACGGGCATTCTGGAAGACAGTTTGGCAGTTTCTTACAAAAATAAACATAGCTTTACCATGCAATCCAGCAGAAATGCTAATAGATATTTACCCAAATGAGTTAAAAAGTTATGCCCATGCAAAAACTCACACATGATTGTTTACAGTGGCTTTATTCATAATGTCTCCAAACTGGAAACCACCACGATATTTTCAAATAGGAAAATGGATAAACAAACTATGATACGAATGTTTTTCAGTGATACAAATAAATGAGCTAGCAAGCCACAAAAAGACATAAATGAACCTCAAATGCATATTTCCAGGTGAAAGGAGCTAGTTTGTTAAGAGTACATACTGTATGGTTCCAATTATATGACATCCCAAAAAAAAAAAAAAAAAGGCTATAGAGACAAAAAAAATGTTTCCAGGGATTTGGAAGGAGAAAAAAAGGTTGAGCTAGGTGAAACTCCCAATGGCCAAACCTGGACAATATAAGCAACAGAATAAAGAAAGTAATACTGGATTATAACCCAAAGCATAAAATAAATATCCATGAGTCCATACTGACATTACAAAATGATTGAATAAATAAATGAGGAAGAAGAGACAGACTAATTCCAAATAATTTATATAGTAAATTCCTTCTAAAGAGTATAGTACAAAAAGGGGTAGTGAAAAGAATATACAGTGTTTGATTATGGCACAATACTGCAACCAGGTGATCAAGGTCAACATCAACAGTGATAGATCACGTTGATAGTATATACCTTTGATATAATGTAATAAAGAGGTACTCTGTGCCTGTGGTCTTCCTCCCCCAAACCTGTAACTCCACTTTATTCATGAGAGAAACATCAGAAAATAGAGGGGCATCCTACAAAATATCCTATCAGTACCCTTCAAAACTGTTAAGATCATAAAAAATAAGGAAAGTCTCTGAAACTGTACATTCAAGAGATGCCTAAGAGACATCATGGTTAAATGTAATATGGTATCCTGGATGCAGTCTTGCAACAGAAAAGGGACATTAGGTAAAAATCGGGGAAATCTAAATAAAGTATGGACTTTACTTAATATATTAGTTCATTAATTGTAAGATATTTACCATAATACTGAAAGCTGTTAATAATAGAGGAAGCGGGGCTTAGAGTGTTTGGAAACTCTCTGCACTACATTTAATTTTTTTCTGTTAATCTAAAATCGTTCTCAAAATTAAAGTCTATTAGGGCTTCCCTGGTGGCACAGTGGTTGAGAGTCTGCCTGCTGATTCAGGGGACACGGGTTTGTGCCCCGGTCTGGGAGGATCCCACATGCCGTGGAGCGGCTGGGCCCGTGGGCCATGGCCACTGAGCCTGCGCATCGGGAGCCTGTGCTCTGCAACGGGAGAAGCCACAACAGTGAGAGGTCCACGTACTGCAAAAAAAAAAAAAAAAAAAAATTAAAGTCTATTAAAAAAAGGAAGTGGACAGTTGAAAAATTGGGGGAAAAAACAGATTTGCATTCAAGTCTTGACTCTGCCACTTATTGGATATTTGAGTTTCTGTGGGATTCATTTTATTAATCTGTGAAATAGAAATAGCTATAGAATCTGTTATTATAAGTCTTTAATGAGACAATGCATGAAATATAAACAATATAGTGCCTAGCATATGCCATGTATTTTTGCTGCACCATTGGGGAGCAAATTCAAATAACATCACTTTTTACCCTAAACACTTAAGTGTATATTTTTTGAGTAAGAACTTTCTCTTACCTAATTCCTATACAGTTATCAAATTCAGAAAATTTAGCATTGAATTGTATCAATTATGTCTTTTAAATAACTTTTTTCTATTCCAGAATCTAGTCCAGGGTCATTTATTATATTTAGTTATCATGTTTCTTTAGTTTACTTTAATGTGGAGCAGTTCCTCAGCCTTTCTTTGATTTTTATTAATTTATGCTTTTGAAGAGTTGAGACCAGTTGTTTTGTAAAGTGTTCCTTAATGTGGGTTTGTCTAATTAATTTCTTAAACTTAAAAAAAAATTTAGATTAAATTTTTATACAAAAGATGCCTTCATTATACATATATGTATATATCCATATCCAAATATATTATATATTTATTTATTTTTGAAGTATAGTTGATTTACAATATTGTGTTAATTTCTGCTATACAGCAAAGTGATTCAGATATATATATAACAGAATATATATATTTGAGATATATATATTATTTTTCATATCCTTTTCCATTATGGTTTATCACAGGATATTAAATATACTTTCCTGTGCTATACGGTAGGACCTTGTTGTTTATCCATTCTGTTTGCATCTGCTGATCCCAAACTCCCAATCCATCCCTCCTCCACCCCCAGCCCCCTTGGCAACCACAAGTTGGTCCTCTGTGTCTGTGAGTCTGTTTCTGTTTCGTAGATAAGTTCATTTGTGTCATATTTTAGATTACACATATAAGTGGTATCATATGGTATTTGTATTTCTCTTTCTGACTTACTTCACTTAGTATGATAATCTCTATGTCCATCCATGTTGCTGCAAATGGCATTCTTTCTTCCTTTCTTATGGCTGAGTAGTATTCCACTGTAATATGTACCACATCTTATTTATCCATTCATCTGTCAATGGACATTTAGGTTGATTCCATGTGTTATGATACACCTACATAACATTGAGTCAAATAGTTTTGTAGGAAACCATTAAGAAAAAAGCAGCCCCAGACTATTTTTATTCCCGTTCCCTGGAGACAACCCCATATTTACCCTTTTCATGAAATCTTTGAGCATTTAACTCTGTATCTCTAAATAACATGCTTATGTTGATTTCTCAGCTTTAGTATTATCTATTTAATTTTCACTATCAAAGTTGAGGACTTAGCTCTCTTTTAAATATCCTTTGCTATCATCATATACTTACATCTTTCAATATGGTGATATAATTTTGTTACATCAATATTCAGTGTTTACATTGCTATGACTATTAAGTACTATTCACAGCTAATCTATATGGCATCTTATTTTTCTTTTTGTACACCTAACTTTTCGTAATTTCTGGATTTATTATTTTCCTCTCCCCACCCCATCCCCATTTTCTTAGCTTTCTATGTAGTTATCATCAAATATCCCCAATGTTGTCCCTACTTGTGTAATTTCTACTTGATATGCTTAAACACAATATTCTACCCATTCCTTTTTTTTGTTTTGTTTTAAGAAATAGCTTCCTGTGCCTTTGACCTGCTCTAATCTGCATTGGTTGCCCTCTATTGCTAATGCTCTCTCATAATAGATCTGACATTTTGGGGATTTCTCCTCTTCATTTTTGTGTTGTATTTTCTGTTTACCTAATGGGTTTTTAAATTTTTATGTCTTTATTTTATCAGAGCATGTCCTGAGAATTGGTTCATCAAAGGTAAGTGTTTTGAAATCTTGCGTGTATTAAAATAACTTTATTCTATTCTTGAATAATGATTTAGCTGAGTGCAGGGTTCAAGGTTGAAAATAATTTATGCTCAGTATTTTGAAGGTATTTCCCCATTATCTCCCTCTTTCAGTGTGGCTTTTGAAAAGTTCTTTACTATTCTGAATCTTGATCTTTGTATGACCCCTATATTTTACTATTTTCTGGGAAATTTTTTATTTTATGTTATCTCTAGATTTATTGAGGTATAATTGACAAATAAAATTGTATATACTTAAGGTGTACAGTATGATGATTTGATATACATACACATTGTGAAATGATTATCATAATCAAGTGAATTAACACATCTATCACCTCACAAAGTTAACATTTTTTCTTTTTTTGTGTGCTGAGAACATTTAAGAATTACTCTGCTAGCAAATTTCCAGTATACAATACAACATTATTAAACTATAGATATCATGCTGTATATAGATCCTCATAACCTATTTATCTTATAACTGAAAGTTTGTACTCTTAAACAAACAGCTCTTCTTTTTCCCATGTCCCAAGTATATGTTGAACCAACTTTGCATCCCGGGAATAAATCTTCCTCGATCATGGCATATAAGCCTTTCATTGTGCTTTGAGTTTGCTAGAATCTTGATGAGGATTTTTTTCATCTCTGCCCATCAAGAATATTGACTTATAATTTTCTCTTTTAGTAGTGTCCTATTTGGCTTTAGTATCTGGGTAATGTTGGTCTTGTAAAGTGAGGTTGGAAGTGTTCCCTCCTCTTCAATATTTGGGAAGAGTTTGAGAAGTTTTGGAATTAAATCTTTAAATATTTCGTAGAATTCACATAAGAAGCCATTTAGTTCTGGGCTATTCTTTGTTGGGAGATTTTTTTTATTATTAATTTAATATCCTTACTTGTTATGAGTCAATCTAGATTTTCTGTTTCTTCGTGATTCCATCCTGATAGATTGTAGGTTTCTAGGAATTTATTCATTTCTTCTAGGTTCTACAATTTGTTAGCATACAGTTGTTCATAGTAGTCTCATATGATCCTTTGTATTTCTATATATATCTAGTTGATATATCTCCTCTTTCATTTATAATTTATTTATTTGAGTCCTCTATTTTTCCTCGGTAAGTCTAGGTAAAGATTTGTCAATTTTAATCTTTCAAATAATCAAACTTACTTTCATTAATCTTTTCTATTGTTTTCCTATTCTCTATTTTATTTATCTTTATTTTTTCCTTTCTTTCTCCTAACTTTGGGCTTAGTTTGTTCTTCTAGTTCCTTGAACATAAAGTTAGATTGTTTATTTGAGGTCTTTCTTTTTTCTTAATGTAGGCATTTATCACTATAAACTTTCCTGTTAGGACTGCTTTGCTGCATCTCATTACTCTTGGTACATTGTGTTTCTATTTTCATTTGTCTCTAGATACTTTTTAATTTCTTTTTGATTTCATCTTTGATACATTCGTTGTTCAGCATTGTGTTTAATTTTGACATATCTGTGAATTTCCCAGTTTTCTCCTGTTATGGATTTCTAGTTGCATAACATTGCGGTGAGAAAAATACTTGATATGATTTCAGTCTTCCTGTATTTGTTAAGACTTGTTTTGTGATGTAACATGTGATCAATCCTGGGGAATATTCCTTGTGCAGTTGAGCAGAATGTGTATTCTTCTACTGTTGGATGGAGTGTTCTATGTATGTCTGTTAGATCCAGTTGGTTTAAAGTGTACTTCAAGTCCAATATTTCTTTTTTGACTTTCTGTATGGTTGATCTTTTCATTGTGATAATGGGATATAAAAGTCTCTTACTATTATTATACTGTTATTTATTTCTCCTTTCAGTTGTATTAATATTGTTTTGCATATTTAGGTGCTCTGATGTTAGGTCCACAAATATTTACAGTTGTATCTTCTTGATGAATTGACTTTCTTTTCATTATATAGCTTTTCACCATTGAGAATGAGGTTATCAAAGAGGTGTGAACCCTTTGTGCCTTGTGACAGCTTTTAACTTAAAGTCTCATTGTCTCATGTAAGTATAGCCACCTCTACTCTCCTTTGGTTACCATTTGCTTGGAATATTTTTTCCATTCCTTCACTTTCAGCCTAAATGTGCCCTTAAAACTAAAATGAGTCTCTTATAGGCAGTATATAGTTGGATCTTGTTTTTGTTTTTTAAATCAATTCAGCTGCTCTATGTCTTTTGATTGGAGAATTTACTCAATTTATATTTAAAGTAACTATTGATAGGTTAGGATTGCTGTTGCCATTTTGTTAATCATTTTCTGAATACTTTGTGTTTTCTGTGTTCCTTTTTTCCTCTTTTGTTGTCCTGTTTTGTGGTTTTTAAATATTTATTTATTTATTTACCTCACCCTGTGGCTTGTGAGATTTCAGTTCCCTGACCAGGGGTTGAACCCATGCCCACAGCAGTGTAAGCATGGAGTCCTAACCACTGGACTGCTAGGGAATTCCCTGTTTTGTGATTTGATGGCTTTTTGTGATTGTAAGATTTGTTTTCTTTATCTTTTATGTATGTTCTGCAGCTTTTTGTTTGTAATTATTCTGAGGCTTACATAAAATATCTTATAGCTGTAATATCCTATTTTATGCTGATTACAATTTAACTTTTTTAACATCTTTATTGGAGTATAATTGCTTACAATGTTGTGTTAGTTTCTGCTGTATAACAAAGTGAATCAGCTGTACGTATACATATATCCCCATTTCCCCTCCCTCTTTGCGTCTCCCTCCCACACTCCCTATCCCACCCCTCTAGGTGGTCACAAAGCACTGAGCTGATCTCCCTGTGCTATGCAGCTGCTTCACTTCTCTAACTTCCCCCATCTCACATTTTAGTTATTGATGTTACATTTTACATCTTTTTCATTGTGTTTCCATGAACAAATATGTAATTATAGTTATTTTTAATATTATGTTTGTCTTTTAAATTTGATGAACCTAGTAGCAGGGCAGGAATAAAGATGCAGACATAGAGAATAGACTTGAGGGCATGGGGAGAGGGGAGGGAAAGCTGGGACAAAGGGAGAGTAGTATTGACATATATACACTACCAAATATAAAATAGATAGCTAGTGGGAACTAGCAGCATAGCACAGGGAGATCATCTCGATGTTTTGCAACCACCTAGAGAGGTGGAACAGGGAGGGTAGGAGGGAGGCTCAAGAGGGAAGGGATATGGGGATATATGTATACATATAGCTGATTCACTTTGTTGCACAACAGAAACTAACACAACATTGTAAAGCAATTATACTCCAATAAAGATGTAAAAAAATAAATTTTATACTAGAGTTAAATTTGATTTATTCATCACTGTTACAATTTTAAATAATTATTAATTTTACTATAAATTAACTTTACCAGTGAGTTTATGTATTCATTTATTTTAAATTGTTAATTATCATTTTTTAAAATTACAGCTTGAAGAATTTCCTTTAACATTCCTTGTAATGCAGGTCAAGTACTTTGATGAACTTTCTTAAATTTAGTACATTAGTCTTTATCTCTCCTTCATTTCTTTTTAAAAATTTTTTTAAAATAAATTTATTTATGTATTTATTTATTTTTGGCTGCATTGGGTCTTCATTGCTGCACATGGGCTTTCTCTAGTTGTAGTGAGCGGGGGCTACTCTTTGTTGCAGTGTTCAGGCTTCTCATTGAAGTGGCTTCTCTTGTTGTGGAGCATAGGCTCTAGGTGCATGGGCTTCAGTAGTTGTGGCTCACGGGGCTCTAGAGCACAGGCTCAGTAGTTGTGGCACACAGGCTTAGTTGCTCCACAGCATGTGGGATCTTCCCGGACCAGGGATCAAAACTATGTCCCCGGCATTGGCAGGGAGATCCTTAACCACTGCTTCACCAGGGAAGTCCCTCTCCTTCATTTCTGAAAGACATCTTTTCTTGGTATAGTATTCTTGGTTGTCCATCTTCTTTCAGTATTTTGAATATGTTATTCCACTCCCTTCTGGCTTGCAAGGGCTCTGCTGAGAAATCTGCTGATAGCCTCATGGGGTTTCCCTTGTATCAGATGGGTTTTTATCCATCTTTCCATTTTAAAATTTCTTTGTCTTTATTTTTAAAAGTTTCACTGTAATGTGTGCTGGTGAAGTCCTCTTTGGATTGAATCTGTTTTGGGACTTTTGAGCTTCTTGTACCTAGATGTCCATACCTCTCTCCAAATTTTGAAAGTTTTCAGCTATCGTTTTTAAAATTGAGGTATAATAGACATACATTATATTAGCTTCAGCTGTACAACATGATTCAATTTTTGTATATATTGCAAAATGATCATCACAATAAGTCTAGTTAATATCCATAACCACACATAATTACAAACTTTTTTCCTTGTGACAAGAACTTTTTAGATTGATGACCTTGAGGTGGAGTCAAGATGGCAGCATGGAAAGACACAGAGTTCTCATCTCCCCATGACTAGGGTAACTTCCAGATGCTGGTGGGGGACCTCGATGCCCAGAGAGATGGGAGGAAGCCTGGAGTGAATGGGTAGGACATGGGGGATTTGAGGGGGGAGGAGAAGTGGAGGCCAGACAGGACTGGCACCCTGAGGGGTGGCTGGGAGAGGAGAGGGGTTCCCACCCCTGGAGGGATGCTTGAGGGCTCAGAGAATCAGGGGAAAGGATGCCTAATGTTTCCCATGCCCATTTGGCCCCACTACTGGGCTCCCTGGCCTGGTCCTCCACCCTGGAAGGCCCCTCTGGCTGCATGGGTCCTAGGGGCATAGCAGGAAGGAAGGAGGAGGGAACAGGAGAGACAGATGGGGGGGACCCTCTGTGACTGGAGGACCAGGAGAGTTGCAGCAGGCATTTCTCCCACCCACTTGGGCCTGGGGAAGCCTGCTGGCATCCTGGGCTGGGTCCTCCACCATCTGGGGACCCTTCCAGCTACATTGGTGCTTGGGGTGGGGGGAAGAAGAGGAGAGGAGGACAGAGAGGGGCCCACCAGTATTGGAGGATCTGGGGGAGTGCGCCTAGCATTTCCTCTACCCACTTGGGCCCCAGGAAGGCTGCTGGGCTCCTAGGCCTGGTCCTCTGCCCTCCAACGGCCCCTCTGGCTTTGAGAATCCTAGGGGCATAGGAACAGGGAGGAGGGGGGAAGAGGAGGAGGGGCCAATGGGGAGGGGCCCTCCCAGGATTGGAGGATTTGGGGGAAAACGCCTAGCATTTCCCTCACCCACTCAGGCCCAGAGAGCCTGCTGGGGTCTCGGACCTGGTCCTCCACCCTCCAAGGCCAGAGGCATTCCTGGGCCCCTCCTGCTGCATTGAGACTTAGCCCCACCCCACACATCCCCCAGGGACTTTTCCAGTCCCGTGGGTCCTCAGCATAGGTCCCACCCCTGCCTAAACCCCACCCCTTCCTAAGCCTACCCCCCACAGCCAAGGCCTTTTGGACTTATATTTTCTTTTCTCCTTTTTTTGTTTTTGCTATTTTGGTTCTGTTTTACCTTCTGATTGTTGTTTCATCTATATTTTTAATTTTTTTTCTGACATATCTGTTAGTTTTCTAATCTTATTTTAGTTTTTACTGTTTGTTATTACTGTTTTTACTGTTTTACTGTTTTAGTTGTTTACTGTTTGTTAACTATTTTACTGTTTGTTACTGTTCTGCTCCTTTTTCTTTTTTCTATTTTTTACCACCATGCGAGGCTTGCAGGATCTCAGTTCATGAGCAGGGTGTCGGGCCTGAGTGCCTGTGGTGGGAGCTCTGAGTCTGAACCACTGGGCTAACAGAGAACCTCAGACACCAAGGAATATTCATTGGAGTAACGTCTCCCAGAAGTCCTCATCTCAGCACCAAGACCTGGCTCTACCCAACAGCCTACAAACTCCAGTGCTGGAAGCCTCAGGCCAAACAGCCAGTAAGACAGGACCACAAACCCACCCATTTAAAAAATTTTAGAAAGAAGAGAGAAGACAAAAAAAATATGTCACAGATGAAGGAGCAAGGTAAAAACCTACCTTACCAAATAAAAGAAGAGGAAATAGACAAGCTTCCTAAAAAACTATTCAGAGTAAAGAGAGTAAAGATGATCCAGAATCTCAGAAGTAAAATGGAGGCACAGATTGAGAAAATACAAGAAATGTTTAACAAAGATCTAGAAGAGCTAAAGAACAAACAAACAGAGATGAACAACACAATAAGTGAAGTGAAAAATACACTAGAAGGGATCAACAGAAAACTGAGGCAGAAGACAAATAAATGAGCTGGAAGACAGGTTGGTGGAAATAACTGCTGAGGAACAGAATAAAGCAAAAAGAATAAAAACAATTGACAATCTCAGAGACCTCTGGGACAACACTAAATGCACCAACATTCGAATTATAGGGATCCCAGAAGAAGAAGAGAAGAAGAAAGGGTCTGAGAAAATATTCAAAGAGATTATAGTGGAAAAAATCCCTAACACGGGAAAGGAAATAGCCACCCAAGTCCAGGAAGTCCCATACAGGATAAATCCTAGGAGAAACACACCAAGACACATATTAATCAAACTAATCAAAGTTAAATTCAAAGAAAAAAATCAAAAGCAGCAAGGGAAAAGCAAAAAATAGCATACAAAGGAATCCCCTTAAGGTTAACAGCTGATTTTTCAGCAGAAACTCTGTAGGCCAGAAGGGAGTGGCAGGATATACTTAATGTGATGAAAGAGAAAAAACTACAACCAAGATTACTCTACCCAGCAAGGATCTCATTCAGATTTGATGGAGAAATTAAAAGCTTTTCAGACAAGTAAAAGCTAAGAGAATTCAGCACCACCAAACCAGCTTTACAACTAATGCTAAAGGAACTTCTCTAGGTGGGAAACAGAAGAAATCGACCCACAAAAACAAATCTAAAACAATTAAGAAAATGGTAATGTGAACATACATATCAATAATAACCTTGGATTTAGATGGATTAAATGCTCCAACCAAAATATATAGACTGGCTGAATGGATACAAAAACAAGACCCATATATACGCTATCTACAAGAGACCACTTCAGACCCAGGGACACATACAGACTGAAAGTAAAGGGATGGAAAAAGATATTCCATACAGATGGAAATCAAAAGAAAGCTGGAGTAGCAATACTTGTATCAGATAAAATAGACTTTAAAATATAGACTCTTACAAGAGATAAGGGAGGGCACTACATAATGATCAATCCAAGAAGATATAACAATTGTAAATATTTTTGCACCCAACATAGGAGCACCTCAATGTATAAGGCAAATGCTTACAGCCATAAAAAGGGAAATTGACAGTAACACAATAATAGTAGGGGACTTAAACACCCCACTTACACCAATGGACAGATCATCCAAACAGAAAATTAATAAGGAAACACAAGCTTTAAATGACACAATAGACCAGATAGATTTAATCACTACTTATAGGACATGCCACTCGAAAGTGGCAGAATACACTTTCTTCTCAAATGCACATGGAACATTCTCTAGGATAGGTCATGCCTTGGGTCACAAATCAATCCTTGGAAAATTTAAGAAAATTGAACTCATATCAAGCATCTTTTCTGGCCAAAACACTATGAGGTTAGACATCAATTACAGGAAAAAAAAGAAATGTAAAAAATACAAGTAAATGGAGGCTAAACAGTGTGCTATTAAATAACCAAAAATCACTGAAGAAATCAAAGAGAAAAAAAATACATAGAAACAAATGGCAACAAAAACACGACGGCTCAAAACCTATGGGACACAGCAAAAGCAGTTCTAAGATGGAAGATTATAGCAATTCAATCTCACCTCAGGAAACAAGAAAAATCTCAAATAAACAGTCTAACCTTACATCTAAAGCAACTCGAGAAAGAAGAACAAAGAAAACCCAAAGTCAGTAGAAGGAAAGAAATCATAAAGATCAGAGCAGTAATAAATAATGTAGAAATGAAGAAAACAATAGCAAAGATGAGTAAAACTAAAAGTTGGTTCTATGAAAAGATAAACAAAATTGATAAGCCTTTAAACAGGCTCATAGAGAAAAAAAGGCAGAGGATGCAAATCAATAAAATTAGAAATGAAACAGCAGAAATCACAACTGACACTGCAGCAATACAAAGGATTATAAGAGACTGCTACAAATAACTAAATGCCAATAAGAAGGACAACCTGGAAGAAATGGACAAATTCTTAGAAAGGTACAATTTTCCAAGACTGAACCAGGAATAATTAGAAAATATAAACAGACCTATCACAAGCAATGAAATTGAAACTGTAATTAAAAATCTTGCAACAAAGGGCTTCCCTGGTGGCGCAGCCGTTGAGAGTCTGCCTGCCGATGCAGGTGACACAGGTTCGTGCCCCGGTCCTGGAAGATCCCACGTGCCATGGAGCAGCTGGGCCCGTGAGCCATGGCCTCGGAGCCTGTGCTCCACAACGGGAGAGGCCACAACAGTGAGAGGCCCGCGTACCACAAAAAAAAAAAAGAAAAAATAATCTTGCAACAAACAAATCGAATAACAGATGGCTTCACATGTGAATTCTATCAAACATTTAGAGAAGAGCTAACACTTATCCTTCTAAAACTCTTCCAAAAAATTCCATAGGGAGGAACACTCCCAAATTCGTTCTCTGAGGCCACCATCAGCATCATCCTGATACCAAAACCAGACAAAAGTATCACAAAAAACAAAGTTACAGATGAATACCACTGATGAACATAGATGCAAAAATCCTCAACAAAATACTAGAAAACAGAATCCAACAACACATGAAAAGGATCATACCATGGTCAAGTGGGATTTAACCCAGGAATGCAAGTATTCTTCAATATACACAAATCAATCAATGTGATACATCATATTAACAAATTAAGGAATAAAAACCATGTGGTCATCTCAATAGGTGAAAAAACTTTAGACTAAATTCAGCACCCACTTATGATATAAACTCTCCAGAAAGTGGGCATAGAGGGAAGTTACCTCAACGTAATAAAGGCCATATATGACAAAACCCACAACAAACATTCTCAGTAGTAAAAATCTGAAAGCATTTCCAGTAAGATCAGGAACAAGACAAAGATACACTCTCACCACTCTTATTCAACATAGTTTCGGAAGTACTAGCCACAGAACTCAAAGAAGAAAAAGAAAACAAAAGAGTACAAATTTGAAAAGAAGTAAAACTGTCACTGTTTGCAGATGACATGATACTATACATAGAAAATCCTAAAGATGCCACAAGAAAACTACTAGAACTAATCAAGAATTTGGTAAGGTTGCAGGATACAAAACTAATACATAGAAATATCTTGCATTCCTATACACTAACGATGAAAACTCAGAAAAAGAAATTAAGGAAACAATCCCATTTAACATCGCAACAAAAAAATAAAATACCTAGGAATAAACCTACCTAAGGAGGCCAAAGACCTGTACTCAGAAAACTAGAGAACACTGATGAAAGAAATCAAAGATGAAATAAACAGATGGAGAAATATAACATGTTCTTTGATTGCAAGAATCAATATTGTGAAAATGACTGTACTACCCAAAGCAATCTACAGATTCAATGCAACCCCTATCAAATTGCCAATGGCATTCTCCACAGCATTAGAACAAAAATTTTTTTAATTTGTATGGAAACACAAAAGAACCCAAATAACAAAAGCCATCTTAAGAAAGAAAAATGGAGCTGGAGGAATCAGGCTCCCCAACTTCAAACAATACTACAAAGCTACAGCAATCAAGACAGTATTTTACTGGCACAAAGACAGAAATACAGATGAATGGTACAGGATAGAAAGCCCAGAGAGACACCTATATACATATGGTGACCTTATCTTTGACAAAGGAGGCAAAAACATACAATGGAGGAAAGACAGCCTCTTCAATAAGTGGTGCTGGGAAAACTGGACAGATACATGTAAAAGAATGAAGTTACAACACTACCTAACACCATGCACAAAAATAAACTCAAAATGGATTAAAGACCTAAATGTACACTACCTAACACCATGCACAAAAATAAACTCAAAATGGATTAAAGACCTAAATGTAAGACCTGACATTATAAAACTCTTAAAGGAAAACATAGGAAAAACATTCTTTGACATAAACCACAGAAAGATTTTTTTTGACCCACTTCCCAGAGTAATGAAAATAAAAACAAAAATAAACAAATGGGACCTAATGAAACTTAAAAGCTTTTGCACAGCAAAAGAAACAATAAACAAGATGAAAACAACCCTCAGAATGGGAGAAAATATTTGCAAATGAAGCAATGGACAAAGGAGTAATCTCCAAAATATACAAACAGCTCATGGAGCTCGATATCAAAAAAACAAACAATCCAATTTAAAAATGGGAAGAAGACCTAAATAGACATTTCACCAAAGAAGACAAATTGATGGCCATCAGGCACATGAAAAGATACTCAACGTCACTAATTATTAGAGAAATGCAAATCAAAACTACAATGAGATATCACCTCACATTGGTCAGAATGGCCATCATCAAAAAATCTAGCAACAATAAATGCTCTAGAGGGTGTGGAAAAAAGGGAACCCTCTTGCACTGTTGGTGGGAATGTAAATTGATGCAGCCACTATGGAGAACAGTATGGAGGTTCCTTAAAAAACTAAAAATAAGATTAACATATGACCCAGCAATCCCACTACTGGGCATATACCCTGTGAAAACCATAATTCAAATGAACACACATACCCCAATGTTCATTGCAGCATTATGTACAATAGCTAGGACATGGCAACAACCTAAATGTCCAATGACAGTTGAATGGATAAAGAAGATGTGATACATATATACAATAGAATGTTACTCAGCCACAAAAAGGAACGAAATTGGGTCATTTGTAGAGATGTGGATGGACTTAGAGTCTGTCATACAGAGTGAAGTAAGCCAGAAAGAGAAAAACAAATATCGTATGTTAAAATACTATATGTGGAATCTAGAAAAATGGCACAGATGAACCTATTTGCAGGGCAGGAAAAGAGACATAGATGTAGAGAATGGACGTGTGGGCTCTGCGGTTGGTAGGGAAGGGTGGGACGAATTGGGAGGTGAGGATTGCCTTATATACACTACCATGTGTAAAATAGCTAGCTAGCGGAAACAAGCCATAAAGCACAGGAAGTTCAGCTTGGTGCTCTGTGATGACCTAGATGGGTGGGATGGGGGTGGAGTAGGAGAGAGATCCAAAAGGGAGGGGATATATGTATACATATTGCTGATTCACTTCATTGTACAGCAGAAACTAACACAACATTGTTAAGCAATTATACTCCAATAAAAAAACAAACAGAAAAAAGTAATAGGAGGAGAAAAAAAAAGATTGATGATATTTGCAATGTTCAAATATGCAATACAGTATTATTAACTATAATTACCATTCTGTATATTATATGTCCATAAATTATTTATTTTATACCTGGAAATTTGAACTCCTTCACTCATTTTATTCCCTGCTCCCCTCCCCCCACACTGTGACCAGCAGTCTGTTCTCTGTATCTATGATCTAGCTTTCTGTTTTATTTATTTATTTTTATTTTATATTGGAGTATAGTTGATGTACAATGTTGTGTTACTTTCAGGTGTACAGCAAAGTGATTCAGTTAAATATATACGTATATCTACTTTTTTCAGATTCCTTTTCCATATAGGTTATTACAGAATATTGATTAGAGTTCTGTGTGCTATACACTAAATACTTTTTGATTATCTATTTTATATATTTAGTATATGTATGTTAATCCCAACCTCCTAATTTATCCCTCCCTCCTCCCACCTTTCCATTTGGTGACCATAAGTTTGATTTCTAAGTCTGTATGTCTCTTTCTGTTTTGTAAATTAGTTCATTTGCATCATTTTTTAGATTTCACATATAAGTGAGATCATATAGTATTTGTCTTTTTCTGTCTGACTTATTTCACTTAGCATAATGCCCTCAAGGTTCATTCACATTGTTGCGAATGGCAATATTTTCTTATATATGTATATATAATTTTCATTGTCCATTCATCTACTGGTGGATTCTTATGATGTTTTCATGTCATGGCTATTGTAAATAATGCTGCAATAAACATGAGGGTGAATGTATCTTTTCAAATTGGTGTTTTCATTTGTTTGAGATAAATATCCAGAAGTGGAATCACTGGATACTTTTCTTTTCATTTTTTTGAGGAACATCCATCTGGTTTTCCGTAGTGGTTGCACCAATTTACATTCCCACAAACAGTGTACAAGTGTTCATTTTTCTTCACATCCTCTCCAACATTTTTTATTAGTAGACTTTTTGATGATAGCAATTATTATTTTTTAAATTGAAGTATAGTTGACTTGTGTTAGCTTCAGGTGTACTGCGAAGATATATATATATACATATACAATAATCTATAATGGAAAAGAATCTGAAAAAGATATATGTATATGTATATATACCCATATACATATAACTTTTTCAGATTCTTTTCCATTATAGATTATTATAAAATATTGAATATTGTTTCCTGTGTTATACAGGAAATCCTGTGTTTATTTTACATACAGTAGTGTGTATCTGTTAATCCCAAACTCCTAATTTATTCCTCCTCCCTTTTCCCTTTTGTAACCATAAATTTGTTTTCCATGTTTCTGAATCTGTTTTTGTTTTGTGAATAAGTTCATTTTTATCTTTTTTTTTTAGATTCCACATATAAGGGATATCATATGATATTTACCTTTCTCTGTCGGACTTACTTCACTTACTATGATAATATCTATGTCCATCCATGTGGCTGCAAATGGCATTATTTCATTCTTCTTTATAGCTGAGTAATATTCCATTATATATATATATATATGTATACATATCTTTCCACATTTTCTTATTCTTTCATCTGTTGATGGATACTTAGGTTGCTTCCATGTCTTGGCTATTGTAAATAGTGCTGCTATGGACATTGAGGTATGTGTATATTTTCAAAAATGACTTTTTATCTTTTCCAGAAATATGCCCAGGAATGGCATTGCTTGATCATGTGGTAATTCTATTTTTAGTTTTTTAAGGAACTTCCATACTGTTCTACATAGTGGCTGCATCAATTTACATTCCCTCCGCAGTGTAGGAGGGTTCCATTTTCTCCACACCTTCTTCAGCATTTATTACTTGTAGACATTTTGATGATGGCTGTTCTGACTCGTGTGGGGTGATACCTCATGGTAGATTTGATTTGCATTTCTCTAATAATTAGAGACGTTGAACATCTTTTCATGTGCCTCTTGGCCATCTGTATGTCTTCTTTGGAGAAATGTCTATTTAGATCTTCTGCCCATTTTTTTATTGGGTTATTTATTTATTTATTTTGATATTGAGCTGTATGACCTGTTTTTATATTTTGAAAATTAAGCCCTTTTCAGTCACATTGTTTGCAAATATTTCCTCTCAGTCCCTAGGTTGTGTTTTCATTTTGTTTATGCTTTCCTTTGCTGTGCAAAACTTGTAAGTTTGATTAGGTCACATTTGTTTATTTTTGCTTTTATTTCCTTTGCCTTGGGAGACTGACCTAAGAAACATTGGTAGGATTTATGTCAGAGAATGTTTTACCTATGTTCTCTTCTAGGAGGTTTATGGTGTCATGTTATTTTTAAGTCTTTAAGCCATTTTGAATTTATTTTTGTGTATGGTGTGAGGGAGTGTTCTAATTTCATTGATTTACATGCAGCTGTCCAGCTTTTCCACCAGTAGCTGAAGACTGTCTTTTCTTCATTGTATATTCTTTCCTCCTTTGTTGAAAATTGACTGACCATAGGTGTGTGGGTTTATTTCTGGGCTCTGTATTCTGTTCCATTGATCCATATGTCTGTTTTCATGCCAATACCACACTGTTCTGATTACTGTATCTTGTAGTATTATCTGAAGTCTGGGAAGGTTATGCTTCTAGCTTTGTCCGTTTTCTTCAGGATTGTTCTGGAAATTCTGGGTCTTTTGTGCTTCCATATAAATTTTAGGATTATTTGTTCTAGTTCTGTGAAAAATGTCATGGGTAATTTGATAGGGATCACATTAAATCTATAGATTGATTTGAGTGGTATGTCCATTTTAGCAGTATTAATTCTTTCAATCCAAGGGCATTGGATATGTTTCCATTTCTTTGAGTCATCTTCAGTTTCCTTTATGAATGTTTTATACTTCTCAGCGTATAAGTCTTTCACTTTCTTGGTCAGGTTTATTTTTAAGTATTTTATTTTATTTATTTATTTTTTTGCTATACGTGGGCCTCTCACTGTTGTGGCCTCTCCCATTGCAGAGCACAGGCTCCAGATGCGCAGGCTCGGTAGCCATGGCTCATGGGCCCAGCCGCTCCGCGGCATGTGGGATCTTCCTGGACCAGGGCACGAACCCGTATCCCCTCTTTGGCAGGTGGACTCTCAACCACTGCACCACCAGGGAAGCCCCTTATTATCTTTTTTAGATGCAACTTTAAAAGAGATTTTAAAAAACTTTTCCTTTCTGATATTTTATTGTTAGTGTAAAAAAATGCAGCAGATTTCTGTATGTTAATCTTGTATCCTGCCTTGCTGAATTCATTTATTAGTTCTCATAGGTTTTGTGTGGAGTCTTTAGGTTTTTCTATATAGAATATTATGTTATCTGCATATAATGACAATTTTACCTCTTCCCTTTCAATTTGGATACCATTATTTTTTTGTCTGATTGCTGTGGCTAGGCCTTCCATTACTATGTTGAGTAGAAGTGGTGAGAGTGGGCATCTTTGTCTTGTTCCAGATTTTAGCAGGAAGGCTTTCAGCTTTTCACTGTTGAGTATTATTTTGGCTGTGGGTTTTTCATAAATAGCTTTTATTATGTTTGGATATGTTCCCTCTATACCAACTTTGGTGAGAGTTTTTATCATGAATGGATGTTGAATTTTGTCCAGTGTTTTTTCTCTGTCTATTGAGATGGTCATGTGATTTTTATTCTTCCTTTTTTTAATGTGATGCATCACATTGATTGATTTGTAAATGCTGAGCCATACTTGTGACCCTGGAATAAACAAACTTGAGTGTGTCTATGATCCTTTCTATTTTTTAAATTATTTTTTTAAGGTTATGATTGCATTTATTTTTTAAAGTTGCAAATAAAAACAAACTTCATGATTTGAAATGAAACCAAGGGAAATATTTCCCGCCAATATACATGTATGATCCTTTTTATATATTGTTGGATTTTTTTTGCTTGTAGTTTGTTGAGGAATTTGTTCTATATTCATCAAAGGTATTGGTTGGTAATTTTCTTATTCTTTTCTTTCTTTTTTTTTTTAGGTAGTGCCTTTGTCTGGTTTTGGTATCAGGGTAATTGTGGCCTTGTAGAATGAGTTTTGGGGTGCTCCATCCTCTTCAATTTTTTTTGATAATTTGAGAAGGAGAGATATTAGTTCTTCTTTGAATGCTTGGTAGAACTCCCCAGTGAAGCCACCCAGTCCTGGACTTTTGTTGCAGGGAGTCTTTTTTTTTTTTTTTAATTGTTGTTACATGTTCTATTTCACTTCTGGTGATTGGTTTGTTCAAATTGTCTGTTTCTTCTTGACTCAGTCAGTCATAGCAGGCTTTAAGTTTCTAGAAATTTGTCCATTTCTTCCAGGTTGTCCAATTTTGCGGCATAAAACCATACATAGTATTTTTTCTGTCATGATGTTCTTGTATGTCTGTGTTATCAATTGTTATTTCTTCTCTTTTCATTTCTTATTTTGTTTATTTGGGTCTGCTCTCTTTTCTTCCTTAGCCTGGCTAAAGGTTTGTCAATTTTGTTCATCTTTTCCAAAAACCACCTGTTGATTTCATTGAATTTTTCTTTTGTTGTTGTTGTTAATCTCTATTTATTTCTTCTCTGATCTTTACAATTTCCTCATTTTGCTGACCCTTGGCATTGTTTTTTGTTCTTTTCCTCATTCTTTTAGGTAGTAGCTTAGATTATTTGAGATTTTTTTGGTTTTGTTTTTTGAAGAAGGTCTATATCACTGTGAACTTTCCTCTTAGAGCTGTTTTTGCTACATCCCATAGATTTTGGAAAGTCGTGTTTTCATTTTCATTTTTCTCAAGGTGTTTCCTGATTTCCTCTATGACTTCATCATTGACTCATTGGTTTTTTAATAGCATGTTGTTTAGTCTCTTCATGTTTATTCTTTCCCCATTTTTCTTTCTATAGTTGTTTCTGTTGTGTATGGTGTTCTAGTTTCATACTGGTGTGGTCAGAAAAAAATGCTTGATATAATTTCTATCCTTTTAAAGTTGTTGAGGCTTGTTTTATGGCCTAGTTTGTTATCTATCCTTGAGAAAGGTCCATGTGCCCTTGAAAATAATGTGTATTCTGCTATGTTTGGATGTAATGTCCTGTAGATATCTGTTAAGTCCAATGGTCTATTTTGTCATTTAAGACTACTGTTACCTTATTGATTTTCTGTTGAGGTGATCTGTCCATTGATGCCAGGGGATGTTACAGTCCCCTACTATTCTTGTATTCTTGTCAATTTCTCCCTTTATGTCTATTGGTATTTCCTTTAAATATTTAGGTCTTCCTTAGGTTCATATATGTTAATGAGTATTAACATATATTTTTGTACTGGTCCCTTTATCATTATATAGTGCCCTTCTTTGTCTTTTGTTATAGCCTTTGTTTTAAAGTCTATTTTGTCTGATATGAGTACTACTACCTACCCCCACTTTCTTGTCGTTTCCATTTGTATGAAATCTTTTCCATCTTCTCACTTTCAGTCTGTATGTCTTTATCCCTGAAGTGAGTCTCTTGTAGGCCACATATTGAAGGATCTTGTTTTTTTATCTAATCAGCCATCCTATGTCTGTTGATTAGAGCACTTAGTCCATTGACATTTAAAGTAATTATTGATATATATGTACTTATTGCCATTTTATTACTTGTTTTCTAATTGTTTGTGGTTCTTCTCTGCTCACTTCTTTTTGTTTTTCCCATAGTGGTTTGATAATTTTCTTTAGTAGTATGCTTGAGTTCCTTTCTTTTTGGTGTTTGTGTATCTCTCATAGGTTTTTGATTTTTGTTTACCATGGGGGTCACATATGTTGACTCACAGTTATATCTACTTGATTTAAACTGACAGTCATTTATGTTCAAACACAATTTAATGATCTACATTTTTTTACTCCCCTCCCCCACGTTTTGTATTTTGATGTCATATTTTACATCTTCATGCATGTCTCTTTACTGTTTACTGTAATTATATTTGCTTTTACACATTTCTTTCTTTTCATCTATGTACAGCTTATTTAAGTGCTCTTCCATCCTTACTATATACTTCCCTTTCTTAGTGAGATTTTCCCTTTCTTATAGGTTCTTACTTCTTTTCCATTTAGAGAAAAGTCTTCAACATTTCTTTTAGGATAGGTTTAGTATTGATGGATTCTTTTACTTTTTGCTTGTCTGAGAATTCTTTATTCTCTCCTTCTACTCTAAATGATATACTTGCTGGGTAGAATATCCTAGGTCCCAGGTTTTTCCCTTTCACACTTTGGATAACTCATGCCACTCCCTTCTGGCCTGCAAAGTTTCCGCAGAGAAATCAGATGATAGCCTTATGAGAATTCCCTTGTATATGACTCTTTGTTGTTCTCTTGTTGCTTTTAGAATTCGCTCTTTATTTTTATTTATTTATTTTTGCGGTACATGAGCCTCTCACTGTTGTGGCCTCTCCTGTTGTGGAGCACAGGCTCTGGATGCGCAGGCTCAGCGGCCATGGCTCACGGGCCCAGCTGCTCCGTGGCATGTGGGATCTTCCCGGACCAGGGCAAAAACCCGTGTACCCTGCATCGGCAGGCGAACTCTCAGCCACTGCGCCACCAGGGAAGCCCCTCGCTCTTTATTTTTAACATTTGCCATTTTAATTATGATATGTCTTGGTGTGGGTCTATTTGGGTTCATCTTCTTTGGGACGCTCTGTGCTTTCTGTACCTGGATAACTGTTTTCTTCATTAGGTTGGGGAAGTTTTCAGCCATAATTTCTTCAAATAAAGTTTTGATACAGTTCTCTCTTTCTTCTCCTTCTGGAACCCCTATAATGTGAATATTGGCACATTTGATGTTATCTCAGAGATATCATATGTTGCACTCATTTTTTTCTATTTGTCTTTCTGTCTGCTGTTTTGATTGGGTGATTGCCATTATTCTATCTTCCAGATCACCTATACATTCTTCTGTGTCATGTAGTCTGCTATTCATTGCTTCTAGAGTGTTATTTATTTATTTATTTTACATCTTTATTGGAGTATCATTGCTTTACAATGGTGTGTTAGTTTCTGCTTTATAACAAAGTGCATCAGTTATACATATACATATGGCCCCATATCTCTTCCCTCTTGCATCTCCCTAGAGTGTTTTTTATCTCAAATATTAAATCATCTATTTTGGGTCTTTTGAATATTTTAGTTCCTTTTAATAAAAGAATCTGTGTTTTATGCTCTATTTAAAATAAATAACCAACAAGGACCTACTGTATAGCACAGGGAACTCTACTTAATATTCTGTAATAACCTAAATGGGAAAAGAATTTGAAAAAGAATAGATACATATGTGTGTATAACTGAATCACTTTGCTGAACACCTGAAGCTAACACAACATTGTTAATCAACTATACTCCAATATAAAATAAAAATTTAAAAAGAAGAAAATAGAGAAAAAGAATGTGGAGTATGATACAATTTTTGTAAAATTTAGAACCACACAAATATTCATAGTGGATATTTTTAAATGTTGGCATTAAGGAAAAGAAACAATGAAATGGTAAAAAAAAATACACTGGTAAAAGTAGCCAAATTTTTTAACAAAAATGAGCTAAGATAGTGACAATGTGGTGAGACAGACACTTTCCCACACAGCTGGTGGTAGCATAAATTGGAGAGTCTTTTTTGGAAAACAATTTGAAGTTATGTATCCAGAGTCTTAAAAATATTTATAATCTTAGTTCAAAAATATAAGATTTAGAAATCAATCTTCAAGAAATAACCTCCAAGATAGAATCAAAGACTGCACACCAGTGGGAAAAGAATCTCAAAAAGAATATATGCATATGTATAACTGAATCACTGTGCTATACATCTGAAATTAACACGACATTGTTAATCAACTATACTTCAATAAGAAAAAAAGATTGGGGGAGTGGAGTCAAGATGGCAGACTAGGAGGACGTGGAGTTCGCATCTCTGCACAACTAGGGCACCTGCCAGGCACTGGTAGGGGACCACAGACACCCAAGTGTCCAGGAGGAACCTCCAGCGACTGGGTAGGATGTGGCACAGGGTGGCATGAGGGGAAGGAGAAGTGGAGGTGGGTCGGGACTGGGACCCCTGAGGGGCAGCTGGGAGAGGAGAAGGGATTCCATGCCTGGAGGGGGAAAGAGGGTACCATTGGGAGGGAAGAGGATCAAAAGGGAGCATGGCCAGCATATCTCCTGCCCACATGGGTCCCTGGGAGACTGCTGAGATCCGAGGCCTGATCCTCTGCCCACCAAGGCCCCCTCCAGCCATGCGGTTCCTGAGGGAGTGGGAAGGATGAAAGGGGGAGCAAAAGTAAAGGCCAGAAGTATGGGACTGGCACCCCTGAAGGGCAGCTGGGGGAGGGGAGGAGTTCCTACACACAATGGGACCCACCCAAAATTAGGGATCTAGCAGTGATGGGGGAGACCCTTGGGTGGGGGGTAGAGAAATGGAAGGGAAGGCAGCCAGTGCTTTCCCTGTCCACTTAAGCACCGGGGAGTGTGTTGGGCTCCTGGACCTAAACCTCTGCCCTCAGAGCCTCCGTCCAGACACACAGAGCCCAAGGCCCACCCATACAACCCCATCCAGGGCCCTACCTTTACACTCAGAGACCCCCTCTTAGATACCCTCCAACAGCAGTGGGCCAAAACTCCATACACACACACTCACCCAGAGCCTTACATCCAAATTCGGAGCTCCACATTCTGAGGTCCCCCTCTGTATGTGCTGTCATCCTCTTCTGCACAGGTCCTAAGCAGAGACCCCGCACCATGCTTGAACATTGCCACGCTTGAAAACCCTGCCTAAGCCCCCACCCCAAGTCATTTTCTGGCTGTATGGTTCCAGAGCCTAGGCCGAACCCCAGCCTAAACGTCACCCTACCGCCTAGGCCCCACACCACCATAAAACCCGCCCCTGCCTAAGCTCCACCCTCACAGCCAAGGTCTTTTATTCTTTTTCTCTTTTTTTCTTCTTTTACTTTGGGGTTCAATTTTATGTTGTTGGTGCTGGGTTTTTTTAATTTTTGAATTTTATGTTATTTATTTTTTTATACAGCAGGTTCTTATTAGTCATCCACTTTATACACAACAGTGTATATATGTCAATCCCAATCTCCCAATTCATCACACCACCACCCACACCACCACCCCCGTTTTCCCGCCTTGGTGTCCATACATTTGTTCTCTATATCTGTGTATCAATTTCTGCCCTGCAAACCAGTTCATCTGTACTATTATTCTACATTCCACATATATGCGTTAATATACAATATTGGTTTTTCTCTTTCTGACTTACTTCACTCTGTATGACAGTCTCTAGATCCTTCCACGTCTCTACAAATGACCCAATTGCATTCCTTTTTATGGCTAAGTAACATTCCATTGTATATATGTACCACATCTTCTTTATCCATTCATCTGTCAATGGGCATTTAGGTTGCTTCCATGACCCGGCTATTGTAAATAGTGCTGCAATGAACATTGGGGTGCATGTGTCTTTTTGAATTACAGTTTTCTCTGGGTATATACCGAGTAGTGGGATTGTTGAGTCATATATTACCTCTATTTTTAGTTTTTTAAGGAACCTCCATACTGCTCTCCATAGTGGCTGTATCAATTTACATTCCCACCAACAGTGCAAGAGGGTTCCCTTTTTTCCACACCCTCTCCAGCATGTGTTGTTTGTAGATTATCTGATGATGTCCATTCGAACTGGTGTGAGGTGATACCTCATTGTAATTTTGATTTGCGTTTCTCTAATAATTAGTGATTTTGAGAAGCTTTTCATGTGTCTCTTGGCCATCTGTATGTCTTCTTTGGAGAAATATCTATTGAGGTCTATTGCCTATTTTTGAATTAGGTTGTTTGCTTGTTTAATATTGAGCTGCATAAGCTGTTTATATATTTTGGAGATTAATCCTTTGTCCCTTGATTCATTTGCAAATATTTTCTCCCATTCTGAGGGTTGTCTTTTTGTCTTGTTTATGGTCTCCTTTGCTGTGCAAAAGCTTTAAAGCTTCATTAGGTCCCATTTGTTTATTTTTGGTTTTATTTCCATTACTGTAGGAGGTGGATCAAAAAAGATCTTCCTGTAATTTATGTCAAAGAGTGTTCTTCTTATGTTTTCCTCTAAGAGTTTTATAGTGTCTGGTCTTACATTTAGGTCTCTAATCCATTTTGAGCTTATTTTTGTGTATGGTGTTAGGGAGTGATCTAATTTCATTCTTTTACAGGTAGCTGTCCAGTTTTCCCAGCACCACTTATTGAAAAGCATCTCTTTTCTCCACTGTATATTCTTGCCTTCTTTGTCATAGATTAGTTGACCATAGGTGTGTGGGTTTACCTCTGGGCTTTCTATCTTGTTCCATTGATCTATATTTCTGTTTTTGTGCCAGTACCATATTGTCTTGATTACTGTAGCTTTGTAGTATATTCTGAAGTCTGGGAGTCTGATTACTCCAGCTTCATTTTTTGCCCCACAAGACTGCTTTGGCTATTCGGGGACTTTTGTGTTTCCATACAAATTGTGAAATTTTTTGTTGTAGTTCTGTGAAAAATGCCAGTGGTAGTTTGATAGGGATTGCATTGAATCTGTAGATTGCTTTGGGTAGTAGAGTCATTTTCACAATGTTGATTCTTCCAATCCAAGAACATGGTATCTCTCTCCATCTATTTGTATCATCTTTAATTTCTTTCATCAGTGTCTTATAGTTTTCTGCATACAGGTCTTTTGTCTCCCTCGGTAGGTTTATTCCAAGGTATTCTATTCTTTTTGTTGCAATGGTAAATGGAACTGTTTCCTTAATTTCTCTTTCAGATTTTTCATCATTAGTGTATAGGAATGCAAGAAATTTCTGTGCATTAATTTTGTATCCTGCAACTTTATCAAATTCATTGATTAGCTCTAGTAGTTTTCTGATGACATCGTTAGGATTCTGTATGTATACTATCATCGCATCTGCAAACAGTGACAGTTTTACTTCTTCTTTTCCAATTTGTATTCCTTTTATTTCTTTTTCTTCTCTGATTACCATGTCTAGGATTTCCAAAATTATGTTGAATAATAGTGGTGACAGTGGACATCCTTGTCTTTTTCCTGATCTTAGAGGAAAAACCTTTTGGTTTTTCACCAATGAGAATGATGTTTGCTGTGGGTTTGTCATATATGTCCTTTGTTATGTTGAGATAGGTTCCCTCTAAGCCCAATTTCTGGAGAGTTTTTATCATTTCTGGGTGTTGAATTTTGTCAAAGGTTTTTCTCCATCTATTGAGGTGATCATACCGTATTTATTCTTCAATTTGTTAATATGGTGTATCACATTGATTGATTTGCGTGTATTGAAGAATCCTTGCATCCCTGGGATAAATCCCACTTGATCATGGTGTATGATCCTTGTAATGTGTTGTTGGATTCTGTTTGCTAGTATTTTGGTGAGGATTTTTGCATCTATATTCATCAGTGATATTGATCTTGAATTTTCTTTTTTTGTAGTATCTTTGTCTGGTTTTGGTATCAGGGTGATGGTGGCCTCATAGAATGAGTTTGGGAGTGTTCCTTCCTCTGCAAATTTTTGGAACAGTTTGAGAAGGATGGGTGTTAGCTCTTCTCTAAATGTTTGATACAATTCACATGTGAAGCCATCTGGTCCTGGAGTTTTGTTTGTTGGGAGATTTTTAATCACAGTTTCAATTTCATTACTTGTGATTTGTCTGATCATATTTTCTATTTCTTCCTGGATTCAGCCTTGGAAGGTTATACCTTTCTAAGGATTTGTCCATTTCTTCCTGGTTGTCCATTTTATTGGCATAGAGTTGCTTGTAGTGGTCTCTTAGGATGCTTTGTATTTCTGTGGTGTCTGATGTAACTTCTCCTTTTTCAATTCTAATTTTATTGATTTGAGTCCTCTCCCTCTTTTTCTTGATGAGTCTGGCTAATGGGTTATCAATTTTGTTTATCTTCTCAAAGAAACTGCTTTTAGTTTTATTGATCTTTGCTGTTGTTTTCTTTGTTTCTATTTCATTTATTTCTCCTCTGATCTTTATGATTTCTTTCCTTCTGCTAACTTTGGGCTTTGTTTGTTCTCCTTTCTTTAGTTCCTTTAAGTGTAATGTTAGATTGTTTATTTGAGATTTTTCTTGTTTCTTCAGGTAGGCTTTTATAGCTATAAACTTCCCTCTTAGAATTGCTTTTGCCGCATCCCATAGGTTTTGGATTGTCATGTTTTCATTGTCATTTGTCTCTAGGTATTTTTATTTCCTCTTTGATTTCTTCAGTGATCTCTTGGTTATTTAGTAACATATTGTTTAGCCTCCAATGTGTTTGTGTTTTTTACGTTTTTTTCCCTGTAATTGATTTCTAATCTCATAGCGTTGTAGTCAGAAAAGATGCTTGATATGATTTCAATTTTCTTAAATTTACTGAGGCCTGATTTGTGACCCAAGATGTGATATATCCTGGAGAATGTTCCATTGCACACTTGAGAAGAAAGTGTAACCTGTTGTTTTCTTGATGAAATGTCCTATAAATATCAATTAAGTTATTCTGGTCTATTGTGTCATTTAAAGTTTGTGTTTCCTTATTTATTTTCATTTTGAATGACCTGTCCATTGGTGAAAGTGGGGTGTTAAAGTCCCCTAATATGAATGTGTTGCTGCCATTTTCCTCTCTTATGGGTGTTAGCATTTGCGTTATGTATTGAGGTGCTCCTATGTTGCATGCATAAATATTTACAATTATTATATCTTCTTCTTGGATTGATCCCTTGATTATTATGTAGTGTCCTTCTTTGTCTCTTGTAGCATTCTTTATTTTAAAGTCTATTTTATCTCATATGAGTATTGCTACCCCAGCTTTCTTTTGATTTCCATTTGCATGGAATATCTTTTTCCATCCCCTCTCTCTCAGTCCGTGCTTGTCCCTATGTCTGAAGTGGGTCTCTTGTAGACAGCATATATGGGTCTTGTTTTTGTATCCATTCGGCAAGACTTTGTTTTTGGTTGGAGCATTTAATCCATTCACGTTTAACGTTATTGATATGTATGTTCCTATTACCATTTTCTTAATTGTTTTGTGTTTGTTTTTGTAGGTCATTTTCTCCTCTTATGTTTCCCAGTTAGAGAAGTTCCTGTAGTATTTGTTGTAGAGCTGGTTTGGTGGTGCTGAATTCTGTTAGCTTTTGTTTTTCTGTAAAACTTTTTATTTCTCCATCAAATCTGAATGAGATCCTTGCTGGGTAGAGTAATCTTAGTTGTAGGTTTTTCCCTTTCATCACTTTAAGTATATCATGCCACTCCCTTCCGGCTTGTAGAGTGTCTGCTTAGAAATCAGCTGTTAACCTTATGGGAATTCCTTGTATGTTATTTGTCCTTTTTCCCTTGCTGCTTTCAATAATTTTTCTTTGTCTTTAACTCTTGCCAATTTGATTACTATGTGTCTTGGTGTGTTTATCCTTGGGTTTATCCTGTATGGAACTCACTGCACTTCCTGGACTTGGGTGGCTATTTCCTTTCCCATGTTAGGGAAGTTTTCGACTATAATCTCTTCAAGTATTTTCTCTGGTACATTCTCTCTCTCTCTTCTCCTTCTGGGACCCCTATAATGCGAATGTTGTTGCCTTTAATTGTTGTCCCATAGGTCTCTTAGGCTGCCTTCTTTTCTTTTTATTCTTTTTTCTTTATTCTGTTCCACAGCAGTGAATTCCACCATTCTGTCTTCCAGGTCACTTATCCGTTCTTCTGCCTCAGTTATTCTGTTATTGGTTCCTTCTAGTGTATTTTTCATTTCAGTTATTGTATCATTCATCTCTGTTTGTTTGTTCTTTAATTCTAGATCTTTGTTAAACATTTCTTGCATCTTCTCAATCTTTGCCTCCATTCTTTTTCCGAGGGCTTGGATCATCTTCACTATCATTGTTTTGAATTCTTGTTCTGGAAGGTTGCCTATCTCCACTTCATTTAGTTGTTTTTCTCGGGCTTTATCTTTTTCCTTCATCTGGTACATAGCCCTCTGCCTTTTCATCTTGTCTATCTTTCTGTGAATGTGGTTTTTGTTCCACAGGCTGCAGGATTGTAGTTTTTCTTGCTTCTGCTGTCTGCCCTCTGGTAGATGAGGATATCTAAGAGGCTTCTGATATCTTCAGATATATATATCTGATATATAAAGTTTCCTGATGGGAGGGACTGGTGGTGGGTAGAGCTGGCTGTTGCTCTCGTGGGAAGAGCTCAGTAAAACTTTAATCCACTTGTCTGCTGATGGGTTGGGCTGGGCCCCCTCCCTGTTGGTTGTGTGGCCTGAGGTGACCCAACACTGGAGCCTACCTGGGCTCTTTGTTGGGGCTAATGGCGGACTCTGGGAGGGCTCACGCCAAGGAGTACTTCCCAGAACTTATGCTGACAGTGTCCTTGTCATCACGGTGAGACTGAGTCACCCCCCAACTCTGCAGGAGACTCTCCAACACTAGCCTGTAGGTCTGGTTCAGTCCCTATGGGGTCACTGCTCCTTCCCCTGGGTCCTGATGAGCACACTACTTTGTGTGAGCCCTCCAAGAATGGAGTCTTTTTTCCCCCAGTCATGCCAAAGTCCTTCAATCAAATCCCGCTGGCCTTCAAAGTCTGATTCTCTAGGAATTCCTCCTCCTGTTGACAGACCCCCAGGTTCAGAAGCCTGACGTGTGCCTCAGAACCTTCACTCCAGTAGGTGGACTTCTGTGGTGTAAGTGTTCTGCAGTTTGTGAGTCACCCACCCAGCAGTTATGAGATTTGATTTTATTGTGATTGCGCCCCTCCTACTGTCTCATTGTGGCTTCTCCTTTGTCTTTATATGTGGGGTATCTTTTTTGGTGAGTTCCAGTGTCTTCCTGTCAATGATTGTTCGGCACTTAGTTGTGATTCTGGTGTTCTCGCAAGAGATAGTGAGAGTACGTACTTCTACTCTGCCATCTTGAACTAATTCAGATTTCTAGATTCTTGCCCTTATAGGGATGCCTATGTTGTTGTTTTTGATTCATTTACATTTTTAATTTTTCTAATAAATATTTTAATTTTCTAATTTTATTTTATTATTTATCCTCTGTTATTGTTCTGCTCCTTTTGGATTATTCCCCATTATTTTTTTTCTTCTTCTTCCTGTTGTGCTTTTGTTTTACCTTGTTGCAGGTTTTTCAATATATTTTTATTTTTCCTAATATATTTTTTATTTTTCTAATTTTATTTTATTTTTTATTATCTGTTATTGTACTGCTCCTTTTTTTCTTTTCTTTTTTCTTTCTTAACTGTGCCACATAGCTTGTCGGATCTTGGTTCCCAGGCTGGACATTGGGCCTGAGCTCCTGTGATTGGAGCACTGTGTCCAAACTATTGGACTAACAGAGAACCTCAGACGCAGGAGAAGAGTAATTGGAGTGAGGCCTCCCAGAGATCCTCATCTTGGCACAAAGACCAGCTCTACACAACTGCCTGCAAACTCCAGTGCTGGACACCTAAGGCCAAACAACCAGTAAGAGCAGAATACATCCCCACCCATCAAAAAAGGAAAAAAAGAAGGAAACAAAAAAAAATATTACAGATGAAGGAGCAAGGTAAAAACCTACAAGACCAGATAAATGAAGACAAAACAGGGAAGCTACCAGTAAAAAAGTTCAGAGTAATGATAGTAAAGATGATCCAAAATCTTGGAAGCAGAATGGAGAAAATACAAGAAACGTTTAACAAGGATGTAGAAGAACTAAGAAGCAAGCACACAGTGATGAACAACAGAATAACAAAATAAAAACACTCTAGAAAGAATCAATAGCAGAATAACTGAGCCAGAAGAATGGGTAAGTGACCTGGAAGATAAAATGGTTGAAATAACTGCCAGGGAGCAGAATAAGGAAAAAAGAATGAAAAGAATTGAGGACAGTCTCAAAGACTTCTGGGACAATATTAAATGCACCAACATTCAAATTATAGGGGTTCCAGAGTAAGAAGAGGAAAAGAAAGTGTCTGAGAAAATATTTGAAGAGATTATAGTTGAAAACTTCCCTAAATGGGAAAGGAAATAGTCAATCCTGTCCAGGTCTTGCAGGGAGTCCCACAGAGGATAAACCCAAAGAGAAACACACCAAGACACATATTAATCAAACTATCAATAATGAAATACAAAGAAAAAATATTAAAAGCAGCAAGGAAAAAAGCAACAAATAACATACAGGGGAGTCCCCATAAGGTTAACAGCTGATCTTTCAGCAGAAACTCTGCAAGCCAGAAGGGAGTGGCAGGACATATTTAAAGTGATGAAAGGGAAAAATCTACAAAAATGTTTACCCAGCAAGGATCTCATTCATACTCAATGGAGAAATCAAAAGCTTTGCAGACAAACAAAAGCTACAGAATTCAGCAGCACAAAACCAGCTTTACAACAAATGCTAAAGGAACTTCTACAAGTGGCAAACACAAGAGAAGAAAAAGGCCCACAGAAGCAAACCAAGATCAATTAAGAAAATGCTAATGGGAAAAAACATATTGATAATCACCTTGAATGTAAATGTATTAAATACTCAAACCAAAAGACATAGACTGGCTGAATAGATACAAAAACAAGACCCTCATATATGCTGTTTACAAGACACCCACTTCAGACCTAAGGATACATACAGACTAAAAGAGAGGGGATGGAAAAAGATATTCCATGAAAATGCAAGTTACAAGAAAGCAAGAGTAGCCATACTCATATCAGATAAAATAGACTTTAAAATAAAGATTGTTACAAGAGATAAGCAAAGACACAACATAACTTCAAGGGATCAATCCTAGAAGAAGAGAAAAGAATTATAAATATTTATGCACCCAACATAGGAGCACTACAATACATAAGGCAAATGCTATCAACCATAAAAGGGGAAATCAACAGTAACACCAAAAAATGGGTGACTGTAACACCTCACTTACAAAAATAGACAGATTATCCAGACAGAAAATAAATAAGGAAACACAAGCTTTAAATGACACAATAGACAAGATAGACTTAATTGATGTTTTTAGGACATTACACCTGAAAGCAGAAAAATATATTTTCTTCTCAAGTGCACACGGAATGTTCTCCAGAACAGATCATATCTTGTTCACAAATCAAGCCTTGGAAAATTTAAGAAAATTGAAGTCATATCAAGCATCTTTTCCGACCACAACACTATGAGATTATAAATCACTTACAGGAGAAAAAAACTTTAAAACCACAATTACATGAGGGTTAAACAGTATGGTGCTAAATAACCAAGAGATCTCTGGAAAAATGAAAGTAGAAATGAAAAATACATAGAAACAAATGACAATGAAAAAAGGGTGATCCGAAACCTATGGGACACAGCAAAAGCAGTTCTAAGAAGGAAGTTCATAGCAATTCAAGCTCACCTCAAAAAACAAGAAATATCTCAAAAAAACAATCTCACTTTACAACAAAAGAACTAGTAAAAAAAGAACAAAGAAAACCCAAAGTTAGTAGAAGGAAAGAAATCATAAAGGTCAGAGCAGATATAAATGAAATAGAAATGAAGAAAAAAATAGTAAAGATCAATAAAACTAAAAGTTTGCTCTTGGAGAACATAAACAAAATTGATAAACCTAAAACAAGACTCAACAAGAAAAAAGGGAGAGGACTCAAATCAATAAAATTTGAACTGATAATGGAGAGAATATAACTGACACTGCAGAAATACAAAATATCATAAGATACTACTACAAGCAACTACATGTCACTAAAATGGACATTCTGAAGAAATGTACAAATTCTTCAAAAGGTACAACTTTCGAAGACTGAACTAGGACCCATTAGAATATACAAACAGACCAATCACAAGCACTGAAATTAAAACTGTAACTAAAAACCTTCAAACAGATGACATGATACTATACATAGAGAATCCTAAAGATGCTACCAGAAAACTGCTAGAGCTAAACAATGAATTTGGTAAAGTAGCAGGTAAAAAATTAATGCACAGAAATCTCTGGCATTCCTATAAACTAATGATGAAAAATCTGAAAGTGAAATCAAGAAAACATTCCCATTTACCATTGCAACAAAAAGAATAAAATATCTAGGAATAAACCTACTGAAGTAGACAAAAGACCTGTATGCAGAAAATTATAAGACACTGATGAATGAAATTAAAGGTGATACAAATAGATGGAGAGAGATACCATGTTCTTGGATTGTAAGAATCAACATTGTGAAAATGACTCTACTACCCAAAGCAATCTGCATATTCAGTGCAATCCCTATCAAACTACCACTGGCATTTTTCACAGAACTACAACAAAAAATTTCACAATTTGTATGGAAACACAAAAGTCCCCGAATAGTCAAAGCAACCTTGAGAACGAAAAACGGAGCTGGAGGAATTAGGCTCCCTGACTTCAGACTATACTACAAAGCTACAGTAATCAACACAGTATGGGACTGGCACAAAAACAGAAATATAGATCAATGGAACAGGATAGAAAGCCCAGAGATAAACCCACGCACATATGGTCACCTAATCTTTGATAAAGGAGGCAGGAATGTACAGTGGAGAAAGGACAGCCTCTTCAATAAGTGGTGCTGGGAAAACTGGACAGGTACATGTAAAAGTATGAAATTAGATCACTCCCTAACACCATACACAAAAATAAGCTCAAAATGGATTAAAGACCTAAATGTCAGGCCAGAAACCATCAAACTCTTAGAGGAAAACATAGGCAGGACACTCTATGACATAAATAACAGCAAGATCCTTTTTGACCCACCTCCTAGAGAAATGGAAATAAAAACAGAAATAAACAAATGGGACCTAATGGAACTTCAAAGCTTTTGCACAGCAAAGGAAACAATAAACAAGACCAAAAGACAAGCCTCAGAATGGGAGAAAATATTTGCAAATGAAGCAACTGACAAAAGATTAACCTCCAAAAATTATAAGCAGCTCATGCAGCTTAATAACAAAAAAACAAACAACCCAGTACTAAAATGGGCAGAAGATCTAAATAGACATTTCTCTAAAGAAATGACTGCCAACAAACACATGAAAGAATGCTCAACATCATTAATCATTAGAGAAATGCAAATCAAAACTACAATGAGATATCATCTCACACCAGTCAGAATGTCCATCATCAAAAAATCTAGAAACAATAAATGCTGGAAAGGGTGTGGAGAAAAGGGAACACTCTTGCACTGTTGGTGGGAATGTAAATTGATACAGCCACTGTGGAGAACAGTATGGAGGTTCCTTAAAAACTAAACATAGAACTACCATATAACCCAGCAATCCCACTACTGGACATATACCCTGAGAAAACCATAATTCAAAAAGAGTCGTGTACCAAAATGTTCATTGCAGCTCTGTTTACAATAACCAGGACATGGAAACAACCTAAGTGTCCATCATCAGATGAATGGATAAAGAAGATGTGGCACATATACACAATGGAATATTACTCAGCCATAAAAAGAAATGAAATTGAACTATTTGTAATGAGGTGGATAGACCTAGAGTCTGTCATACAGAGGGAAGTAAGTCAGAAAGAGAGAGACAAATACCATATGCTAACACATATATATGGAATTTAAGGGAAAAAATGTCATGAAGACCCTAGGGGTAAGAGAGGAATAAAGACACAGACCTACTAGAGAATGGACTTGATATGGGGAGGGGGAATGGTAAGCTGTGACAAAGTGAGAGAGAGGCATGGACATATATACACTACCAAACGTAAGTTAGATAGCTAGTGGGAAGCAGCCGCATAGCACAGGGAGATCAGCTCTGTGCTTTGTGATCGCCTGGAGGGGTGGGAGGGGGGGGGAGAGGGGGGGAGGGAGAGGGGAAAACGCAAGAGGGAAGAGATATGTGAATATATATATATATATATATATATATATATATAACTGATTCATTTTGTTGTAAAGCAGGAATTAACACACCATTGTAAAGCAATTATACTCCAATAAAGATGTTAAAAAAAAAACCCAAAACCTTCAAACAAACAAAAGCCCAGGACCAGCTGGCTTCACAGAAGAATTCTATCAATTATTTAAAGAAGAGTTAGCACCTATCCTTCTCAAACTCTTC
The DNA here is from genome assembly GCF_005190385.1 of Monodon monoceros. Taxonomy (NCBI): domain Eukaryota; kingdom Metazoa; phylum Chordata; class Mammalia; order Artiodactyla; family Monodontidae; genus Monodon; species Monodon monoceros. The sequence continues at coordinate 37,022,313 of NW_021703766.1, forward strand.
CAAAAATTGCAGAGAGAAGAACACTCCCAATCTCGTTCTACAAGGCTAACATCACATTGACACAAAAACCAGACAAAGATATCACAAAAAGGAAAATTAAAGGCAAATACCACTGATGAACATAGATGCAGAAATCCTCAACAAAATACTAGCAAAGAGAATCCAACAACACATTAAAAATATCATACACCATGATCAAGTGGGATTTATCCCAGGGACGCAAGGATTCTTCAATATATGCAAATCAATCAATGTGATACACCATGCTAACAAATTAGGAATAAAACCATATGATCATCTCAATAGATGCAGAAGAATCTTTTGACAAAATTCAACACCCATTTATGGTAAAAATTCTCAAGAAAGTGGACATAGAGGGAACCTACCTCAACATAATAAAAGCCATATATGACCAAACCACAGCCAACATCATTCTCGATGGTGAAAACTGAAAGCATTTCTTCTAAGATCAGAAACAAGACAAGGTTGCCCACTCTCACCATTATTTTTCAACATAGCAGTGGAAGTCCTTGCCACAGAAATCAGAGAAGAAAAAGAAATGAACACAAATTAGAAAAGAAGTAAAACTGTCACTGTTTGAAGATGACATGATAATATACATAGAAAATCCTAAAGTTGCCAGAAGAAAGCTACTAGAACTCATCAATGAGTTTGGTAAGGTTGCAGGATACAAAAATAATACACAGAAATCACTTACATTCCTATACTCTAACAATGAAAGATCAAAAATTGAAATTAAGGAAACAATACCATTTACCATCACAATAAAATGAATAAAACACTTAGGAATAAACCTACCTAAGCAGGCAAAAGACCAGTACTCAGAAAACTATAAAACACTGATGAAAGTAATCAAAGATGACATAAAGAGTTGGAGAAATATGCCATACTCTTGGATTGGAAGAATCTATATTGTGAAAAGGACTTTACTATCCAAAGCAATATACAGGTTCAATGCAATCCCTATCAAATTACCAATGGCATTTTTCATAGAACTAGAACAAGAAATTTTAAAATTTGTATGGAAACACAGAAGACACTGAAGACCCAAAGCAATCTTAAGAAAGAAAAATGGAGCTGAAGGAATCAGGCTCTCTGACTTCAGACTATACTAAAAACCTACAGTAATCAAGAGAGTATGGTACTGGCACTTAAATAGAAATATATATCAAACGAAGAGGACAGAAAGCCCAGAGATAAAACCACGTATATATGGTCACCTTACCTTTGACAAAGGAAACAAGGATATACAATGGAGAAAAGACAGCCTCTTCAATAAATGGTGCAGGGAAAAATGGACAGAACAGTAAAAGAATGAAATTAGATCACTCCCTAACACCATACACAAAAATAAACTCAAAATGGATGAAAGTCCTAAATGTAAGGCCAGACACTATAAAACCCTTAAAGGAAAAAATAACCAGAACACTTCATGACATACATCACAGCAAAATCCTTTTAACCCACCTCCCAGAGTAAGGGGAATAAAAACAAAAATTAAAAAATGGGACCTAATGAAACTTAAAACCTTTTGCACAGTAAAGGAAAATATAGACACAACAAAAAGAAAACACTGAAAATGGAGAAATATTTGAAAACGAAGCAACAGACCAAGGACTAATCTTCAAAATATACAAGCAGCTCAGGCAGCCCAATATTGCAAAAGCAAACAACCAAATCCAAAAATGGGCAGAGAGATAAATTGACATTTCTCCAAAGAAGACATACAGATGGCCAACAAATACATGAAAGGATGCTCAACATCACTGATCATTAGAGAAATGCAAATCAAAACCACAATGAAGTATCAACTCACCCTGGTCAGAATGGCCATCATCAAAAAATCTACAAGCAATCAATGCTGGAGAGGGTGTGGAGAAATGGGAACCCTCTTGTACTGTTGGTGGTAATGTAAATTGAGAAAGCCACTATGAAGAACAGTATGGAGTTTCCTTAAAAAACTAAAAATAGAACTAGCATGTGACTCAGCAATCCCACTACTTGACATATACCCTGAGAAAACCATAATTCTTAAAGAGACATGTACCACAATGTTCATTGCAGCACTATTTGCAATAGCCAGGACATGGAAGCAACCTAAATATCCATCAACAGATGAATGGATAAAGAAGATGTGGCACATATATACAATGAAATATTACTCAGCCATAAAAATAAAGCATTTATTTGTAGTGAGGTGGATGGACCTAGAGTCTGTCATACAGAGTGAAGTAAGTCAGAAAGGGAAAAACAAATACCATATGCTAATGCAGATATATGGAATCTAAAAATGCAGTACTGATGAACCTACTGACAGAGTATGATAAAGATACAGGTGTAGAGAATGGAATTGAGAGCACAGGGAAAACAGGAAGCTGGGATGAAGTGAGAGAGAAGGATTGACATATATACACTACCAAATGTAAAATGGATGACTAGTGGGAAGCTGCTGCATAGCACAAGGAGATCAACTTGATGCTTTGTGACGACCTAAAGGCATGGGATAGGGAGGGTAGGAGAGAGGCTCAAGAAGGAGGGGATATGGCAGTATATGTATACATATAGCTGATTCACTTTGATGTACAGCAGAAACTAACAGCATTGTAAAGCATTTATACTCCAATAATGATGTGAAAAAAGAAAAATATATATTGTACAGCAAGATGTTCCTAACACTAGTATTTGTAATAATAAAAAGCTGGAAACTTTTTATAGAGTTTCAATATGACTCTTTATAAAGGCATAGAAGGGGGAGACCTTCAAGATGATGGAGGAGTAAGATGTGGAGATCACCTTCTTCCCACAAATACATAAAAAATACATCTACCTGTGAAACAACTCCTACAGAACACCTTGAATGCTGGTAGAAGACCTCAGACTGCCCAAAAGACAAGAAAATCCCCAGGTACTTGGCTGTGCAGCTGGCAGGGTCTTGGTGCTCTGGCCGGGTGTCAGCCCTGAGCCTCCAAGGTGGGAGAGCCTAGTCCAGGATAATGGACCACCAGAGACCTCCTGGCCCCATATAATATCAATTGGAAAGAGATCTACCAGAGATCTCCGTCTCAACACTAAGATCCAGCTTCACTCAATGGCCATCAAGGTCCAGTGTTGGATGCCCCATGCCAAACAACATGCAAGACAGGACCACAGCCCCACCCATTAGCAGAGAAGCTGTCTCAAATCATACTAAGTTCACACACACCAAAACACACCACTAGAACACAGGCACCAGCCCCACCCACCAGAACACAGGCACCAGTTCCCTTTACCAGGAAGCCAACACAGGCTGTTGAACCAACCTCACCCACTGGGGCAGACACAAAAAACAACGGGAACTATGAACCTGCAGCCTGCAAAAAGGAGACCCGTTTGTTGTATGGTCAACAAGATGAGAAGACAGAGAAATATGCAGCAGATGAAGGAGCAAGGTCAAAACCCACCAGACCAAACAAATGAAGAGGAAATAGGCAGTCTACCTGAAAAAGAATTCAAAATAATGACAGTAAAGATGATCCAAAATCTTGGAAATAGAATGGAGGAAATAAAAGAAACATTTAACAAGGACCTAGAAGAACTAAACAGTAAACAAACAATGATGAACAACACAGTAAATGAAATTTAAAATTCTCTAGAAGGAATCTACAGCAGAATAACTGAGGCAGAAGAACGGACAAGTGACCTGGGAGATAAAATAGTGGAAATAATTGTGACAGAGAACAATAAAGAAAAAATAATGAAAAGAATAGAGGACAGTCTCAAGACCTCTGGGGCAATGTTAAATGCACCAATATTCGAATTAAAGGTGTCCCAGAAGCAGAAGAGAAAAAGAAAGGTTCCAAGATAATATTTGAAGAGATTAGAGTTGAAAACTTCCCTAATATGGGAAAGGAAATTGTCGAGTCCAGGAAGTGCAGAGAGTCCCGTACAAGATAAATCCAGGAAGAAACACACCAAGACACATAGTAATCAAACTATCAAAAATTAAATACAAAGCAAAAATATTAAAAGCAGCAAGGGAAAAGCAACAAATAATACAAGGGAATCCCCATAAGGTTAACAGCTAATGTTTCAGAAGAAATTCTGCAAGCCAGAAGGGAGTGGCAGGACATATTTAAAGTGATGAAAAGGAAAAACATACAATCAAGATTACTCCACCCAGCAAGGATCTTATTCAAATTCGAGGGAGAAATTAAAACCTTTACAGAGAAGCAAAAGTTAAGAAAATTCAGCACCACCAAACCAGCTTTACAACATATGCTAAAGGGACTTCTCTAGGCAAGAAACACAAGAGAAGGAAAAGACCTACAATAACAAACCCAGAACAATTAAGAAAATGGTAATAGGAACATAGATATCAATAACTACCTTAAATATAAATGGATTAAATTCTCCAACCAAAAGGCACAGACTAGCTGAATGGATACAAGCGCAAGACTTGTATATATGGTGTCTACAAGAGACATATTCAGAGCTAGGGACACATAGAGACTGAAAGTCATGGGATGGAAAAAGATATTCCATGGAAGTAGAAATCAAAAGAAAGCTGGAGTAGCAGTTCTCATATCAGACAAAATAGACTTTAAAATAAAGGCTATTATAAGAGACAAAGAAGGACACTACACAACAATCAAGGGGTTAATCCAAGAAGAAGACATAGCAATTGTAATTATTTATGCATCCAACATAGGAGCACCTCAATACATAAGGCAAATGCTAACTGCCATAAGAGGGAAAATTGACAGTAACACAATCATAGTAGGCGACTTTAACGCCCCACTTTCACCAATGGACAGATCATCCAAAATGAAAATAAATAAGGAAACACACACATTAAATGACACATTAAAGAAGATAGACTTAACTGATACTGGACATTCCATCCAAAAATAACAGAATACATTTTCTTCTCCAGTGTTCATGGAACATTCTCTAAGATAGATCATATCTTGGGTCCCAAATCAAGCCTCAGTAAATATAAGAAAATTTTCATCATATCAGGCATCTTTTCTGACCACAATGCTATAAGACTAGATATCAATTACAGGAAAAAAATGTAAAAAATACAAACAAATGGAGACTAAACAATATACTACCAAATAACCAAGAGATCACTGAAGAAATCAAAGGGGAGATCAAAAAATACCTAGAAACGAATGACATTGAAAACAAAACTACCCAAAACATATGGGATGCAGCAAAGGCAGTTCTAAGAGGGAAGTTTATGGCAATAAAATCCTACCTCAATAAACAAGAAATATCTCAAATAAACAACCTAACCTTACACCTAAAGCAATTAGAGAATGAAGAACAAAAACAAAGTTAGCAGAAGGAATGAAATCATGAAGATAAGATCAGAAATAAATGAAAATAAATGAAGGAAACAATAGCAAAGATCAGTAAAACTAAAAGATAGATCTTTGAGAAGATAAAAAAATTGATAAACATTAGCCAGACTTATCAAGAAAAAAAAGGGAGAAGACTCAAATCAACAGAATTAGAAATGAAAAGGGAGAAGTAACAACTGACACAGTAGAAATACAAAGGATCATGAGAGATTATTACAAGCAACTATATGCCAATAAAATGGACAACCTGGACGAAATAGACAAATTCTTAGAAATGCACAATGTTCCAAGACTGAACCAAGAAGAAATAGAACATCTGTACAGACCAACCAGAAGCAATGGAATAGAAACTGTGATTAAAAATCTTCCAACAAACAAAAGCCTAGGACTACATGGCTTCACAGGTGAATTCTATCAAACATTTAGAGAGAGCTAACACCCATCTTTCTCAAACTCTTCTAAAATACAGCAGAGGGAGGAACACTCTCAAACTCATTCTATGAGGCCACCATCACCCTGATACCAAAACTAGATAAAGATGTCACAGGAAAAGAAAACTACACGCCAATATCACTGATGAACATATATGTAAAAGTCCTCGGCAAACTACGAGCAAACAGAATCCAACAGCACATTAAAAGGATCATACACCATGATCAAGTGGGTTTTATCCCACTTGATCATGAGAAAGCTCCATCTCTGGAGCTCATTTAGGGGGTGCTCTGTCTTCTGTGGGCAGACAGGAAAGGAATCCCCTCTCTTCATGCACCCTGAAACAATGGTCTCTTGCCTCTTAGGCAGGTCCAGACTTTTTCCCATACTCCCTTCTGGTTAGCTGTGGTGCACTAGCCCCCTTCAGGCTGTGTTCATGCAGCCAACTCCAGTCCTCTCCCTGGGATCTGACCTCCGAAGCCCAAGCCTCGACTCCCAGCTCCCACCTGCCCTGGCAGGTGAGCAGACAAGCCTCTCAGGCTGGTGAGTGCTGGTCGGCACCAATCCTGTGTGGAAATCTCTCCACTTTGCCCACTGCACCCTTGTTACTGTGCTGTCCTCCATGGCTCCGAAGTTCTCCCCCCGGCCCACCCCCCATCCCCACCAGTGAGGGGGCTTTCTAGTGTGTGGAAACTTTTCCTCATTCACAGCTCCCTCCCAGAGGTGCAGGTCCCATCCCTATTCTTTTGTTTCTGCTTTTTCTTTTCTCTTTTGCCCTACCCATGTACGTGGAGATTTTCTTGCCTTTTCGGAAGTCTAAGGTCTTCTGCCAGCATTCAGTAGGTGTTCGGTAGGAGTTTTTCCACATGTAGATGAGGAAGGTGATCTCCACATCTTACTCCTCTGCCATCTTGAAGGACCCCACTGCCCATTTTTTAAATTGGAGTGTTCTCTCTCTCTCTCTCTCTTTTTTTCTTTTTGCCATTGAGTTGTATGGGTCAATTATATCTTTGGATATCAGCCCTTCATCAGAAACATGACTTACAAATATTTTCTCCCATTCAGTTGGTTGCCTTTTCATTTTGTTTATGGTTTCCTTTTATTTTGATGTAGTCCCACTTGTTTATTTTCACTTTTGTTTCCTTTGCTTTTGGTATCAAATCCAAAAAATCTTCAACAAAACCCATATCAAGCGATTACCATCCATGTTTTCTTCTAGGAGTTTTATGGTTTCAGGTATTACATTCAAGTCTTTAAACCATTTTGAGTTAACATTGGTGTATGATGTAAGATAGTGGTTCAGTTTCATTCTTTGGCATGTGGCCATCCTGTTTTCTCAACACCATTTATTGAAGACACTGACCTTTCCCAATTGTATTTCTTGCTTCCTTTGTTGTAAATTAATTGACCATATATGAGTCAGTTTATTTCTGGGCTCTCTATTCTGTTCCATTAATATGTGTCTGTTTTTATGCCAATATCATAATGCTTTGATAACTGTAACTTTGTAATGTAGTTTGATACCATGGCGCATGATGCCTTTAGCTTTGTTATTCTTTCTTAAGATTGATTTGGCTATTTGGGGTCTTTTGTAGTACCATACAAATTTTAGATTTTTTGTTCTATTTCTGGGAAAATGCCATTTGGAATTTTGATAGGGATTTCTTTTAATCTGTAGATTGCTTTGGAGAGAATGGACATTTTAACAATATTAATTCTTTCAGTTTACTAGCACAGAATATTTTTCCATTTATCAATATTTCTGTCTTCTTCACTTTGTTTTGCTAATGTTTTAGAGTGTTCAGTGTACAGGCCTTTCACCTTCTTGGCTCAATTTATTTTTATGTATGTTATTCTTTCTGATGTAATTATAAATGGGATTATTTTCTTAATTTCTCTCTCAGTTCATTATTATTGTATAGAAGTGTAACAAATTTTTGGATTCATCTTTTTTAGAACCCTCTTGTCTTTCTAGATCTGGATATCGGTTTCCTTCCTTACATTAGGGAAGTTTTCATCCATTTATTTCTTCAAATAAGTTTTCTGCCCCTTTTTCTCTCTCTTCTCCTTCTGGGATCCCTAGAATGTGATGTTAGTCTGCTTGATATTGTCACATAAGTTCTCAGGCTGTCTTCACTTTTTAAAATTCATTTTTCTTTCTGCTGTTCTGATTGGGTGAGGTTGTTGTTGTTGTGGGGTTTTTTCCTGTTTTCTGTCCTACTGATTCATTTGCCTGCTGTTACACCTCTCTAGTGTATTTTTCAGTTTAGGTATTGTATTCTTCAGCTATGTGACTACTGTTTGGAATTTTATTTTCTCTCTTTGTTGAAGTTCTCACTGTTTTCAGCCATTCTACTCCCGAGTTTGGTGAGGATCATTATGATAATTAGTTTGAACTCTTTATCAGGTAAATTATTAACTGTTTCATTAAGGTTTTTTTTTCTCCTGAGGTTTTATCTCGTTCTTTCATTTGGAACATATTCCTCTGTTTCTTCATTTTGCTTGACTCTTTACTTGTCTATTCAGTAGATAAAACAGGCACCTGTCCTAGTCTTGAAGGAGTGGCCTTATGTAAGAAAGGAACCTTATTGTTCAATCTTGTTTCATTTCTTGGTTGTCTCTCAAATATTTGTGATGGTCCAAGCAACCTATATTATTGTTAATGGCTTCTAGTTGTTGAAGGTGTGCCAAACCTCTCAGTGTCTCAGAGGGGAAGAGCTCAGTCTGCACCTAGATTCAGGCTGCTTGGAAGTCTGAATGTCAGGCAGTGAAGTTTAAAGTATGCAAGTATATACAGTACTATGGGACTGCAAATGTATACCCCACTGGCCACCAGCTTCAGGCCATTGAGAGGTGTCCCCTGAGTGGCAGTCACAAAAATCAGGCTCCAGATGCATATAAGCTTCTATCTTGGAGACACTACTAAGCTGTAGTGAGGTAGAGGGAGAGCACAAAGCTGCTGTGTCCTTGCCTATGTTCCCTGGGGACACATCTGTAGGCCCCTAGATGTGTGCCAAACCAAAAGCCTGCTTTTCAGACCAGAGCTCCAGGAGAAGCAATTTGGACTCTTTTATAGAAAGACTGTGAATGTGTTTCAGTCTCTTGTCTGTGCAGTGCTCTGGGGGTTTTAGCCTTACTGGAACTGTCTCTCTGATTGTTCCAGTCTCATTGTACCCAGGGTTGCAAGCGCCTTGTCCACCTAGCCAGGTGATCAAGGGGATTCCCTTGGCAAAACTGTGACTGAGGTACCAGAAGTAAAAACTGGGGCAGACATATGTTAAGCTCCCCTCCAGGATATCTGGTTCTCTGAAACACAACAGAAGGAAAGCAGGAAGTTGGCACTTTCCTCTGATAACTCTGGAAAGGACTGTAGTCAGCCCTTTGATGTGTCTTTAATTAGAAGCCTACTCCTCAAGCTGCAAGTACGCCTCACATGAAGTTTTAGCTCCTGAGTCTGTTGCCTCTTCCTATGCCCTCTAGGTGGTAGTCATTTAGGAAGTTTTTCTCCATTTGTTACAGTCCTGTTGGACCCACAGATGTAAGACCCAATGGACACCAGAATCAGAAGATATAGAGGTGTTCCTTGGCTGCTGCCACAAAAATTTGGGCACAAAACATAAAACCAGAGCAAAAGAGCTCCTTTTCTGGAGACACTGACACTGTGGAACATGGTATAGGAGAGTGTGAAGATGACACCCAGCCATTGGAGAAATTCAGAGGGAGAAAATAGAGATGACACCCATGGTGAAAGGAAAAGAAAAAAGAAAAGAAAAAATTGACATCTCTCAGCTGGAGCAAAGTAGAGGGAGAGCATGAAGATAGTGCCCACTGGCTAGAGCACAGCAGCAGGAGAGAATAAAGATGGCACTCTCCAGCCTTTGCTGTCTAATAGCACTCTTTCACAAAGCATGGGTGCCCCTCAATAGGCTGCTTCCATGCTGGGCCCTGGGATGAGTGAACTTAAGCACCTGAGCCTTTTAAGAGCTTTTTCTCCATTTGCTATAGCCTTGGGAATCCTAAGGATATGAGCCCCACTGGTTTTCAAAGCTAGTTGTTTTGAGGGCTCATCTCTCAGGTTCAGTTCTTAAAGGTTAGGGGTGACTGATGTGGAATTCAAACCTCCTCAGAGAGAAACTCCAGGTTTTGATTTCCTTGCTGAATGTGGGTTGCCACACAATGGGAGGGGTTATGCTGGTATTGCATCTCCTGCATAGGTATGCCTCTCCTACCCACTTTGATATGGACCTTCTCTCATTCACCCAATGTATAGGTGCTGCTCAGCCAGTTTTTAGGGTTTGTTTTTGTTTTTCAGAGAAAGTTGTTCCATATGTTTCTGTAGATTTGGTGTGTTTGTGGGAAGACGTGAGTTCAGGATCCTGTTATGTCACCATCTTGAATGGGAACCTGTATTATTTCTTTAAATAGTCTTTGTCTTCCTTTCTCTCTCTTCTCCTTCTGGGACTCCTATAATACATATATTATTTCTTTTGATCATATCCATAAGTCCTGTAGGATTTCTTTACTCCTTTTCATTATTTTTTCTCCCCTGACTGGATTCTTTCAAATGACTTGTCTTCAATTTTACTTACTCTTTTTGCTGCTTTGTCAAATCTGTTGCATCTCTGTGTTGAATTTTTCAGTTTAGTCATTGTATTCTTCAGTTCTAGGATTTCTGGGGTTTTTTTTTAATGTTTTTTATTTCTTTGTTGAACATCATTTTACTCATGAATTTTTTGGTTAGTTTTCTTTAGTTTTCTATTTTGTGTTCTTGTAATTCACTGAACTTTAAGATGATTATTCTGTATTCAATGTCAGTTAATTCATTGATATCCATTTCCTTAGTGCCAGTTATTGCAGCTTGAGTAGCTTCCTTTGGTGGTTTCATGTTTCCCTGGTTCTTCGTGTTCCTTGTATTCTTGCATTGGTATCTGCATAGTTGAGGGAGTGGTCACTTTTTCCAGTCTTTACAGGTTTACTTCAACAGGGAAATCCTTAACTTGTCATCCTAGGGAACTGGATGGGTCAGCTGGTAGCATCCAGGGGTTGATGGGGTTTGCTGCTGGGGTCTCTTGTTAGGTGGGCCACTGCCTGTGTTCTGAGGTCTGCTGGTTCCACTGGGTAGGCTCCCTGGTTGGATGGGTACACTGTCTGTGTTCTGCATTCAGGTGTTGCTACTGGTGGGGCTTAGCTGTCGGGTGGGGTTGTTGGCAGGATTCTACAGTTAGGTGGGGTCACTGGTTGGGCTCCCTTATTGGACTGTGCTGCTAACTGGACTCTGGAATTGGATGAGGCTGCAGGCTGGGCTCCATGATCAGGTGGAACCACTGGTTGTGCTCTTTAGTCAGCTGGAGTCATAGGCTGTACTCCACGGCTTGGTGGTGCTACAGGTTGGTGTTAAGGCAGGGCCACAGTTAGGGCTGCAAACTGTGCTCTGCAGTTGGGTGGAATTGTGAGCTGGGATCTGGGAATATGTGAGGTCACAGACTGTGCTTCCCTGTTGATCAGGGCTTCAAACTGGGCTCTGCAATTTCCCAGGGGTCACTGGCTGGGCTCCCTTTTTAGGCATGTCACTGACTTGTCTCTTGGGTGATTACAGTTCGATGGGGCTGTTGGCTTCACCTTCTGGTTGGGGCACTGGCTATGCTCCATGGTTGGGTGGGGTTGCTGGATAGATTTTACTGCTAGTCTGTACTGCTGGCTGGGAACCCTAGTGCTGACTGTGCTCCCTGACCAGATGTGGCTGTTGGTTTGGCTGTGTGGGTGTACATAGCTGTTGTTAGGCTTTCTGGTCAGATGAGATCATAGGAAGGGGTGTAGTACCAACTACTGCCAAAATCTATGCTCTGGTCACTATGAGTACTGCTACCCTTCTTTGTTCCATGTGGCTGTTTCACCTGGCTGACCCCTGGTCATCTAGCCTTGCCAATTCCTCTAGTGTTCCCTGTGAGGTGAGACTGAAGTGGGCCTCCCAGAAGTGCCCTGGAATACTGGGACAGCTGGATGGATGCCTGCTTTGGTCTCTCTTTTTCACACTGGAGGAAACACAGGCTCAGGTGGGCCCTCTCAGTGTGGTCCTGTGCCAGCCTGAGGGAAGGTCAACATGGTCAAAATCATTCCTTTTACCCTTCTAATGCAGCCTTTCTCAGCTTTGTGCTCCAAGACACTGTTTCAGCCTCATTCTTGGGTTCTGAGATTTTCACAGAGGTGTTCTTATCTGTGGATAGTTGCTAATATATATATATTGTGAGCGGAACTAGGGGACAAGGGACTTCTTGTTCCACCATCTTGCTGATGTCACCAGTTCCTCTGGAGAATTTCTAGATCTTCTGTTTTACTCATTGTTCTTAAATTTTATAATGATGTGAATGGGAGTCTATTTTTAATCTGTTGTGCTTGGCAATAACACTCTCAAATTAGAGTAATATCTTTTAGATATATGGGATTTTCTTGAATTTTCTTTAGGATTCCTCCCCTCCACCCACACCACCATGTTATCCTTTTCCTCTTTCTAGGATTCTCATTATCTGAACCTCTTAGACTAATCTCCTCATTTCTTTCCATCTCTTTATGTTCTATGTTTTGGAATATTTTCTCAAGTTTACCCTTCATCTCGTCTTTTGAGGGTTTTTTCTCTGCTCTTATATTTTCTATTTCCCAGTATTTTTCTACACTTCTTTGCTAAGAGTTTTTCTTCTTTTATCTGCTAATAATTGTTTTTTGCAAGTTTCTTCCCTTTGCACACTCTTTATTTCACAACAGTTGTCTTTTTCTTTCTGGCCTCTGTCATTGACATTAGAAGTATTTCCTCAAAAGTCTGGCTGTCTGCCCATGTTTAATAGTGGGGAGACTAAAATGGTGATTAGAGGCCCTAAGTGGATGTGTATGTATGTGCTCTCTGCATTTGGACTTTAATGAAGAACTATAATTAAAGGCTGGGCCATTTCATTTGGTAATCTCTGTCTCTGTATCTTTTAGGCTCCTTCTCTTGTGGTGATCAGATGCCCCAGAGAAGGCTTTTCTAATTTTCTAAGAGAATAACCCTGTTGCCAGTTTTCTTGAGGTAAAGAAAGAATGCTGAGGTCCTTAATATTTAAAATGTTAACTTTTTGTATATCTCCTGTTTTCATTATGGAGACCCAACTTGAAACTCTGTGTGTGTGTGTGTGTGTGTGTGTGCGTGCACACACACACATATGTACATGTTCTGTGTCAAGAACACTGTAGCCTGTGTCTTGTCTTCTGCTTTCTGTTTCTGGAGTGAAAGGGAGGGCATTTGTCTTGCTCCTTCCTTGGTGATAAGAATAATATCCTTAGTAAGGCCTGAGCTGAAAATGGTTCTCCTAATAAAGATCTGTTTATTCTCCATTAGCACCCCTGAATCTATTCTCCCTCATTCTCTGCTCTGCTCCATGGCCTGCCAGTGTCTTCACCTGGGATTCCCCTTACGTCTGCCTTCTGGTTAGATTTGGCCAATAAGAGGTATCAGCAAAGAATCAGAGGGTGGAAGAGAGAGAGAGAGGAGAAATATAACACTGCCACTTCCCCTGCTCTGTGCCATGACTCTGACAGCAGATGTGTCCCTCCATGTCTACAGCTCCTTCTAGGCAGCCCTCCACCATGACTTCTGCTCTCAAGGAAGGCTGGTAATGGGTGCAAGCTCTTTCTATTGTCCGGGTGCCTGAACATTCCTTGTTTCTTAGCCATAAAAGTAGTTGTTTCTCCATTGGGAACATTTAGGATAAATTATTTCCTGCTAGGACACTGACTTATGGCTACAAAGAAAAACAGGGGTCAAGCTATTTCTTGGCTATTACTATTACATTCCTGTCATCCCTGAACTTCTGCAGCTCATGTGAGTTACTCTTTGTAGCAAACACTGTACTTGTCATGAAGGGATCACACTTTTATACTCAAGGTCAGGTGAAAGAATGGGCTTTTCAAATTCCTGGAGTTCTAGATAACTTAGCTTTAATCCCTGATGTTTAAACTATGTTATAGGAATTCTCTCTAAAATATATAAAGCAGACATTTTTCTTCTTCCAGGTTGTCCTGATTATCACTAGGGAAATCAATGGACTTGTCTGGCTATGTTGATTTAGATGAAAAAATTAAGGGGATTGGGCTTAATGGAAATGCACGCTAATATACTCCTGGGAATTTCTTTCAAAGGTGAAATCCCTGATCTCAGCTTATGTTTGATGCTACTTACTCGTCATCTGAAAGGAGTCTCCTGCATAGTCTCCTCTGTTTAGAGACCTTACTTTCCTAAAATTTCCCTAGTGCTGCTGAGTCTGGTGAGCTTGCTCTCCTCTTGGGAAGACAGGAGTCTGGGAGGGTGGTGATGGTGAGAGCTAGAGAAATTTAACATTCCCTTTGTGTGTAGGAATACAGTCAGGTTAAATATGTAGTTTCAAAAATTTAGAGATAGCTCTGGTGAAGGACAGGGGCTTGTTACTGGACCTGCCAGCCTTTTGGTAGTCATGGCATTTCTCTTTACCTTGGGTGTCCCTTGGCTTTCACTTGAAAGGTGGACTATATCTATCCTTCCACTACTTTCTTGGCATGACCAATCTGCTTCTAGCATCAAATACAAACTGAGATGAGAGATTTCATTTAAGAAAAAAATTCCCATGAGTATTTTGGTCTCTGTTTCATATTCAGCCCAATCTCTTAAAAACTTCCCTCAGACCCTGTGCTTACACTCACCCTCTGTTCCTGTGCACTGGTCCTTCCTTACGTTCCAGAATTCCCCCATGCTCTCTCTTCAGCCAAACCCACTCTATCCATTCATAACCAAGTGCACCTCTATCTCTTCCAGAAAACCTTCCATGATCTCTCCAGCCTCAGATATTCTTTCCTCAGTCTGATATTTTCTAATATTTTGATATTTCCTCAGGTACCAAATTGTGTAGGTAAAACCCTGTTGTACTTCCTTTCATGTATATGTGAGTGCTTCAGTTTTTTGCTAAACTACAAACTCTTGGCAGGTAAAGCTCATGTGTCTTCCTTCTGTTGTAACCTACTCAACACCCAGCACAGCACCAGGCATGTAACCTGGTGCATGTTTGTTGACTCAATAGCTAACTTATTTATTAGTATGCTATCTGCTCCACTTTTCTAAAAGCTCTAAGTAGATGTTTAAAAAGTAGTACTTTAATTTCCTAGACTGTGTTTGGTATAAAATATTTCAAATATTTCAAAAATATTTCAAACTGAAAAATATTTCAGTACTTTAATTTCCTAGACTGTGTTTGGTATAAGATGTTTAAAAAGTAGTACTTTAATTTCCTAGACTGTGTTTGGTATAAAATATTTCAAACAGTGTGAACTGTACCTGGGTAGAAATGTCAAGGGGGCAATAAATTATGCACTTTCTCATTCCTAGGTAAAACTAAATTTTTGGATGATTTTTTGACAGAATTATGTGAAAATGTAACCTTTATGAAAATCATAAGTAAAGCTGTTCAGGTGTTTGAGGCAAAAGGAAGAGTGACTGGCAAGTAATGGGGAAAAAGCAAAGCACATGTCTGGATTGAGAGTCTCCAGGTGATAGAGGAACAGTCCCATGCTGGCACCTAGTGGGTTTTAATGAGCTCCCTCTGCCAATCTTCTGTTTGCTCCTATGATATGGAGGCCAATTCTGAGCATTTTGACTTGTTATGAAGTGACTTCCCAGCATTGATTTATGTGCTGACCCTGACTGGGGAGATGCTTGGAGGAGCTTCCTCGTGGTGCTCTGACTGCATAGGTTATTTATTCACATCCTTTTAATCACATGTGTTGTAACCATAAATAGTAACATCCTGTATTTTGTTCTATAGAAGGATAAGGCTCCAGTGAAGTGCAGTTAATCAAACCGACAGGAGAGGAATGTATCCTAAAAGCTTAATTAAATATGGAATTGGGTGAGAATCTACCCTCTTATGCTTTTAGTTTAATTCCAGAAAAGAAAAAATGAGACAGCAATGTTCGACTGAGAGTGAGTGGGTTGGAACCAAACATAATTTAACATCAATAATAGTGATCTTTTACCCACAGACTATATTTTAAAGAGGACAAAGTGCTTTCACACCAGTTATATAATTTATTCCTGCCAGTAACCTTTACAAGCAGAGCAGATATTGAGAATATTTTATTATATTTATTTTTCACTATAAAAGCATATTTTTGCATACCAGAATATTTATAGAATAGAGAAAAAGGGGGAAATACAGCATTATTTCATTATTTCCATTTAGTTTTTAAAGATGTATCCTTTTCTTATTATATTGTTGTAATTAGTTGGAATCCAGATTTCTTCACCTAATATTGTAATGTAAGCATTTACCTGTGTTTTTCTATGCTCCTCATAGTCATAACTTTTAATGGATTTATCATATTTTACTCTATATTTCATTTATTTTCAATTTTTCTGTTATTCTAAATAGTATTGAAAGGAACATTTTAGTTCACATAATTTTTGGTATTTAAGACTTCCCCCACTAAGACTGAATTCCTGGAAGTGGAATTACTGGAGCAAAGTGTCTGAACATCTTTAGTGGGTTTTGATTCTTACTATCAGATTGTTTTCAGAGGGTTGGGCAAGTAAGTGTACATACTGGTTTGTGTGTGCCAGTTCTCTACAGGCTCGTCAGAAATAGGGAAATGAACTTTTAAATTACCAATGTAATACACGAAAAATGGCTTTTCATTGGTATTCTTATTTGAAGTTTTATTACTGTGAAATTGATCATTTCTCCATGTTTGTTTTCTAGTTACATTTGACAGGACAGACACTTTTATGCTCATTTTACAAATGAAGAAACCACTTCAGAGAAGTTAAGTGTCTTGCCTATGGTGACACAGCTAGTAAGTGGCATGCTGAAATGTAGATGCCAGGCTCCTAATTCTCCATCTAGGCTTTGTCCTATTTGAGCATTAGTCCCACTCTGTCACCATCTTCCTTGGGGATGTCTTCTCATTTCCTCAAGCCTCACTCTCACTATCTGCAACCTGAAATACTTAGACTGGAATCAGTGGTTTTCATTTTAAAATATAATTAAGTTGAAGAAGATTTTCTTCAAATGAATCTTGTGGTAAAACTCAATATATGAAACTGCTAAAGCAAAGCTACTCTGAGTTGACTGACGAGAGGACCGGAGGTCAAGGTTACTAACTCCTGTCTCCCTCAGAATCTCCATAGCACATTCTAATGTGCTTCCCTGAGACATTTGGGTATCATCTAGTCCAGTTCTTTTCTTCTTATTTTTTTCCCCAGTTTTTGTTGTTGTTCTTTTTAGATATAAATGACATTTAGCACTGTGTAAGTTTAAGATGTAAAGCATAATGACTTACATATATTGTGAAATGATCTGCTGGTTTTCAAGCAGTGCTCCTATCATCCCATTCAGCTTTGATACTCTCTCAACTAGAATGACTCAGACTTTCCAGGATATATTTTAAACTTATTTTCATGTTCCTTTGTTAGCTTACCCACAAGTGACTGATATCTGAGAATTTCAATTTCTGATGATAGAGGACTCATGATATCATGAAGAGAAAACTGAGTTTAGATCCAGGACACCTAGGTCCTTCTTCCTATTACATATGGGCTTTCTGTTAGTTTCTCCATCTAAAATGGAAAGAGTCATCTCTGATTCTCCAACCACGTAGAGTTGTTGTGAGGATCACAAAATGTTAAGTTGTGTGTGTGTTCTCCTTCTCTCTTTCTAGCCATATGGTAGGTTAACTTCCCTGCTTCTTTTGCAGATGGACACAGCCATGTGATTTGCTACCCAATAATATGCTTGTGGAAGTGACGTGTGTCATTTCTGGGTGGAAGTTTTAAGAGCCAGTGCACAATTCACCATGTTCATTCTTCTGTGCTGTAGTGATTATGAAAGTGCATGTCAAAATTAGGTCCTGGTCAGCTTGGGTTTGAGTGATTATTATGAGCCAAGAGCCTGGGGTATCTAAACTGTCCTGGAACATAATCAAGAAATAAAGGTTTGTTGTGATAAGCTTTGAGATATTAAGGCTTTTTGTTATTACAACAAAACCTAGTCCATCCTAACTAGTAAAGTGTGTGTGATGACAATTAACATTATCAATGAAACGTCTTCCTCATTTTTAAAGTTGCTGAAGCCCTGGAAACGTAGAAAACACAATTCCCTAAACATGTTTTGTTTTTATTAAATCTTCTCCATTATGGTTTATTACAGGATATTGAATATAGTTCCTTGTGCTATACAGCAGGACCTTGTTGTTTATACATTCTATATATAATAATTTACATCTGCTAATCCCAAACTCTCAATCCATCACTCTCCCTCTCTCCTTTCCCCTTGACAACCATAAGTCTGTTCCCTGTGTCTGTAAGCCTGTTTCTGTTTTGTTGATAAGTTCATTTATGTAGTATTTTAGATTCCACATGTAAGTGGTATGATATGGTATTTGTCTTTCTCTTTCTGACTTACTTCACTTAGTAATATAATCTGTAGATCCATCCATGTTGCTGCAAATGGCATTATTTCCTTCCTTTTTATGGCTGAGTAGTATTCCACTGTCTATATATACCACATCTTCTTTATCCATTCATTTGTTGATGGACATTTAGGTTGCTTCCATATCTTTGCTATTGCAAGCAGTGCTGCTATGAACATAGGGGTGCATGTATCTTTTCAAATTATAGTTTTGTCCAGATATATGCCCAAGAATGGGATTCCTGGATCATATGGCAACTCTATATTTAGTTTTTTGAGGAATCTCCATACTGTTTTCCATAGTGGCTGCACCAATTTACATTCCCACCAACAGTGTAGGAGGCTTCCCTTTTCTCCACATCCTCTCCAGCATTTGTTATTTGTAGACTTTTTAATGATGACAGTTCTGACTGGTGTGAGATGGTACCTCATTGTAGATTTGATTTGCATTTCTCTGGTAATTAGCAATGATGTGCCTCTTTTAATGTGCCTATTGGCCATCTGTATGCCTAAAGACTAGTTTTGAACTGCACAGTCGGAAACACATTTAGCAATCACCATAAGATTTGTAAAATCTTTTCTCTTGCAAGTTTAAAGCCAAGAAGGATAGTGAAACAACACGTTGGCCAGATATCTGATTCATCTCTCCCTCCCCAGATACAGAATCTTCAGGTGTTTACAGAATGACCATAAACAGAGATTCAAGATGTCTAAACTAATCTCTTACTAATCTTCTTATTCTCCCAATGAGTTCAGGAAATCAGTGAGTTGAGCATTGCAGAGCATGCACGGTTATGAGAGAAATGTGTTGGGAAAGAGATATTTTGCAAAAAGATTTCACCTGTGCTTTATCTCAACACAGTTGCCATAGTACAAAAACGGTGCTTTGAGAAGTGTTACTGATAAGGAATAAATTCACCCTGACCTTATAAAGCTTGAAAGTGATGCTTTGTAGAAGTTACAGAGGTGAGCATGGCCTGGTGGTGCAGTGGGGCTGGCTCTTTAACTAACACCAAAGTGTCCTGTACACCTCACAGCACTTTCTGGGCCTCAGGTCCCTCGTCTGTAAAATGAAGGCTCTAATTCCCGACCTACTGCTTCAGGATGAAATGAATACATATAAGATTACTTTTAAAAAGGGCAATTTTGTACTGAGTTGTTAACTATCTGAAATTTCTGTTCAATTTGTTTGGAAGCTTTTTTACTCAGACTCCTTAAGTCACAAGTGACAGGAAACCCATTCAAACTGTCTTGAAAACACTGTAAAACATTTAAGAGAAAGCATGAAAGGGGATTTGATTGCAAACTCCAGGGGCTCCAATGCTGCTCATGCTTCTCTCCATCTCCTGTGCTTCTTTCATGGGCAGCTTCCCTCTGCATAGTGACCTCTGCAATCTCCAGTTATGGGAAATGGAGTGCTTCTCAGTACTGAAGCCCCTGCATCGGGTAACACTCTATGTGACTTGGCTTGGTTTGGATAACGTGTTCATCCCTGGACATGTGAGGGGAGGAGAGTCCATTCATGTGGGGAGAGGTGGTTCCCAAAAAGAAAAATGAAGCACTGGGTGACCAAAACCAGTGGAGGTCCACACAGGAGGTGAGAGTATTCTTCTACCTGCCTTCTGAGGTTCAGGACTCTGAAAAGATTACTGCCACCCCAGTAGCCTTGGCATTGGGGTCTGTTTAGCTCTTAAACTTCTGTTTGTAGCCAGGGCTCAAGAGTCTTTAGAAAAAGCTGTTGGGGACATTCTCTAAGCTGCTGCAGCCACATAACAAAATTTATGAGATGTGATGAGGGGAATAGGAAAGGATGTCATTTTATGTTGAATTGCAAGAAAGAATTTTTTAAAGCTACTATTCATTCTGTAACCTGCTGGAGTTTACACTAGAAATGATCTCAAAGAAGAGTATGTATGGACCCAGTGGCTGGCATTCAGGAGAAATAGATGCCTTTGCATTACACTTCCCCCACCTGCCCCATCCATCAGGGCAAGCTGATTCAAATAGGCTTTGTATACCTGGCACTGAGCAAGGGGCTGGGAGCATGGTACACGTTAGATAGTTGTAGACCTTGCCCTAGGGGGTTTCTTCAACACAGAAAAAAGCTATAGACCCTCAGAAACACATTAGATATAATTGGGTATGCGGTTTGCTAAGAGTGCTGTGGGTTTAGGGAGGGGAAGAAGCAAGTTTACTAGTGGAGCAAAGAGAGGCCCCATGGAGGAGGAGTGGAGAGATGGTTTAAAAATTCCAAGGTTGCAGCTCATCATGTGCCCGGTACTGCTCAACACTGTACACCTTCCATGAGTTCTCTCACTTCCTATCCTCTGCAGGGGGTTACTAATGAGACCCTCACTTTATAAATGGGGGTCTGGGCTCAGAGATATTAAAGTCATGCAGTAGGAATGGAAGAGCCAAACCAGTGGCCTGGACATCACCTACTGCTTCCTGCTCAGCTCACCTGTGACAACTTTGAGTCAAGGTTTTGCGACAACAACCATAATGATCCTGGCTCTTTGTCGAGGATGTGCCAGGAAGAACACCTCAAATAAGTGGTTCGGCCACAGCCTTGACAGTTATCTTAAATAAACATTTTTTAGTGATTAAATATTCTCTATATTAATGGATATTTTTTATATTAAAAAAGTAGATTAAACTTTTAAAGTTTTAGAATAAATATTATAATTTTTTGTAATTAACGCAATATAGAAAGCTTTTGAAAAATGAGAATTTCTGTTTAAGTTATACTGTAGGTTTTTTCTTAAGAAAATTATAACTGTGAAATTAAGAAGTCTTGGAGAATCAGTACAGTAACTTCCACTGGCCTGGAAAACCCAGTAATCCAGTAGTATCCCAGGCTAGACATGCAAGATTGCTGGATTTTTATGGTACATTCCCTTCTTGAAAACTTATGGTACACATTTATGTTTAATACTTAGGTCCTGAAACACCAGTAGTCATAAATTATTCCATTTTACTTAAACCACATTTTCCATCCAAATTTATTTGATCACAGGTGAAAATTAAACCTCAATTAAAATTACTCTAAACAATACAGGACTTTTTATCTTAAGTGAGTAAAAAAAATAGGGCAGTTACAGAGTTAATTCAGTGACTCAACAATGACTTCAAGGATACAGACTTATTTCATCTTTTTGTTATGCCATCCAGAGCACATTAGCTTATTCCATAGGTTTCCCCCATCGTGGACACTAGGCAAAATAATTTTCAGCTACAAAAGAGGGGTATTAAAACATATCTCTTTGTATCAGAAAAGAAAATTTTGCTTAGAAGCAACATAGCCCTCTCACATCTTATTGAAAAGAGCTGGGTCCCATGCTTCTCCATCATTTATTTGTTTAGGGGTACACATGTGACCTAGTTCATCTTCCAGGTCAATCCCTGGAAAGGTGAATGACATAGTTATGACTGGCTGGTACTAATCAAAGTTCACCCTCTGGAGCTATAGAGTTGCTTTACTCCTTTCTTAAACTGAGTTGTTGCTCAACACCTAAACAAGTTTAAGATTCTATGAAAAAGAAATAAAGGTGAAATGACAGCTGGAAGGCAGCCCTCAGCATCTGCCACAACCTGTCCCTTGTCTCCAAGATTAAGGACGAATGCAACACAAGTTAGGAAACCCAAAATGTCCTCTCTGTTAATAGAGAACAACGCCCCCACTCCATGTTTGGCTTAATTACCTAGAGATTTGGCTGTGAATACTAGGAGCCATTTGTCAGTCATCATTTCCTCCTGTATCTCTACAGCATTTTTCAAATGGAAACGCAAGAAAGCCATGCCACTCCAGTACTGACAGAGCCCTTGGGGGCCACCAGAACCCCCAGTCCTTTACAGATCCTGTTTCAGTTAGTGATAGAGCCAGGTGGAAAACCCAGGCACCAGAAGCCCTACATGTGGAAATGGAGAATTCTGGAGTCTAGTTCATGTGGGCTCTGGACATGAGAAGGTAAAGAGAAATGGAAAACCTGGTCAACTTTTCACGTTGTGAAAGCAGCAATGTCCTTTGACTTGCCTGCTTCACCAAAGTCTCTTCCATCCTTTTCTCTTGTTTCATCTTTGGGTTGATAGTCATTTTTTTCATGAGTGCAATAAATGCAACTTTGTCTATTTTTTTTACAACTAAACTTAATTTCATTTATGAGTCCCCATTCTTGTGGGTGATGAAAATTCCAGTCAATCAGGGTTTTTGCACTTTCAAGGGGTTGAGTCTAGTTCTGAGGGGGCTTCTATAGTGTTGAGGGATCAGGTCCTTGCTGTGTTCATTGTCCACTTGGCCTGTGAGGCCCTTGTCCTCTTGGCCTCTTCTGAGCATATGTCTTCACCTGGGTTCCCAGGAAGCAGAACTGAGATAAGGACTTGTGGTGGTTTATTTGGGAGTTGACCCCAGAGAATTAGTAAGATGGGGGAGGATCATAACATGTTGTGTTACTGAGTTGGTCACACTGTGAACAATGGAGCCCAAGTCCCACCAGGACACTTTGAGGAATATGAGGAACTCCTCTCAGAGATTTGCATCTGAGGCCTGACCATTTTTCTATTGTTCATTACATTGATTGAGGCTGTCTTGTGTGTAGGGGTAACGTTCTTGCACTTCTAGGATGCTTCATGTTCATGCAGCTGGGCTGGCCCCCACCTTCCTGCTCCCCACCCTGCTGACAGTGTTGGAGAAACCCTAGCACAGAAAATTAAAGAAATACAGTGTGCACTTGGGCCAAGATGCTATCAACCTGAAGTTAGTCAAAGCCACACTTGCAGCCACAGTGAAACCAGGAGTGCGGCCAAGAGGGTGTGAGACAGGCACCCTCCTTCCTTCAATTCTGCAGTGGAGAGTAAGAAGGAAAGAGGGAGAAGAGTAACTTTCTCGCCAGTTCCCAAGTGACAGCCACTAGTACTGACCTGTCTTAAGGGACCTCCACCCCACAAATTCAAAGTGCTTCTTACCCTACACCCCATAGTGATAGATTCTGAACATCACTTTCTCAGCTATACCAAGGTCCAGGTGCTCCTGGCATTTTCTTTCTTCAAAATCAAGGGATATTTGAAGACACAGAGCTTGCATCTCCTCACAACTAGGGTGCCTGCCGGATGCTGGTGGGGGCTCTTGATGCCCAAGGAGATGGGAGGAACCCCCAAATGACCGGGTAGGATGTGGAGGGAAAGTGAAGGGGGAAGAGAAGTGGAGGCCAGACAGGACTGGTACCCCTGAGGAGTGTCTGGGAGTGGGGAGGGTTTCCCATGCCTGGAGGGACCCTTGGGGGCTCGGAGGATCAGGAGTTTCCCCTGCCCAACCAGGCCCCAGGAAGCTTGCAGGGCTCCCAGTCCAGGTCCTCTGCCCTCTGAGGCCCGCTGTGGGCCATGATGATCCTAGGAGCATAGGAGGGAGGCAGGGGGAGAAGAGGAGATGTGGGCAGGATGGGCCTTCCAGGACTGGAGGATCAGAGGAGGTGCAGAAGGTGTTTCCCCCACCCACTCGGCCCTGGGAAGCCTACTGAGCTCCCAAGCTGTGTCCCCTGCCACGTTGGTCTGGGGGGTGTAGGAGGGAGGTGGAGAAAAGAGGAGAGGCAGACAGGGAGGGGCCCTCCAGGATTGGAGGGACAGGGGAAGTGCTGTGGGCATTTTCCCCACCCACTTGGCTCTGGGAAGCCTGTTGGGCTTCTGGTTCTGGTCCCCTTCAGGGTCTCCCTCTGGCTGCGTGGGTCCTGGAGGCATAGGAGGGGGAAAGAAGAGAGGCCAACGGGGAGGGCCCCTCTGGGATTGGAGGATTGGGGTAATGTGCCTAGCATTTCCACTGCTCACTCAGGCCAGTAAGCCTGCTGGGGTCCTGGACCTGGTCCTCTGCCCTCCAGGCCAGAGACACTCTGGGGTCCCTCCTGCTGTGTTGAACCTAATCCCCACCCACCACCACCCGAGGGCCTTTTCTGTCCCTGTGGGTCCTAAGCATAGGCCCTGCCCACCACCTAAACCCTGCATCTGCCTAAGCCCCACCCCCCACAGCCAAGGCATTTTCTGGCTTTTTTTTTTTTAACGCCTCTTTTTTACTATTGTGGTTCTGTTTTACCTTCTTGTTGTTGTTCCTTCTATATTTTTACTTTTTTATTCTTTCTAACATATCTGTTAGTTTTCTAATCTTATTTTATTTTTTTACTGTTTTTTTGTTCTGCTCCTTTTTTCTTTCTTCTTCTTCGGTTTTTTTTTGTTGTTGTTGTTGTTGTTGTTGTTTTTTTGCTATCCTACATGGCTTGTGGGATCTTGGTTCATGAGCTGGGGGTCAGGCCAGAGCTCCTGCAGTGGGAGCTCTGAGGCCAAACTACTGGACTAACAGAGAACCTCAGACCCCAAGGAATATTCACTGGAGTGAGGTCTCCCAAAGGTCCTCATCTCTGCATAAAGACCCAGCTCTACCCAACAGCCTACAAACTCCAGTGTTGAAAGCCTCAGGTCAATCAACCAGTAAGATAGGAATGCAATCCCACCAATCAAAAAAAAAAAAAAGAGGTAAAAAAATATGTCACAGATGAAGGAGCAAGGTAAAAACCTACAAGACCAAATAAATGAAGAGGAAATAGGCAACCTACCTGATAAAGAATTTAGAGTAATGATAGTAAAGATAATCCAGAATCTCGGAAATAGAACAGAGCATGGATTGAGAAAATACAAGAAATGTTTAAAAAGATCTAGAAGATCTAAAGAACAAACAAACAGAGATGAACAACACAATAAGTGAAATGAAAAATACACTAGAAGGAAGCAATAACAGAATAACTGAGGCAGAAGAACTAATAACTGAACTGGAAGACAGAATGGTGGAAATAACTGCTGAGGAGCAGAATAAAGAAAAAAAAGAATGAAAAGTATTGAAGACAATCTCAGAGACCTCTGGGACAACACTAAACACACCAATATTCGAATTATAGGGGTCCCAGAAGGAGAAGAGAAAAAGAAAGGGTCTGAGAAAATATTTGAAGAGATTATAGTGGCAAACTTCCCTAACATGGGAAAGGAAATAGCCACCCAAGACCAGGAAGCACAGACAGTCCCATACAGGATAAACCGTAGGAGAAACACACCCAGACACATATTAATCAAACTAACAAAAATTAAATTCAAAAATAAAATATTAAAAGCAGCAAGGGAAAAGCAAAAAATAACATACAAAGGAATCCCCATAATGTTAAGAGCTGATTTTTCAGCAGAAACTCTGCAGGCCAGAAGGGAAGGGCAGGATATACTTAACGTGATGAGAGAAGAACCTACAACCAAGATTACTCTACCCAGCAAGGACCTCATTCAGATTCAATGGATAAATCAAAAGCTTTACAGACAAACAAAAGCCAAGAGAATTCAGGACCACCAAACCAGCTTTGCAACAAATGCTCTAGGTGGGAAACACAAGAGAAGAAATACAAACCCAAAACAATTAAGAAAATGGTAATAGGAACATACATATCGATAATAACCTTGAATGTAAATTGATTAAATACTCCAACCAAAAGACACAGACTGGCTGATACAAAAACGAGACCCACTTCAGACCTAGGGACACATACAGACTAAAAGTGAAGGGATGGAAAAAGATATTCCGTAGAAATGGAAATCAAAAGAAAGCTGGAGTAGCAATACTTGTATCAGATAAAAATAGACTTTAAAATAAAGACTGTTACAAGAGATAAGGAAGGGCACTACATAATGATCAATCCAAGAAGATATAACAATTGTAAATATTTTTGCACCCAACATAGGAGCACCTCAATGTATAAGGCAAATGCTTACAGCCATAAAAAGGGAAATCAACAGTAACACAATAATAGTAGGGGACTTTAACACCACACTTACACCAATGGACAGATCATCCAAACAGAAAATAAATAAGGAAACAAACTTTAAATGACAAAATAAACCAGATAGATTTCACTGATATCTATAGGACATTCCTCCTGAAAGTGGCAGAATACACTTTCCTCTCAAGTGTACACAGGACATTCTCCAGGATAGATCACATCTTGGATCACAAATCAAGTCTCTGAAAATTTAAGAAAATTGAAATTGTATCAAGCATCTTTTCTGACCACAACACTATGAGATTGGAAATCAATTACAGGAAAAAAAAACTGTAAAAACCACAAATACAAGGAGGCTAAACAGTGAGCTATTAAATAACCAAGAGATCACTGAAGAAATTAAAGAAGAAGAAAAAAAAAAGCATAGAAACAAATGACAACAAAAACACGATGACCCAAAAACCTATGGGATGCAGAAAAAGCAGTTCTAAGTGTGAAGTTTATAGCAATTCAATCTCACCTCAAGAAACAAGAAAAATCTCAAATAATCTAACCTACACCTAAAGGAACTAGAGAAAGAAGAACAAAGAAAACCCAAAGTCAGTAGAAAGAAAGAAATCATAAAGATCAGAGCAGAAATGAATGAAATTGAAATGAAGAAAACAATAGCAAAGATCAATAAAATAAAAGTTGGTTCTCTGAGAAGATAAACAAAATTGATAAACCTCTAGCCACACTCACTGAGAAAAAAAGGGAGAGGACACAGATCAGTAAAATTAGAAATGAAAAAGCAAAAATCACAACTGACACTGCAGAAATACAAAGGATTATAAGAGACTACTACAAACAACTAAATGCCAATAAAATGGACAACCACGAAGAAATGGACAAATTCTTGTAAAGGTACAATTTTCCAAGACTGAACCAGGAAGAAATAGAAAATATAAGCACACCTATCACAAGTAATGAAACTGAAACTCTAACTTAAAATCTTCCAACAAACAAAAGGGCAGGAACAGATGATTTCACAGGTGAATTCTATCAAACATTTAGAAAAGAGTTAACACCTATCCTTCTCAAAATCTTCCAAAAATTTGCAGAGGGAGGAACACTCCCAAATTCATTCTCCAAGGCCATGATCACCCTGATACCAAAACCAGACAAAGATATCACAAGAAAAGAAAATTACAGACCAATATCACTGATGAACATAGATGTAAAAATCTTCAAAAAAAAATACTAGCAAACAGAATCCAACAACACATTAAAGGATCATACATCATGATCAAGTGAGATTTATCCCAGGAATGCAAGGATTCTTCAATATACGCAAATCAATCAATGTGATATACTATATTAATAAATTAAGGAATAAAAACCATATGATCATCTCAATACATGCAGAAAAATCTTTTGACAACAGCGATTTATCACCAATTTATGATTAAAACTCTCCAGAAAATGGGCATAGAGGGAACTTACCTCAACATAATAAAGGCCATATACGACAAACCCACAGCAGACATCATTCTCAATGGTAAAAAACTGAAAGCATTTCCAGTAAGATCAGGAACAAGACAAGGATACACTCTCACCACTCTTATTCAACATAGTTTTGGAAGTTCTAGCCACAGCAATCAGAGAAGAAAAAGAAACAAAAAGAATACAAATTGGAAAAGAAGAAGTAAAACTGTCACTGTTTGCAGATGACATACTATACATAGAAAATCCTAAAGATGCCACCAGAAAACTACTAGAACTAATCAATGAATTTGGTAAAGTTGCAAGACACAAAATTAATGCACAGGAATCTCTGGCATTCCTATACACTAAGAATGAAAAATCAGAAAGAGAAATTAAGGAAACAATCCCATTTACTATTGCAATAAAAAGCATAAAATACCTAGGAATAAACCTACCTAAGGAGGCAAAAGACTTGTACTCAGAAAACTATAAAACACCAATGAAAGAAATCAAAGATGACATAAACAGATGGAGAAATATACTATGTTCTTGGATTGGAAGAATCAATATTGTGAAAATGAATATACTACCCAAAGCAATCTACAGATTCAATGCAATCCCTATCAAACTACCAATGACATTCCTCAGAGAATTAGAAGAAAAATTTTTACAATTTGTATGGAAACACAAAAGACCCCAAATAGCAGAAGCAATCTTGAGAAAGAAAAACGGAGCTGGAGGGATCAGGCTCCCTGACTTCAGACTATACTACAAAGCTACAGTAATCAAGACAGTATGGTACAGGCACAAAAACAGAAATATAGATCAATTCAAAAAAACAAAGAACCCAATTTAACAATAGGAGGAAGACCTAAATAGACATTTCACCAAAGAAGACATTCAGATGGCCAAGAGACACATGAAAAGATGCTCAGCATCTCTAATTATTAGAGAAATGCAAATCAAAACTCCAGTGAGGTATCATTTCACACAAGTTAGAATGGCCATCATCAAAAAATCTACAAACAGTAAGTGCTGGAGAGGGTGTGGAGAAAAGGGAACCCTCTTACACTGTTGGTGGGAATGTGAATTGGTACAGCCACTATGGAGAACAGTATGGAGGTTCCTTAAAAAACTAAAAATAGAGCTACCTTATGACCCAGCAATCCCACTACTGGGCGTATACCCTGAGAAAACCATAATTCAAAGGACACATATTCACTGCAGCACTATTTACAATAGCCAGGACATGGAAACAGCCTAAATGTCCAATGATAGGTGAATGGATAAAGAAGATTTGGTACATATGTACAATGGAATATTACTCAGCCATAATAAGGAACAAAATTGGGTCCTTTGTAGAGATGTGGATGGACCTACAGACTGTCATACAGACTGAAGGAAACCAAAATTAGAAAAACAAATATTGTATATTAACGCATATCTGTGGAATCTAGAAAAATGGTACAGATGAACCTATCTGTAGGGCAGGAATAGAGACGTAGACATAGAGAATGGACATATCGGCATGGGGATGGAAGGGGAGGGTGGGACAAACTGTGAGATTTTCACATAAATAAATTACCATGTGTACAATAGATAGTGGGAAAATGCTGTATAGCACAGGGAGCTCAGCTCAGTTCTCTGTGACGACCTAGATGGGTGGGATGGGGGGTTGGGAGGGAGCTCCAAGAGGGGGGCAATATAGCCTGATTCAACAGCTGATTCACTTCTTTGTACAGCAGAAACTAACACAGCATCATAAAGCAATTTTACTCCAATTAAAAACAAACAAACAAAGAAACAAAATCAAAGGATCATTTCTAAGTTCTTGGGGTAAAACATTGCCTTTTCTGATTGCTATTATTCTATGCTGTGACTTCCTTGGGACCTAAACTTTAACATTCATAAAAGAAGAATTGACTCTTGCCTTGGGCTGGCTTGCTCCTAGAGCAGACTCTGAGACAAGGATTTAAGTGCAAGTAATTTATTTGAGAGGTCATTTGAGGAAGCACCATAGAGAAGTGTAGAAGTGTGATGGGGAAGCCAACAAAATGTGTTATCAAACAGGAACCACTGTGGGCAACTGGGGTTTACTACTGCTAGGGAATGCTGGATCCAGTAGAACACCAGTCTCAGAGTTATCCCACTTGAGGGGGAGGCAGCTGGGGCATTTATCTACCAGCTCTGTTAGTTACTGGATAAGAAGCTATTTCCCCAGCCTTTTGGAGTTTCTCCGGTGGAAAGCTCTCAGGTAACAAAATGCATATATGGCAGGTGGACATGGGGTAAGGAACATGGGAATGATAAGGCCCTGAAGGGACATGGATGCAACACCAACAGCACCTGCTTCGACAGCCTTGCTCTTTCTCATTCATCTGTCCATCCTTCCCTCAGGAAGTCAACAGGAAACGACCTGCTGGTTGGAAATGGGGAAAGGAAACAGACATAATGAAGTTCTGTGGGGAAATCCTTACTTAATATGTCAAAACATTATCCTAGTAATATTACTTATTGGGAAGACTAATGGCTTCTTCCATGGGCAGAAGCAGTGTTTTCGTTTGCCTGACTTTAGGGTCTAGAAAAATTTCAAAGTGATCAAGTGATCATGGTGCCTGAAGGACCAAGGATTTGTCAGCCAGCATATGGGTAGGCGTGTTATCAGTTAATGGCAGTGTTACTTGTTTACCCTTCGAGTTTATGAAGGCAGTTCAGCATTGTGGTTAAGAACTAGGTTCAATTCAGCAGGGCCTTATTGCAAACCCTGGCTCAACTACTCACTTGCTTTTTGAACCTGGGCAAGATACATAATACCCCAGAGACTCATTTTTTTCTTCTTTAACATGAGAATAATAAAGTACCGTCTTCATAGAGCTGTTCTGAAATCAGATGAGATTTGATTTGGATAATGCATTGCCACAGCATCAGGCCCATAGTAGATATTTCATCAATGTTAGATATGAGGGCCCATTTTCAGCTGGTATGTATTGGTTGTTTATGGTTAGTGTCTCTTCTGATTATTGTTATTGGGGGGGTAAGGATATGTTATTGAAAAAATTCCTATGTTGAAATCCTAACCCCAATATGATGGTATTAGAAGTGAGGGTGGAGCCCTCATGAATGGGATTAGTGTCCTCATAAAAAGAGACAAGAGAGAGTTTACTTGTTCTCTGCATCTATGTGAGGATGTGATGAGATGTCTGCAGTCTGGTCGCAGTCTGCAGCCAGGAAGCAGGACCTCGTCAGAAGCTGAATGTGCTAGCGCCCTCATCTTGGATTTCCAGCTTCCACAACTGTGAAAAATAAATTTCTGCTGTTTATCAGTCACCCAGTTTATGATATTTTGTAGTAACAGCCTGAAAAGACTAAGACAGGGTAGTTCTGACATGGGAGGATCTTCCATGTCCTAGACCTCCTGACACATTCTCAGCCTTCCTTCTATTTGCCATCCTGCACTTGTGTTTGTGATAGCTAGACCTCTGACGCTCAGTCTGCCACTTGGTGCCACACAGAGGAAAATTTTCACCCCTTGTCCTCAGACCATAGCTGGTGGGCCTGGAGAGGAACCACTGCACCTCAGCTGGTGTGCCTGATCCCACTTCCTTGACATCTTGGAGAGAGCTGATCCCTGCCTCTTGTGGGCTGGCTGGCTCCACTGGACCTTGTCATAATTTTCACTGCTGAACTTACCAGTCATGAGAGCATTACTTGCTTGAGAGACCCTTGAGGACAGAGGATGGGTCTTATTCAACTCTGACACCTAGTAGGGTGGGTATTGAAATTTCTCCATGCTGATTCATAATAGGCTGTTTCCTTGAGCTACCAAAGTGCCTCCTCCCCTTCTTGTCTAGGCTACACCTGCTCCTCCCTAAGAACCTCTCCCAAATCCACTATTAGCTAATGCTCCAGCCCTTGACCAGAATCCATTCCTGTAGATGGTGGCAGCTCATACTGAATCCAGCCTTTGTACCCCAACACTGAATTAAATCTCGGAGATGGAGTTTTGGATGAAGTAGAAAAGAACAGCTTTATTGCTTTGCCAGGCAAAGGGAGCCACAGTGGACTAATGCTCTCAAAACTGTGTGTCTCAACCTGGAGGGAGTAGTGAGGAGTTTTATAGTAACAGTTCAAAGAGGGTGTGATTAGCTCGTTCAATCATTCTTCTGATGGATTCATGGTGAGGTAAGTGGGAGTCAGCAATATCAGCCTTCTGGTTCCAACTGGTCTGGGGTCTTCATGCTTGTGGGCAGCACACCATTAACTTCTGCCACCTGGTGGGTGTTTCAGTATCTGCAAAACAACTCAAAGATATTGTTATGTGTATCCCTTGAGGAGGAACCAGGACCCTGCCCCAAGGTTGCAGTATTGTTTCTTGACTGTTTCTCCCTTGTCTCTGCATCCCCTCCCTTCCCTGATTAGCAACAATTTGAACCTGTCCCTTGGAGCCCAGGGAAGATCATGGGGGCTGAATGGAGCCTGTTTCCTGTAATTAAGAAATGGGGGACACAGAAAGACTTTTGTGCCCAGGAGCCCCACATGGTCCTGCTCAGTTTCAATACCTGGTTGTTAAGTATTTTGAACATCTCTCCTGGACAAACCATGGGCACACAGGAAGCTATTGCTGAACTAAATGTTCTATGGGTAGTGGTCAACAAGGGTGATTTTTCTAATTAAAGAATACTCTCTTCTAGTCTCCCCTGGGAATATTCCTTCCCTCTATGTTTGCAAGTCCAAATCTCACTCATGTCTTCATGAGCCTGATGAAACAACAGAAAGTAAGAGCTGGATGGGATCAACTCTAACCTACCTTCCTCATCTAAAAATTGAGGAAACATTTCTGGAGCCAGGAAATGTCTCACTCAAAATGCCAGGCATCCACGTAGCATTTCTGACCTTACTCATCAGCCGTGTGACCATGGATGCCTGGAAACACTCCTCTCCACACTGAACCTTGAAGTTCCCAGTTTATTAGGTGCTTACTCTAGTGGGGACATGTCCTTAAGCATTTATGTGGATTATAGCATCCCTAAGTGGTAGGTTCTGCTACCACCCTCATTTTATAGATGAGGAGACTGAGGCTTAGAGAGGTTAAGTAACTTGCCAAACACATGTAGTAATTAATTGCTAGAGCTCTTAACTGCTATGCTTTAAATTTTCTTTTTCAGTCACGCTCCTCCTTGTGCTGTAACTTCTCCAGACCCTGAGGGCAGGGTATCATTTCAGTATCACCTCCCTCCTCTGGCACAGTAATAGGTGGGCACTTAGCAAATATTTGTTGAGTGAAAGAATGAACACATGAATACTAAGAGCAGCTGAACAATGACATGAAGGGAAAGTGTATTCAGAGTTCATATTTACATGGGGGGCAGTGGAGAATAGGCAGATGCTATGGTTTGGGATGTAAGCTAAAGAGAAATTTATGAGTATGGGCAGTGAAGCCAGATTTGCTGTAGTTGGGTAAGAGGGCATACTTCTCCAGCCCTAGGGCTATAAATACAATCTTTTCAAGTTTGCATCACTTTTCCCAAACCTTTCCTGAAAACTCTGCATGGTACCAAGTCTAAATGAGTTTCCTCTTAGTTACTAGCCACTTTGGGAGGGAGATTTCACCCAAATTTGCAACACAATTCACTGCCAGAAAATTCCATCATCTTTACCTGCATCAGAGGGCAAATTTTCCCATTTAATTATCTGAATCAGCTGAAGATCTAAGTAGAATCTTGAAGGTTTCCACGCAGTTGCTGTAGACTACCTGCCTGCCTTTCAAGATAGTGGTGTGACAATTTGAGGAGTCACTGCAGAGTTCCTTAGCAATGTCACCTCCACCGTGACCTACCAAAACTATTTATATGTGAATGAGGACATAATTCCACATCAACAGTAGCTTAATTTTACTTCTCCTGGAGAGAAAACGTCCCCACAAAACACTAGCTTTGCCTGTAGTTTATGATTTTATTTAAATGGATGCCCATTGTTGACAGGGTACGTTGATGAGCCCACATCTGCAAGTTCAACCCACAGACATATCAGCAAAAGATTGTGAGGGAGGCCTTCTATTCTACGAAATTGCCATATTCAGTAGGCAAATGTGCATTTTTTTCTGTTGCCAGAGATCCTCTATATTTTAGCACAAGTGCTCTCAATTTACATAGGAAAGAATCATTTAAAGACTTCTTGTGTCAATAGCAGCTTTATGAGCATAGAAGGAATTTAAAGGAAAACACAGCCTGTGTACAATACCTGGGGTAACTCTGCATCTTGGTAGAAGACATGAGTGTTTTTTAAAGCCAAATTAACTGATTGCAGGTGTTCTCTAAATAAGAATGGAAAATACAAACTGTCCTTTTATTCAAAGTCACTGAATCTTGAAAAACAGAATCATGGAATTGCTAATGGAGACAGTACTACTTGGTCCTTCAGTGTAAAACACTGGCCTTTTTCTTCCCTTGTCTGTATTTCTTTTCATCCTCCCATCCATTCATCCACCCATCCATTCATTCATCTGTCCATCTGTCCATCGTTCCATCCATCCATCCATCCATCCACCCATCCATCCATTTGTCCATCTGTCCTTCCAAGCAGCATGTGTTGCATTGGCGGCCCCTCTGGTCCAGGCATTGTTCTGGATGGGGGGATGGTGTAGAAGATAGACAAGACCCTGCTTTCATGACATTTCATTGTGGGGTGTGTGTGTGAAGAAGGCAAATAAGCAACCAGTAAATAAATGAATAAGTAAAGCAATTTCAGAGCGTGAGAAGGGCTATGAATAAAAATTAAATTTGTGTCTTATAAGAGAGTGACTTGTGGGGTGGGATGGCTACTTTAGATGGAGTGAATGGAGGAAAGGTTGCAGAGGAGGTGGATTTTCAGCCAGTATCTGAATGACAAGAATGATTCATTATTCAAAATTCTGAGGAAAGAGCATTCCAAGTAAAGGATAAGCAAGTGGAAAGGTCTTGAAGTGATATTGCACATAACTTCTTGAGGAAAACTTACGGAAAGAGTGATCTGAGAAAGGAAGAGTTAAAAAATGTGGAATTTAGATATGTCTACTTGGACAGAAGACAATTGGAGTGGCATGAATAATTCTCATCTAAACTCTTTCACCACAAGTTCACTCTTGGAAGTGATTTCTTCAAGCTTTGGCTATTTTAACCTCTTGGCCACTTGGTGGCACTGTTGCACCATGTAATTTTGCCAGGCCCCTGTTTGGATTTGTGTTGGAGAGAGCAGGAATGAAATTGTGCCTTTCTAAGACTGAGAGGATACCATTTCTTGCCATGTTAAGTAGCGCTTTGCTACTGTGAAAATTCTTCTCCAATGGGAAAGATTACTTTCACTCCAAACCTAGAAGAGAGTTGCCATTTCTGTAGGGGACCCCAGATGCTTTGTGATTCTGGAACACCAAGAACTCTCAAACTTTCTGTCTAAATGAAGTTGCCAAGTGACACACCTCAACTCTAAGGCACTGTCCGGTGCTCACGTTGGTTTTGAGGAGTAGGATGGGCTGGAAATCTCTCTTTTGGAAATGCAGGCATGATAGCCACATAATTAATGAGACACCCACCTTTCTCTCAATAAATCTTGGGAGCTGGCTGTTATGAGACACGGGGGATTCCTTCTACTTCCTGGGTTAGATAATTATCAAGTCATTTTAATATCCTGTTTAACGTTATGCCCCTGTTGTCATGGAAAGACTTGGATTCTGCAGAGAGCACTGGTGATTGAAGGAGATACACATGACTGCTAGTGCAAACCTGTAGGCCAAGGTGAGTCTCACTTTCAAGTTTGACTCCACTTTTTCTGGAGCCCAGTCTGTCTTTTGTGGTACAGATTGCATCCCACAGGTACCATCAATCTTTCCTCCAGTTTGGGCATGGCTCTTGGGTCCACACAGGTCTAGAACCAGCGTTCCTGGCACAATCTGCTGTGCTTTGAAAAGTAACTTAATCTCCTTACTCTGCCTTATCAAAATGGGATGTGACAAGACCCCATTAACCTGTGAAGTCAGTGTGCCTGGAGAGGTCCCTGCTAAACAATTTACCAGCTGTGTGATCCTGGGTCAGTCAAGCCACCTCTCTGAGCTTCTGCTCCTTGCCTTGAACAAAGGACAATGCATCTTTCTCACAAGAAGAATTAAGCTAATCAATAAAGGTGAAGGAACCATATAACTGCAGTGCTAAGTTAATACAAAGTATAATTGCCATTATTCCTGATATATTTCCTTTTGTACTTTCCCGCATATTTCTCAAGAGGGCAGAAAAGAAAGAAAAAACACCAAAAACCACAAGGAGCTAGGAATCAGTTGTACAAGTTTACAAACCAGAAACCCTCTGGTTAGAGGAGGAAAGGACACATCTGCTGTGATATGTTTCAGCATTTGCAGGTGTTGTAAAGTCAAACTATTTGCTCCTTTCTTTCTAAAAATTAATTTACTTTTTATTGAGATATAATTTATATACCATAAAATTCATCATTTTGAAGTGTACAATTAAGCATTTTCACACAGGTGTGCAACCATCACTATTGTCTAAATGCAGAACACTTGCATCACTCCAAAACAAACTTATACCCGATAGTGTCCCACAGATCTCTGAGGTTCTGTTCCTTTTTCTTCATTTTTCTTTTCTGTTTCTCAGACTGGGTTATCTCAGTTGATTTATGTTCAAGTGTGCTTATTCTTTCTCTGCCTGTCCAAATCTGCTGTTGAGCCCCTCTAGTGAATTTTCCCTTTCAGTTATTTTACTTTTCAACTCCGTAATTTCTACTTGTTCCTTTTCATTATTTGTCTTTATTGATATTCTCTATTTGATGAGATATCATTCTTATACTTTAATTCTTTGACATGATTTCCTTTAGGTTTTTAAATTATATTTAAAATTGCTGATGGAACTGACCAGGATCCTGCAGCATCCCCCCCAAATACCCACCAAGTAGAAAGTCCCCTCCACATCCCCTGCCTCTTGTTTGTAGAAAAGCTGAAGTCTCCCAGGCCTCCCTGAGTCACAGAAGAGCAGGCCCAAGCAGCTAACGATTAGGATAATAGAGTCACAGACTCAGTGTCTGATGAAAGAGTGGGATTACACTATAGCTCATAATAATCTATATCTTTGTGGACATTAGAATAATTGTAGCTTGGTCTGCCCGTATATGTAAGCAGGCAACTAAAATTTTCAGCAAAGAGATGCTATAGGCCCATGTCGACATCTTCCACTCTGAAAATATAGCATCTTAGGTCAGCATGAAGAATTTACAGAAGACAGACCTTCACCCCTAATCCCATAGGAATGGAATGATGTCTGACAAGTGGAGATTTGTAAGCAGCTCATTTGCCCTTTCCTGTTTGCCTATTTCTGCTCCCCTTAAACCTTAATTATAAAAATGAGATCAGTAGGTAACATTTGACCTAACTCATGACTTCTACTCTACTGAATTTACAGAATGCCTTGCCTAACCAGTTGATTCCTTTCCTGGATTAAAAGGAGTAAGAATGAAGAATTAAGTAGTTAAAGAATGACTGACTCTCTATTCCCATCTTCCTCCCTTAGCAAATTTGCAGGTGGACCATGTGGGCAAGATAGCCTCCAAAGGAAGATCAGGAGAATTCAGCAGGTCTGCACACAATAGAAAAATGATGAAGAATATGACCTCCTACTTTAATGATTAACTGAGATTGTTTCCCCTTTTTCCCTTTAAAAATTGTCATGGCTGAGCAGAATCTTTGGAATTGGTCTCCAGATGTGAATCCTCCTTCTCCCCAGATTGCTGGCTTTTCTGAATAAAACACCTTTCCTTTCTGCTGACACTCACCCCTTGATTATTGGCTTTTGAGTGGTGAGTAGCTGAACCTGAGTTCACACTGATTTAAAGTCTTTGTCTAATAAGTCCAATGTTGAGTTTCTGAGGAACAGTCTCTATTGATTGATTATTTTTCTTGTGCATGGGCCATACTTCCTTGTCTCTTTGCATATCTAACATTTTTTTTGGTAAAAGGTGGACACTTTAAATAATAGAATGTAATGTGGCAACACTAGAAATCAGATTCTCCCCTCACTTTAGGATTTATTATTGCTGTGGCTTGCTGTAGCTGTTGTTTGTTTAGTGTTTTTTCCTGAACTAATTCTATACAGTGTGTATTTTCTGTTGTGTGTGGCCATTTAAGTCTCTACTCAGTTTAGTGGTCAGCTAATTATGGACAGAGATTTCTTTAAATGCCTGGAAGCAAAAAGTCTCCTAGTCTTTTGCAGGTGCTGTGTTTTGGGCACACCTTCAGTGCTCATCCAGACAGCTCACAAGTCTGCCTTGACCTTTTCTTCCCACTTGTGCAGAGTGTCAAGCTCAGCCAGAGAAGAGGGCATGGGCCTTCTTGGGTTTCCTGGGCTTGAGCACAGCCTTCTGAGGCAGATTCGCAGGGTCTTCTAGATTCCCAAGAGTATGGTTGAGCTTTTCAAAGCCCTCAGCTTTTCCTTTTAAGATTTTTGGTTAGCCTATTGTTTGCCTCAACTGTTTTCCATCACCACAGGCAGCGGAACTCTAAAAACACTTGCCCGTAAATGTTTTAGCCAAATGTTTTCCCTCTCACAAGGCTTTCACACTGGGCCACTGATAAAGATAGGCCTTTCCAGTTGGATCTCCCAGGGAACTAGCAGACAGGTCAAAGAATGGCAATTCTTTGGGAATGAGGTCTGTTCTGCTCCCTTCAGTACCAGGAATGCAGACTGCTATTTCAAGGCTACCACTGAGCTGGAGAGGAGGATGGGACTAAGGTAAATTAAAATGCTACCCTGCTTCTTGTTCTTACTGAGATTCAACTGTTTCTATTGCATAAACACTCCCTGGGGTGCTCTAAGCCTTTGGTTAATTTTCAAAGTTCTGAAAAAGTTAATTCTGACAATTTTTGTCACTTTTTAAATTGCTTTTATGGAGGAGTGAATTTTCAGAGATCTATACTGTGCCATTTCCACTGGTGATCACCTACTCTTTTCTTTTTGAAGTTTCTGTGAAACCTATTCAGCAGTGTTGGAGTCATGTCTACACATACCAGGCATCCTGTCAGTTTAGGTCAGTGAGACTAATGTAACACTGACTTTGGCTACAAGACACAACCACCAGTATCTCATTATCCCCTAAAGGTGCAGAGGAATTTCCAAAACAAAATTGATTTTTACCTCACGATCTATTAATAAGGTGAACTATAACCTTAAATTAAACTGTAAGTGGGAGGGCACTCCAAAGTTAAAATTGTCATAATCCCCAATTAAGTATCAAACATGTCACTCCAGGCCAATGCTGTCATTGATCCATTCACTCAGTAAATAAATCTCTATTGAATAACTGGTGTCAATTATAGTGGCTGCCATCTAGAAGAGGTGAGGGAGGCCCAGTGCCTCACATACCTCAAAGGAAGGGGCCTGCCATATCCCTCACAGACCCCCTGAATGAGGTGGCATTTGGGCTGAATGGGTTTGGGCAAAACCATTTGACATATATTCCTGACTCAGGGTTTTTATCCTTGCTCTTCTTTCCTCCTGGAATTTTCTTGCTTCACATACCTGGATCCCTTCTCTTCATTCAGATCTCAATACAGAGAGGCCCTCCTTGAGTATCCAATAAAAGCAGTCTCTTTCCCCATGACTACCCCCACTGCCTTCTAATTACCTTCCTAGACTTTGTGGTCATCGCAAAATGCCTTATTTACTTGCTTATTTATTGTCTGCTCCTTGCTTTCTGTCCCCACTTCCACTTGAATACAAACCCCCTAGGACAAGGCACCTCACTGTCTTATTTATTCTTTTGTTCCCAGGGCTCAGACCAGTCCTGCACATGGTTGGTACTCAATCAGTATTTGTTGAGTGAATGAATAAACTGGTAGAAGACACACGTTAGGAAGTGCTTCCTCATTGCCCAGGTTTCTTTGCCTCATTTGTACCCCTGCCCCATGCCCTGCATACACCCACCCCCGACCCTGGGCCAGGCTTGGTTGACTGAGGGAACAGGGCAATTTGTCAGTCTCATGAGCTGAATTACAGAGCAAGGCCCTGCATATGTATAGAGGGATTGAGAGGACTCTGGGCCTGTTCTCCTCTCTGTGGTTGGAGCTGCCCTTCGTTGTCATCAGTGAGGACAGGGTCCAGAGAACTTTGAACCGAAAGGTTCTCAGCTCTTCTTTCCTGGATGATGTGGGCTAGCACTTTGAAGCAAACAGCCCAGAGAGAAAAGTCACCTACTCATTTTTCTATTTTCAAGTATTAAACATTGTCTTAGGGACTTCCCTGGTGACGCAGTGGTTAAGAATCCGCCTGCCAATACAGGGGACACAGGTTCAAGCCCTGGTCTGGGAAGATCCCACATGCCGTGGAGCATCTAAGCCTGTGTGCCACAACTACTGAGCCTGTGCTCTAGAGTCCATGAGCCACAACTACTGAATCCCGCACACCTAGAGCCCATGCTCTGCAACAAGAGAAGCCACTGCAATGAGAAGCCTGTGCACTGCAAAGAAGAGTAGTTCCCTGCTTGCCACAACTAGAGAAAGTCCATGCTCAGCAACAAAGAGCAACGCAGCCAAAAATAAATAATAAATAAATAATAAATTTATTTTTAGAAAGGATAAGAAAACATTGGCTTATTATTTTTTAAAATTT
Source organism: Monodon monoceros (assembly GCF_005190385.1). Lineage (NCBI taxonomy): Eukaryota > Metazoa > Chordata > Mammalia > Artiodactyla > Monodontidae > Monodon > Monodon monoceros. The sequence continues at coordinate 37,062,476 of NW_021703766.1, forward strand.
AAATTAATGAAATAATAGAAGAGCTGCCAAATTAGCAATGACTGGAAAAGAGGTGGCTTAGAAGGCCTGTGAGTAAAACAATACAAACATGCATGGGGAGGAATTATACTTTCTTACCAACTTGACAGAAAAAAGTACCAGATCGATTCCTGAGAGTAGACAAATATCTCTTATAAAGAGACCCAGAAGAAGAATGTCATCCTATCACAAAAGCAAAATTTCTCAAGGAGTCAGTGGAGGTTGTATGTGTTTGTTCCTCTGTGTGTGTGTGTGTGTGTGTGTGTGTGTGTGTGACTTTATGTGGTTGCTTGTGTGTGTGCTAAAGTTCCACCTCTCCAACGTCATTACTCGATATTTCTCTACACGTCCTGGAATAGGGCCCAAACCCATAGAGGTGAATGTGCTGAGTTGACAGAGGCACCAAAGAGCTTTCTAGATGGGGTTCAGAGGTATCCTGGGAAGGGACTTCATGTCATGAACACCTCTCATGTCTGAGACATGAAACATGCTTTGAGGAAGAGGGAAATGGCAAAGCAGGAAGGATGGGTGTCACCTGGGAAAAGCCAGCCTTTGGGAGGAGGCTTCTCTAAGGTCCAGCACATGGAGCAGTACACAGGCCACTTTGCAAAGTCAAGATGTGGAATTTGTTTGTAAATCGAATGGGTGACGGCAGAGTTATAGGTGATGGATGCTGCAGTGTGGCCTGTGCAATCAGGTATAGGGAGTGCATTATTAAATGTGTAAACAAAGGTGAAACCATAGATGAAATTTATCTTGATTTCAGGAAAGTTGTCTCTCCTCTCCTCACAGCATTCTGATTTACAGGAAGTCGGCAGAACCCAGGAAGTATAATCTATTGAAATTAATTCAAATTGTTGTATCCAGGGAGTGTGAAGAAAGAAATGATTTTGGTATAAAGCTCAATACCAGAGGACCAGTCTGCCACCTCCACTTGACAGGGATGGATGGGAGCTTGCTGAGCAAGACATTCCCAGGCTAGGGAGAGACTGCAGCTGAGCTGCGCAGCAGGGGCAGGGCAGAAAAGGACTGAGATCTATGTAAACACAGACAGAGACAAAGACTGAGATCTTTGGCCGCAGCAACAAACATCACCTCGTTAGTTTGACCACAGCACTCTGAAATCCCTGAGGAGAACTGGGTCCAGACACTGAAAGGTTAAGAGGATAAAATTGGCTGCTCCAGGGTAACGGGTGTAATCACAATGAGTGTTATGAGGAAACAGAGATAGTGAGCTTTCCCAACATTCTTCAACATAGTCAAATTTTAAACTTGAATCTCCAAGTCTAGGCTTTTTCATTTTCCCCTCGAAGACATATTCTCTAATGGGAAGTCTCTGAGACACTTGTCAAGAGTAAATCTCATCTGTCCTGTCTCTCTATTGCTCCTTGGTGCAGGCAGGATTTGAGGTGCTATGATTCCCAGAGCTCAACCCCAAAGGCTGTGTACCATGAAGGCACATCCTGAGAAGGTCACAACCCCTTTCCCCCGGCCTTGGTTGCTGTCTGTTTGGATGGAGCAGACAGGCCAAGGAGACAATGGTTTCTACAATGCTATAAAATAGCAGCCACTGGGCACATGGTGCTAGGAGGCCAGTGGGTTTGGGGCACAGGGAAGGTTCATGAATCTTTGCTTTGGGAGAACGTCAGATCTAAGGCCTTAGGTAATGGGCTCAGGCAGCCTAAGCAATCTTGTGCTGGGAGAGGCACTTCTAATTACAAAAGTGGGGGCGGCAAGGGAGTTGCTCCCTGTCTGGGGAAGACAGAGGTCAAAGTCAAGGGCCTTTTCCCATACGTGGGGATACTGAATGTCAGTGTCCCTATTTCCTCCTGTTTTACATTCAAATGAATGATACGGGGTTTTCTCTAACCAGGGGCTGTGGTCAATACAGCTTTTTCTCCCTGACTGACTTTCTCTACCAAACCAGTTCTGCTCTGATCTGGTCAAGATGGGTTAAGATGTTTGCTGGGCTGTTAAAACTACAGTCTACAACTTGTGGGTCTTTGTGACAGCAAAGGAATTGTCCAAGGGTTTGATGTTACTGCTTAAAACAAGAAGTGAAACTAGGTTGGGGCTGAACCTAGAATACAGAGCAAAGGAGCTACTCTTAAGACTCAGAGAAACAGATGACAAAGGCACATTTTAAATGATAACCCATCGTGGGGATGTGCTCCCTACAGAGCACATGACCATGCCTGTATACTCACAAACACAGGCATTGTTAAAGGAGATGTGCCTGGTGGCAGCAATAGTAATTTTAATTGAGAAGAGGGTTCACACAGATATATAGAGATGGAAATGGGTATATATCCATCTATAGTCATATAGATATAGTTACCCATGGGTATATAGACATAAATAGATGTCCATAGCTGTTGCTTTCTTTGTACTCATGGTTAGTCTAAAAGATCACACCGGTCAGAATGGCCATCATCAAAAAATCTAGAAACAATAAATGCTGGAGAGGGTGTGGAGAAAAGGGAACACTCTTGCACTGTTGGTGGGAATGTAAATTGATACAGCCACTATGGAGAACAATATGGAGGTTTCTTAAAAAAATACAAATAGAACTACCATATGACCCAGCAATCCCACTACTGGGTATATACCCTGAGAAAACCATAATTCAAAAAGGGTCATGTACCAAAATATTCATTGCAGCTCTATTTACAATAGCCAGGACATGGAAGCAACCTAAGTGTCCATCAACAGATGAATGGATAAAGAAGATGTGGCACATATATACAATGGAATAGTACTCAGCCATAAAAAGAAAAGAAATTGAGTTATTTGTGGTGAGGTGGATGGACCTAGAGTCTGTCAGACAGAGCGAAGTAAGTCAGAAAGAGAAAAACAAATACCATATGTTAACACATATATATGGAATCTAAGAAAAAAAAATGTCATGAAGAACCTAGGGGTAAGACGGGAATAAAGACACAGACCTACTAGAGCATGGACTTGACGATATGGGGAGGGGGTGGGGTAGGCTGTGACGAGGTGAAAGAGTGGCATGGACATATATACTCTACCAAGTATAAAGTGGATAGCTAGTGGGAAGCAGCCGCGTAGCACAGGGAGATCAGCTAGGTGGTTTGTGACCGACTAGAGGGGTGGGATAGGGAGGGTGGGAGAGAGGGAGTTGCAGGAGAGAAGAGATATGGGAACATGTGTATATGTATAACTGATTCACTTTGTTATAAAGCAGAAACTAACACACCACTGTAAAGCAATTATACTCCAATAAAGTTGTTAAAAAAAAAAGCATCATTTGAAAAATAAAAACTCATCTTAAGCTAGTTATTTTACTTCATGTACTCCAAGTATTTATAGTTAGAGTATTTTTTAAATGTCTAATTTACTCAGCAACAGAAGGGGAGCTTATTCTTTCCTCTTGTCTGTCTTCTTTTACCCGTTACCATCCTGAAAGTTCAGGAACCTTCAGTAGGTCACACGGGAAATGACCCTGCCTGTGGCCTTGTCTATATGTGACTGAAATTTCTATGCCTTCCCAATGCTCCCATCTGCACACATTTATGGATGCTTGTTGTGTTTTGAGGCCTGGTGGGTCAACCAGGATATACCAGGTTATCCGGTCCAGGGCCATATAAAAGATTTGACCTTCTGAGACATCTTTTGTGAGCTCACAGAGAGACAAAGGCTAATGGAGGTGTGTAATGTGTCATCCACCATGTGTGTGTTGGCATCCTGGGGAGATAACAGGGCTTCCAAGTGCCAAGAGCTGGGCCCAGGCAGGGCTTGAACTGCAGTGGTGATGCTGTGGGATCTGTAGTTACTTTTGCATTGAAGACCTTCTCTTTCAGTGATGTCACTTCATTTGCAATTATAATTATTTCCCTGAAAACCAGGGGCCTAGGCTTTTATTTTATGAAGTAATAAAACTAATTAACCACAACAAATCCTGTCTATGCTTAGTTTGCTCAGGACGAATCTTGTATATTAGTTTATCTCTCAGTTGGATCCTCTTGGCTGCAATCCCGAGGGCCCAAGCTGGGCTGCTCCAGCCCTGACCAGAACGAAGGTGAGACAAATACTGCATTCAAGGTAAAAGTCTGCTTCAACCCACTGACTATTCACAGAGCTGTGCCCTGGCTGAAGCTATCAGGTTTGCATCTTGAAGCCAATAGCAGAGTTCTAGGTGCTACATTTGGGAATAAACAACAGTGCTTGACATATAAGACACCAGGGTGTAATCTAGGGCATGGATAAAGAATTCAAGGCCATGCTTAAACCCAAGAAGAAAGAGAACATGGCCACCAGCCAGGCAGACTCACCACAGATTCTCATTGCTTTTGACGAGTCTTGCCTTCAGGCTTCACATGAGGGCATTGGGAAGAAATCACCTAGTGCAAGTATAAACTCCTGGGCACTTTTGCCTAGGGTAGTTCCTGGGGGCAAAGGAAATGCAGTAAGAATTAAGGTGACTGATAAAATGGAGCCTGCTATGTAAATTAAAAGCAGAAAGTGTATTTTAATTAGACTTGGCTACTGCTTTTACTTGATTTCCAAATATTAAAATTCCCCTTTCATTTCTTGTGGGAGTAATCCTGGCCCTGATTAATTGGAAACACTAGGTCCTTGCTACTACCACATATTATCCCTGGAGGGGACTGTGCTTCAGTGACAAATGTTAAAAGAATGTGCTGCATTCTCTGTCCTTGGCATAGCAAATAAAGAGGGGAAATCATTTATTCGGGGCCTCGGCAAGCAGCCTTAGGGGATCTCCAAGGCCTGGCTCTGATTCAAAGTAAGTGATGGTAGCAGTGGTGCCTTACTTAACTGGCAGACAGAACCACTGCCCTCTCATTCCATTAGCCAAGGCAGAAACATCAAACTTTTATGGAATCCATTCCAGCTGAAAAATCAGACTTCTTTATCATTGCAGCAAGAGCACTGGGAATTATTTTTCCTCTGGAAAATTAATAGCTTGAATGCTCCAGGTGGATAATTCAGGATGTTCATTTTAGATGCCAAAATAGTTGAATTTTTACCCTGAGGAGAGGGAAAGTGAAGTTAGAGGACTCTATTGGTTTCCTGGGGTGCTTAACAAGTGAGGCTCTCTCAGCATGTGCTAAAATGCTTTGTACTTTTGAGATGTTATGGGTCAGGTAACAGGTAAATTCCCTTGTCGTACTTTTACTTCCAAAAAATGTCTGTCCTTGGAGGTCCAGTTCATAAAAACTAACTTCTTGTGTCCCTTCATAAGCTTTTTTTTTTTTTGCAGTACGCGGGCCTCTCACTGTTGTGGCCTCTCCCGCTGTGGAGCACAGGCTCCGGACGCGCAGGCTCAGTGGCCATGGCTCACGGGCCCAGCCGCTCCGCGGCATGTGGGATCTTCCCGGACCGGAGCACAAACCTGTGTCCCCTGCATCGGCAGGCAGACTCTCAGCCACTGCGCCACCAGGGAAGCCTTTGAAGGCCTATTTTCTAAGGTAAGATGTCTTGTTTGCTTCTTAAAGTTAAGGTGAATCCCATAATTTAAAAAAATCTTATTCAAATAACCATTTAGTCAAAGTTGTGGTGAAATGTATACAGGTTGCTATGGTTACCAGATGAGTTTTGTGTGACAGCCTTCTGGGTTGCCTCCCAAAGTGATGGTTACTTGATTACTCCATTCAGTGCTGGGCAAATGGGCCAAAATGTTAGCTTTTAGCCTCTTTCATGTTATTTGGAATGTGGAAACATCTCCACAGGATTGTAAATATTTTATTTACCTCATTGATTCTTAGAGAAAACGATAGACTCTATTTTCCTCTTCTTTGGGAGCAAATGTTTAAAAGAGATCTTTCACTTCTGGCTTTTCACAGAATGCAGGTTAATGCACCCAGGGACAGGGTGTGACTGCTCCAGCATTTTCAAATGAGGTGAATCCTGTTGGATAAGATAGTTCTCCAAAGGAGAGCTCACAGGCCTGATAAAGGGGTACCCTGGGGGGGCCAACAGCATCTACTAAGCAGGATTTCCAGAGGACTGATGGTGAGTCTCTGGGGCGTCAGTCTTAACGTCTCTAGCTCCAAGGATAGATCCGCTGTTAGCATCTGCAGGATCTGCCCTCTCAGACAAGGATCCTTGGTGTTTGTACTATCCATATTTGTTACATGGGGCCTCCTGGCCTCCAAGTTCCCTTCTTGTGCAACAATATCATGCTTTCATTTTGAGAAATCACATCTCAGTCCTTAAGGGCAGTCTTTTTTTTTTTTTCCTTAAGGGCAGTCTTGGTGGGGCTCTCAGTCAAGAAGCACTGCCCTTCCCAGGCCAGTGAGTGGGCTCTGCATACATCATGGATTTTCAGCCTCAGTTTTGTGAGCTTCATCATGTTGTCTCAATAGATCTTTTTTTGTTTCTGTTTAAATTGGCCACAGTTTCTATTTTTACAACCTTATAATCCTTACTGAATCATGGTCTTTCATTGTGATGACTACTGGAACTTTTCTGTGTGTAGCCATAAAGTAATTTTGATTTTAAAAGAAACTCCCCAGAACTTAAATACCCGAGGATGTCTTCTTTAAAGGTTTATAAGTTCTGAAGTATTGCATAATCTATCATTGGCTCTTATAGCAGACACTACAGGTGGTCTATCAATACCCTTATAACTTCCGCATCTTCATTTTCAGGTTTGTTTAGGTGCTTATTTTTCTCCATAACGTCATTTACTTGGGGAAGGAACCCTTTTGCTGTTTCCACTGAATGAACTTCACTAGTCTAGGCCAATCATGCTAATTCCATTCCCTTTGCTAGTGTCAGGCTTAAGAAGGGCAGGGGTTATACATATGGACAGTGGGGTGTGAAAGAATGATGGTGGCTGGCAGGCATCTAGAAAAGCCTTCTTGGCTCTTAAGAACAGACATATGAAAGAAATAGGTCCTTGAGCATTGGAGTGTGACATCCTTGAGCATTGGAGTGTGAGCATTGTGATGCCTGAAGCAGATACAGCCATCTTGGCATGATAAAGGGAGCCAGCTGAAGTCAACTCCAATAAAATGAGAATGGCAGAATATTAAGGTGGAGAGAACACAGGTCCTTGATAATACTATTATTCATTTGAATTATACAACTTAGAAAGTGCCCTGCCCCATTCTGCTCGTGGCATAAGACAGCAGTTCCCTTATTGTTTAAGCTACATGATTTGGGTTCTCTCTTATTTGTAGCCCAAAACATTCTAACAGATTTAGCATCAAACTTAAGTACATCACTGCCTATTGGTCATTTTTGGGCCTTTGATCCTTGAAGATAAATGTGCACCTTTTGAGAGAGGATTTAATATTGAGAAACAATTAAAAATGAGGTTATCTAAACTGAATAATATTGTGTTTGATTTAACAGAAGAATTAACTATGGAATAATATATTGGTTTCTTTATGAGGCTAAAAGATGGCCTGGAATCTGTCAAGAGAAGAGGTCCTAACATATCACGTAAAAAGGCCACACCTTTGGAACAAGTTCTCACGGTGACATCTCTGAAGGACAGCACTCATTGACTATCTACTTTTTTATATTTGTTAAGAACTAAACACATTAATAGACTCTGTATACACACCTTCTATTATATGTCATCTTCCTTCAATTCTTTAAAAACTGAGTTATACTGGGGTTTGTTTTGGGGACAATAACTGAGTCAAGAGCCCATATTCAAGTTATTTCTGGGAGGATCATATGGTGCAGATATATGGCATGGCTGGAAATGTTGGGTCCCTCCTCATGCACCAATTTTAACACCTGGTGGCATACTAATTGAGAGCATTAGGCTTCAGAATTGAACAGTGGGTGATGGAGCAAGAATTAAAACTTAATCTGATTGGATGACCTTGGAGAACCCCTAAAGCCTCATTTCTCTCATCTATAAAATGAGATAATAATAGACAGTAGTTGGGAGAACTCAATGAAAATATATAAAAAGCATTTAGGAATGTGGCTTTCTCCTAGGAGGCATTCAGCATTAATCACTATTGCAGTCAACCCAGGGACTGCCTGGGAAGTGTCTGTGCTTATAGAAAGAGCAAAGTGAACAGCTGTTAGAGACCATTCCACTAACTCCCACTGCCACTGATTTCCCTTACCATTTGTACTTCTTTTAAGGAGGCCAAAGCCCATTGACTACTTCAGCAATGGATACTTCTGATAGTGTCAGAGAACTTAAATGCAAATTGTTATAACATTCTTTGAGGTCATGGATGCCTCACAATCTGAGAACTACTGTATCAGGATCCTGTTTGGATTCCTGGGCCCCTCTGAAACCTACCAAATCACTATTTCAGGAGTGGGACTCAGGAATGTGCATTTACCAAACTCTCCTGGTTATTTTTATGCATGGTAAATTACAGTGACTACCAGATTAAGAACCCTTGTTTAGAAGGATACAGACAAACAGCAACAGCAGCTAATGGAGCACTTAACTAGATCCCAGGCCTTGCCTTAAGCACTTTGCACGTGTTATCTTGGTGAAATCCCATTAACACCTCTGTGGAATATATCCTAGTTATCCCACACAGGATTTGTAAGTTACCTGTACAAACAAGGAGACAGATTCAGAGAGGCCCAAGGGAAAGCAACCTGCCTCCAAAGCCAGACAGTGCTACAGTGACCTCTGGGCTAATTAGTGTCATAGAGCTCTTTATTGTTCTCATGGGCATCAAAATGTCCTAGACTAACAGAGCTTTTGGAGGGGAATGGAGAGTAGGAGGGACAGTCAACTTCTGGGTCTTATGTCCTACACCCAGGAGTTTTGCCCTTTATTTATATAGTCAGAATCATATGGAGTTAAGAACACAGACAGACTGGATTCAAATCCAGGGTCTGCCACTTACTAGCTGAATGATTATGGGTGGGTGACTTAACCTAGCTGGGCCTCAGTTCCCCATTTGTAAAATGAAGATAACAATAGTACCTACCTTGTAGGATTGTTATGAGAATTAAATTAGTTAATATTTATAAATTGCTAAGAGCAGTGTTTGCCACAGAGTATGGGAGTGTGTCAAATGAATAAAACAAATTCTGCAAACACACCAAGCCTCAATAATTCCAGCTATGGATGGAGAGTGTGATTTGGAAACATGACCATCTTTTTCCCAAGAACAGGGTGACTCCTGCCTTGACCCTGGTTGGCGCTGTGCTAGTTGGACATCCATGGGCTCTCTCTACCACCAGGGCCTGGAACACATACCCGCTTCCATGTCCTAAGCAGACAGCACACAGAGGTCAGGTCAGGAGTGAAGGTGTCCTTTCTCGGTGGAGCTGGCTGCAAGCCATGTCGTTATAAGACATATAAGAGGAGGGACAGTGACATCAGAAGCAGAGCCTCACAACTGGGGGGGAAGGATTGGAAAGTCTCAGAAAGGTGGTGAATATCAGAAAATGGCTTTAAGTTCTCTGCACACCTGACTCCATGTAGCATTTGACAAACTCCAGATGCAGTATGGAGGGCAGGCATCATCGACTGCCCACAGAGGGTGTGCTGGGCCTCGCTGGGGGAGGGAGCTTTGTTCTTGTGTTTAAAAATCACTGCAGTCTTCGATAGGGTGATGAGATACAGATGTATGTGCTCAAATATGTACCTTTGGTGTTCAGTGAGTGCTAAGGATGGTGGGGCTCAGGATGAGGGCTCCTATCAGGTTTCCTGTAGGAGGCATATTGCAGTTTCTGAGTGCATTCTATAAATCCGTCTGACTGAGTCGAAGGGGAGAGCTGGCCTCTTTTGGATTTTGTCTTGGGATTGCTCTGTTAATTGTTTTAACGTGACTGGGCCTTTTACTTGTTTCTTCCATCCCTTTTCTGATTACTTAAAGTACAAATATCCATAGGGACTTAAAGCTTATTTATAGCTATAGAAAAGGTTTTGAATTATTCTGTTTTCTATCTGTAGAGCTGCTAAGTATCAGGACTTTTTTATTCATGTATTCATTCCTTCATTCATGTGGACACACATTCAACTCACCATTATTCGTTCTTTCAGTGCATAACATCACCCAACCCTCTGCTCTGTCTTGTTTGGGTTGTGATAAAGAGAGACAGTCTGGAACAATCTTTGCCCTCAAGGAGATGTGCTCCTGTGAGGGGAATCAGTGTGTGTGACTAATGAACATACAGAGTTGAATGTGATGTTGGAGGGCAGACAATGGCCTTCATAACTAGTTCCAATCATTTTGGTCTCACCTACAGAGTTGCCTCTTCAGAGAGAACCTTCCTGGCCAGTTCATAATTCACACCACTCCCCCCATCCCGTTGCACCCTGTTTTTCATTATCCTGTTTAATTTTCTTTAGAGCACTTATGGCAATGTGAAATAATCTTTTTATTTGCTTACTGTCCATCTTCCCCAGTTAGCATTCAAACTGCATGAGAGCAGGATCACCATCCATGAATCCATGACTTCACAGCACATATAACTGTGCTTGACAGAGTTCAATAAATATTAGCTGAATGACTGAAGACAGGTTTATGTTTCCTTTATGAGATTTCCAAAAGCAAAAGTAAAAATCCCAGCCACTGTCCAGGAGGAGAAACATTATTTCTCAGCAAAAAGCCCTTTTAACCACTGGTCCATTATTCACATCAGCAAAAAGGGGCCCACATTTTGGTGGCTGCAGCAGATGCCAACATCTTATGTCAAGCTGCGTTTTCTCACAATTGCTGCACAGTCCTCATTGGTCCTGTATGCAGATCCCAAGTGCAGCTGGGGGTGCTGATGGCAACACATCACGCTGATGTCTAGTCCCTGACCTGAAGACTCTCTCAACTTACTTAGGCACAATTTATAATCTCTGCAGAACTGGAGATCTGTCATTTAAAATAGCTTCTTGTCACATATTGGCCAGTATAAGCACTGGACAATGACCATGCCCGTAAGTGATAACAGGCAGAGAAAGTCAGCTATTGGGTGGAATTTAAGCAGCAGGGAGACCTGAGATTGGCTGTATCCATTACCACACTGTTGGTAGGAGCAGGCATGGGAGGCGGGATTTAAGATTACCGAGAAATCGAGGGATATTAAGGCAAAAGACATTCCTTTAACTGTTAGCAAAATATTGCTGTATCCTTTTTCCTTGGGAGCCAAGGATATGCCCCTAATTACACATGCAGAGTCAGTATGACATCCTGGACCTGCTGAATGGCACAGCCAAGCCTTTGGATGTGGGTCTATGTGGACACATGTACAGAGCTTTGGAAATGGGCTTTGGGGAATGCTGGTGAGAGAGTAAGGCTGAAGGAAGGAGAGGGAGGGCTGGCAGATGACCCACGAAGGGGTATTTTCTAAAGTTTCAAAGAAAGGTTCTGTCCTGCTGTGTCTCCATTCCTGGGGGAGATGGGTTCCATATTCTTACAGTCTTCCAGTAGCATGTTCCTGTCCACAAAAGTCACCCATCATGTGGATTCTGTCTTTGGTCACAAATTCTATTCACTTCATATGGTGGTAGTGGGGGCTGTCTATGTAAGGTTTCAACTCCTTTTGGTGTAAAATAATGGGAACAACATCATCATATTATTGAGAAAGCTGACAAAGTATGCGGAAAGTTCTCTGCACAAAGATAGTGAAGAGAAAAGAGCTCAATAAACATTTCCTCCTGTTAATAATATTTCATTTGAAAAAAAATCACTGCAAGAGAAAAAGAGTTTCAATGGGTTAGATAAGTTTCCAGATGTAAGATTCTATGACTTTAAAGTACAAGACATGTTGGTAAAAGAGCTTGACAGAATTTCATGTTTGGGTCCTGGAGTCAGTTTGTGAAACAAGAAGTTTACCAAGATGACGCATCAGTGCCAACTGTGTGTTTCAATGCAGGGTGAATCTGAAGGCACTTATTTTAGGCTGGGTTCTCCCAGTCATGGACCCTGAAACAAGGATTTTAGTGCAAGTAACTTATATGGGAGGTGATTCCAGAAAGCGCAGTTGAGAAGGGAGAAAAGAGATAGAGGAGGGAAGAAACAGTACAGCGTGTGCTGAAGAGCAGGGGACTGCTGTGGATAGCTGGGGCTCAAGGCTGTTGAGGGCTTTGGAAAAAGTATAGAATACATGCCTCAGAGTGATGCCTCCTGAGGGATACGCAGCTCTTTATTCCATTCCTCTATGAGAAATCTGGGGTATTTATCCTTCAGTCTTGTCTATCCTTGGCTGATGGTTTTGCTGGGGGCAGCAGATCCTCAACACTTCCTGTCTTCCTTGCTTAGGGCCCAGAGATGACTTAGTCAGCTCTTGGGTGAACATTCTCAAGTGCTCACAATAGGAAGCTGTCAGCACAGTAGGAAGCCCGGTTACCGTGGGGAACTGGACGGGGCACCAACAAAGTCTCTAGAGGGCTCAACATCTTCTGTGGTCTAGGTTGCTCCCCATGACCCGGGGCTGTATTTGCATCCCCATTTCAATAGTATCAGGATGAAGTAGAAACATTCAAAGGTCATTTCAGAATGGTGAGCTCAACAGCAGGAATGACCTGGACTACATCTCATTGAAAGAGCACCTACTATGACCGAGCCTATGTCAGGACACATCTGAGAACAAAAATCTTGGGGCTGATTCTCTTTAGACCCATTTGGGTCATGCATCCACATCTGCACCAACCACATGACCAGATGGGTGGAAAACCTTATTGGCTAGGCCTGGGTCTTATGCCTAAATCAGAAATTAGTGGTGGGGTCACACCCTGTCCTCACCATTTCCCAATAACTGAGAGTAGGGAGGCATGGTTTTTCTAAAAGAAAACTGAGGTACTGCTACCAGGAGAGGGAAAATTGAGACTGGGCAGGCAAAAGCTATGGATATCCACTCATCTGTTAGGTGGATATATGCCATCACTTTTAGGAGAGAGAGTTTTTACAGATGCAGACACCACAGTTCAGGCAAGTTCAGAGATGTGCCTAAGGTCTCACAGGTAGTAAGAAGTGGAGCTGAGGCTGGAACTCAGAGCTGAAGTTGGAGCAAAGCCTCTGCTGCAACCGTGAAACATACAGTCTCCAAAATATAGCCAGAATTTGAGGTGGAAAGCAATAGAGTCATTCAAAGGAAGCATTATCATTTCCACGGAGACTAAGCAGTGAGGTCCAGGCAGGTATATGTTGGTTGATCCTCTACTAATGTGAAATAAGAAGAATGGAGGGCTTGCATTCCTGAGTCTGGCTTCTTTAGAGGTTGACTTAAGCTCTTGAGTTGATAGCAACTCAAGCAGACTCACTTCTGTGCTTCCTTCTCTGGCAACCTTTTATTATTTTATTTTTTGAAATTTTTATTTATTTTTAACATCTCTATTGGAGTATAATTGCTTTACAATGGTGTGTTAGTTTCTGCTGTATAACAAAGTGAATCAGCTATATGTATACATATATCCCCATAACTCTTCCCTCTTGCACCTCACTCCCACCCTCCCTATCCCACCCCTCTAGGTGGTCACAAAGCACTGAGCTGATCTCCCTGTGCTATGTGGCTGCTTCTCACTAGCTATCTAGTTTACATTTGATAGTGTATATAAGTCCATGCCACTCTCTCACTTCGTCCCAGCTTACCCTTTCCCCTCCCCATATCCTCAAGTTCATTCTCTACGTCTGTGTCTTTATTCCTGTCCTGCCCCTAGGTTTTTCAGAACCATATATATTTTTTTTAGTTTCCATATATATGTGTTAGCATACGGTATTTGTCTTTCTCTTTCTGTCTTACTTCACTCTGTATGACAGACTCTAGGTCCATCCACCTCACTACAAATGACTCAATTTTGTTTCTTTTTATGGCTGAGAAATATTCCATTGTATATATGTGCCACATCTTCTTTATCCATTCATCTATCAATAGACACTTAGGTTGCTTCCATGTCCTGGCTATTGTAAATAGAGGTGCAATGAACATTGTGGTACATGACTGTTTTTGAATTATGGTTTTCTCAGGGTATATGCCCAGTAGTGGGATTGCTGGGTTGTATGGTAGTTCTATGTTTAGTATTTTAAGGAACCTCCATACTGTTCTCCATAGTGGCTGTACCAATTCACATTCCCACCAGCAGTGCAAGAGTGTTCCCTTTTCTCCACACCTTCTCCAGCATGTACTGTTTGTAGATTTTTTGATGATGGCCATTCTGACTGGTGTGAGGTGATACCTCACTGGAGTTTTGATTTGTCTTTCTCTAATGATTAGTGATGTTGAGCATCCTTTCATGTGTTTGTTGTCAATCTGTGTATCTTCTTTGGAGAAATGTCTGTTTAGGTCTTCTGCCCATTTTTGGATTGGGTTGTTTGTTCTTTTGATATTGAGCTGCATGAGCTGCTTATAAATTTTGCAGATTAATCCTTTGTCAGTTGCTTCATTTGCAAATATTTTCTCCCATCCTGAGGGTTGTCTTTTCCTCTTGCTTATGTTTTCCTTTGCTGTGCAAAAGATTTTAAGCTTCATTAGGTCTCATTTGTTTATTTTTGTTTTTGTTTCCATTTCTCTAGGAGGTGGGTCAGAAAGGATCTTGCTGTGATTTACGTCATAGAGTGTTCTGCCTATGTTTTGAGTGTGTTATTTTATGGGCTGGGTAGAGGAAGCACCTGGGGGAGTAGATGTTCTTCTCTGCTGGTCAGGGGTCTGTGTGAGAAAGGAGGAGTTGAAGTAGGATCTCACCACTTGTGATTGTGCTGACAGAATGGAGAGAAGATTCTAGTCTGCTAGGAAGGAAAGGGAGACTAGAAATCTAGGAAAGGGTCACAGAAAGAGGGTGCACTCAAGACACTCTAGTTGATGTCAGTTTTGGTGAAGTCTGTACTCCTTGGCATTGTGGGTCCACTTTCCCTGGCATGGAAGGAAATCTTCAAGTGTCTGGTTTTGGTGACTGAGCCATCAAGCAAGCCTAGAGGGAGCCTCTGTGGTTTTGTGTGGGATCCTGGATTATCTGCAGCTCTCAAACCTGCCTCCCTGATAAGAGAAGTAATGCATGAGAAATATGATTGGGAAGAAAACTTCAGAGTCTGAACAGTTTGGTGCAAATGCTCAGGTTCTCTCCCTGCCATATGTTTAGACTGGACTGACGGGGAGTGATTTTGGCAAATACATAAATCACTGAAACGTGATTATGTGGCCTTTAAGACTCCTCAGCTTGAAGGATTCAGTTCTTCTGGGTAGAAAGAAATGGCAACAGTTTATGAAAGCACAGTGAGATGACAATGCTGATTTTTCCCCTCCAATCACCTTAATGGTTATAAAACATGACTTAATAAAGGTCCCTCTTTGGTTTGTAGCAGGCTGGAAATGAAATGTAGCAGAGGTAAGGGAGAAAAACCCAAGGGTGGTGCCTGTCATGTTAAAACCCAGAACTACTGTGATTGGCACCAGTGGCCCAGGAGATCTGACTGCCAGAGTTGAAAATGGAATAGGTTTCTACCTGGAAAGGACCAGGTTCCCAGGAGGTAATGAGACAATCTATTATGGCTCATTCTAGGCTCTGAAACTATCTCTCCATCTTGCAGCAATGGCAGAACATTTCACAATCAGAAATGCTTACGGTTCTCAAAATTTTCATATGCAACTCTTTGGCGCATTAGTGGAATATTTGCAGCTGCTGAAATTGCTACCCTTTTTCTTATAAGACAAGAGCCTCAGAACATTGGTTTCCTTGGTCAGAGACATCTCAGCCCTGGAGACCCAGTGTGAATCACCTAAGAATATGCTGCGTTCACATTTTCCTTGGACTTTTATTGCTTCCCTTGGGCTGTCTGAGAGCAAGACAGAAGCAGGGGAGGTGAGTGCTTATGTCAGCATGGGTGGCCCTGTGTCTGAGCCCACCAGTCAGCCTGAGAAGGATTCAAAAACATCTGGTGGGACAAGTTCATGGAGCTCTCTACGCTTAGCACAGCACAGCTAATTAGTCCTCGACGCCCAAGGCCTTGGCTGATTTGGCACCCCACTGTGTGCCACGACTTTTGAAAATGTGCTGTGTTAGAGAGGACTGCTGATTACCAGTAACTTGAACCCATCGCCAACTGGCCTAACCAGAAAAGCCATTTATTGGCTTACATAACTGAAAAATCCTAGGACTGGGGTGCAGGGCATCTTATAACATCCTGCCATCCCCCAGTACATGGACTGAGAGCAGAAGAGGGGGTGTCTCTAAGGAAAGTTACCAGGAGCGGGGGGTGGGTGCTGCACAAGCAGGAGCAGATGTTCCAGGCTCCTCCTGGGCAGGTGGAGTCGGCTCTGTCTGATGCCCAGGTCTGTTTTCTTAGGCTCTGCACCAACTGCCTTCTGAGGCATGGCTCCTGCCAGCTCTTTTGTGTCTCTCCTGGAGGGTAAGATTTTGCCCACCAGCATTTGTGAACTTTACAGCTTGCCACACATTTAACTTATTCTTTTTCGTTCTCAGAAACATAGTATGAGATATTGTTATTGTTCCCAGTTTACAGAAGAGAAAAACTGAGGCCCTGACCAGTTCAATGATTTTGCTCTTTTCATTTTAGTTCAGCTCTAATGTGAGGGATGAAGGAAGCTGAACTGCGACTAAAAGTGAGCTATTCCAACCTGTTTAAAAACAAGTTAGGAAAATCTGTTCAGAGAATGTGCCCTTAAATCCTCCCAGCTTCTTCATCCCACTTTCCCCTGGAACTCCCGTAACAGCAGAGCCTGGCGGCATGATGATGATCCAAGCCCTGCCTCATTCCTTAGACCCTTTCTTTGGGAAATCTGACTGAGACAGGGAGCAGCCTGGCCAGATGAGTCTTGAGTGTGTGTAGTCACTTCACCAGCTGTAGCTCACATTGCAGGAAGCAGCGTCCAGCAGTCAGCCTCCCACACATGTGCCTACCTTCTGGGCAGTGTTCCTGGGAGGCGGCTGCAGAGCCAGGCTGTGAGTGAAGCACAGATCTCCAGAGGGGCCTGCAGAAGGACCTCAGAGAGCTCCTGGGCCAGGAGTTGGGATCCTGCTCTGTGCCTTGACCTGTGTGTCCACTGTTTGGGATATGGGATGGGAGAAGACTCTGTCCCCTCAATCCCAAAAGTTTTTCAGTCAGTTAACAAACATTCCAGAGACAACGCAGGTTTCCCATAAATATGACCAGAGGTTCATGTATGGGGCTAGGCAGAGAAGTCCAGCCCCAAATGTTTAGGTTTTAAAAGTTTAAAAGTTAAAAGTTTAACTGAGAGAGAGCAAAAGCCACAGTGAGAGTCAGAGAGAGCAGTTCAAATAATATTGACACTTGTGCCAGTGACTCCCAGGGAGTATTTGCCCAAATGAAGCAAGGGAAAGAGCTATGGACCTACTAACTATTTCCCTGCTCAGGTTGGTCTCAGGTGCCTATAAATATGAGCATCTCACATCACTGATTGTGACTCTGGTAATTAATGACACAATTTTCCATGAGACATGGTTAATAGAACACAAGACAACTGAGGGAGCAGATCTGTCCTGGTGCTGGATGGAAGGCTGACTGGGAGTGTGTGGTGATCTCCTGCACAACATCTTTCTAAGAGAGTTTCAAGATTAATTTTGACCATCCACGGTTTTTCTTTTTGCATCAACTTTAAAACCCAACAATATGGAGAAGCCAAAGAGGCATCTCCATTCAGTGTCACGGCATCTGGAAGCCATCCTTTGTGAAGCCTTCCCAGCCCACCTCTCCTCCGTGGACATCAGCAACACTCATAGCTGTTTGATGCACTTTGCAGCCTTTGTCTCCAACAGTCCCCACTCCCAGGCTCGAATGAACTACCCTGAAGAGAAACACCACAACATGAGGGTTCATAAAATGATAAATATTATCATCTTCAAGGCATGAGCTGAGCCTTGAAGAGTGGATAGGGCTGAGGTTGGTGGGGAAGATCAGGGAGAATGTTGGGCTCCTGCCCTTCCCTATGTTCTCTGCTCTGTGCCTGGAGACTCAACAAGTCTAAGATTGCTGCCCGCTGGGTCCCTCAACATGGGTGCCAGGACATCCCTAAACTCTCTCCTGACACTCAAGTCAAATCTTCTATCAGCCCTTACCTCAATGCTGGCACTAAGCAGCTTTGTTTTGTGGATGAATGAGAAATTCTCACTCTGGGTGATAAAGAAATATGCAGGCTTCTCTCACACCCACCTATCTGCCAGGGTGGATGGAGGGTGAGATGGTGGGAGGTGAGTATTGTGGTGTATGCACATGCAACAGTTTCATAATGAAGGAGGTGCCAGGATTGGATGGGCTTTTAAATGACTGACATGAAAAGCCTACTTGGAGAAGTTGGACATTTGTGTATTGTCAGCTTTCTGCATGGAGTTGTTCAGCTGGTATTTGTTCATGGACATTTTTAAGCCCAACTCTGTGGAGATGATTAATAGTCCTTAATTAATAGTGAGGTGTAGCTGGGGTGGAAGCAGCCCATGGACCACAGGCTCAGGCCATCTTCCTACCCACATTTGCCAGCCAGTTTCTCCTTTGCTATTTCTTGGCTTTGCATCCTGATCAGACTTCCTCCCTTCACTCCTTGCTGTGTGTTTCCTTCTCATCTGCCCTTCCGGATCAGGGAGACATGCAGACATGGAGGGTCAAAATGTACACCCCCCCACACCCTACACATGTGGACTTAGCAAGCAGAGTGGCACAGAGTACACATCTGGCACAGAGTACCTACTCCATACACTTGGGCCATTATTTCTGGTTGTCACATTTTACGCATCCTGCCAAAGTTCGTTATTATTTTATAACCCTAGGCTTAACTGGTAAATCTTTGTTGGCAGTGAAAAACAGTGTGATGCAAAGGAAAGGACAGTGGATGGAGAATCAGGAGACCTGGAGTCTCGCCTAATCACACCTACTGGCTGTGTGACCTTGAGCAAGACACCAAGTCTCTCTAGGTTGAAAATTCCACATAATAGAAATGCTCCATTAGAGAAATGAACTAAATGTTTTCAAGGTCTTCTTCAGGGGTGACATTTAATGGCTCTATAAGAGTGACTATAAAAATCAGACTGTCTCTGTACGTGAAGAGGTGTGGTACCCTGTGGGTTTTCTGCTCGCATACTAAGGGCCAGTTTCTGGCTGGCTGAGTTATCTCCTCAGCCATCTGGCCCATTACAGTTTCACCATTTGTCACTCTGCCATATTGCCATGGCCTCAACCTATGAATGAATCAAGGCATCATTCTTTAAAACAGATTAGAAATCTTTGCCTGGGAATTAAGTCAACAGAGAAAACTGTATTGGTTCAATGAGATGTGGTTCAAGAACATGCAAATGGTGACATTTTTAGCTTGGCTCACATACAGCTTTACAAGCTCAGCTCGTTAAAAGAAGATCAAATAAAATGTAGACTTATTGATTTAACCAACTACAAGAAGCTAAAGCAGACTTTCTGAAAGTCAGTTAAGAATGAAACCCTGGCCTGTCCCCCAGTCCGCAGACGTGGAAGGGAAATGGTGACATGCGTGGTGTTCAGCAGACTGTCTGTATCCTCCTCACTAGCTTCTAGCTGCAGCACCTGATTGTTTATGAATGCCAGTCCTTTGTGAACTGGTGAAAAGTTGATTGAGAAGGAAGGGCTGAGATCTGAGGGTACCCAGTTCCCTGGAATGTAGCACATCACAGTTGACCTAAGAACTACTATTAAACTTTGCGTTAAGGGTGTACCTGGGGAAGAGAAACTGAAGACATTAAATTTTTTTTTTTTTGAAGACATTAAATTTTAGAGCTGGCTATGCGTGCAACTGCCAAACTCTCCAGCTCTTCCTGTGGTGCGTTTCCTGTGATCCTCCAAGCCTGAAGAAGCCATTCAACCTATGTTACTGGGAAGCTTCCAATCAGTTTGGTTTAAGCAATTGGTTATGCCCCAGCAGCTGATAAAGCATTTTTTCAGTGCCCAGCAGTCATCCTTGATGTCTCTCCCTCACCCACAACATCCCCGCCATCAGCCAGGACCACAGGCTTAACTCATATTCAGATTTTCTTCACTTTTCTCTCCTTTATAAAAAGCTTTACTGAGATATAATTTATGTACTACACAATTCACTCAGAGTATACAATTAAATGTTTTTTGTTATTATTAATTTTTTAAAATTGTGGAAAAATATATACCATAAAATCATTTATTTTAATACAATTGTTGGGTAAAGCCACTAGTAACAGCAAGATTATAATGCAAAAACTACAAGAGATTTTGTAAGACTTGCAGACAAAAATGGATAGCTTCAAAGGGATAAGAAAACTACAATTCCAGCTGCTGTCCTTAATGCCAGAATCAGTGTGATTAAACACCTTCGAAATTATGGAGAATGGCTCTGATTTTGGTCAATGCTTAGCACATTTTAAGTTGACATTTAATATGTTTTTATATATAAGTGGGTATGATTTTGTTAATAAAAATATTAAACATTATATACAATGAAACCTACAAGTGGAAAAAATATTTTGATTTGATATAACTAAGTTGAAATACTTTACTGAATAAATCCTGTAAATTTTACCCATGTCAATTTTATCCAGTATCTCTTGAAAATTTTCATAGTCCTGCAAAATACTTAAATTGCTTTTAAAGTAATCAAGGTCACAAATTTATATGGCACCTTCTGTTTGGAGTTCAGAAAATGTCCAAAGTGTCCTGTTTCTAACTCTGAACTTCAGCCTTAAAATAAATATAAAATGAGGAAAGAAAAAAAAATTTGCCATTTTAACCATTTTAAGTGTACAATTCAGTGGCATTAATTACATTCACAATGTTGTGCCACCATGTATTTTTTTTCCCAAACTTTTTCATCACCCCAAACAGAAGCTCTGTAATCAATAACTCCCCATTCTCCCTGGTAACCTCTAATCTACTTTCTGTCTCTACTAACTTGCCTGTTCTAAGTGTTTACTTCATATAAGTGGAATTATACAATATTTCTTTTTTGTGTCTAGCTCATTTCACTTAGCGGAATGTTTTCAAGGCTCATCTATGCTGTAGTCTGTGTCAGAACTTCATGCCTCGCTTCTCTATTAGTCACTACTTCTACTGCTCGCTGCCCAGCCAGCGTGCCTGCTCCTCTGCATGACAGAAAGCCTTTGTGGCAGATGCACTCAGTGTCCCACCCACATGCCCTGGCTTCTCTTTGCAGAGCCCACTCTGCTTACAGACACATCAGGCCAGAAGTGCTGGGAATTAACCACTGTTATCATAATACTCTAGGTCTCTCAAACCTTGGTGAGATAATCTGAGATGCATGTCTACACTGCCTTCCAAAGTTCCCAGTGGCATCAGGATCCAGTTGTCCACAGTGGTGACCTGCTTGAGAACACGCCCTGGGTTGGCTGCCTCTCCTTCCCTATCTCACTTCTCCCCTTTCCTACCAGTTTTCTGATATCACCTCCCAAATAAACTACTTTCACTTCATCAAAGTCTACTGCTAGGAAATGTAAATGAAGACAGCCTCCTATCCCAGCTCTCTGATTTCACTCTCATCTAAAATCCATGCTTCACGAAGCAGCTGGAGTACTCTTCTAAAGTACAAATTAGAGCATGTCACCGTTCTGCTTAAAACTGCCCCACACGCTGAGAATAAAATCCAGATACCTTACTGAGGTGGACTAGACATACAGAGTGACATCCTGACCATGTCCTGGGCCTCCATGCTCCCCATGCTTCCGTGATGCCAGCTCTCTCTCTGTTCCCTCTCCTCTCAGGGTCTTTATAACTCATGCTCTGACCTTTTGTCTTCTCTTGCCTGAGCCAGAAAAGAGAGATAGATACTAAAATTACTTAACAACCAGTACAGCTGGGCTGACCAGTCAGGAAGGACAGTGGTGTGGACAACACTGACGTCTATGCCCCCAGCTGCAGCCTTATTTCATTCGAGCCTCAGATTAAATGTCTCCCCGCTCAGAGAGCATTCCCTGACCAACCACTCTAAAGTGCCTTCCCTCCATAAACCTCTCTCTTTCATCATATCACCCCGTTTTAATCTCCATAATGCTTGCCACTATCTACAATTATTTTTAAAATTTAATTTTTGCCTATTTAACGTAACCCCAACTAGAATGTAAGCTCCAGGAGGGCAGAGACCTTGCTGTTTTGTTCACTGCTGGGTTTCTGGAGCCTGACCCAAGCTTGTCACATGGTGGGTGTTCAAAAAATATATGCTGGATGAGTAACTGAACGGATGGGTGTTAGGTTCCCTGAAATAAAGAAACCCACAACCTCAGCAAGTGGTAGGCTTACCAGGACAAAGTCTAGATCCCATTACAGAGGCCACCTGGAGAAGACCTAGGGGCCTGCAAGCTGTCCAAAGATGGAGGTGAGGGGAAGAGTGTGGACCCACGTACAGCTGGTTCTGAGAGGTGGGTGAGCATTAGAAATGGTGTGCTCAGGGCCCTGGTGACCTCAGAGAGTGGTGCCAGGAGCAATGGCAGGGAAGTCAGGTTGCAAAGGAACAGGGAGGAAGGAGAGTGGAGGAAGCAGGTGTGACCAGGGGAGGAATACGCAATGTAGGAGGAGTTGGTGGAGTGCCTGAGGGAGGAGGCTTCTTTGAGGGCTGCAGAAATGGTAAGATGGGGAGAAGCAGAGACTGAAGGTGCAAGAGAGTGGAGACTGAGGTGAGGGAGGCCTGGTGAAGTGAGAGGGTGGGACCAGGGCCTCAAAGGGTAAGGTTTACTCTGGACCAGAAAAGGGACATTTTTCCCTAGGAGATGGGAAGAAAGGAGGAAAAGTTGGGTAGAGAAAAAGGACATTTGTGTGGTAGAGAGAGGAGGGAAGGTGATCTCAGGGTCCTTAAAGTTAAAGGGGGCAGAGTTGGTGGGGGGGTGGTCCTGAGGGCAGAAGGGGACTCTTCTTTTAGCTGATCCACCAGGGAAAGACAAGAATGTGTGGGATTTTCAGCTCTTCCCTGAGAGTGGAGAGGCTGGGCCCCTCTCTCCTCTCACCTGGAACACCAACCACAGTGATTTACACCACTGGAAATGAAACTGCCCAGTGGGGCCTCTTTGTTGGGTGGGGATCTGCAGGGGAGCAGAGGGCAGGCTGAATAGCATTTCAAGAAAAGCTCCTCTGCTGCCTGGCAGGAGGGGTGGGGGCAGAGAGCAGCTCTACCTCCTCCTGTATCTCGTGAGAGGGGCTATCAAGGCTCCACTTCTAACGTGAATAACATGCCAGGCCCCGAGGTGTTTTGGGCAGACCCTCCTGTGGACAGCTGGACACACAAGCTATCTGCGAATCCCATGCCTCCCTGCCTCTATCTCCAGAGGCCCTGGAAAAAAGTTCCTGACATTCCTTTCTCCCAGCCTCCAGAATCCCACATCTTTGTTGAACCTCTGGTCTCCTTGGGTTCTTAGTTGCTGCCATTGTACACAGAGAAGTCTTTTCTCCAACCTCAGCAAGTTGCAAGAGCTGGCTTGGGCCCTCTGGGCCATTTTCTCCAGCTTGGAGAGGTTTCAGTACTGCTGGGCAGATGGGGGAGGCCCAGGGGTGATGCCAGGCAGACAGATGATTGGGACCTCCCGAGCCAGGATGGGTTCTCCTCTACGTTGGGGTGCATGCGGGTTCCAGGCTCACAGGGCCCGCCCACGGGGCCTGGGATGCAAGGTGACTCAGGTAAGCAGTGGTCTATTTTGTTCCCTGAGCTGGGTTGTTCCATTAGCTACATGTGGTTATTGAGCACTAGAAATGTGGCTAGTCTGATCGAGATGTACTCAAGTACACATGCCTGATTTCAAATACTTAGTACAAAAATGTCAAATATTTCATTACTACATTTTTATATTAATTACATGTTGAAATTACAGTATTTTGGATATATTAGGTCAAATAAAATATACCATTACAATTAATTTCACCTGTTTTTTTTTACTGCTTTTTAATGTGGTTACTGGTTACTAGAACATTTAAAATGACACACGTGGTACTCATTTTATTTTTATTCAATCCTGCTCTAGGGAGGATGATGTCCAGGAAGCCACTGGTTAGAGGCCTCTAGGTGCAGCTGAGAAAGCAAGGTATGACCTAAGCCCCATCTCTGCCAGCTCTGTGAGCAGTGAGAAATGGGGCAGGTGGGTTGTGATTGCCAGCATGTCTGGGGGGTGATGGAGGCCAGGGACTGGACAGGTGTCCTGCAGGTGCTGGGGACAAACAGCCATCCAGTCCCTGGGGTCCTCCCAGCAGATCACAGTGTAGCTGTGTGCCCCCTTCCAATGCCAGGAAGCTCAGTACTTGGTATTCTGCATGGATTTCATGACTGACACAGCAATTATAGGTTTTTGCATTGTTTATGCCTCTCCAAAAGCATAGCTGAGTGCTTTAAACCAGCGGCTAGAAGGCGCTCCACTAGGTTTCATTACAATGTGTAGTTGTATTCACTCTTTCAGGCCTCTGGGACAATTGGTACCTCACACAGCTTTAACACTATTCACTTTTCTCATAATTAAATCACTGATTGAATAAAAAAGGAAAAGAAAGAAAACCCAAATTATTTTTCTAAACAGTGATCCATCATGGCTTAGGTTCATTAACGTAAAAGCCCCCGACTCTGTCGCTCTACATTTTTCTGCTCTGATCTAGGGCTTTGTAGCTGCCTTTGTGCCTGGCCTCCAGCTGAGAGATGGAGCCTCCTGCCCTGCTCCTGCCCAAGGCTCTGCAGACTCCAGAAGGGCCAGTAACCTCTGCTGGTGTTCCGGCTGGTGACATTCCTGCTTCACTCTGGGCGGCTGGATTAATAAGAGGTTTCTACTACCTGTTCACATGTTCATAGCCCACGAATATTCCTCCTGCTCTGGGTACCTTTGCTCAGAGTTGAGCCGAATGTTTGTGTGCATCTGTGTGTGTGTGTGTGTGTGTGTGTGTGTGTATGTGTAGATATTTTTCCTTCCAAATGACACAAAATTCACAAAATGCTGAAATTAAGTAACTCCTCTCTGGATCTTCTGATTGAAAAATCAGTGGGAATGGAGCATTTCTCACACTCACTCCTCCCCTGAGAGCCTCAGCTCCAGCACAGTAGGCTCCTCATGTGCCTCATCAGGGGCGGCTCCTCTGACTGGAGATGGGCAAGCGAATGCAGGCCAGGCTCCCTCTGTGTGGGGGCCAGGCACACAGAGCTCACCCAGGAAGCTTCCCTCAGGCAGAAAAACTCACTCCTGTGGGGCCTTCTCTCCACCTCCCTTCAGCCTGAGATGTCTTTTTGCTTCACTGTTAAGACTAGGGCTTTATTGCAGATTCCCATGAGAGAGCAAACTGGTGACTTAAATTCACATCACAGAGCAAGTGACCAATCATATCTCCCCTGAGGAAGCCTTAGTAGAGTTGTAAAAATAGGACTAATAATAATAATAGCAAACACTTCTATAGCTCTTACCAATTTCTAAGACTGTTCTAAATGTGTAAATAGGTTAACTCGCATAATATATCAACTCTTTATTTACTTATTTATTTATTTGAAGTATAGTTGATTTACAAGAGTGTGTTAGTTTTAGGTGTACAGCAAAGTGATTCAGTTATACATATATATATATATATATATATATATACTCAGATTCTTTTCCATTACAGACTATTATAAGACATTGAGTACAGTTCCCTGTGCTGTACAGTAAATTCTTGTTGTTTATCTATTTTTTATATAGTGGTGTGTATCTATTAATCCCATACTCCTAATTTGTCCCTACCTGTCTTTCTTTCCCTTTGGTAACCGTTAGTTTGTTTTCTATGTCTGTGAGTCTGTTTCTGTTTGTTTGTTTGTTTTAAATTTTATTTATTTTAAAAAATATTTATTTATTTATTTTTGGCTGTGTTGGGTTCTTGTTGCTGCATGCAGGCTTTTCTCTAGTTGTGGTGAGTGGGGGCTACTCTTTGTTGCAGTGTGCGGGCTTCTCACTGCGGTGGTTTCTCTTGTTGCAGAGCACGGGCTCTAGGCATGTGGGCTTCAGTAATTGCAGCACGCAGGTTCAGTAGTTGTTGCTCCCGGGCTCTAGAGCAAAGGCTCAGTAGTTGTGGCACACAGACTCAGTTGCTCCACAGCCTGTGGGATCCTCCTGGACCAGGGCTCGAACCTGTGTCCCTGCATTGGCAGGCAGATTCTTAACCACTGCACCACCAGGGAAGTCCCTCTGTTTCTGTTTTGTATACAGATTCATTTGTATTAGTTTTTAGATTCCACATGTGATATTGTATAATATCTGTCTGTCTTTGTCTGACTTATTTCACTTAGTATGGTATTTTATATATATATATATATGTATATACACACACACCGCGTCTTCTTAAACCAATCGTCTGTTTTTGGGCACTTGGATTGTTTCCATGTCTTGGCTGTTGTAAATAGTGCTGCCATGAACATTGGGATGTGTGTATCTTTTTGCATTTTGTCTTTTCTGAATATATGCCCAGAAGTTGGATTGCTGGATCATATGGTAGCTCTATTTTTAGTTTGAGGAACCTCCATACTGTTTTCCATAGTGCTGCACCAATTTACATTCCACCAACAATGCAGGAGGAATATACAAACTCTTTGAGGTAATTAAATCCCAGTGAGATAAGTAGCAAGGCCAAGACTCAAATTTGCAAGTGCCCTTATCTCATACATTAGGCAGGACATAAAAGCACATGGTAGCTGGAACTGGGATTTTTGTGGTGCTGTCAGGATGTGGAGCTTCAGAATAAACTCTGAAAACCTCTCAATGTGGATGGAGGTTGGATTCTGTGGGGATGTTAGAGGGGTGTGGTGAGAGGGGTGGACCTGGCTGATTATTTTCTAGCAATATTTAAGCCAGAAAATGGTCATTTCCCCCCTTCAATTAGCAAATGTAGGACACTTAGAAAACTGTGTCCTAGAAAGCCAGGTGTTAAAATCAAACATTTGAATCCAGCACTTTTAATAGATTGCATGGTTGTGATAATTAGACTGCTGGGAGTAGGAGTCCAGTGCTTAATTAATGTTGACTTTTTTAAAGAAAAATTCAATTGTTAAAGAAAATACAAAAGAAATTGGAACTTGAAATTACCATAAATTAGTATTACCCCCTTTCCGGAGTAGCTTGCCTTGCAAGATCTTTTTCTTGGTATTTCCTGGGGGAGTTTCCTACAGTCAGACTAGGTAGGAAAGTGGAGTCCTGTGTGGCTTGCTAGGAGGATGGAATTCTGCAGTCCCCAGATTGTGGGGATGGGAGTGGAGACATCGCAAGGATCTATCTCTATCCTCAGTCCCCTAATGGGGATGCGCATGAACCACCAGGCAGGTTCCCAGGTGCTAAGTGCACTTCATACTCTCTATATCACTAAAAGAGGCAACAACAACACACCCACTTAAATTTCAAAGGGCATCACTACCCCTGCCTGCATTAGCCCATCAGCACCCCCTCATCCCAATTTTCCCCTCATCATCTTCCTCCCCCTTTCTAATAGGATCTCCAGAGTGATATGTCTAAAACAACAAAATAATCTCTCCAAACTTTTCAGGGAGCTCCCCACCACCCTCATGATAAAGTGTACTCCTTAATAGGGTGTCTAAGGAGCTTTCTGATCTGACTCTGTACACCTGCCTGCCTCATCCCTCAACACTTGTCACATATGTTGGACTCCAGCTCAATCCACTTGTGCTCAACGTACAAGTTATTTTTCCTTTTACTTTTCCCTCACCCAGTATTGCTGGTATTGCTGGTTCTACCTATGGATATATTTCCAATCACACCACTTCTCTTTTTCTCTACAACCACCAACTGTGTTCATGTCACTGTCATTTCTCTCCTGGACTACTAAGGTAGCATCCTAATGGATCTTCCTACAATCCTTTCTCCACCAAGCAGCTAGAGCAATCTGTCTAACATAGAACTCCCAATTTAAAGCTTCCCAAAGGTTCCCCATGCACATGGAATGAAACCTTGGCCTTCTGGCCCCTCATGAGATTAGCCTACCCACCTCACCTCCAACCACTCCTTTGCTCTCTACACTCCACACATGTTGGCCTCCTTTCTCTTCTTCAAATTGGTCTATTCTCTCTTCTTCAAATGGACCAAGTCCTCTCTGCCCTCATACCATTTCCTCTTTTTGATGCGCTCTTCCCCAGCTCTGAGAGGACTGCTGACCTTTATCCTCTAGGCTTTGCCAAAAATGTTTCCTGACCACTGTCTTACTGTGCAATCCTTCCATCCCTCATCTCCATACTCTCTCTCTCTCATCACGGGATTCACCACAGTCTGTACTTAACTGCTCCATTTTTGGATTCCTCATTATTTTCCATGAACTCTCTGAAGGCATCTGGCCTGTTCACTACTGCACTCTTGATGCTTAGCTCAGAGTGGCCCTTGATAAACACTTATTGAAGAATGAAGGAATGCTGGACTCTTAACTTTCCCTTTGCTCCCTGCTCTTTCTTCTTCCAGGCTCCTGGGCCTGCTGCTGTACTCTTCCTCCCCCTTTAGGCCTTGACATCATTCCCTTGAGAAGTCTTCACTGATTCCTTCAGCTTCAGTTAGATGCCCTTGTGTGTGTTCCCACCGCAACTGTATGCCCTCTATCAAGGTGCTTATCGCAATTCATTGTCCTGACCTGCTTGATTCTCTGCCCATGAGCTCAGTGAGTGCAGGGATGCTAGCTGCCTTCCACTTCGTTGTACCTCAGAACCTGCACAATGGCTGGCACACAGTATGATCCCATGAATCTAGACCATTGTGCACAAGGTCCCTGGTAGGTAATATTGTCTTTTGGTGCTCATTAAATTTTATGCCCTACATCCTTTGACTTTCATACTTGAGCCACTGAACTCAACTCTTGTCTCCTAAAGTGCTCTTTTTCCTCAGAAGGCCTACTGTAGCAATTGTTTCTCCTTCCTTCATACTTTATTCATGAGCATTGGCCCCAGGAAATCTCCTGGGTACAGTATGAGCCATAGGAATTAGCTTTGGTCCTGAAAGAGTACCATCCTGGAGCAGGTAGGCTGAATCCATCTATGTATCTAAATTCACCAGGTGTCTTGCTGTGGGATATGAAGAATGTAAATCCCTTGGTCTCTCTGTGCCTGCATGATAGTTCTTTGGTGGTGTTCTTTTCTGTACAAGAGAAAAAGGTAGCTCTCACCTAAGAGAAGAGTATGGAAAGGAGACTAGCTCCATGTGGGGTTTGTATGTAACATTCTTTTTATTTACATTTTTTAAAACATCTTTATTGGAGTATAATTGCTTTACAATGTTGTGTTAGTTTCTGCTGTATAACAAAGTGAATCAGCTGTACGTATACATATATCCCCATATCCCCTCCATCTTGCGTCTCTCTCCCACACTCCCTATCCCACCTCTCTAGGTGGTCACAAAGCACTGAGCTGATCTCCATGTGCTATGCAGCTGCTTCCCACTAGCTATCTATTTTACATTTGGTAGTGTATATATGTCAATGCTACTCTGACACAGGAAGGGGGAAGGGTAAGTTGGGATGAAGTGAGAGTGTATGCAACATTTCTGAGGACTTTTGGAGTCACTTTGTAAAGTCAGAGTTATCAAAAAAGAGTTTATAACTTTATGGTTATATGCAGATTTTCTCGGACTAGCATCTCTTTATAGAACTACCTCTTTCCCCATTATTCTCAGTCCTTGTGGTCCAGGTGGGGCTCACTCCATCTCCCGGTTACAAGGCATTTGACTCACACCTGGTCAATCAGGGTAACATCCCTGGTCAGGTGACCCAAGACAAACCAATTAGAGCCCTCCCAGGACTTCTGCTGGAACTTCTGGTAAAGAAGAACTATCTTTTTACTCAAATTTGTTTTGTGAGGATGGTGTAAGTCCACAATTATTGGTAGTTGTCTTTGCTACCATGTGGATGAAACTGCTTAGGGAGAATCCATTACTGAGGAGAGTAGAAATAAGAAATGGAGAAACAGAGTACCTATGACTTTGTCTGAGCCCCTGGATTCATACCCAAAGATTGCATTGCTTTTTGTTATTATATTTTTACTTAGACTAGTTTGAATTGGATTTTTATCATTTTCAACTGCAAGAATGCTGACTAATATAATGGAAGTCTTATATCAAAAGGACACATGACACATGACAAAGCAAAATATGTCAGTTAGTAAACAGATAATTAAGCTAATTCAAGAAGAGACTATTTACAAAAATGTGGATGAGGTGTAGGGAAATCTGGAAACCAGCTGCATAGGGAGCTCTTATCACCTCCAGATCCTAAGGGAGAAAGGGAGGGAGCAATTGACAGAACCATGGAAGGAGAGGGCCTGTAGGGAAGCTCTCCTTGAGATGAGTGGTGCCTCTATGGAGCCTGAATGAGGGGGTCACAAGATGCATAACCTGACCTTGCTCTCCTCCTTTGCTGTGCTTCTTGGCTGGGAAGCAGAGGGTATGGGAACCTGCAGTCTTTCACCAGAGAGCTGGGCAGAAAGTATGGTGAGCAGATCTGGATGAGCCAATGGAAGATATCCAGCCCGCATGTAAACCTGCAGAAGAGCCAGGGGAACAACTGGCTCTGAGTGTGGTGCTTTTACACAAAGAGAAGGTGGAGACAGTGAAGCAAAACCATGAAAAAGTGTGTGGAGCTAGTTGATGAGCAATTAGCATGTAACATTTGTGGATATTTTGTTGGTTCCTCTGATTGTGTAAAAAAAAAATCTATTGTACATATGTTTGGAAGTATATACCCTTTTTGTAAAATCTTACAAGGTGAAGCAGGTTAGGTTTTTTTTTTTTTACCATTGATGAAAAATAAAGTACATATGTGAATTTACTGCCTTTTTCTTAACCAGGCAAATATGCTGAGATTTGTGGTCTAATATATGGAGAATAAATAATGATAATGGTAATGCTTAACATTAGCTGAAGGCTTCTTATGCACCCACTTTCTTATACAATTGTCACAAAACATCAAAGCGTAGGTACTTTTATTTTTCCCTATTTTGCAAGTTGAATAATCTCAGTGGAGTGATAAAACTTGACAGACATTAGTGGTGGAGGTGTATGACATGGAGCCTGAGGTTGTGGCCTCTCTGTCATTCCTTCTAGCTCTCTGGCCAGAGAGCTTTGGCTGGCTCATCCTCTGTTTACCCAAACTTGTTGTGAACCATTCTGCTCAGAGCCAAGCACCTTGAGAAAGCTGCTAATGGTGGACTCCAGGAGACGAGATCCCTTTAAAATCCATAAAGCATAATTATGTCAAGATCATGGCCCATTATATATATGATGCCATCTCATGACACCCTGCCTGACTGTCACTCCAGTGGAAAGGGCCCTCTGTAGTCTCTCTCCATTATCTCCAATAAAGTGAATCTATACCATAGAACACTTACATTATTAGTACCTTGTGATACTGTCTGAGTCTTTCAATGAAATAAAAATGATTATAAATTAAGTGGAACTGCTTGTACCCTTACAGGGAATATATACACACTTAACCCACTTGTTATATCAGTTGTTAGAATCTATTCAAGCATCATAGGAAAGGGTGAATACAGAGGAATTAAATGTGCTTAGACAGGAGGTGAATAGTGAGCAGAGTGCAGCTTCTTCCTGCTCCCACGCACAGCCCACAGCCCTCTCCCCATTCCCACTGCTCCCAGAAATGCTGCCGAAATATGTTCCTTTTGACAGTTAATTGAAGTTTCGCTCATCAGCAACATTACCCATGGAACTCAAGTGTGAAGCTAGAAGGTGGCAGAAAGAAGCCTCCTATTTGGATCTTTGAGGGAGGGTTTGATTCTTATCCTCTTGTCAGATGTGTACATTTACATTTAAATATCTGGGAACAGTAGGTGTTTTGCTATTCACTACTGAAGACACTAAAACATTAGTAAGCGTTCCAGAGAGACCACAGGATGGAATGAAGAAAGGTTTCTACCAGGAACAAAGGGCTTTGGAGTCCAGCCACATCTCTGCTCCACAAACTCCTGACCCGGGCAGGCCACTGACTGTCAGACCTCAATTTCCTTGTCTGTGAAGTGGAGATGATTGTAGCTGCCCTGTATTCCCACTGCAAGGGGCTATACTGGGAATAGAGTGAGATAATAACAGAGAAACACTTTGAAAAGACAGAGTGAAACACAAGGTATTATTCCTGCTACTCAACCCTGATTTCAGAGAGTTATTTTGAGAAAAATGTTACCAGTCACTAAGGAGCGAGGTGGGGGTGAGGGTTGGTGAATGAGCAGGGCCTGGGCTCTTAGCTGCCTGTGGGATTGTCCTGGCTGAGTTAAATCTCTCTAAACCTCAATCTCTTTATCAGTAAGAACAGGGTTATCCTACCTAATAGGCTTGTTTTAAGAATTTAATAATAACAATAAAGGCTGACTTTTATTAGTTTATTTGCTATATACAAACTTAAAAATGTAAATAGTCATCAAGTCACTCAGTCTTATTCCATTGTACCTTCTGGGTTTCATGCCATGCCTTTCCTCACTCCAAGATTATAAAACATTAAAAAATGGTTTCTTTCATTACTTATATGTTTTTTGTTCATTTAGCTCATTAAACCATCTAGGATTCAGTTTTGTTTATGGTGCTAGGCATATGATCTAAATTTAACTTTTCCTGAGTGGATGGCAAGTTGTTGCATGTATTTCTTTGGGAAGGTCATCTTTATTACAAGCTAAATTTCCACATGGATCTGTTTTGGGGCTACTAATTCTATTCCATTGATCCCTTTTGTTGCTTTTGGCGCCAATACCACTCTGTAGAAATTATCATAACTGTAATACATTGGGCAGGTTTTGTGTCATTATTCTTTATCTTCCCTCTGGAATGCTGCCATATTTTCCTTTCCAGAGGAATCATAGCATTTTGTCTTTTTCCTGGAGCATACATCTCAGCATGCTGTGAACTGTCATTGTCCATAAAGTTGGCTTGAATCCTGCTGTCTGTAAGCTCCATAGGCTGTACCTCACTCACATATCTCCACAAATGAATAAATGTAGTTCAGTAACTGCTTGTTGAATGGAAAATGCTCTTTGTATGAGCAGGCAGCTCCTGCCCCTTCTAAAGAGCAGATTGTGTTTCTGGTCAAGTTTTCTGCCATTTGCTGGATTTTTACCAGCCCTCCTGTTTGGAATCTGGCTCTTTTCATGGTGCCACACTGCCTGCTTACCATTTTCTCTCAGGCTAGGTGTTGGAGACCCTACACTGAGGTCCTATCAATGCTATTCACAATTCTGGGGGCCTGAGCAAATCCCTACATCTTGCTACAAGTCCTGGTTTTTGCAGCTACCTCCTGTCTCTGGCTCTGTGTAATACAAAATAGCCAATGTTTGACTAGTCACAGGTGTGTGCAATTTCCATTTAGTGACTTTGTTACTTAAGAGCTAAAAACTGAGTCTGAAATTTCTCATTCTGAGTTGCTTAAAACACAAAACAACAACAACCAAAACTCTTTCATAAGAAACAAACATGAAAAAACTAATTATATGGCTTCCCCTGACCTGTCCTAACACAAATATATATATATTTTTTTACATCTTTATTGGAGTATAATTGCTTTAAAATGGTGTGTTAGTTTCTGCTTTATAACAAAGTGAATCAGTTATACATATACATATGTTCCCATATCTCTTCCCTCTTGCGTCTCCCTCCCTCCCACCCTCACTATCCCACCCCTCTAGGTGGTCACAAAGCACCAAGTTGATCTCCCTGTGCTATGCGGCTGCTTCCCACTAGCTATCTATTTTACGTTTGGTAGTGTATATATGTCCATGCCAGTTTCTCACTTTGTCACAGCTTACCCTTCCCCCTCCCCATATCCTCAAGTCCATTCTCTAATAGGTCTGTGTCTTTATTCCTGTCTTACCCCTAGGTTCTTCATGACATTTTTTTTTTCTTAGATTCCATATATATGTGTTAGCATATGGTATTTGTCTTTCTCTTTCTGACTTACTTCACTCTGTATGACAGACAGTGGTCCATCCACTTCACTACAAATAACTCAATTTCGTTTCCTTTTATGGCTGAGTAATATTCCATTGTATATATATGCCACATCTTCTTTATCCATTCATCTGTCGATGGACACTTAGGTTGCATCCATGTCCTGGCTACTGTAAATAGAGCTGCAATGAACATTTTGGTACATGACTCTTTTTGAATTTTGGTTTTCTCAGGGTATATGCCCAGTAGTGGGATTGCTGGGTCATATGGTAGTTCTATTTGTAGTTTTTTAAGGAACCTCCATACTGTTCTCCATAGTGGCTGTATCAATTTACATTCCCACCAACAGTGCAAGATGGTTCCGTTTTCTCCACACCCTCTCCAGCATTTATTGTTTGTGGATTTTTTGATGATGGCCATTCTGACCGGTGTGAAATGATATCTCACTGTAGTTTTGATTTGCATTTCTCTAATGATTAATGATGTTGAGCATGCTTTCATGTGTTTGTTGGCAATCTGTATATCTTCTTTCGAGAAATGTCTATTTAGGTCTTCTGCCCATTTTTGGATTGGGTTGTTTGTTTTTTGTTATTGAGCTGCATGAGCTGCTTGTAAATTTTGGAGATTAATCCTTTGTCAGTTGCTTCTTTTGCAAATATTTTCTCCCATTCTGAAGGTTGTCTTTTGGTCTTGTTGATGGTTTCCTTTGCTGTACAAAAGCTTTGAAGTTTCATTAGGTCCTATTTCTTTATTTTTGTTTTTATTTCCATTTCTCTAGGAGGTGGGTCAAAAAGGACCTTGCTGTGATTTATGTCATAGAGTGTTCTGCCTATGTTTTCCTCTAACAGTTTGATAGTTTCTGGCCTTACATTTAGGTCTTTAATCCATTTTGAGCTTATTTTGTGTATGGTGTTAGGGATTGTTCTAATCTCACACTTTTACATGCACCTGTCCAGTTTTCCCAGCACCACTTACTGAAGAGGCTGTCCTTTCTCCACTGTACATTCCTGCCTCCTTTACCAAAGATAAGGTGACCATATGTGTGTAGGTTTATCTCTGGGCTTTCTATCCTGTTCCATTGATCTATCTTTCTGTTTTTGTGCCAGTACCATACTGTCTTGAATACTGTAGCTTTGTAGTATAGTCTGAAGTCAGGGAGCTTCATTCCTCCAGCTCCGTTTTTCGTTCTCAAGATTGCTTTGGCTATTCGGGGTCTTTTGTGTTTCCATATAAATGTGAAATTTTTTGTTCTAGTTCTGTGAAAAATGCCAGTGGTAGTTTGATAGGGATTGCCGTGAATCTGTAGATTGCTTTGCGTAGTACCATCATTTTCACAATGTTGATTCTTCCAATCCAAGAACATGGTATATCTCTCCATCTATTTGTATCATCTTTAATTTCTTTCATCAGTGTCTTATAATTTTCTGCATACAGGTCTTTTGTCTCCTTAGGTAGGTTTATTCCTAGATATTTTATGCTTTTTGTTGCAATGGTAAATGGGAGTGTTTTCTTGATTTCACTTTCAGATTTTTCATCATTAGTATATAGGAATGCCAGAGATTTCTGTGCATTAACTTTGTATCCTGCTACTTTACCAAATTCATTGATTAGCTCTAGTAGTTTTCTGGTAACATCTTTAAGATTCTCTATGTGTATTATCATGTCATATGCAAACAGTGACAGCTTTATTTCTTCTTTTCCAATTTGGATTCCTTTTATTTCCTTTTCTTCTCTGATTGCTGTGGCTAAAACTTCCAAAACTATGTTGAATAACAGTAGTGAGAGTGGGAAACCTTGTCTTGTTCCTTATCTTAGTGGAAATGCTTTCAGTTTTTCACCATTGAGGACGACGCTGGCTGTGGGTTTGTCATATATGGCCTTTATTATGTTGAGGAAAGTTCCCTCTATGCCTACTTTTTGCAGGGTTTTTATCATTAATGGGTGTTGAATTTTGTCAAAAGCTTTCTCTGCATCTATTGAGATGATCATATGGTTTTTCTCCTTCAATTTTTTAATATGGTGTATCACATTGTTTGATTTGCATATATTGAAGAATCCTTGCATTCCTGGAATAAACCCCAGTTGATCATGGTGTATGATCCTTAATGTGCTGTTGGATTCTGTTTGCTAGTATTTTGTTGAGGATTTTTGCATCTATGTTCATCAGTGATATTGGCCTGTAGTATTCTTTCTTTGTGACATCCTTGTCTGGTTTTGGTATCAAGGTGATGTTGGCCTCGTAGAATGAGTTTGGGAGTGTTCCTCCCTCTGCTATATTTTGGAAGAGTTTGAGAAGGATAGGTGTTAGCTCTTCACTAAATGTTTGATAGAATTCGCCTGTGAAGCCATCTGGTCCTGGGCTTTTGTTTCTCAGAAGATTTTTAATCAGTTTCAATTTCAGTGCTTGTGATTGGTTTGTTCATATTTTCTATTTCTTCCTGATTCAGTCTTGGCATGTTGTGCATTTCTAAGAATTTGTCCATTTCTTCCAGCTTGTCCATTTTATTGGCATAGAGTTGCTTGTAGTAATCTCTCATGATCTTTTGTATTTCTGCAGTGTCAGTTGTTACTTCTCCTTTTTCATTTCTAATTCTATTGATTTGAGTCTTCTCCCTTTTTTTCGTAATGAGTCTGGCTAATGGTTTATCAATTTTATTTATCTTCTCAAAGAACTAGCTTTTAGTTTTATTGATCTTTGCTATCGTTTCCTTCATTCCTTTTTCATTTATTTCTGATCTTATCTTTATGATTTATTTACTTCTGCTAACATTGCTGTTTTTTTGTTCTTCTTTCTCTAATTGCTTTAGGTGCAAGTTTAGGTTGTTTATTCGAGATTTTTCCTGTTTCTTAAGTTAGGATTGTATTGCCATAAACTTCCCTCTTAGAACTGCTTTTGCTGCATCCCATAGGTTTTGGGTCGTCGTGTATCCATTGTCATTTGTTTCTAGGTATTTTTTGATTTCCTCTTTGATTTCTTCAGTGATCACTTCGTTATTAAGTAGTGCATTGTTTAGCCTCCACGTGTTTGTATTTTTTACAGATCTTTTCCTGTAATTGATATCTAGTCTCATAGCATTGTGGAGGAAAAGATACTTGATTCAATATCAATTTTCTTAAATTTACCAAGGCTCGGTTTGTGACCCAAGATATGATCTATCCTGGAGAATGTTCCATGAACACTTGAGAAAAATGTGTATTCTGTTGTTTTGTGGGGGAATGTCCTATAAATATCAATTAAGTCCATCTTGTTTAACGTATCATTTAAAGCTTGTGTTTCCTTATTTATTTTCATTTTGGATGATCTGTCCATTGGTGAAAGTGGAGTGTTAAAGTCCCCTACTATGAATGTGTTACTGTCGATCTCCCCTTTTATGGCTGTTAGTATTTGCCTTATGTATTGAGGTGCTCCTATGTTGGGTGCATAAATATTTACAATTGTTATATCTTCTTCTTGGATCGATCATTATGTAGTGTCCTTCTTTGTCTCTTTAATAGTCTTTATTTTAAAGTCTATTTTGTCTGATATGAGAATTGATACTCCAGCTTTCTTTTGGTTTCCATTTGCATGGGATAGCTTTTTCCATCCCCTCACTTTCAGTCTGTATGCGTCTCTAGGTCTGAAGTGGGTCTCTTGTTGACAGCATATATAGGGGTCTTGTTTTGTATCCATTCAGCCAGTCTGTATCTTTTGGTGGGAGCATTTAATCCATTTACATTTAATACATTTACATAATTATTGATATGTATGTTCCTATTCCCATTTTCTTAATTGTTTTGGGTTTGTTATCATAGGTCTTTTCCTTCTCTTGTGTTTCTTGCCTAGAGAAGTTCCTTTAGCATTTGTTGTAAAGCTGTTTTGGTGGTGCTGAACTCTCTCAGCCTTTGCTTGTCTGTAAAGCTTTTAATTTCTCCATCAAATCTGAATGAGATCCTTGCTGGGTAGAGTAATCTTGGTTGTAGGTTTTTCTCCTTCATCACTTTAAATATGTCCTGCCAGTCCCTTCTGGCTTGCAGAGTTTCTGCTGAAAGATCAGCTGTTAACCATATGGGGATTCCCTTGTGTGTTATTTGTTGTTTTTCTCTTGCTGCTTTTAATATTTTTTCTTTGTAGTTAATTTTTTCTTTTTCTTTCTTTTTTTTTTTTTTGCAGTACTCAGGCCTCTCACTGTTGTGGCCTCTCCCATTTTAGAGCACAGGCTCTGGACATGTAGGCTCAGTGGCAATGGCTCACGGGCCCAGCCACTTCGCGGCATGTGAGATCTTCCCGTGTCCCCTGCATGTGGGATCTTCCCGTGTCCCCTGCATTGGCAGGTGGACTCTCAATGACTGCCTACCAGGGAAACCCTGTATTTAATTTTTGACAGTTTGATCAATATGTATCTTGGCGTGTTTCTCCTTGGGTTTATCCTGTATGGGACTCTCTGTGCTTCCTGGACTTGATTAACTATTTCCTTTCCCATATTAGGGAAGTTTTCAACTATAATCTCTTCAAATATTTTCTCAGTCCCTTTCTTTTTCTCTTCTTCTTCTGGGACCCCTATAATTCGAATGTTGGTGCATTTAATGTTGTCCCAGAAGTCTCTGAGACTGTCCTCAGTTCTTTTCATTCTTTTTTCTGCTCTACAGTAGTTATATCCACTATTTTATCTTCCAGGTCACTTATCCGTTCTTCTGCCTCAGTTATTCTGCTATTGATCCCTTCTAGAGTATTTTCAATTTCATTCATTGTGTTGTGCATCATTGCTTGTTTCATCTTTAGCTCTTCTAGGTCCTTGTTAAATGTTTCTTGCATTTTGTCTATTCTATTTCCAAGATTTTGGGTCATCTTTACTATCATTATTCTGAATTCTTTTTCTGGTAGACTGCTTATTTCCTCTTCATTTGTTAGGTCTGGTGGGTTTTTACCTTGCTCCTTCATCTGCTGTGTGTTTTTCTGTCTTCTCATTTTGCTTATCTTACTGTGTTTGGGGTCTCCTTTTTTCAGGCTGCAGGTTTGTAGTTCCCGTTGTTTTTGGTGTCTGTCCCTAGTGGCTAAAGTTGGTTTAGTGGGCTGTGTAGTCTTCCTTGTGGAGGGGACTAGTGCCTGTGTTCTGGTGAATGAGGCTGTATCTTGTCTTTCTCGTTGGCAGGTGCAAGTCTGGTGGTGTGTTTTGGGGTGTCTGTGGACTTATTATGATTTTAGGCAGCCTCTCTTCTAATGGGTGGGGTTGTCTTCCTGTCTTGGTAGTTGTTTGGCATAGGGTGTCCAGCACTGTAGCTTGCTGGTCGTTGAGTGAAGCTCAGTGTTGGTGTTGAGATGGAGATCTCTGGGAGATTTTCGCCATTTATTATTATGTGGAGCTGGGAGGTCTCCTATGGACCAGTGTCCTGAAGTTGTCTCTCCCACCTCAGAAACACAGCACTGCCTCCTCGCTGCAGCACCAAGAGTCTTTCGTCCACACAGCTCAGAATAAAAGGGAGAAAAATTAGAAAGAAAGAAAGAGGTTGAAAGAACAGAAAATAAAGTAAGATAAAATAAAATAAAGTTATTAAAATAAAAAAAAAGTTTTTTAAGTAAAAAAAAAACGGACGGAAAGAACCCTAGGACAAATGGTGAAAGCAAAGCTATACAGACATAATGTCCCACAGAAGCATACACATACACACTCACAAAAAGAGGAAAAGGGGAAAAAATAATAAATCTTGCTCTCAAAGTTCACCTCCTCAATTTGGGATGATTCGTTGTCTATTCAGGTATTCCACAGATGCAGGGTACATCAAGTTGATTGTAGAGATTTAATCCACTGCTCCTGAGGCTTCTGGGAGAGATTTCCCTTTCTCTTTTATGATCGCACAGCTCCCGGGGTTCAGCTTTGTATTTGGCCCCGCCTCTGCGAATAGGTCACCGGAGGGCGTCTGTTCTTCGCTCAGACAGGACGGGGTTAAAGGAGCCACTGATTCGGGGGCCCTGGCTCACTCAGGCCGTGGGGAGGGAGGGGCACGATGTGGGGCGAGCCTGCAGCCGCAGAGGCCGACATGACGTTGCACCAGCATGAGGCGCGCCATGCGTTCTCCTGGGAAAGTTGTCCCTGGATCCCGGGACCCTGGCACTGGTGGGCTGCACAGGCTCCCCGGACGGGAGGTGTGGATAGTGATCTGTGCCCACACACAGCCTTCTTGGCGGCGGCAGCAGCAGCCTTAGCGTCTCATGCCCGTCTCTGGGATCTGCGCTGTTAGCCGCGGCTCACGCCTGTCTCTGGAGCTCCTTTAAGCAGTGCTCTTAATCCCCTCTCCTCGCGCACCCGCCACAAATATTTTTGACAGTGAATCTTTTGTGGTAAATTACCAGGCTTGTGAGATGGAACAGGGTTTACAAGGGTCTTGGGTTGTCTCTACCAATCCCAGCTTATAGATGGAGATTCCCTTGGCCACTTGATTTCAAGGATTGGTGAGCTTGTCCCTAAAAATATTAAGGCCTCTTCACGTAAATTAGATACTTCTCTGAGTTGTTTCTTTTACCAGGAGGACCCTAATGTCAAGATGAGTGTAAACCATTGGATTGGCCTTGTGGGTCTAAATTCTAGTTCTTGGAATATAGCATATGGAAGGTACCCTCATAACCTCCAAAAGGTGGCATTTTGCTCTCTTTGTCATTTCCACCAAGTTCAGATCTTTAAAAAAAAAATTTGTCCTGTCCCCAGAGAGGTTGCATCAGCAATTTGGCAGAGTAAGAGATACCAGCCTTTGTCTCCCAACAAAAAAAAAAACAAAATTAGACAGATATCCATAAATGAAAATATCCCTGGGGGGAGCACAAGAGTCCAAATGAGAACCTACATTGAAAAAAATATATAATAATAAATAAAATAATTAAAAGTTAGAAAAAGAATCTACAGCAACACAATGGAGCAGAAAATGGAGAATAACCACACAGAAAAAAATGCTAGGGTCATCAGCTTAGAATAGATATCTAAAGACAGCTAGGAACAAAGATGAAGCGTAGGGACCTTTGAGCATTAACCACATGGCAGGTGCCAGTGGCCTACTCTGCAGAGGACCCCTGTCAGTCTTTTCTGCTGAGAACCTCAACAGGCCTTACAACAGACTTGGACACATGCAGTTTTCACAGCAGAGGAGCCTGTAGTGTTCATTGGTGTGGACCTTAATGGCTGTTCCTTGTGCACCCTCACTTAAGATCTCAGCTCCGAGACTGCTTCATGTGCACCTGAGCTCCAGACCCTGGCTCTGTGACTCTTCTGCATGCATCCAGACTGCATGCACTCCAGACTCTGGCCCTACAGTTGCTCCATGTGCATCTGCATCTCAGGCACCAGAGCCAATACTGCTGCAGGCTAGGTGGCACCACAGACCTTAGAATCACTATTGCTCTGCATGTTCCTGTGCTCCAGATACTGGCTTCATGGCTTTTTGGAACACCATTGTGTGCCTCACATATAATTGACTCTGTGGGCTAGCTGGTGACCTGGATTTTGGAGCCACAATTGCTCCATGAGTGCTTATGCTACAGTCCGCAGCTCTGTGGCCACTTCATATGTACCTATGCATCAGACACAAGTACTATCAATACTTCAAGGTTGTCCACAATATGGACCTGGTGCCAAGAGGTATACCCTCAGCTACAACATCCCCCATGGGAGAAAGAGAGATCAAGTGGTCCCTAGCAGCCTTTGCCTCTGAAGACCCCAAGCCTTTGTTGCTACTGTAGACATCTGTAGCCTTGGTCATTGAGGAAGCCTGCAAATTTTTCCAATGCTAACCTCAGCTGACAGAGTTGTATGGAGACTATACCACTAGGCCTTCCCTGGAGTTGCCACACTCTACTCAGCTGGCACCTTCACACCCACTCCCAGACTCACCCACAAAAACCAGCCCATAAAGTGTGGAAGAGGTGACTGCTCCATCAAATGTGCAGACATCACACACAAGACTACAGGAAACACAAAAGATCAAGGAAAAATGACACTACCAAAGGAACACAATAATCTTCCAATGACTGATTCCAAAGAATTGGATATCTATGCATTGCCAGACAAAAAGAATTCTAAATAACTATTTTAAGGAAGCTCAGTGAGCTACAGGAGAACACAGAATGACAACAAAATCAGGAAGTCAATACATGAACAAAATGAAAATTTCAACAGAGAGATGGAAATTATAGAAGAACCAAAAAGAAATTCTGGAGATGAAAAATACAACAGATGAAATGAAAAATGCAATAGAGAGCATCAATAACAGACTTAATAAAGTATAAAAAAGAATCTGTGAACTCAAAGAAGAAGGAGAAAAAAGGAGGAAAAAGAAAAAAGGATGAAAATAGTGAAGAAAGCTTACGTGAATTATGGGACACCATTAAGCAAAACAATACTTGCACTTTGTTTGAAGGAGAAGAACTAGAGAAAGGGGATGAAAGTTTATTAAAGAACTGGTGACTGAAAACTTTCCAAGTCTGAGGAGAGATGTGAATATCCAAGTATATAAAGCTCATAGGTCCCCATACAGATTCAACAAAAAAGAAGACTTCCTGAGACACATTGTAATAAAACTGTCAAAATTTTAAAAAGAGTGATTTTGAAAGCAGCAAGAAAAAACTCTCATATTATTATAAGGGAACCCCCCATAAGGCAACAGCAGATTTCAGAACAGAAACTTTGCAGGCCAGGAGAGTGGGATGACATATTCAAAGTGCTGAAAGAAAGAAAAAACTGCCAACCAAAAGTACTTTACCCAGCAAAGCTGTCCTTCAGAAATGAAGGAGAAATAAAGACTTTCAGATAAACAAAAGCTGAGGCTGTTTATCACAATGGGACCTGCTTAGTAAGAAATACTAAAGGGAGTTATTTAAGCCAAAGTAAAAGGACACTACTTAGTAACATGAAAACATATGAAAATATAAAACTCACTGGTAAAAGTAAGTATATAAATTCATAATACTGTAATGGTAGTATATAAATCACTTAACTCTAGTGTAAAGGTTAAAAGACAAAAGTATTTATCAAAATACTATGGTTAAAATAATATGTTATGGCTAAAATAATATGATATACAATATAAAAAGGTGTAAATTGTGACATCAAGAACATGAAATGAGGGTTGATGAAAAATAAAAGAGTAGAGATTTTGTATGCATTAAGTTCTTAATAGCCTTAAGAATATAGCTTATACACTATTATAACTATAAGATGTTTTATTTAAGCTTCATGGTAGCCACAAAGTAAAAACCTATAGTAGACACACAAAAGATAAAGGAATCAAAGCATACCACTATGGAAACTCATTAAATCACAAAAGGAAGACAGCAAGAGAGGAAGAAAGGAACAAAGAAACTACAAAACAACCAGAAAACAATTAGCAAGATGGCAACAATAAGTTCTTACTTATCAATAATTAATTTAAATATAAATGGACTAAATTATCCAATTAAAAGATATATAGTGGCTGAACAGATAATAACAAGACCCACCTACATAATGCCTAAGAAAGTCTCACTTTAGCTTTAATAACACACATAGCCTGAAAGGGAAAAAATGGATAAGCTAATCCCATGTAAATGGAAACCAAAGGAGAACAGAGGTATTTATATTTGTATCAGCTAAAATAGATGTTAAGTCAAAAACTGTAATAAGAAACATAGTCATTATATATGATAAAAGAATCAAGTAATCAAGAAGATACAATTGTAATACATCTACACACGTTTTGCCATACTTGACCCCAAATTTCACAGTGACAGAACCTCCTTTTTTCAGGATCCTGCCCTTTGTATCTCTATCATCTGGCTGTGGATTAATATCCTTTAATATCCTTTGTAATAGACCAGTAACCTAGTAAGTAAAGCGTTTTACTGTGTTCTGTGATCTGCTCTAGCAAATTAATTGAACACAAGGAGGGAGTCATTGGAACCTCCAATCTATAGCCAGTGAGTCAGAAGCACAGATAAAAACCTGAATTTGTAATTGAAATCTGAAGTGGGAAGGGGGCAGTCCTGTAGGACTGAGCCCTTATCCTGTGGAATCTGACAGTATCTCTTGGTAGAAGGTGTCAGAATTGAGTTAAATTGTAGGACACACAGCTGATGTTGGAGAGTTGCTTGGTGGTGTGAGGATAAAACCCACATGTTGGAATTGTATGTAGAATTGTATGAACTATGAAAGAAAGAGAGAAGACTTAAAATCAGAAATGAAAGAGGAAGCATTACAACTAATATAACAGAAATACAAGGATCATAAGAGACTAACTGGATAACCTAGAAAAATGCATAAATTCCTAGAAAAATAAAAGCTGCTTAAACTGAATCATGAAGTTATAGAAAATAGATTGAATCAGTAATCAAAACTCTCCCAACAAACAAAAGTCCAGGACCACATGGTTTCATGGATGAATTCTACCAAACATTTGGAGAAGAATTAATGACAAACATTTTCAAACTCCTCCAAAAAATTGAAAAGGAGGGTATACTTCCAAACTAATTTTGCAAGGCCAACATTACCCTGCTACCATAGCCAGACAAAGAAAGTTACAGGTCAGTATCCTTGATGAATATAGGCAAAAATCCTAAATTAAATATTATCAAGCTGAATTCAGTAGCATATTAAAATGATCATAGACCTCCATCAAATGGGAATGTACCTCAACATACTAAAGACCATATATGAAAAGTCCACAG
This sequence comes from Monodon monoceros, assembly GCF_005190385.1. Classification (NCBI taxonomy): domain Eukaryota; kingdom Metazoa; phylum Chordata; class Mammalia; order Artiodactyla; family Monodontidae; genus Monodon; species Monodon monoceros. The sequence continues at coordinate 37,106,908 of NW_021703766.1, forward strand.
CTAGTATCATTCTCAATGGTTAAAAGCTGAAACTTTTCTTCTAAGATTAGGAACAAAGATGTCCACTCGCACCACTTCTATTCAACACAGCAGTGAAAGTTCTAGCCAGAGCAGTTAGGCAAGAAAAAGAAATAAAATTCATCCAAATTGGGAAGGAAAAAGTAAAATCATTTCTGTTAGCATATAACATGATCTTACATATAGAAACTCTAAAGACTGCACCAAAAAAACCACAAAAAAACCAAAAATCCTGTTAGAACTAATAAATGAATTCAGTAAAATTGCAGGACCAAATCAACACACAAGTCAGTGGCATGTCTATAACTAAAAATGAACTATCAGAAAGAGAAATTAATAAAACATTCCTATTTACAACAGCATCAAGAACAACAGAATACTTAGGAATACTTACTTAACCAAGAAGGTGAAAGACCTGTACAACTGAAAATGAAAGACATTGGTGAAAGAAATTGGCGAAGTCACAAATAAGTGGAAATATTTCCTGTGTTCATTGATTGGAAGAATTAATATTGTTAAAATGTCCATACTACCCAAAAATGTCTATAGATTCAGTATAATTCCTATCAAAATTCCAATGACATTTTTCACAGAAATAGAAAAAAAATCCTAAAATTGTCTGTATGAAACTACAACAGATCTTGGATAGCCAAAGCAATCTTGAGAAAAAAAGAACAAAGCTAGAGGTATTACATGTCTTGATTTTTTTCTATCTTTTTTTTTTTTTTTAGATTTCACATGTAAGTGAGATCATACAGTATTTGGCTTTCTCTGACATATTTCACTTAGCATAATGCCTTCAAGATCTAGCAATGTTGTCATAATTGGCAGGATTTCTTCATTTTTATGACTGAAAGTATTCCACTGTGTATCTCTCTCTCTCTCTCTCTGTCTCTCTCTCTCTCTGTCTCTGTCTGTCTCTCTCTCTCTCTATATATATATATAATTTTAAATTTTTTTAAATTTTATTTATTTTTTTGTGCAGCAGGTTCTCTTTAGTCATCAATTTTATACACATCAGTGTATACATGTCAATCCCAATTCCCCAATTCGTCACACCACCACCACCACCACCCCTGCCTTTCTCCTCTTGGTGTCCATACGTTATGTCCTCTACATCTGTGTCTCAATTTCTGCCCTGCAAACCGGATCATCTGTATCATTTTTCTAGGTTCCACATATATGTGTTAATATACGATATTTGTTTTTCTCTTTCTGACTTATTTCACTCTGTATGACAGTCTCTAGATCCATCCACGTCTCAACAAATGACTCAGTTTCGTTCCTTTTTATGGCTGAGTAATATTCCATTGTATGCAATTACCAAATCTTCTTTATCCATTCATTTGTCGTTGGGCATTTGGGTTGCTTCCATGACCTGGCTATTGTAAATAGTGCTTCAATGAATATTGTGGTGCATGTGTCTTTTTGAATTATGGTTTTCTCTAGGTATATGCCCAGTAGTGGGATTGCTGGATCATATGGTAATTCTATTTTTAGTTTTTTAAGGAACCTCCATACTGTTCTCCATAGTGGCTGTATCAATTTACATTCCCACCAACAGTGTAAGAGGGTTCCCTTTTCTCCACACCCTCTCCAGCATTTGTTGTTTGTAGATTTTCTGATGATGCTCATTCTACCTGGTGTGAGGTGATACCTCATTGTAGTTTTGATTTGCATTTCTCTAATAATTAGTGATGTTTAGCAGCTTTTCATGTGCTTCTTGGACATCTGTATGTCTTCTTTGGAGAAATGTCAATTTAGGTCTTCTGCCCATTTTTGGATTGGGTTGTTTGTTTTTTTAATATTGAGCTGCAGGAGCTGTTTATATATTTTGGAGATTAATCCGTTGTCTGTTGATTCGTTTGCAAATATTTTCTCCCATTCTGAGGGTTGTCCTTTTGTCTTGTTTATGGTCTCCTTTGCTGTGCAAAAGCTTTTAAGTTTCATTAGGTCCCATTTGTTTAGTTTTGTTTTTATTTCCATTACTCTAGGAGGTGGATCAAAGAGGATCTTGCTGTGATTTATGTCATAGAGTGTTCTTCCTAAGTTTTCCTCTAAGAGTTTTATAGTGTCCAGTCTTACATTTAGGTCTCTAATCCATCTTGAGTTTATTTTTGTGTATGGTGTTAGGGAATGTTCTAATTTCATTCTTTTACATGTAGCTGTCCAATTTTCCCAGCACCACTTATTGAAGAGACTGTCTTCTCTCCATTGTATATCCTTGCCTCCTTTTTCATAGATTAGTTGACCAGAGGTGCGTGGGATTATCTCTGGGCTTTCTATCTTGTTCCATTGATCTATGTTTCTGTTTTTGTGCCAGTACCATATTGTCTTGATTACTGTAGCTTTGTAGTGTAGTCTGAAGTCAGGGAGTCTGATTCCTCCAGATCTGTTTTTTTTCCCTCAAGACTGTTGTGGTTTTTTGGGGTCTTTTTGTGTCTCTATACAAATTTTAAGATTCTTTCTTCTAGCTCTGTAAAAAAGGCCATTGGTAATTTGATAGGGATTGCATTGAATCTGTAGATTGCTTCGGGTAGTATAGTCATTTCACAATATTGATTCTTCCAATCCAAGAACATGGTATATCTCTCCACCTGTTGGTATCATCTTTAATTTCTTTCATCAGTGTCTTATAGTTTTCTGCATACATGTCTTTTGTATCCCTAGGTGGGTTTATTCCTAGGTATTCTATTCTTTTTGTTGCAATGGTAAATGGGAGTGTTTCCTTAATTTCTTTTTCAGATTTTTCATCATTAATGTATAGGAATGCAAGAGATTTCTGGGCATGAATTTTGTATCCTGCTGTGTTACCAAGTTCATTGATTAGCTCTAGTAGTTTTCTGGTAGCATCTTTAGGATTCTGTATGTATAGTATCATGTCATCTGCAAACACGGACAGTTTTACTTCTTCTTTTCCAATTTGTATTCCTTTTTGTTTCTCTGATTGCTCTGTCTAGGACTTACAAAACTATGTTGAATAATAGTGGCGACAGTGGACATCCTAGTCTTGTTCCTGATCTTACAGGAAAGGCTTTCAGTTTTTCACAATGAGAATGATGTTTGCTGTGGGCTTGTCATATATGGCCTTTATTATGTTGAGGTAGATTCCCTCTATGCCCACTTTCTGGAGAGTTTTTATCATAAATCGGTGTTGAATTTTGTCAAAAGCTTTTTCTGCATCTATTGAGATGCTTATATGGTTTTTATTCTTCAATTTTTTAATATGGTGTATCACATTGATTGGTTTGCGTATATTGAAGAATCTTTGCATCCCTGGTATAAATCCTACTTGATCATGGTGTATGATCCTTTTACTCTGTTGTTGGATTCTGTTTGCTAGTATTTTGTTGAGGATTTTTGAATCTATATTCTTCAATGATATTGGTCTTTTCTTTTTTTTTAGTATCTTTGTCTGGTTTTGGTATCAGGGTGATGGTGGCCAGATAGAATGAGTTTGGGAGTGTTCCTTCCTCCACAATTTTTTGGAAGAGTTCTCTAAATGTTTGATAGAATTCACCTGTGAAGCCATCTGGTCTTGGAGTTTTGTTTGTTGGAAGATTTTAGATCACAGTTTTGATTTCATTAATTGTGATTGGTCTGTTCATATTTTCTATTTCTTCCTGATTCAGTCTTGTAAGTTTATACCTTTCTAAAAATTTGTCCATTTCTTCCAGGTTGTCCATTTTATTGGCATAAAGTTGCTTGTAGTAGTCTCTTAGGATGCTTTGTATTCTGTGGTGTCTGTTGTAACTTTTCCTTTTTCATTTCTAATTTTATTGATTTGAGTCCTCTCCCTCTTTTTCTTGATGAGTCTGGCTAATGGTTTATCAATTTTGTTTATCTTCTCAAAGAACCAGCTTTTAGTTTTATTGATCTTTGCTATTGTTTTCTTTGTTTCTATTTCATTTATTTCTGCTCTGATCTTCATGATTTCTTTCCGTCTACTAACTTTGGGTTTTGTTTGTTCTTCTTTCTCTAGTTCCTTTAGGTGTAACGTTACATTGTTTATTTGAGATTTTTCTTGTTGCTTGAGGTAGGCTTGTATAGCTATAAACTTCCCTCTTGGAAATGCTTTTGCTGTATCCCATCGGTTTTGAATCATTATGTTTTCATTGTCATTTGTCTTAGGTATTTTTCAATTTCCTCTTTGATTTCTTCAGTGATTTCTTGGTTATTTAGTAACGTATTGTTTAGCCTCTATGTGTTTGTGTTTTTTACGTTTCTTCCCTGTAACTGATTTCTAATCTCAGCTGTTAACCTTATGGGAATTCTGTTGTATGTTATTTGTCCTTTTTCCCTTGCTGCTTTCAATAATTTTTTTCTGTCTTCAATTCTTGCCAATTTGATTACTATGTGTCTCAGTGTGTTTCTCCTTGGGTTTATCCTGTATGGGACTTGCTGCACTTCCTGGACTTTGGTGGCTATTTCGTTTCCTGTGTTATGGAAGTTTTCAACTATAATCTCTTCAAATATTTTCTCAGGTCCTTTCTCTCTCTCTTCTCCTTCTGGGACCCCTATACTGCGAATATTGTTGTGTTTAATGTTGTCCCAGAGGTCTCTTAGGCTGTCTTCATTTCTTTTCATTCTTTTTTCTTTATTCTATTCTGCAGCAGTGAATTCCACCATTCTGTCTTCCAGGTCACTTATCCATTCTTCTACCTCAGTTATTCTGCTATTTATTCCTTCTAGTGTAGTTTTCATTTCAGTTCTTGTATTGTTCATCTCTGTTTGCTTGTTCTTTTTTTTTTTCATTTTTTTTTTTGCCGTACGCGGGCCTCTCACTGTTGTGACCTCTCCTGTTGCGGAGCACAGGCTCTGGACGCACAGGCTCAGTGGCCATGGCTCATGGGCCTAGCCGCTCCGCGGCATGTGGGATCTTCCCAGACCGGGGCACAAACCCGTGTCCCCTGCATCGGCAGGCGGACTCTCAACTACTGTGCCACCAGGGAAGCCCTGTTTGTTTGTTCTTTAATTCTTCTAGGTCTTTGTTAAACATTTCTTGCATCTTCTCGATCTTTGCCTCCATTCTTTTTCCGAGGTCCTGGATCATCTTCACGCTCATTATTCTGAATACTTTTTCTGGAAGGTTGCCTATCTCCACTTCATTTAATTGTTTTTCTGGGGTTTTATCTTGTTCCTTCATCTGGTACATAGCTCTCTGCCTTTTCATCTTTCTGTGAATGTGGTTTTTTTCCACAGACTGCAGGATTGTAGTTCTTCTTGATTCTTCTGTCTGCCCTCTGGTGGATGAGGCTATCTAAGAGGCTTGTGTAAGTTTCCTGATGGGAGGGACTGGTGGTGGGTAGCTATATATCATATTTTAAAAATTAATTTATCTTTTGATGAACACTTAGGTACTTAGGTTGTTTCTATATCTTGGCTATTGTAAATAATGCTGCATAGACATCCTAATTTCAAATTATATTATAAAGCTATAGTAATCATAACATTATGTATTGGTAAAAAAACAAACAAACAGACACATAGACCAGTGAAACAGAATAGATATCCCAGAAATAAACACACATCTACACAGTTAACTAATATTTGACAATGATGCCAAGAATATATGGTGAAAGATAGTCTCTACAATAAAAGGTATTTTAAAAATGGATATCCACATGCAAAAAATGAAACTGAACCCCATCTTACACTACTCAAAAAAATTAACTCAAAATAGAATAATTTTAAGACCTGAAATAATAAAACTCCAGAGTAAATTAGGCAAAAAGCTATTTGATATTGGTCTTGGCAATGATTTTTTGTATATGACACCAAAAGCAAAAGTAAATAAGTGGAATTACATCAAACTAAAATGCCTCTGTACAGTAAAGAAAATAATAAATGAAAAGGCAGCCTACAGAATGGGAGAATATATGTACAAATCATATGTCAAAGAAAGGGTAATATCCAATATATATAAAGAACTCATACAATTCAGGAGCCAAAAATAAATAATTCAATTTAAAATTAGTCAAAGGAACTGAATAGACATTTTTCCAAAGAAGATATACAAATGTTCAACAGCTATATGAAAAGGTGCTCAGCATCACTAATCATCGTGGAAATGTAAATCAAAACCACACATGTGTTAGGATCATTATTATCAAAAAGACAAGAGACAACAAGTGTAGGTGAGGATGTAGAGAAAAACGAACCCTGTGCACTCTCAGTGGAAATGTGAATTGTTATAGCCATCATGGAAAATGATATTGAAGTTCCTCAAAAGTTTAAAAATAAAACTATCATATGATCCAGCAATCCCACTTCTGGTAATATATCTGAAGGAAGTGAAATCAATGTCTTGAAGAGCTATCTGCACTCTCATGTTCAATGCAGCATTATTCACAATAGCCAAGATATGGAAACAATCCAGATGTCCATTGATGGATGAATGGATAAAGAGGAGTGGATATATATATTATTAATGCATAAGAAGAAGGCAATCCTGCCATTTACAACAAGGTGGATAAACCTGGGAGGCATTATGCTAAGCAAAATAAGCTAGAAAGAGAAAGACAAATATTGTATCTGTTCTATGTGGAATGAAAAAGAAAAACAACTGAGCTCATGGAAACAGATTAGAATGGTGGTTGCCAGGGACTAAGGGGTGGGGAAAATGGGGAGATGTTTGTCAAAGGATACAAAGTTTTAGTTACAAGATGAATAAATTTTGATGATCTAATGTACAGCATGGTGACTATAATTAATAATATATAATGTATTGTATATTGAAATTGCTAAGAGAGTAGATCTTAAGTTTTTTTCACCAAAAAAAAGATAATTATTTGTGGTGATAGATGTGTTTGTTGATTAACTTGATTTTGGTACTCATTTCACAATATATATCAAATCATCACATTGTACACTTTAAACATATACAATTTTGATGATAAAAAATAAATAAATAAATAAACATATACAATTTTATTTGTCAGTTATACCTCAATAAAAAATATGCCCCGAAATGCTTATGGTCCTGCAATTTCTAAGATTGGAGTCATTGGATTATGACATCCCAGAATATTATCTTTTATCTGCATTACTGCCCTTTTGCTTGACAATTTTTTAATACTGAATAAATGTTTTTATATTATTTTTAGAGATAGACAATGTATGTGCATTATTTTTTTTCAAGTTGAGAGAAACCGAGATGAAGTTTAAAAATTTATTTTTTTTTTTTGCTTTTCCTTTGAAAAGTCAGATGGAGAAATACAATTTCTTTAAAAAAAATTAAATCTAGTATTTTCCTCTATGACAGCAAACACCATTTTATCATTATAATTGGCTATTTGAAAGTGTGTTTGATGAAATATAGTCTCAAAAATGATGCACTTTCATTAACTTTCCATTAAATAAAAGTGTTCATGAAAAAACTTCCTTCATATCTTTCTCCTTTTCCTCTTCCTCTCCCTCCTCCATTTCTTCCCTGACTATATCTCTCCACTCCTTTCTCTGCATACTTCTCTCCTACTTCTTTCTCTGCATACTTCGGGAGCACATGCCCACAGTTAGTACAAAACAGATCTTCCTACTGAAAGCAATTCTATTTTCTAAGGACTCAGATTAGATTTAAATGAATGGACACATCTGAACATCCCTTGTGAAAGTGTAAAAGTTTTATTTGGTCAAGTAGTTACGTAAAGTAGTTGGGTTAATCTATGATCTTTGCATAGCGGGTCAAAGCAAATAGAATTTGAAAGAGATGTTTTCACTTAGAGCTGGTAGGAAAGCAGTTTTTCTGGGAAAACCAAGTGGATGTGGTTTTGATGATGGTAAATGATAGTGATGATGATGATAGAGGATTTGCTGAGACTCAGAAAATGGTGACTTTATGATGTTAAGACACATGTAAATTTTACTCTTTAAGCTCCTAAAATACAAACACATAGAGGACATGGTCTCTTTCCCCAGGAGGTAAGTTAGACACTACTATAAACTCACCATGTCGAGTGGTATATAGTGAAGTGTTTAGTGATCAATGTAGGGGCAGTTATTGTATGTCCTGGGGCCAGAAGAGGCCTCTGGAGGAAAGAAGAACATTGGGATGGGCAGGAGGTGTGAGGCAACCTCTGTGGACTCTGGTATCTCCTGAAGAGAAGGGGGAGCAACTTGAAAAGGACAGGCAGAGAGAGGTTAGCATCAGAACCCTGGAGTGCACAAACTCCTTTAGCCCCTGGCACTCAAGAAAGGCATCACTCTTCCTGTCTGGCTAAGGCCATCTGAAGGGTGGTGATAACTGCCTAGGTACTTCTTCAACTAGGGAAGGGTAGGAGAAGGCATTTTCAGGGACATTGGGAGAGAGGAATAGAAGTCAGTAAAACCAAAGTTCTGGAAATTTGCCAAGTTTCAAAGTCCTCTCTCCCCTACCCCGCAAAAACAAAAAACAAAAAAGAACCCAGCTGTTCCATGGCAATGCCAGCCTTTAACTTCTTAGCTTCAAGGAGCCAGGATTGACACTCATGGAAAAGGTAATATTGTGCTCAAGGGCCTTTCCTCATTTGCCCGTCCCTGTAGATTGCTTATTTGTGGCTCAATCTTAATTCTTATTTTTCACTTGTAACTTACTGTGATTGAAGTCAGAGCCGTTGTCACATGATGGGGATGCAGTAGAACAGTGCCTTTGGATAATGAAAGAAAAATGTGCTGCATACGTAATATGTGTTATGCAATGTGCAGAGCAATTTATGCACAATACCTTCTTTAATCCTCAAAACAACTCAGTAAGGTAGATTCTACTCTCTCCATTTTATAAGGAAGGGGACTTTATGGTTAGCACCATGCTCATGGAGTCTTACACACTGTTTGGGGATGGCTGAACTGTTGTTCCCTGCAGTTCTATCTCAGCAGTTATACAAGGAGAGGGAGAAAAGATGGGCAGTGACATAGAGGACTTAATCCAGAAGGAGTCTTCTATTTCAGGTATATATTTTGGTACATATTAAAAACCAGGCTGGTTTAAGCAATACTGAGAATTCATTGGCTTGTGTAATTGAAAAATACAGAGTTAGTCTCACTTCAGGGGTAATTTGATCCAGCCTCAGACAGTATGCCCAGGATTTACTTTCTTTGTTTATTTCTTGGCTCAACTTCATTGATGTTGGCTCCATTCTCTTGATGGTTCTTTCCTCATGGCTCCAAGATGACTGTCACTAATTCAAGAGCTACAGCTTTCTTTGCATTTACAGCAGAAAAGAGGTAGCTGAAGAGAAATTTTAGGCTTGACCTTCACTGACCTGATTTAGGTCTAATGTCCATCCAAGAATCAAACACTGTGGCAAAGAGAAAGGATATGCTGTTTGGTTAAAGCCCATTATTGTCATCCTCTGGGGCTGGGGGGTTGGGTCAATATTTCCCAACTGACATGGAGTGAGAATGAGGGAGGTGTGATTACCCAGAGGTTCACTTCATTAAAAGAAGGGTGAAAGAATGATGGGCAGCCAGAACAACTGGTGTCAACTACAGGCATGAAAAGACGAGCTCACTGCTGGTCCCACCAAGCTGCTGATAAGGTTTTTAGGGCTTGCTTGAAACATAGAATTTGTTATTAGAGGATGGGCCTACATGTTCCCCTTCTAATTGTTGGACAAGTTCAGTCCTTCTAGCTCTAACAGTGAACACATTGAATTAATATATTACATGAGTTTTAATTATGTTTTGAAATTTTCATATGTGTTGTCCTATTTGCTCAGGGATTCTGACTGCATGGAGTCTGGCTGGGTGCAGAGAAAGTGGGGTGAAAGCAGGAAAGGCTTCAGGCAGCAGACCTCTGGAAATGTGCTGTGAAGGATGGGCTCCTCTCATAGTCTATTTAGTGTTTTCAGTTCTGAGGCTGGCTTAGGCTTCTTTGCAGACTTCTCACCCCAAACAAATTCTCATAAACCCAAGTTAATGCAAACAGTGTTAGGAGAGCCTCTGAGTCTTTGGCTGTTCGATGGGGCAAACGCTGAAATGTGTGGATGATAATGTATCCAGCTCTCAGTGGATACGTTCCTGTAGGGATCAAGGAAAGGAGGGAAAAGCTAGGCTAACTACCCTGGGATGGAGATGGGGCACAGGTGGCTGCCCTGCCCTGGCAGCCCTCTCCCCTGTACTATATCTCGTGAGCTTGCCTGGCTCCAGGATATAAGTACTGAGATGATGATTCCTACTGAAATTTAATTTAAGTTTCTCCCCTGGCATCAGGCTTTCTCTCCTACTTATTTACGTATGCTCTGCAACTTGTTTTTCATTATTGCTAAAAACTTATTAATAAAAATGGTCTTAGTTTCTGTATTTAAGAGTTTAATTATTTCAGCTCAGAGAGCAAGAGTGTTCTTGGATTTCTTTCCCTCTGTGTTACTGAAATGCTTTCTTGGAACCACAGTCTGTTCTAGGCAGGAAAGCTCTGGTGGATTCTGACACACACACACACACACACACAAATGTATGTGACAACAGCATTAACACTTAGCATGGCCAAGAATTGTTCTAAACACTTTATATAGAAGAATCTCTTTAACTCTCTTAACAAGTCTAGGTACTACCTAAGTCTAGGTAGGTACTATTATGAGGAAACTGAGGCATGGAGAGATGAAGTAACTTATCCAAGGCCACACCGTAAGTACTGAAGCTGGGATGTGAACCCAACTGCCTCATCCAGGTCATTTCACCATAGCAGAGGCTGTCGATGTCTTACCTGTATCCTTGCATGCTGACTCTACCCAGGACTTCCTACTCTTTGCCTGAGGGCTTTCTTGGCCACTAACCTGCTTGGGTCACATGCAGACTGGCCAGAAGCTCTAAGAATTTTTGCCCCCGGAGCATCCCTTAATTAACAATGGGCAGAAAGGAGTATCAATATTCCAGCACTCTTGCCCGTTGGGCTGGAGAATTCTAAGGCATGCTGTCTACATCATCTCCCAGAGGTATCCAATGGGATGGGACACCCAGTTGCTCACAGTGATAACCTGCTCACTAACACACTTTTTCCCTTTACCTTCTTCATTTCCCTGCTTCCCTGTTATCTGAGATTTCCTCCCAAATATACTACTGGCACCCAAATCTTTGTTTCAGTCTGATTTGGGGGAAACGTAGCCTTAGACTCTGACAATTCTTTTTACCTCTGCTTTGAATATTTTTTGATATTTCATGTTTCAATTGTCTGACTCCCTTCGAGTCCTAAGCAGCTAATCTAATAATTCCGTAGGGTAAATTGCAAAACTGGCCACAAATTATGGACCTTATTCACCATGTAACTTGTTTTGGCCAATGGCACATTAGCAAAAAGTGACACAAGCAGAGATTTGAGAAACAGTTGTGCATTGCAGCTCCATCTCTTGCTGTTGTTAGACCCCTGAGGCCACCATGTGAATGAACCTGAGCTAGCTTGCTGGAGGATGAGAGGCCACATGGGGTGGAACTTGTCTCCATCCTGAGTGAAGCCATCCTAGACCATCCACAGATGATAGAGTACAGCAGAGATCAGCGAACCTAATCTGGACCAGAAGAACCACCCAGCCAGCCACAGAATCATGAGAAATGATAAACATTTGTTGATCTAAGCCAGTAAGGTTTGGGCTAATTTACTATGTAGCAAAAGCTAGTTGATACATTTCCTTGATGCTATTAGTAAGTGTTGAGCCAGCTGGTCCTGTCTGTTGTCCTAGTGTTATGACCTGCCAAGCTCCATGATCTGTCTGGGAAGCCTTGGAGGAAAGGCAAATGTCCTTTAAGCATATTTCTTTGAGAGATAACACACCAGCATGGGTGTATGTTATACCTTATTAATTACTTCTAATACATTTTTTTAACTTTCATTTTCAGGGTGGGCTTGTTGATTTTCATGCCTGACCAATCATCTCTAGATAATGGTTTTGTGGTCCTGAAATTGATATGAGAAGTGGAAAGTTGGGTAACTTATAACAATTAGTTACAAGTCTCATCCCCTTGGAGCATCCATGGGTCACCAGTCTCTCCAGTCTCCATTTCCACATCATCTGGAAAAATTCAATGAATCTTACATACATAAGTTCCAATAAAGCTTAGAACACATTCTTTGAGAGGAAGTCTTTGTTTCTGACAGTGCCAGAAATGTGGGTTTAATTTTTACCAGCAACAAAAGTAACTTAAATTACTTTGAGATTCATGATCTAAGTTCCTCTGGCAACATGTCAGCCTTCTAGCTTTTGACAAAAGTGTTGACAAAAGGTGTTAGCAATCAGTTGGATTTGAAGGGAAGAAGCAATGAAAAGTGACTAGGAGACAGAGAAGAGCAGGGAGCAGTATCAGGAGGCCTCTTCATTTGGAAGGCTTTATCCAATTAGGAAAACAAGTCCAGGAATTCTCCCTCTGGAGTCACACTTGTATTTGTTTTGTTTTAGATCCCCTGAGACCATAGTGTACAGAAGAGAAGGATTTTTTGTATCTCCATTTTCCAGTGCATTTCTCTGTCCCTCTGCTGCATTCTCTTCACCTCACACCTAGAACAACCCATTCAAACTTTGGAAGATTGGTTGAAGCTAACAACTAACCAGTGTAATTGTAGTAGTCATGAACCACATAGTGTACTTTTATATAAACTATAAGACATCTAAGCTGAGTGAAAGAGGAAGCTTGGCTTAGGGTAAGGGTATTAAATTTGGTGAAAGACTGAACTAGAAATCATTTCTTTCTCTCCCAACCTTGCCTGGTACTTTCTGCCTCTGACAATGGACAAGAGGTTGTGTGTTGGTGACTGTGCCTTCTGTTCTGAGTCAGAGCACACTTTGTGAGGTCTCCTCCAATAGAAATGTGCACTTCCCCAGAAAGGCGACATAAGTGATGAAGCAGGATACTAGTAGGTGAATTCCACGTTTTAGGAATAAACTCTTTTCCAATCTTATTGACTCAGGCAACTTCCTCAGACTACCTTCCTATTCACCAGTTTTGACAGAGAGGTGGGGACCAAAAAACATGTCAGTTTTCCTTTAATCCTTACAATAGCATAAGTGTAATGACAAATGGCAATTGGCATTGGACAACTGACACTGGAAGACAGTTGGGAGTGCCCAGGACTCTTCATCTGGAGGGCTCAAGGTCAGCTGGAGCCAGCATTTTTTGTAGTTGAGAAGGAATGTGGGCCCAGTGTTGACAAATGCTTTTTTTTTAAAGAAGATAGAAATCTGGATTTTTGATATGAAAAATATCTGTAATTTTAAAAAATTAATTAATTAATTTGAGTTTTGGCTGCTTTAGGTCTTCATTGCTGTGCGCTGGCTTTCTCTAGTTGTGGAGAGCAGGGGCTTCTCTTCTTTGTAAAGCACAGGCTCTAGGTGCACGGGCTTCAGCAGTTGTGGCACAGAGGCTCAGTAGTTGTGGCACACAGGCTCTGGAGTGCAGGCTTAGTAGTTGTGGTGCACGGGCTTAATTGCTCCACGGCATGTGGGATCTTCCAGGACCAGGGTTCAAGCCCATGTCCCCTGCAATGGCAGGTGGACTCCCAACCACTGTGCCACCAGGGAAGTCCCTATCTTTAATATTTTTTACAAGATAGATCTTGGGTTTGAGAGCCCACATGTTCCAGACCAAGACATCTAAAATGATTCAGGAGGCACATTATGCCCACAGAGCAGGTGTGCCATCCATACCATCCTCAGAGCCAGATGTTCTTGGTTCAGCCAGGAATTTTCCTAGGCTCCTGGGAGATACACAGGCTACCAAAAATAGGGAGATAAGCACAGTCAGATTTTATTTATAGCATGCATTAGCTTCATTTCAGAACATAAAATATTCGTTCCAGTTATGAGGTGGAAAATACATTTCCGTTTATTCACTGAAATCGAGGAGGAGAGCGTGATGTGAAGGGAAGACTTGTTTATAAGGTCTTACTTTCCTCTGAAGCATTTCATATATTCAGACAGTTAATTGTTCCACTGAGGTTTCCTTTATTTTATTTTATATGATGACAACCAGGGAGAGCAAAAGAGTCGGCTGGGTCTCAAATGAAATGATGTGTGGGTCTGTCAGAGTGACAATGGCTCTATATTCAGAGGGAGAAATGGCTTCCCTTTGTCCTTTCTCTTGCAGTGATTTGCTGCTGGGAGGACTTGCTCCCAGAGAGGATAAGTGCTCCATAAACATGCCTGTGTGGTTAACACAGTCATGAAGGGGATGGATTGCGTTGACTAGGTAGAGGCTTTTCCACTCCTAGCTAAGCCATTCTGGAAATAGAGTAAATGCCCACATACCAGGCGCTGATGCGGGAGCATTTCCAGGAATTCTGGGTTCCATTCTGAGCACAGCTGGGAAGAGCAGGACACGTTAGCCAAGTGCTGGTGGGAAATGGGGTCATGCCACAATCACTGTGCTAGCTTCTACCATGTCAGAGCTCGAGATCTACTCACCACTTCCATTTGCAAATTATGACCAACAATAAAGCTATCATTGAAAGCTTGTCACTAACTGTGGGGGTTCACACATAGCCCTTCTGCTGATATGAAGGGAACTAACATTTTCTTTCTTTATAACCAGTTATCAATTAATACCACCAACACCCAGTTTGATATCTCGTTTCTCATTGCTATTTCTCATCAATAATTTCGTTCATAGATTTAGCCTGGTTCTGACGTGCTGCTGGGTTCATTCAGGCACAGCAGTGACCACAAAAGTGACCAATTTATGTTGGGCAATGAGAGATTTGATTCATTCTTCCAGGGTTTTGAATCCTTTTCATATTTGGGTTATTTGCGAAGAGTAATTCAATTTATACACAAAGACCTATGTTGCTAATGTTGCAATATAAGTGAGACAGATCCAAGCTTACAGTCTGTCCATCATTACTGCAAACACACTACAGTGTCAACTGCATTAAAGTCAGATCCTCTTTAGCAGGTATTGTCTACTTCAATAATTACTGTGGATTTGTTTTAACATGTATTCTAGAGGAACCACACATTTTTATTCTGTGCAGCCATTCTATATATGTCTTGGTTGATTGGTTTTAGATTAGCCTTTTAATGAAAATAAAATGTGTTTGGAAAGCTTCGATGCCTCTGTCAGTTTATCAGGAGCTCTGCAGACATAAAAATGAAATCATTTGGTAGGTTCCTCTCCCTTAATGGGAAAGTCATGCTACAGGCAACTCCTTGGGATAATGAAAGGAGCAGGGTGTAAAATGTAAACATGCAACTGGGGAGGCCTAGCTGTTTGGTGTGTTCATCTACTGCATAATTCTTCAAACTAATTAATTTTATGCTAAAATGTGTGAAATCTGATAATTCAGGCCTGATTTGATTACCCATCTCTTAAAAAAGAAAACACTTGTATCAAATATTCATCCATTGGCAAGCAGGTTGCTCTTAGGTCCTGGGATATTTTAGTGTTTGGTCTCAGCCTAGATTGAGGTGGGAGGGAGGGCTACCGCACTAGTGAAATGTTTGTGGAAAGCTCTGCATATCATCCCACTCCAATCTAGAATTAATACACTGAGGCCTCCTGGGTGGTCAGAAATGTCTTGTAAATCTCAAGTATCTAATAAAGAAAGATAAGCTCTTTTTCCTACCTTTTCCCCTTCTGTATTCTGAAAGGCTGATTTCTCTAAGATGGACGGGGATGTTGACTTGTCTGTATGTCTCAGGCCCAGCTCTTGGAGAGGAGTTCTTTGCATGTGAGGCTATTTTTTATTGGAAAGTCGGTGGTCCCTGAATGTTGTGATTAATTGGCATTAGATGGTGTTCTAGATCTCAAATTTCTTATATGTTGATGGCTGAGAGTCTTCCATCTGCAATTAATGTCTTCACATTTATTCCCTCCTAGCAAGATCTCTTATAGGCTGCAAATGCTCCTGGGAGGGGTAATGCATCCCAAGTATTTTTTTCTTACACCCCAAGTATTTTTCCCTCACTTCTAGGACCTGCTTTTACATTGTCTTTGATTGAATTTTGGGAGTTGCTTGGTTGATTTCCAGACTGGCCTGGAGTTAGGAGCTTGGAGATAGAGTGTGTCAGTGAAAAATTATCAAGAAGACAGTACATACCCTCCGTGGGAAAGCCATGCGAAAGAGACTTGATTTATGCATGTTCATGTTTTACCTTTGTCATAATTGTTCTAATGACACTGTAACAGGAAACAGGTGGCTCTCCTTACAGGATCTCTCCGGAAACCAGATGGTGTGAACATCTGAGACAATCTGGGGTCTGTTGGCAAGGGGAACACTAATGGAGGAAACGGCCACAGGCTCTGACTTGCACAGAGCTCCAAAGCTTATCAAGCTGAGCCATACACCCATATGGGGCCGGGGGGTGGAATTTAGCCAGAGATGACCACTGAGGCTTCTGGCCAGTGGGGTATCTCTAGAAATAGTGTCTCTTGGTCTGGAAATCCCCTTGGTCTTTTTCCTTATGGCATTCAACAT
This sequence comes from Monodon monoceros, assembly GCF_005190385.1. Taxonomy (NCBI): domain Eukaryota; kingdom Metazoa; phylum Chordata; class Mammalia; order Artiodactyla; family Monodontidae; genus Monodon; species Monodon monoceros. The sequence continues at coordinate 37,123,301 of NW_021703766.1, forward strand.
CACACTGAAAATGGTTGTTTGCTACTTCCTGCAAGGGCATTAAACAACTCATAGTCACCTATGAAAGGTATGGATATGGCATGCAGGCCAGAAGTGGTCCAGACATTTCAGATATAGAGGCAAACAGTTATATTTGTAGCCAGGAAAAATGTTGAACAATTTAAATAGAAATATTCATGAAATAGGCATGATAAAATAATTCATGCAGCAACATTTAAGATTTGCACACAAATAATATTCAATAAATATTGAATTAAACCTCTAAATGTTGAATTTCCCTGGGTTAGGGGAATTGCTATCTTCTTTTCCACTCTTTTACCAGTTTATCTAATTCATTCCCGTTTTCAATACCTTCTGGTCACCACTGATGCCCACGTTCCCAAGCTGGATGCCTCTTATGATCCACCTGCTTGCCATCTCTGCCTGGAGACATCTGAAACTCATGTGCAAAATGAAACCTTTGACTTCTCTCCCAGACCCGTTTCCGCCATGTTTCCCAAGCAGTACATGTCACTACCAGCCACTTCATTTTTTAAGCCAGGGAATGGTCCTTGTTTTCTCCCTCTCTATTTCCCCTTGTTCCCCAATAATTATCAATTCCAAATATAACTTGAACCTGTCCTCTTCCCTCCAAATCCAATGCCACCATGCTTGTCCAAACCATTGCCATTGATCTTTTGATACAAAATCATCTGCTCTGCCCATTTCTAGTCCCTTTTCTACATAATAGTCACCACAATTTCTTATAAACATAAATTAGGTGATATCTCTTCCCTGCTTAAAACCTTCCAGTGACTTCCCATTGCACTTGGAGGAAAAACTCACATCTCTGTCATGGCTTACAAGGCCCTGCAACCTGGTCCCTGCCTCCTTCTATGATCTTACCTCATGTCACATGCCCTCCATGACCATTCCCTCCCCCATGTCCTCTCTGCTCCTCTGTCACCTCAGGTTCTCTGCACCTTCTGAGCACTATGAGTACATTGCCCCAACTAGCATGCCCCTGAGACTAACATATTCATTAGTTATCTCAGCTTAAATGTTGATTCCTTACAGACTTTCCCTGTCCACCTGTCTATTTAGTTCCCTTGTCCCTGTTATTCTCTCTCTCTGTAAACAGTACCTTTCCTTCATTGCCTGTACCACAATTTGCAATTACAGTTTTGCTTGATTCCTTATATATTTTGTCTCTTCCCCTAGACTTTAAACTCTGTGAGAGCAGGGGCCATGTCTTTCAAATTTCATCTTTGAATGAATGAAGTGCATCCATTGTTTTGATAGCATAAGCTTAAACTAACACGTTGTTTTGGACACTTAAAAGCCTGCTCAAAATCAGCTCCTTTAGGAAAACATCCTCAACTTCAAGTTACCCCACCACTGGGCTCCCTTGAGGGACTTCTTGTCAACCTGGCCACTAACTCATGGAAGTCCTGGGGTAGAGAAATGCTTACTGCCAGAAAATGTTTAGGACTCATTTCTGGATAATAATTAGTGCTTATGGAATCCTGACTGTGCACTAGGCACTGTGTGTAACTCTCACAACGAACCGATGAGGGGTTGTATTCATCAGAGTTCCAACAAAACCAATAGAAATTCAAAGGGAATTTAAGTAAGTGGCTATGTACAGAGATGTGAGTGGGAATAAAAAGTTAAGTGGGGATGTCCAAGGCATTGACAGTGGAGGAAAGCTGTCATCACTCTGTAGTGGGTGCAGAGTGCTCTGTCCAAGTCCCTCATCAGGCCAGGAGAAATTCTAGGCAGCTGGTGGTAGTGCTGCCAGCTGCCAGCCATTAGCAGCCACCACTCTGGGAACTGCCTTGGCTGAAGAAAACCACCTGCATCCAATGTCTGATCTACATGAGAGGGACAGGAGCCTGGTCCCCTTGGGACAACTCTGAAGGTCTGTCCCAGCTTCAGAGGTGTCCATAGAGTCAGCAGAAATCTTTAAGACTGTAAACTCTCTCTGCCCAATCCTGATTCCTTCCTTTCCCCACAGGGGTTGATCCTGAGGCTTACTAATAAACTACTTGCACATGAATCTCCATTTCAGAGTCTGCTTCCTGGAGAACCTAACTTAAAGCATCCTCTTGGCCTGAAGATGCAAGTAGAAGGAGGGATGATACCAGAGTTCAGTGAATCTGTAGCTATTGGAGGGGAGCTGCATAACAGAAGTTATTGTCAGAGATGAAGAAACTCACCCACATTACTCCTTCAGGGGATGGGGAGAGGCACAAATGCACTGACCTCTCTTTTCTCTCACCCTCCATTCTCCTGCAGCTGCCTTGAATCAGCCAAACACAAGTAGAAACTGCAGCATGAGTGGAAGATCACCTTTCTGGGCCAGAGAGCTGGGCAGAGAAGGGTGAAGAATCAATCTGGAGGGGAAAATGCAAAAGAACCATCATAGATAGGTACTGAAATTGCTCCTTGTTTACAGATGAGGAAACAGATTTAGAGATGTGATATCACCTGAGTAAGGTCATGCAGCTTTTCAGGGACAGAACTAAGATTTGGACCTCAAGATCTGTGCTCTTAACCACTGCTCTATACTGCCTCTCTTGATTTCCAGAGCTTCTTTCCCTTATAGGACTCAATGCTTCTTTAAGCACTAGGACTGGCCTTTCTACTTCTTTTGCAATCCTATTATTGCATTATTCATAGCTCGAGAAACATAAGATGCTTGTTGAGCATCTGTGAAGCTTTGATATTTTCTGGTATGCTTAGGGAATCTAATGGCTGTGAACACTCAAAATGGATTTAGCCAGTTTGTATGAGACATGAAAACTGGGGAGAAACATTAGAAACTGAATGTGTGATGTCACCAAATCCCTGCTGAGTATCTATTCATGTCCACAGTCCTGTTTAAGTTGATCAACAGCTTCAGTTTAAGGAATAAAATATCAAACAGTTGTTTGAACTGTGAAATCTTAATTATGTGGAATGCCAGAAGTGAAACCCCAGCATATCATCTTCTTCTGGGCAGTGATGCTTCTGATTAGAAAGGGCATGTTACTTAAAAGTGAGCCTACAATTAATCTTGCAAAAAGACTTGTAAATAGTATCCTAATTCATGGCTTAGGATACCATTGATCTTGGCTTATTGATTTTCCCTGCTGTGTTGACTCAGCCTTACAGATTTTTTCAGCACTTCCTTCCAGAGGACAGCTCTCTTTGTTGGGTGTCTGCAGAAACAATCCAGCCTAACCGAAGCCTTGCTGTTGGTCTTCAGAGGGTAGAGGTCTCAGATGAGCCTGAATTGGGACAGGGAGGGCAGGAGTTTTACCAACAGGACTTTGGAAAAGGAATCATAAATGGATGCTGATATTTTAGTTGTCATTTTTTTCTGGAGGAGATGATGCCATGGTCTTGTCCAGGGCCACTGCTGAATATCAAAAAAGAAGGTCCTGCCAGGAAGTCCTGGCAGTGGGATAAGATCAGGGATTGCTTTTTGGGTTCCCTTTATCTCTGTTCTTAGAACTCACAAAAAAGTGTTTTTACTTTCGGGTCCTTGAAACTGATTTTTTCTTTGCTGACAACGATTTCCTCAGCACACGCGTAGATGACTGCTTCTCCTCATTCAAGTCTCTGCTCAAATGTTGTTTTCTCAAAGAGGCCTTCCCTGACAATGCTGTAGAAAGTGGCTCTATTCTCCTGGGCATTCTTAATTCTACTTCCCAATTTTATTTATTCACATAATTTATCAGTTTATGAAATTATCTCATTTATTTTATATCTCTCCAGTTAAAATATATGCTCTGCAAGGCCAGAGACTCTGTTTTGTTTGCTGTTTACACAGAGTGCAGTAGGTTCTCAATAAATGTTTCTTAAGTGAATGAATGAGTGAGTAAATGAATGAACTGCAGGGGCCATACCTGCCATGATAGAGGCAGCTGGTCAGGTGGGTCTACTTTGCCCAGGAAGCAGACAGATTTTGAGACTCCAGCTCAGACTACTTCTTCTGGAAAGCCTCTGAGATGAGTCAATGTTTGAATGAAGTCAACAGGGATACAACTCTGTGGTGGATAAAAGGAGACTTTTACTACTTTCCTTAACTTCAGCTGGAAATCTTTCCTGAGGCAAAATTTTCAAGTTTGGCTATTTAATAAGTCATCAGAGGGTCTATGGTCGATTTTGGTTGTCAGAAGACTAAACAAATGCAATTCCCTAATTAGCTTCTGGAAGGAAACTGCATCCAACTTTGAGCCAAGTACGATTCATTGTGTGTGCTGGACAGGGCGCTAGGAGAAGGAGTAATTGGCCAGCATCGAAAAGGAATAAATTTGATTTAGGTATTCAGGAAAAAGACTGCTTTGTCAGATAAATCAGGCAGTGGAATGATCCTATTAATGAACATGAAATAATTGTTTGCTGCTTTGAAAACAAGACTAGAAATACTGAGGGGAGAGTGAATGAGAAATTGAGGGAGAAGATGAGACAAGAAAATCTTCTCATTCTGCTTGTTCCTATCATCAACTTTGGACCACTTCTGCTTCAAAGGGAAGCTGAGGCTCACACACAGATAAGTTTAAAAGGGTGTAAAATTTCACTTAAAACCAGCATTAAAATGCATCTTATGCTTTAAAAATTTAAATTAAAGTATAATACATGTGGTAAAATTTACAAACTGCACTGATCTTAAATATACAACTGAATAAATTTTTATCTTTGTAGGTATCACCAGAAAAAGACATAAAACCTTTCTAGCACCACAGAGGCTTCCCTTTTTGTCTCTTCCCAACTAATAAGCCCTAGATATAATCATGTCCTGAATTGTATCTCCATGGATTAGCTTTGCCAGTTTTTGAAATTTACATAAAAGGAATCATACAGTATGTACTCTTTTGTGTCTGGCTTATTTTGCGTAACTTAAAGTCTGTGAGAATTATCCATGTTACTATATGTCAGTAGTTTATCCTTTCTTATTTTCTATGTCATATGCCATTAGATGAATATACTAAATTTATCCATTTTCCTGCTGATAGGCATTTTTTCCAGTTTTTGGCTATTATGAATAAAGTGGATATTGGAAATATGCTTGAATATTTGGTGGGCCCTTTGTGAGTGGCCAGGAAGGTAGGGATTTGGAATTTGTGGACTAAAGCCGCATGTCAAGTCTGAAAGATAAGCAAAGGTGCACTCTGGTTTTCAGCAGAACTCCATATGGCAGAAATTACGAAAATTCCTGGGTCTTACACAAAGTTAAGCAATTTATCTATCCTGGATGAATGCTCCTTTGCAGTGGAGACAGTGAATGCCTCCTCTTATATGATGGCTCAGAAACAAGAACAATATAATAGGCAACATTTATTAAACATATATTGTGTCCCAAGTCCTGTGCAAGCTCTTTATTGCACTATCTTATTAATTCTTATTAACATCTTATAAGATAGGCACTATTGGTATCTCTTTTTTTTTAAAGATGAGTAGACATAGGAAAGACATTTTAAATACTAAGCACAAAAGTAATGTAAGATCATATTCTTCAATGATCATAGACTCAAGTGTAGAAATTCAAAATGGGTGGAAATTGGCAGGTTGGGTTAAGACAGAGACAGGGCATCTGTGGTCTTGTGTCCCCAAATAAGTTAAGTATTTGAGCAAAAAGCACAGTGTATAGATCAGTGGTACCCCGATCAGGTCCATCTGCAATGTGAATGGATTAAGTGCTTCATAAAAATGCAGATTCCTCAATCCTACACTAAGGTTACTAAACCAGAATTTTGGGGGATGGTGCCAAGGCATTTTGTTTTTAACATACACTTCCGATGATGCTGATGAGTAACCAGGGTTGATGTCTCTAAACCCCCTGGCAGCAGTGGTTTGTAGAAAACTTTCACCTTCATTGTCTTATCTGTCCAATGTGTGAGTGATGAACTAGACCTCTGAATGCATTGACCAGATGGTTTGGTGTCATGAAGACTTAGTCACTACTTATACAAAACTATTTTCACATATAGCTGTGCAATTATTTCTATGATGACTGCTTTTATTTCCATGAAAATCAAGACTACAATACATCTAATTAGACTCACAGAATGCCTCTTGTTCATGAGTTTGGATTTTGGAATTTCTCATTTAATTTTTCAATGATGGAGATGGGACAGAGGGAGCATAGTTTCCTTTAAAACCTAATTTTCAACTTTATAAATTCTTCAAGACTCATTATGACCTATTTTTCCAGGGATCAGTAATAATGTGGTGCTTACATTTCATAAAAAACCCCACACTGGAGATGAAAATACATGCTGCTCTGCTTGCTGGCATTCCATTTGGAGAGTATTTTATCAAAGTGTCAGGCAGATGAGTAAAATGTCCTTATCCATATTCAAATTTGCCAGAAAACCCACTGGCAAAATGGCTTCTAGTAATTTGAAGTAACTTAATATACTGTAAGCAAAAGCCCTTTTCCCCATTTGTTTTCTTAAGTGAGAGAAATGTCACCCAAGATTGCATTAATGTTACTGTTGAAAAGCTTCCATATGTCTCCAGAAAGACCAAGGGGTACTGAGGGATTTTGCCCTTGGTACAAGGGATTTCCTTGACCAAGTGAGTGCATTTGCCTTCCAGGTGTATCATAAAGGTCAGGAAGATATGTCTGGATGAATTGCAGGGACCTAAACTCTGTCTACTTCAGGCTCCCTTAGTTCCAGGCTGGAGAGTGGGGAAATGGCCAATACTTGCTTGTGGATGACAACTGAGGAGCTGATTCTTTGGTGGAATGGAGTCAAACAGTTCCTGGTTTGGATCCTGGGCATGTGCCCTTGGGCAAGCTATCCAGCCTGCTGTGCATCCACTTTCTCGTCTGTAAAATGAGCATGAGTATAGTATCAGCCTCCATGGGGCTGCTGTATGTGTTCCATGCCAAGGCACATCAAGCTGCACACCCAGTACAATCAACTGTCAATTTTTTAAATTATCTGGTGCTGTAGACCCCCCAGACCTTTCCCAGTGGACCCCATGAGCATTTGACAATGATGCTTTTACAATGTATAAGTTGCTGTCTTATTCAGCTTTTGTCTACACATGGATGGTTTTTATAATAAGGCAGAAAAGCTAGATTACTCTATGGGAAAAGAAAAAGAAAGAAAGAAGAAAGAAAGAGAAAGAAAGTAAGAAAGAAAGAAAGAAAGAAAGAGAGAGACAGAAAGAAAGAAAGAGAGAGAGAAAGAAAGAAAGAAAGGAAGGAAGGAAGGAAGGAAGGAAGGGAGAAAAGCTCCTGGCATGGTGAGGTTGGGTAGGCATTTCAGGGAGTGTCAATTGTCTGAGATGATATATGTGATTTGGATAGATGGATTAGAGTGGGGAGCTGATGGACAAAAGCCTCTCAACTACACATCCTACCAGCTCGCTGGGGTGTCCAGTATTCCACCCTTAAGACATGCAGGTTAGGTGAGGGCATGGGGGGGCAGTTCTCCTGAATGAAAACTGGCACCACCTGGCAGAGTCCTGGGAGAATAAGATGTATGTGTTTTGCGGGGGAGAAGCATGGAGACATGAGTGCTGTGAGTCCAGTGGAGCCAGTGAAACAAGAAGGGCAACAAAGACCCTGCTGTGATGCCATCACCACTGTAGCCCAGCTCCCCCCACACTCCATTCACAGAAGGTGCCCTGTGGTCATATGACTGCAATGTAGGTTCTTCCCCTTGTCCTTCCAGAATTCCTCAGGCCTTAAGGACTCTTTTTCCTATCTCCTGACACCCCTTTGTCCTAAGTGTCCTTTAAGTCTCAGCTTATCCAGAGCTTTGCCAGCCTTTTAAAATAATTTCATTCTGAATGCCTTGAGACTGGGTATATATTCAGTTGCCTCCATTCCTAGCTCCGGCAACCCCAGGCTTCACTATTTCCCCCTCCTGCCTGACCCTCTTGGCACTTAAATCTATTGCCTTTGGGAAGGTATGATTTCCTTCAGGGAGTCTTCACTGTAGCCTCCAAGAATCAAGCACTTCTCTGTATTTCTACAGCACTCTCTATTTCTTCATCACAGTGCTTCTGACACAATATTTTTTCTGTGGTTTTACCTGGAAATAGTTATAGATTCATAAAAGTTGCAAAAATGGTACAGAGAGATATATCTATCATCCAGCTTCCCCCAATGGTAATATTTTATATAACTATAGAACATTCTCAAAAACAGGACATTGACCTTAGCATGATGTAGTTAACTACTGGACTACAGATCTTACTTGGTTTCACCAGTTCTTACATGCACTCATTTGTGTGTATGTTTCTGTGCATAGTTATGTGACATTTTATCACATGTATAGTGATAAAGACTCTCTCCTTGACCAAATTCTAGTCATGCTCCTCTGAGGTCTTTTCAACTAGGCCCTATCCTTGGACATGTTCTCAAGAGCCCAATGTTAGCAAGAATCCTGCTAAGTCAGTTTAAACAGAATCCCCGACCCTCCCTACCTGATAACCCTTGATATCTGACCAAATTCCTCACCTCTCAACAACCCTGGGGGATGTCTGATCATACTGACCAGGCTTCAGCAAGAATCTCCCTCCCTTTACACTTGATGTGTCCTTTTAGTAATTTTCCATCCATCAATGCTCTGCCTCTCCCCAACCCTGCTCCTTGGCTATAAATTCCTACTTTTCCTTGTTATATTCAGAGTTGAGCTCAATCTCTTTCCTCTACAGCAAAAAGTCATTTTAGTAGTCCCAATTTCTATCATGATAGTCTGCCTGAATAAAAAGTCTGTCTTATCATTTAAACAAGTGTAAAGAATAAATGTTTTTTCTTTAAAAATAAAGATTACTATAAGCATCACCACAATCAGATACAGAACTTTCCCTCACTTCCAGGGATTCTCTCCCCACACAGTATCTTCTCCTCACACTTGTCTGATGCCTCCAGCAGATGGTCAGACCCCTCAGGGTAGAGTTATGTTCACCCCTGAATCTCATATGAAACAGAGTAAGGTGCTCAGAAAATATAAGTTGAATAATGGGTGACTGAATCCAAAGTCATTCTGGAATGACTGCTGCATGCTCAGCACTGTGCTGCGGGGGTGTCAGAGGCACCAGAACGTGATTTCCTGCCCCCTTGTGGCTGCTGAGGACCTGGGAAAAGAGGCTGGCCTTGGGTAGGAAAGATTCTGCACTTCAAAGCCCGGAGACAGAAACAACCTAAGTGTCCATCATCAGATGAATGGATAAAGATGATATGGCACATATATACAATGGAATATTACTCAGCCATAAAAAGAAACGAAATTGAGCTATTTTTAATGAGGTGGATGGACCTAGAGTCTGTCATACAGAGTGAAGTAAGTCAGAAAGAGAAAGACAAATACCATATGCTAACACATGCATATGGAATTTAAGAAAAAAAATGTCATGAAGAACCTAGGGGTAAGACAGGAATAAAGACACAGACCTACTAGAGAATGGACTTGAGGATATGGGGAGGGGGAAGGGTAAGCTGTGACAAAGCGAGAGAGTGGCATGGACATATATACACTAACAAACGTAAGGTAGATAACTAGTGGGAAGCAGCCGCATGGCACAGGGAGATCAGCTCAGTGCTTTGTGACCACCTAGAGGGGTGGGAGGGAGGGAGATGCAAGAGGGAAGAGATATGGGAACATATGTATATGTATAACTGATTCACTTTGTTATAAAGCAGAAACTAACACACCATTGTAAAGCAATTATACTTCAATAAAGATGTAAAAAAAAAAAAAAGCTTAGAACTTCCAGGGGCAAACAGGTGGGCTTGAAGCCCCAGATGCCCACAAGTCATTTTCTGGTCTTCATGTTGGTTTTAGGAAACCCATTTTGTCACCTCTAATGGCAGTGTTTTGGCACTGAAGGAAGTCAGTGATGTAGAAACTAGCTAACAAGCTGTTCAAGCAGCTGGGGTGGATCTTTTTAAGAACTCTGTGCTCACCCTTTTCCCAGAACAATTATTCAGAGTGGAAGAGCCCATCTTCTTCCACCATCGTTTCCACCCCCATATTTTCAAGGTATGTTTGGATTTTATCCTCCCTCTACCACCTGGATACATAAAAGAGTTAAGAAACTGACTCAATAGGAATATTTTTTTATTTAATTTTTTTTTTTTTTTGCGGTACGCGGGCCTCTTACTGTTGTGGCCTCACCCGTTGCGGAGCACAGGCTCCGGACACGCAGGCCCAGCGGCCATGGCTCACAGGACCAGCCGCTCCGCAGCATGTGGGATCCTCCCGGACCGGGGCACGAACCCATATCCTCTGCATCAGTAGGTGGATTCTCAACCACTGCGCCACCAGGGAAGCCCTCAAGAGGAACTTTTTTTTTTTTTTGCGGTACGCGGGCCTCTCACCGCTGCGGCCTCTCCCGTTGCGGAGCACAGGCTCCGGACGTGCAGGCCCAGAGGCCATGACTCACGGGCCCAGCCGGTCCGCGGCATGTGGGATCTTCCCGGACTGGGGTACGAACCCGTGTCCCCTACATCAGCAGGCGGACCCCCAACCACTGCACAGCCAGGGAAGCCCCGGAACATTTTTTAAGGCTTTTGCTTTGATCTTGTCCATTATTTTCTCCCTGTTTTTGTTTATTTACTTGTTTACTTACTTTGTTTGCATACGTGTGTAGGTTGTTTGGAGAAATTTTATGAGTACAGATCATGTAGCCAAGATTAATTTTGTCCCATAATCAAATCTATTCCTGTGACAAAAAAAAAATTAAGCTTAAGTTTAAAAGCATTTGGTGAATAAAATTAATCTCATCAACTAAATAAAATGCATTCTGTCCAATACATATAGATGTTCTGTCAACAAGACAAATGGACTCAGTAGTATAAGTATCTGTGTGGATGAAATGCATAATAATGTAATTACTTTGCCAACAAAATGCTAACTTGCTTTAATCATTCTGTTCATAATATAACGTAAAGTGATTTAGTGGGTAAAATGAATCTACTTACAAATTGTTTTATGGTCATAATGTAGGCCTTTGGTGGAATATGTATTGATGATAATAATTTTATGGGTAAATGATTTTTCAATTAAAATGACTTTTCACAGACAAAATGGGAGTGTTACAAATGGCTCCCGATAACCGCATGCCAAGTAGCAGACAGAAAGCGCTGTCACCCACACTAACCAAAGCCTCAACTGAAAAGGCTTGAAAGCTCAAAGGTGATTTATTTTTATAAAATTTGTAATTTCCCTCCCTCCCATTTGAGGAGGCTTTTCTTCCTGCTTTTACTGACCAGTAACAAAAACTAGATCCCGTGACCAGCCCACCAATCACTGGCTGCCATGGTTCTTTCCTGGGCCTTAATGGACTATGCAGTACTGTTCATTAATAAGCACTTAGAACCAGGGCCGTTCTTCCTTCTATCTTACATGGACCCCATTATCTTCGGTGCAATTATTACTGCACCTGTGAAAATGGAATAAATCATTACAGTAGAGTGTTGTATTTTTTAACATCTTTATTGGAGTATAATTGCTTTACATTGTTGTGTTTGTTGCTGTTGTATAACAAAGTGAATCAGCTATACGTATACATATATACCCATATCCCCACCCTCTTGTGTCTCCCTCCCACCCTCCCTATCCCACCCCTCTAGGTGGTCACAAGGTGCCAAGCTGATCTCCCTGTGCTAGCACCCCACTAGCTATCTATTTTACATTTGGTAGTGTATATATGTCAATGCCACTCTCTCACTTCATCCCAGCTTACCCTTCCCCTCCCTGTGTCCTTAAATCCATTCAGTAGAGTGGTTTTTAATTTGAAGGTTGTAATGGAGGGGAAAAATGTTTCTATTTGGGCTACTTGTCATAATTCCTTTTTAGGAAGATGCAATACCACACCTCCCCCCCCCCAATTGCTGTCCAGTTGGAACTTCAATTACTTTTTCAGTCTTAGTTGCTTGGAGACGGCTCCTTCCCCAAAGAGTTAGCCTTGTTAGAAAGAAGAGCCGTTTGTTCTCTCCATAACAAGACACAAGGGTGAAGGGCCCACCCTTGTCCTACCAAGAGAGGTGGGAAGCAGTTCCCCAACATGCCTCTCTGGCATGGTCACTGCCTGCACAGTGATGTCTGCTTACTGTCCTTCCCTCCTTAAGCAAGGCAGCTTCATTGCTGTCCCTGTTGAGAGGCCCATATTCTTTCAGGTTTCCTTTTCTGGAGGCCAGTCTCAATGGAAATGAAGCATCTTTTAAGACTGTACAGAGGAGAGGGTCATGTCAGAGATGCTGGGCAGTTCTGTGGAGAGGCGGCACAGTCAACCGGTGAGAGCAGAGACTGCTAGGTAGACAGATCTGGAGTGGAAGTTGGCTCTGCTGCTTCTTGGCTGGCGTATCTTGAGCAAGCCACTTTACCATACTGAGCCTCCATTTTTGCATCTTATAGAATAGGAATAAAGTAGTATTTACTTTAGATTGCAGAGGCAATTAAATGAGATAATGAAAGCACTCATACAGTACACAGTAAATGACAGCTATTATTGTCACTGGAGTCACTACCACTCAGATAGGCCCTGGGATCAGGAGGTGGGACAGCAAGAAAAAAATATACAGTGTATAGCCCTACCTTCCCTTAGGAAGAGGAATTAATTGATGATGGTGGAATAAAAAATTCAAATATATTTGTCCCCTCCTGATTTATGTTGAATCTCAGTTTCTGACTGCATACACAGCCCCCTCATTATTGTCTTCTCCTCCTCCTTGGAAGCCAGGGCCCACTGCCTGCAGTGCTCTCAAGACCTGTGGGAAGAATGCTGGCACATTGCTCAAGAGATTGCCACCATGGGCTTTCAAAGCCCAGTCTCATTTTCCTCCACAGATAATTGATCCCCTCTTCTCCATTATGGCTCACAGTTTGTCCAACCCAACATCAGAGGCAGGGCTGCCTCAGGGTCCAGGGGACCTCTCTGAAGATGGCCTCTTTGGCTTCTGCCTGAGGTATCCCTTTGTGCAACTCCGGCCTGGTCCCTGGAGCTGGGTGGGGCAGATAGCAGCTATTACCTTGTCTTTTAGTAAAAGCACCCAATTTGGGGGAGAGAACCACTCCTTCTGTTCTCTCAGCTCAGTGGGCCATGTCTCTCTGACCACTGTGACTAGTTTCAGCATGAAGACATGACCAGTGGGTCCACTTCCAAGTGGTAGCTGGATGATGGTCAGCTTGCTGTGCTGGGTGAGACCTGGGCCACCCCAGAGCTGAGGCCTTGCTCTGCCTTGTCCACCCTCTGTGCCAGGAATGGCACAGGACTGGGACAGAGGCTGGGGCAGATATTGTATCAGCCTGCAAACAGGCCCATTGGGTAAGAGCTTTAAAATGGTGAACACAATACTTCATGTGAGGAAATATTGGAGGGACCATGGCTGGAGGGCTTATTTGTTGGTGAGTGAGGGAAGTGACATTTATTGAGGTATGTGATATACTGTACACATACCTGACATAAATTATCCAGTTTCATTCTCAAGCTTGTCTCATTATGTTAATATTATCCCCATTTAAAAGTTCTGTGTTAGATAAGGGTTTGAGATTCATGTAATCTCAGGGAAGTTATTTAATCTCTTTGTGACATAGTTAACTAACCTCTTATACAAGAGAGAGAAAGTAAGTTTCCACTTTAGACCTCAGTTGTACTATAATTTTGGATGATATTGAAAAAGAAAAAAATTAATAATAGTAAAAGTTTATAATTTGATCTGCAGTCACTCCTTCGTACCAAAGGGTTCTACATCTGCAGATTCAACCAACTGTGGATCAAAAATGTTTGAAAAAAAAAACTTCGGGCTTCCCTAGTGGCGCAGTGGTTGAGAGTCCGCCTGCCGATGCAGGGGACACGGGTTCGTGCCCCGGTCCGGGAGGATCCCGCATGCCGCGGAGCGGCTGTGCCCGTGAACCATGGCCGCTGAGCCTGCGCGTCCGGAGCCTGTTGCTCCGCAGCGGGAGAGGCCACAATGGTGAGAGGCCTGCGTACCGCAAAAAAAAAAAAAAAAAAAAAAAATCTCAGAACGTTCTAAAATGCAAAACTTGAATGTGCTGCATTCCAGCAACTATTTACATAGCATTTACAATACATTGTATTAGGTGTTATATGTAATGTAGAGATGATTTAAAGTGTAAGGGAGAAAGTGCATAGGTTACATGTAAATACTAAGCCATCATATATAAGGGACTTGAACATCTGCAGATTTTGGTATTCACATGGTGTTCTGGAACTAATCTCCCCTACCCAGATACTGGGGGATGACTGTATTTATATAATACAAAATGTAGTCTGATTTAAATTGTCCATATCCTTCAAAACAAATATTTGCCATCTAAAAAATAAAAAATAAAATATATAAGGGTGAACAGATTGAAGCAGTAAATGTCTTTTCTCCCAACCCTCAATGCCCTATGGCCTGGCTCCCTAGGATTGGCCCTGTTGCCCTTTTCATAAGCTGAGGTTATCACCCCTGCAGTCACCTCCCTAAAGAGTGAGTTCTGGTAGGAGGGCAGAGGTGGATAGGAAGTTGGGCTGAATCAGGGAAAGCTATTACATGCATTGTCTTATTTAATTATCACAACAACCCTGTGAGGTAAGCACTGTTATCATCTCTATTTTAAAGATGAGGAAACAGAAATTCAGGGAGGTTAAGTAACCTGCCCAAGGTGTATAGTTAGAGCCCAGGTTGGGATGAACTTCAAGTTTGTGTTCTCTCTCCTACCGTGATGTACCTAACGAGATGTTTTGAGATAGAAATCAACTTTTTACCCATTCATTCTGTCTTCATCTTTGTACATTTCTTAGGCAATTGTCACTCTCCAGAGATGATAGATACAAAGATGATCAAGACATAAATCTGATACTTGAGAAGTTCAAAGGTAGCAGGAAGAGGGAGGGGGCACTCAATAAGTTTAGTACAGAATATTTGTTAAATCTTGCTTCTTTTAAGGAAGGTAAGTTTTCAAAACTAAACAGAAGGAAGAAAAGTACTTGTCAAGAAATCATCCTGTAAAACGTGGTCACAACTTGCTAATTTCTTTTCAGATGATTTTAAACAATGGAATTCTGCAGTGTTTTAGCAAACAATTATGTCAAAATTCAGAACCTCTGGAAATTGGTAAAAACCAGATTTTAGAGAATCGGAGAACTATAAGGGCATGAGCCTTGTGGACCTGTAGTTGTCAGTGCCTCTTTTCTGGGCTCTGGTTGAGTGGATCCATTAAAAGATAGGAGAGATGACCACTGGGACCTAATCAGACCTCCTGAGCCAGCTCCTCCTCTCTTTGTATTTGGGTTCTGCTGGGGATAACTCCCCTAGGGAGTCATGAGATCTGTAAACTTTTTTTGTTTGTTTGATAATAAAGAGACACAGACCTTTAATGTACTAATGTGCACAAACAATACTTGTAATTTTTTTGAAATTAGATACTTTTTCTTGGGGATTATTCTTGGCCTTTGCTGTTTTACAGGTAAGATTTCAGCAGATGAGAGAAAAATGTACAAATACAGAAGGAGAATGGGAAACCATTTTTCTGTTAAGCTGAGAAGAGAACAAATAGGTTAAAGAAACTTGGAGTCCTGTCTTTGAAAAGTCATTTCAAGTTCCATTCAGCTGCACAATCTGGCTCCGAGCTACTGTGACAACTAGGCATAGGCATTTGGCTGTCAAACACTCAGATGAACTTGTGTGCATGATTCAAACTGAAAAGTTAACCAGCCTTACAGAGCCAGTCAGCAGGATGGGCGAGACAGCTAAAGCCTGGTGCAGAGGGCGCTTCCTCCCAATGCAGTGTGTCCTGGGGCTCTACAGCAAATGTGCTTCTTTGCCTAGAATCAGGCACTTAACTGGGGGAAAGTACTGTGAAAAATAGGGCCCAGTGTGTAGGGCCTCTCAGCTTGTATCAACTCACCAACCTCCCCAAGTCAGGGCCAAGCTCACTAACTGGGTGCAGGTGGATTTCATTATGACATTTTTCAGGGGCTGGCAAGAACTCTGACAAAATCCTGCTTTTATGTGCTTGTCTGTTTTCTATAATGAAACAATCAATAGTTTTCCTCTCTTTCCTATTTTGCTTTATAGGTTAAATATGTGTAATAAATTCTGTCTTTTGGGCCTCATGATGAAATAAACCTGCTATTGAATTATTTCTTTTATACTGTTCTCATTAATTTGTTCAAATTAAATTTAGTTATTTACCTCAGTGATATCTGAGTTTCATCATACAGTCCATTAGTAAAGCCTTTGAAGCATGCCCCCCCGCAATATATCAGTATTTATTTATAAATTATAAATATGTTCTATCTTTAGCTAATAGCTGAAGGCACCATTGACCCTTAGGGTGAGGCTTATCATTAATGACAGTATATATAAAAAAATTACTGATTGTTTTGTTTGTTTTTGTTGATATTTTGACCACTCTAGTTAGATAATGATGATTTTAGCCTTGTAATGTGGCTGACAAAGAGCTCAAACTATGAGATGGAGTTCTGTCACCCCATTTTCTTATTGATCCCTTCTTCTCACTTCATCAGTATTATCTCCATTTTGCAGTTCCTCTGTAGGAAACTCCTGAAGCCTTCTGTTCATTGGTCAGTATTGGTTTGATTAAAACAAGACATTACCATCCTCAAATCCACTAACCAAGCACAAGTAAATTGCAGAAGGAACACTCAGTTCCGATCTGTGAAACTCTTCATTCCTCTCAAGGTACCTCATGGAATTCATAGGACATGTGCCATCTGACAACCTAGGAGAGGGATTCAGGGACAATCATGCATTAACTATTAGTAAACTTATTTTTTTCTTATTATTTCTAAGTTTTCTCTCCTGTACTCCAGTGGATTGTCCTGTGCATGCATCCTGGGAGGGCATGTAATGGTTTTCAAGACAGTGTCTGAAACCTGCAGAACTTTGCTGGATCTGAGGACCCAGTTTGGGGACCTTGTCTGAGGCAGGGGGAGATATAGGACTAGCAGGGGTTGAGCCATGAGGTGACAAAATTCCTGATGTGAAAGTGCTTCAGAAAGGAACATGTGGTATGTCAAAGTGTCAAAGGTAACCTTCATTAGGTCCCATTTGTTTATTTTATTTACTTATTTAATTTTTAACATCTTTATTAGAGTATAATTGCTTTACAATGTTGTGTCAGTTTCTACTTTATAACAAAGTGAATCAGTTATACATACACATATGTTTCCATATCTCTTCCCTCTTGCATCTCCCTCCCTCCCACACTCCCTATCCCACCACTCTAAGTGGTCACAAAGCACAGAGCTGATCTCCCTGTGCTATGTGGCTGCTTCCCACTACCTATCTATTTTACGTTTGGTAGTGTATATATGTCCATGCCACTCTCTCACTTTCTCCCAGCATACCCTTCCCCCTCCCCGTATCCTCAAGTCCATTCTCTAGTAGGTCTGCGTCTTTATTCCTGTCTTGGCCCTAGCTTCTTCTGACCAATGTTTTTCTTTTTCTTCTTTTTTTTTTTTTTTTAGATTCCATATATATGTGTTAGCATATGGTATTTGTTTTTCTCTTTCTGACGTACTTCACTCTGTATGACAGTCTCTAGGTCCATCCAACTCACTACAAATAACTCACTTTCGTTCCTTTTTATGGCTGAGTAATATTCCATTGTATATATGTGCCACATCTTCTTTATCCATTCATCTGTCAATGGACACTTAGGTTGCCTCCATGTTCTGGCTATTGTAAATAGAGCTGCAATGAACATTTTGGTACATGACTCTTTTTGAATTATGGTTTTCTCAGGGTATATGCCCAGTACTGGGATTGCTGGGTCATATGGTAGTTCTAATTTTAATTTTTTAAGGAACCTCCATACTGTTCTCCATAGTGGCTGTATCAATTTACATTCCCACCAACAGTGCAAGATGGTTCCGTTTTCTCCACACCCTCTCCAGCACATACTGTTTGTAGATTTTTTGATGATGGCCATTCTCCCCAGTGTGAGATGATATCTCGTTGTACTTTTGATTTGCATTGCTCTAATGATGTTGAGCATGCTTTCATGCGTTTGTTGGCAATCTGTATATCTTCTTTCGATAAACATCTATTTAGGTCTGCCCATTTTTGGATTGGGTTGTTTGTTTTTTTGATATTGAGCTGCATGAGTTGCTTGAATGTTTTGGAGATTAATCGTTTGTCAGTTGCTTCTTTTGCAAATATTTTCTCCCATTCTGAGGGTTGTCTTTTTGTCTTGTTTATGGTTTCCTTTGCTGAGCAAAAGCTTTTAAGTTACATTAGGCCCCATTTGTTTATTTTTGTTTTTATTTCCATTTCTCTAGGAGGTGGGTCAAAAAGGATCTTGCTGTGATTTATGTCATAGAGTGTTCTGCCTATGTTTTCCTCTAAGAGTTTGATGGTGTCTGGCCTTACATTTAGGTCTTTAATCCATTTTGAGTTTATTTTTGTGTATGGTATTAGAGAGTGTTCTAATTTCATTCTTTTACATGTAGCTGTCCAGTTTTCCCAGCACCACTAATTGAAGAGGCTCTCTTTTCTCCACTGTATATCCTTGCCTCCTTTATCAAAGATAATGTGACCATATGTGCGTGGGTTTATCTCTGGGCTTTCTATCCTGTTCCATTGATCTATATTTCTGTTCTTGTGCCAGTACCATACTGTCTTGATTACTGTAGCTTTGTAGTATAGTCTGAAGTCAGGGAGCCTGATTCCTCCAGCTCCATTTTTCTTTCTCAAGATTGCTTTGGCTATTTGGGATCTTTTCTGTTTCCATACAAATTGTGAAATTATTTCTTCTAGTTCTATGAACAATACCAGTGGTAGTTTCATAGGGATTGCATTGAATCTGTAGAATGCTTTGGGGAGTAGAGT
Organism: Monodon monoceros; assembly: GCF_005190385.1. NCBI lineage: Eukaryota > Metazoa > Chordata > Mammalia > Artiodactyla > Monodontidae > Monodon > Monodon monoceros. The sequence continues at coordinate 37,142,094 of NW_021703766.1, forward strand.
CATTTTCACAATGTTGATTCTTCCAATCCAAGAACATGGTATATCTCTCCACCTATTTATATCATTTTTAATTTCTTTCATCAGTGTCTTATAATTTTCTGCATACGGGTCTTTTGTCCCCTTAGGTAGGTTTATTCCTAGATATTTTTTTGTTGTTGTTGCAGTGGTAAATGGGAGTGTTTTCTTAATTTCAGTTTCAGATTTTTCATCATTAGTGTATAGGAATGCAAGAGATTTCTGTGCATTGATTTTGTATCCTGCTAAGGCAACCATAAACAAGATGAAAAGACAACCCTCAGAATGGGAGAAAATATTTGCAAATGAAGCAACTGACAAAGGATTAATCTCCAAAAATACAAGCAACTCATGCAGTTCAATATCAAATAAACAAACAACCCAATCCAAAAATGGGCAGAAGAACTAAATAGACATTTCTGCAAAGAAGATATACAGATTTCCAACAAACATATGAAAGAATGCTAACATCATTAATCATTAGAGAACTGCAAATCAAAAGTACAATGAGATACCATGTCACACTGGGCAGAATGGCCATCATCAAAAAATCTACAAACAGTATGTGCTGGAGAGGGTGTGGAGAAAATGGAACCATCTTGCACTGTTGGTGGGAATGTAAATTGATACAGCCACTATGGAGAACAGTATGGAGGTTCCTTAAAAAACTACAAATAGAACTACCATATGACCCAGCAATCCCACTACTGGGCATATACCCTGAGAAAAGCATAATTCAAAAAGAGTCATGTACCAAAATGTTCATTGCAGCTCTATTTACAATAGCCAGTGCATGGAAGCAACCAAACTGTCCATCGACAGATGAATGGATAAAGAAGATGTGGCACATATATACAATGGAATATTACTCAGCCATAAAAAGGAACGAAAGTGAGTTATTTGTAGTGAGGTGGATGGACCTAGAGACTGTCATACAGAGTGAAGTACGTCAGAAAGAGAAAAACAAATACCATATGCTAACACATATATATGGAATCTAAAAAAAAAATAAGAAGAAAAAGAAAAAAAATGGTCAGAAGAAGCTAGGGCCCAGACGGGAATAAAGATGCAGACCTACTAGAGAATGTACTTGAGGATACTGGGAGGGGAAAGGGTAAGCTGGGACAAAGTGAGAGAGTGGCATGGACGTATATACACTACCAAACGTAAAATAGATAGGTAGTGGGAAGCAGCCACATAGCACAGGGAGATCAGCTCAGTGCTTTGTGACCACCTAGAGGGGTGGGATAGGGAGTGTGGGAGGGAGGGAGATGCGAGAGGGAAGAGATATGGGGACATATGTATATGTATAACTGATTCACTTTGTTATAAAGCAGAAACTAACACACCATTGTAAAGCAATTATACTCCAATAAAGATGTTAAAAAAATAAAATGAAATAAAAAATACAAAAAAAAGGTAAGTTTCACCTGCATCATAATTTTGATGTGAGCTAAACATTTTTTCTTCTGCCTGATGTTCTGACATTTAACATGGTTTTTGAATTAAATGGTACTGTATACTAGACATAGTAACCCATATTTGTTGAACAGTAGCATTTAATGTCAATTTATATTGTTTTGCTGCCTTTAAATTTAGTAATGAAGAGCTTAATGGTGTTTCTCTCTCTTTAAATCTTATGCATTTTCCAACTCGACAGCTTTTGTTTTATATCTGTTGCATGAATGTATTTGCTATATTCCAGATCATTCTGCAGTTGTCTTCATCACCCACTAGTCCATCCATAAGCTCCCTGAAAGCAGGGCTGGATCTAGGGCACCTCTGAACTCCCTATATCACCCAGAAAAATTCTGAACACAGAATGAGTACTAAAACAAAACTTTAAATTGGAGGGTGAAAACTGGCCATATATGGGAAAATTCAGCCCTGAGATATGTAAGCTTGTAGTGCTATACATCTGTATAACATTTCTATATGCCCGAAGTCTACTTTTTCTTCATCAGTTTCCAACATTTAAAAGTCAGGAGATGCTGCATCAGGAGCCAGATTCCCAACGTTCTTAAAAAAGAGAAGATATGGAAAACCTAGACCTAGCCTGAATTCCTGCATAGCAACTATCAGCTGGAGGTGACTCCTGGCTGCCATTCTTGACTGGGCACTCTGTCCCAGTCCTCACCACTTCCTTTGGGATCCCTGATATAAGACTGAGTATCAGGTGGTCATTTATCATCATACATGTCCTTTTGGTTTTATTTATTGAACCTATAGCAGTTGCTCTTTGTGCCTTAAATATTTCCTCTCTGCATTCACCTCTTATGCCCAAGGCTGCTTAGTAACAGTCATGGCTGCAGCAGGGCAGGCCAGAGTGCTAGAAAGTTAACACTCCTAGAAGTGGCCCACAACCAATAACAAGAAGCTGGGGGGTAAGAAGCCCAGCCTCCTTGACTCTCAGGTGGAATTCTCTGAGGCATGTTCCATTTCATTTCCCAGAGTCCCCAGCAGGTTGAGCCCACAGTTGCCCACAGTTCTTAATAGCACACCCTTTACTGACTTCCTTCCCTTCTTGTCCTACACGTTCACCCCCCCGACCAGAGAGTCCTAGGATCACCTCCCAAAGAAACCACTTGTTCTCAAACATTTGTCTCAGGTTTTGCCTTTCAGGAAACTCAAACTGAGCACCCTTGTTTCTATCATAAGTAAAGGAAAGAATTTGTGAATCATATGTTTCAAGAAAATGGGAGTGAGACTATTTCTTTATTAGCATATTAAACATATAGGAATAGTCTTTACTTGAACAAATTGTGTCACTGTTGAAATAATAACTCAGCACACTTTGCCTGTTTACATTACATTTCTGTAGCCATCTGAATTTTCAAGCTCTGCTTTAATAGAATAATAAATGAATGAATAAAAAGTAAAAATATCTAAATTAAGTGTTACTGTTCTTAAGCTTTCTTGAAGGTTTCTGAGCCTTAAAAAAGCTGCTGGGATTGAAATAAGGCTATAATTTAGAATTCATTGGAACCTCCTCTTTTGTAAAACTCACACCAAGGCCAGTTTCCTATAGCCTCTAAAAAAATGCTTAATGAGAGTGTGACCTAAGTGGTCACTAGAGTTCCAAGGCATATCTGCTGTGACTAATTATGTCACGGTAGATGTGTGAGCCTTTAGAATCACAGCATTACCTTATTTTCTGAAGCACCGATTTGGCTGCTGGATCCAGGAGAGATCATTTCATAGGTTCTGGGACTCTAGGTTTTGTAGAGAGAAAACAAATAATAAAAAGAAAATGTAGGTGTAATTCCGAACGGCAACATGTCCCACTTTTCACTACGTTCTCCTAAAGGCAATTAAGTGAGTTGCAATTAGTTAAAGATAAGTATCTGAGAGTGGGGAGACTGGCCTCAGATGTATATTAATGATCAAAAGGATTAAATCAGAAGTGCAGCCATGGGCTTCTCTGGTGGTGCAGTGGTTAAGAATTCACCTGCCAATACAGGTGACATGGGTTCTAGCCCTGGTCTGGGAGGATCCCACATACTGCAGAGTGACTAAGCCCGTGCACCACGACTACGGAGCCTGTGCTCTAGAGCCTGCGTGCCACAACTACTAAGTCCATGTGCCACAACTACTGAAGCCTGTGCACCTAGAGTCCATGTTTGGCAATAAGAGAAGCCACCACAATGAGAAGCCCGCACACCACAATGAAGAGTAGCCCTGCTCGCTGCAACTAGAGAAAGCCCACGCGCAGACCCAACACAACCAAACATAAATGTAAATAAAATAAATAATTTTTAAAAAACCCCTGCAGCTGCTCTGTTTTGACTCAAAGATTTCCCTTTTTTTCTTTTTCTACTGCTACCTGCCTTGCTCTTTTTTCTTTTTCTTTTCTCTAAAGTTAATTTTTATTAGAGTATAGTTGATTTACAATGTTGCATTAGTTTCTGCTGTACAGCAAAGTGAATCAGTTATACCTACACATATATCCACTCTTTTTTAGATTCTTTTCCCACATAGCTCATTACAGACTATTGAACTCTTTTCCTATGCTATACAGTAGGTTCTTATTAGGTATCTATTTTATATATAGTAGTGTATATATGTTAATCCCAATCTCCCAGTTTATCCCTCCCCCCCCCACTTTGGTAACCATAGTTTGTTTTCTACATCTGTGACTCTATTTTTGTTTTGTAAATAAGTTCATTTTTACCATTTTTTTAGATTCCACATATAAACGATATCATATGATATTTGTCATCCTCTGTCTGACTTACTTCACTCAGTATGACAATCTATAGTTCCAACCATGTTGCTGCAAATGGCATTATTTTGTTCTTTTTTATGGCTGAGTAATATTCCATTGTATATATGTACCACATTACCCATTCTGCTGTTGTTGGACATTTAGGTTGCTTCCATGTCCTGGCTATTGTAAATAGTGCTGCAGTGAACATTGGGATCCATGTAACTTTTTGAATTATGGTTTTATCCAGATATATGCCCAGGAGTGGGATTGCTGAGTCATATGGCAGTTCTATTTTCAGTTTTTTTAAGGAATCTCCATACTGTTCCCCATAGTGGCTGTACCAATTTACATTCCTGCCAACAGTGTAGGAAGGTTCCCTTTTCTCCACACCCTCTCCAGCATTTACTGTTTGTAGATTTTTTGATTTATAGCCATTCTGACAAGTGTGAGGTGATACCTCATTGTATTTTTGATTTGTATTTTTCTAATAATTAGTGATGCTGAGCAGATTTTCATGTGCCTCTTGGCCATCTGTATGTCTTCTTTGGAGAAATGTCTATTTAGATCTTCTGCCTATTTTTTGATTGGGTTGTTTGTTTTTTGATATTGAGCTACATGAGCTCTTTGTATATTTTGGAGATTAATCCATTGTTGGTTGCTTCATTTGCATATATTTTCTGCCTTTCTGAGGGTTGCCTTTTCATTTTCTTTGTGGTTTCCTTTGCTGTGCAAAATCTTTTATGTTTAATTAGGTCCCGTTTGTTTATTTTTGTTTTTATTTCCATTACTCTAGGTGGAGGATCAAAAAAGATCTTGCTGTGATTTATGTCAGAGAGTGTTCTGCCTATGTTTTCCTCTAAGAGTTTTATAGTATCCAGTCTTACATTTAGGTCTTTAATCCATTTTGAGTTTACCTTTGTGTATGGTATTAGAGTAGTTGTCCCCAACCATTTTGGCACCAGGGACAGGTTTCTTGGAAGACAATTTTTCCATGGACCAGGGTCGGGGGATGGTTTTGGGAAGAACAAGTGCATTACATTTATTGTGCACTTTATTTCTATTACTATTACATTATTATAATATATAATGAAATAATTATGCAGAATCAGTGGGAGCCCTGAGCTTTTTTTCACTTGCCACTCACTGATAGGGTTTTGATGAGTCTGCAGGCAATTGATTTATTATTATCTCTGTGCAGTCAAACCTCTCTGCTAATGATAATCTGTATTTGCAGCTGCTCCCCAGTGATAGCATCACTGCCTCAGCTCCACCTCAGCTCATCAGGCATTAGATTCTCATAAGGAACGTGCAACCTAGATCCCTTGCACCTGGAGTTCACAGTAGGGTTTGTGATCCTATGAGAATCTAATGCCGCTGTTGATCTAACAGGAGGTGGAGCTCAGACAGTAATGCAAGTGATAGGGAGTGGATGTAAATACAGATGAAGCTTTGCTCGCTTGCCCACCGCTCACCTCCTGCTGTGTGGCCTGGTTCCTAACAGGCCACAGACTGGTACTGTTCCGTGGCCCAATGGGTGGGGACCCCTGTGTTAGAGAATGTTCTACTTTTATTCTTTTACATGTACCTGTCCAGTTTTTCTCAGCACCACTTATTGAAGAGACAGTCTTTTCTCCAATGTATATTCTTGCCTCCATTTTCATAGATTAGGTGACCATAGGTGCATGGGTTATCTCTGGAACTTCTATCCTGTTCCATTGATGTATATTTCTGTTTCTGTGTCAGTACCATACGGTGTTGATTACTGCAGTTTCATAATATAGTCTGAAGTCACGTAGCCTGACTCCTCCAGCTCCGTTTTTCTTTCTCAAGATTGCTTTGGCTATTTGGAATCTTTTGTGTATCCACACAAATTGTAAAATTTTTGGTTCTAGCTCTTTGAAAAAGTCTGTTGGTAATTTGATAGGGGTTGTACTGAATCTGTAGATTACTTTGGGTAGTATAGTCATTTTGACAATATTGATTCTTCCAATCCACGAACATGGTATATCTCTCCATCCATTTGTGTCATCTTTGATTTCTTCAATCAATATCTAATAGATTTCTGAGTACAGGTCTTTTGCCTTCTTAGGTAGGTTTGTTCCTAGGTATTTTATTCTTTTTGATGTGACAGTAAATGGGATTGTTTCCTTCATTTCTCTTTCTGATTTTTTGTTGTTAGTGTATAGGAATGCAGGAGATTTCTGTGCATTAATTGTGTATTGTGCCACTTTACCAAATTCATTGATGAGCTCTAGTAGTTTTCTGGTGGCATCTTTAGGATTTTCTATATATAGTATCATGTCATCTGCAAACAGTGAAAATTTTACTTCTGTTTTTTCCAATTTGGATTCTTTTATTTCTTTATCTTTGATAGCCATGGCTAGGACTTCCAAAACTATGTTGAATAAAAGTGGGGGGATTGGAATCCTTATCTTGTTCCTGATCTTAGAGGAAATGCTTTCAGCTTTTCACCATTGAGAAGGATGTTTGCTGTGGGATTTGTTGTATATGACCTTTATTATGTTGAGGTAAGTTCCCTCCAAGCCCATTTTATGGGGAGTTTTTATCATAAATGGATGTGAATATTGTCAGAAGATTTTTATGCATTTATTGAGATGATCATATAGTTTTTATTCAATTTGTTAATGTGATTGGCAGGTACTGAAAAATCCTTGCATCCCTGGGATAAATCCCACTTGGTAATGGTGTATGATCCTTTTAAGTCATTGTTGGATTCAGATTGCTAGTATTTGGTTGAGGATTTTTGCGTCTATGTTCATCAGTGATATTGGCGTCTAATTTCCTTTTTTTGTGGTGTCTTTTTCTGGTTTTGGTATCAGGGTGATGGTGACCTCATACAATGTGTTTGGGAGTTTTCCTTCCTCTGAAATTTTTTTTGGAAGAGTTTGAGAAGTGTAGGTGTTAGCTCTTCTCTAAATATTTGATAGAGTTCACTTGTGAAGCCATTTGTTCCTGGACTTTTGTTTGTTGGGAGTTTTTTTTTTTTTAACACAGTTTCAATTTCAGTACTTGTGATTGGTCTGTTTATATTTTCTATTTCTTCCTCGTTCAGTCTTGGAAGGTTTTAGCTTTCTAGGAATTTGTCCATTTCTTCTAGATTGTCCATTTTATTGGCATATAGTTGCTTGTAGTAGTCTCTTATGATGCTTTGTATTTCTGTGATATCCATTGTAATTTCTTCTTTTTCATTTCAAACTTTATTGATTTGAGTCCTCTCCCTTTTTTTCTTGATGAGTCTGGCTATAGGATTATCGATTTTGTTTATCTTCTCAAAGAACCAGCTTTTAGTTTCATTGATCTTTCCTATTGTTTTCTTCATCTCTATTTCATTTATTTCTGCTCTGATATTTATGCTTTCTTTCCTTCTACTAGTTTTTGTTTCTTCTTCTTTCTCTAGTTGCTTTAGGTGTACAGTTAGGTTGTTTATTTGAGATTTTCCTTGTTTCCTGAGGTAAGATTGTATTGCTATAAACTTCCCTCTTAGAACTGCTTTTGTTGCATTGCATACGTTTTGAACCATCGTGTTTTCATTGTCATTTGTCTCAGGTATTTTTTGATTTCCACTCTGATTTCTTCAGTGATCTATTGGTTGTTTAGTAACACATTGTTTAGCCTCCATGTGTTTGTGTTTTATATGTTTTTTCCCCTGTAATTGATTTCAAATCTCATAGCATTGTGGTTGGAAAAGATGCTTGATACGTTTTCAATTTTCTTAAATTTACTGAGGCTTGAATTTTTGTCCCAATATGTGGTCTATCCTGGAGGATGTTCCATGTGTACCTGAGAAGAATGTGTATTCTACTGCTTTCAGATGGCATGCCCTATAAATATCAATTTAGTCTATTTGGTCTAATGTGTCATTTAAGGCTTGTGTTTCCTTCTTAATTATCTGTCTGGATGATCTGTCCACTGGTGTAACTGGGGTGTTAAAGTTCTCCACTATTATTGTGTTACTGTTGATTTCTCCTTTTATAACTGTTAGTATTTGCCTTATATATTGACATGCTCCTATATTGCATGTGTATATATTTACAATTGTTGTATCTTCTTCTTGGGTTGATACCTTGATCACTATTTAGTGTCCTTCTTTGCCTTTTTTTTTAAGTTTATTTTGTCTGATGTGAGTATTGCTACTCCAGCTTTCTTTTGATTTCCATTTGCATGGAATATTTTTCTCCATCCCCTCACTTTTAGTCTGTATGTGTCCCTAGGTCTGAAGTGGGTCTCTTGTAGACAGCTTATCCAGAGGCCTTGTTTTTGTATCCACTCAGCCATTTTATGTCCTTGGTTGGAGCATTTAATCCATTCACATTTAACGTAATTATCGATATGTATGTCCCTATTACCATTTTCTTAATTATTTTAAGTTTGTTTTTGAAGATATTTTTTCTTCCCTTCCTCTTTTGTTCTCTTACCTTGTGGTTTGATAACAATCTTTAATGTTGTGTTTGGGTTGCTTTTTCTTTTTTGTGTGTGTATCTACTGTAGTTTTGGGGTTTGCTCTTCCCATGAGGCTTTGATATAGCAGTCTATATATGTACAAGGTTGTTTTAAGTTGCTGGTCCCTTTTTCACCTAGAGAAGTTCCTTTAGCATTTGTTGTAAAGCTGATTTGGTGGTGTTGAATTCTCTTAGCTTTTGCTTGTCTGTAAAGTTTTTGATTTCTCTGTCAAATCTGAGTGAAAGCCTTACTGGATAGAGTATTTTTGGTTATAGGTTTTTCCCTTTTATTACTTGAAATATGTTGTGCCATTCCCTTCTGGCCTGCAGAGTTTCTGCTGAAAAATCAGCTGATAACCTTATGGGGATTCCCTTGTATGTTATTTGTTGCTTTTCCCTTGTTGCTTTTAATGTTTTTTCTTTGTCTTTAATTTTTGTCAGTTTGATTAATATTTGTCTCAGAGTGTTCCTCCTTGGGTTTAATCTTGCATGGGAATTTCTGCACTTTTTGGACCTGGGAGACTATTTTCTCTCCCATGTTAGGGAATTTTTTGACTATAAGCTCTTCAAATATTTTCTCAGACCGTTTCTCTTTCTCTTCTTCTGGGACCCTTATAATTCAAATGTTAGTGCATTTAGCATTGCCCCAGAAGTCTCTGAGGCTGTCCTCATTTGTTTTCATTATTTTTTCTTTATTGTCTTCTGTGGCAGTGATTTCCACCACTCTGATTTCCCGCTCACTTATTCGTTTTTATGCCTCAGTTATTCTGCTATTGATTCCTTCTAGTGTATTTTTCATTCCAGTTATTGTACTGTTCATCTCTGTTCTTTCAATCTTCTAGCTCCTTGTTAAACATTTCTTGTATCTTCTCGATCTATGCCTCCAGTCTTTTGCAAGATTTTGGATAAACTTTACTATGATTACTATGAATTCTTTTTCAGGTAGTTTGCTTATCTCCTCTTCATTTAGTTGTTCTTGTGAGTTTTTATCTTGTTTCTTCATTTGCAACATATTTCTCTGTCATCTCACTTTGTCTAACTTTCTGTGTTTGTGGTCTCCTTTCCTCAGGCTGTAGGATCATAGTTCTTTTTGTTTCTGGTGTCTGTCCCTGGTTAGTGAGGTTGGTCCAGGGGCTTGTACAGGCTTCCTGATGGGAGGGGCTGGTTCCTGCCCTCTGGTGGGTGGAGCTGGGTCTTGTCCCTCTAGTGGACAAAGCCTTGTCAAGGGGTTTGTTTTGAGGTGGCTGTGAGCTCATTATGACTTTAGGCAGCCTGTCTGCTGATGGGTGGAGCTGTGTTCCTATCTTGTTGGTTGTGTGGCCTGAGGCTTTCCAGCACTGGAGCCTGCAGGTTGTTGGGTGGGAATGGGTCTTGGTGCTGAAGTGTGGACCTCTAGGAGAGCTCACACAGATCAATACTCCCTGGGGCTTCTGCTACCAGTGTCTTTGTCCCCACAGTGAGCTATAGTCGACTTTTGCCTCCCTAGGAGATCCTCCATGACCCCTAGGTATGTGTAGTCCTGGTTCCTATACTGCTTTGTGCTGGGTCCCAGTTCATGTGAGACCTTGTGTGTGCCCTCCAAGAATGGAGTCTTTATTTCCCCCACCCCTGTGGAGCTCCTGCACTCAAGCCCTGCTGGCCTTCAAGGCTAAATGCTCTTGGGGTTCTTCCTCTTGATGCCAGACCCTCAGACTGTCTTGGAGTGCTATTTTTATGTGGGAAAGTCCCTGTGTAGCCTGAGTAGTTTAATATTTTTTGGTACAAGGGCTGTTTTTAGTATAAATGTCACCACCTCTTTCCTCAGTGTATGCTGGTCATTATCCCCATGATAGAAGGTGTGACTGATGGTGCGGTGATCAGAGCCTGCACCGAATATTGAGCAGGGCCTCCCCTTTACTCTGTGGTTGTCACTGCCCTGTCATATTTGGGGTCTGCTCCCTAGTTGTTGGAATAGAGGGCCCCAGATATATTTCTTAGCTGTGTATCTGATCTGCAGTGCAAGGTAGATGGGATTGAAGCACTCCCACTTGGAGGGAAGCCACTGACTATTCCTCCTCTGGATCTGTTCACCTGTGGGTGTGTCCTGTTGTGTCACCTTTCAACCATTGTGTGAGCTCTCAGGTTACACTGTTCTTGGCACTGTTCTAAGTCCCACCTTAACTGTGGGTATGCTGGCAATTGGCCCTGGTGTGTCTCAGACATTGTTTTCACCAGGCCATCAGCATAGATGCACTGAAGTCAGGTCCTAGGATTGCAGTAATCATGGATCTGGACCTGCTGTGGTCACTACTGGGGCAGCTGAGACTCTGGCTTGGCCCAACCCCCACATGTATGTGCCCACAAAGTCTACAACTGCTAAAACTAGACCTGTCTTGGCTGCTGGAGCACTCGTTGTCTGTTCAGATGTTCTGTAGGCACTGAGTTTACAAAGCTGGTCACAGGGATGTCAGTTCTCAGTTTGCACAGCAATGAGGAAAGATTTTAGCTTTTCTTCCTTAGTTGCATGGCCCCTGGGTCTCAACTGTGGTTTCAGTCCCAACTCTACATGTGTGCCATCCACAGAAGTATGATCCTGAGGCTGCCCAGGAGCACACGAGTCCACCCCAGTGTGGAAGCAGCATCAGCTGGGGTTGTGTGAGCCCCAGTGGGGATGTGTCATGCAGGGAAGCTGGCAGCCATGGGCGTGAGAGAGCCAGTCCCAGTGAGAGCCCTTCCTAGTGCCTGGAGAGGCAGGGGTCATCATGTGGGGAGAGAGGCTGCCATAGTGGCTCCACCCATTCTGCATGATTCAACAGTTGTGCTTTACTTCTATGGCAGTCTGGGCTTCCTCTAGGAACATTCCTACTTGCGAATTTTCTCATTCCCATCCCCTCAGGCTTTCTCCTCACATCCAACAGCAGTCCTCTCCACTCGTTTGCTCTCCAAACACCATGTTCAAGCACCCAGCTCTTGTTCACACTGGCAGACACATGTCTCAGGCTGGGGCCTGCAGGGCTGTAGCACAGACCGTCTTTGTAGGTCTCAATCTGCCTTGTCTGCCACAGACCAGTTGCTGTGTTCTCCTCTGATAGCCCCCAAAGGTCCCCTTCTGTCCCAACTGATCTATCTGCTGGTGAGGGGTCTTCCCAGATGTAGGAACCTCTCTTCTCCTTCAGCTCCCCACCAGGGGCACAGGTCCCATCCCGCTTCTTCTCTTCTTCCTTTTCCCTTCTTCTTTCTTTCATCCTACCTGGTTACACAGGGATCTTCCTTGTCCTTTTAGGTGTCCAAGGTCCTCTGTTGGTGTTCAGCTGGTACTCTGTGAGGATTGTTCCATTTGTGAATGTATTCTTGATGCATTTGTGGGGAGAGATGAACTCCATGTCCTCCTACTCCTCTGCCATCTTGACTCCTTTTTTTTTTTCATCATACTTTTCAAGTGTCTTCTCTGTGCTTAGGCATGTAAGTGACCAGGTGTATAACTCATGACCCTTAAGAATGGCCAATATCTTTCTTTGGTGTTTCACATATCATTTGTTTCACAGGCCAGGTAGGCCACCTCCAATAGGTCAGAAGTGTGAAACATATTAAGTTGCATCTGAGCTCAGTAAGCAAATGCAGAGATTGATTGCTCATGTCTTCTATGGGTGGAGGTGTGGTCACTCACTGCACACTTGTCATTTGTGCTACAGACCGAGGTGGCACACTGCGGACAGCATCTGATACACAATAGTGCTATGTTTAGCTAGGATACTATTAGCCCACAATGTGCATGTGTTTAAAAAAGGTATTGTCGGGCTTCCCTGGTGGCGCAGTGGTTGGGAGTCTGCCTGCCAATGCAGGGGACACGGGTTCGTGCCCCAGTCCGGGAAGATCCCACATGCCGCGGAGTGGCTAGGCCCGTGAGCCATGGCCGCTGGGCTTGTGTGTCCGGAGCCTGTGCTCCGCAACGTGAGAGGCCCGCGTACCACAAAAAATAATAATAATAAATAAATAAAATAAAATAAAAAAGGTATTGTCAGCACTTAAACCTCATAGGTTTACATTTTAAAAACCTAGATTCCTGGCTTCTTGCTAAATTTCTATTGAAATTTAGAAGATCTGGTGTGATTGAGCCTATATGGCCTGGTGAGAGAAGTTGCAGAAGTTAAGGAGCACCTGTGCTCATGTGCTTCCCAATTCACCTCAGTGCTCTCTGCTCCATATCACTTTCTCAAATCTGTACCTGCTGATCCCCTGTGAGCATTTGAGTTTGTGAATACAGGTCCATGCTCATTAAAAGGCTATTTCTAGTGTGTTCTCTCTCCTCCCCCAAACAGCAATGCAACCCAGCTAAGATGGCACTGACCTTGGAAACAGAAGGTTTGTTTTCACATTTAAGGGCTGGTGTGGCTTTCAGAAAGTCACTTAAACTCTCAATTCCTCAGTTGCCTTAATTATAAAATGAAGAGAGTCAACTCTTAGATAGTTATTTGGCAATCAAATGAGATGGTGTATTTGAAAGTTATAAGTGTTATGTTTAAGGTCACAGATTAACAATGGTAACATTAAAAGCCACAACAACCTATTATTTTTACACAATAAAAATATTGAAGAAAATTTAAATTGTTTTCATAATGAAGAAAATTGCCTTCAATCAGAGGGCATTTTATTAAAAAATTCATTTTGGCCCCAAGAATGGAAGGAAGATAGGAAGTGAGAAGAAAGTAAAAAAGTTTATTAAGGAAATTGTGATTTTTGTTTTTGTTTTTTGCAACAGCAACAGAGTGGGGGGTTTGACCCTTTGCTATTAACAAGCAAAATAAGTTATTGAGCAGGGACAACTGACATGGGAGCCTGATATAGACTTTTGCCACTGCAGTGTGTTTACAGCATTCTGGTTGTCAACCTGTCAACCTGACAATCTTTGGTTACTGGCAACTTATTATTCAAGCAAATAAATGAGAGTGTGTGTAATCTCAGAATATGTATAAAATTCCATGGATCCTAAAAGAAATTCGACTCTGGGTGAGGGAGAATGTCAGCATTCAAAGAAATGGATGACAGTGTTGCTGGTTTTGTTTCATCTATTAGAACAAATGATATAAAATTGTCATTTCTGTAAGTAAAAGATGACAGAATATTGGCAATAGCGTATGATTCCAACTTGTTTTAGTCTGTTTAGGTTGCTATAATAGAATACGACAAACTGTGTGTCTTTTAAACAATATCTATTTATCTTTTACAGTTCTAGAGCCTGGCCAATTTATTGGCTAGTAAGAACCCACTTCCTGTTTCGTAGTCGTCATCTTCTTGCTATACCCTCACATGGTGGAAGGGGTAAGGGATCCCTCTGGGGCCTCTTTCACAAGGGCACTAATCCCATTTATGAGGAGTCCACCTTCATGGCCTAATCATTTCCCAAAGGTCACCACGTCCTAATACCATCACACTGGGAGTTAGGATTCCAACTTATGAATTTGGGGGAACACAAACATTTAGTCTATAGCACAATGAATATTAAAACAAAAACTATTAATTTTGTATCCTGCAACTTTACTGAATTTATTGATGAATTCTGGTAGTTTTCTGGTGGCATCTTTAAGATTTTCTATGTATAGTGTCATGCCACTTACAAACAGTGACAGTTTTACTTCTTCCTTTCCAACTTGGATTCCTGTTATTTCTTTTCCTTGTCTGATGCTGTGGCTAGGACTTCCAATACTATGTTGAATAAAAGTGATGAGAGTGGGCATCCTTGTCTTGTTCCTGATCTTAGAGGAAATGTTTTCAGCTTTTCACCATTGAGTATTATGTGGGTTTGTCATATATGGCCTTTATTATGTTGAGATGTTCCCAATATGTTCATTTTCTGGAGAGTTTTTTTTTTATACCATAAATGGATATTGAATTTTGTCAAAAGCTTTTTCTGCATCTATTGAGATGATCCTAACGTTTTTATTCTTCAATTTGTTAATGTGGTGTATCACACTGATTGATTTGCAGATATTGAAAAATCTTTGCATCCCTGGGATTAATCTCACTTGATCATGGTGTATGATTCTTTTAATGTATTTTTGGAGTCAGATTGCTAGTACTTTGTTGATAATTTTTGTATCTATGTTCATCAGTGATATTGGCCTGTGATTTTCTCTCATTCTTTCCTTTTGTTTTTTGGTATCTTTGTCTAGTTTTGGTATCAGGGTGGTGGTGTCTTCATAGAATGGGTTTGGGAGTGTTCCTTCCTCTGAAATTTTTTGGAATAGTTTGAGAAGGGTAGGTGTTAACTCTTCTCTAAATGTTTGGTAGAATTCACCTGTGAAACTATCTGGTCCTGGACATTTGTTTGTTTTTAAATTACTTATTCAATTTCATTATGGTAATTAGTCTGTTAATTTCTATTTTTTCCTGGTTCAGTCTTGGAAGATTTCTAAGAATTTGTCCATTTCTTCTAGGTTGTCCATTTTATTGACATATGGTTGTGCAATTCCACTCCTGGGTATATGTTCAAAAAAACCAAAAATTCTAATTTGAAAAGATACATGTATCTCAATGTTCATAGCAGCATTATTTACAGTTGCCAAGATATGGAAGCAACCTAAGTGTCCATCAACAGATGAATGGATGAAGAAGATGTGAGATGCACATTGGAATACTACTCAGCCATAAACAATGGAATTTTGCCATTTGTAACAACATGGGTGGATTTGGAGAGTATTATGTCAAATGAAATAAGTCAGACAGAGGAAGACAAATACTGTATGACATCACTTATATGTGGAATCCAAAAAATAAAACAAACTAGTGAATATATAAAAAAGAAGCCAACTCACAGATATAGAGCACAAACTAGCGGTTAGCAGTGGGGAGAAAGAAGCGGGGAGGGGCAATATAAGGGTAGGAGATTAGGAGGTACAAAGTATTATATATAAAATAAAGTACAAAGACATATTGTACCACACAGGGACTATAGACAATATTTTATAATAACTATAAATGGAGTATAAACTTAAAAATTGTGAATTACTATATTGTGCACCTTCAACTTATATAATATTGTACATCAACTATACTTCAATAAAGATTTAATTAATTAATTTACTATTAAAAAATAACTAAAATAACTAAGAGCTGACTTTGCCCTATTGGACTAGGGTGACATGGGAAGAAACAAGGCTGAATCAGATCTGGACTCTTCCCTCCAGAAACAGCCCTGTTTATGGCCAACCAGGAGAAGGCCCATGGCCGAGCTCAGCAATCACAGTGACAGAGAAGCTAATCTTGTCTGGGGCAATCTGGGAGAGCCTGCTGGAGAGAGTGAACTGTGAACTGGTTCTTGAAAGAAGAGCAAGAGTGTGGAGTAGGGCTGGGTGATGGTGGTGATGGAAAACATGAGTTTCTCCTTTAAATCCTGTTATTAGCTCATAAAAACACTTATTTCTAGCAACTGGCACGGCAATACCTAAGTCCACAGAGTCTGGGAACATCTGGAAGAAAAGAAAGATGGTTTCAACCAACTCTCCCAGATCCTAAGTCTGTAGAAGAGCATCTGTATGTTAGTCAACATATGAATATTAATATTAAAGTAAAAATTAAGTCCAATATAGTGACCAGGAAAGGGGTGCAGATTTATTGAGAAATAACTCAGTCCCTGCATTGGTCACAGAAATGTGTACAGAGCACATAGTACAAACACATTCACATTTCTATTTGCTCCCCTTTCCCCCCCAAGATTTAATCTTTCAGCGCTGACAGCATAGGAGGGAACTTAGATTAGTTTTTATCTTATAGTCTGAGATGTGGGTACAACTTAACTTTTTCATTGTGACTTAAATAAAAATAACTCATGTGCATTTCCATCTCAGCAGCCAGGGATCACTCTGATAGTATCTTCATTTTTTTGGTACCATTTTCCACTGGGGATTGTTGCCAGAACTCTAACAAGAATAGTAATTTGTTATATCATGAAAAAATGTATATAAATCCTTAGGGACTTGTCATATTAGAAAGAATTTAACTTCATGGTATGAACAAAACTTTGTAGAATCAATGATAATAGTAAATAAGAAAAAGCAGGTGGTTTAAATTGATATTGACATTGTACAATGCCAGCTATCTCTACCCCATTACACCTGCCCTAACCCTGGAGGGATGCCTAGGATCACTTATACTGTATCAAGAGAAGAGAGTTTGAAGAGCATCAGTTTTGAATATGTTATATTTTAGTTCTTTTGTGCACCTAAGGGGGACGCTATAATTCATATTTTAACTTCAAGTCTCTTAAAGATGTAGAGATTGTCACTGCTTGAAAACAGATGGGGATTTCAGACAAAGCTAGGTATCCTTGAAAATGTGCTTAGTGTCAGTCAGAATAAATCTGTGGTTGGAATTCTAGGCAGATTGACTTTTTCTTTAAAAGATTAAAATTTCCAGGTGGAAAGAAAGAATGATGGTGTAAAGGACCTGATGAAGGATACCCCTGCTATTTCTAGAAAGGAAAGTATATTTCTAGCAATTTATTAAGAATTTCTGAAATGAAATCCCTGCCCAGACCTGCATGGAAGGATGTTGAATAGGGATTTCTGGAACCTCTAGGGCTGGCTATGAAACTGGTGTGAAATGCGCAAATCCAGCATGGTGAGGTGTGGCTGTGAGCCAGTGTTTCTGCTTTCACATGTTTAATTGAGGAGTAAACTGAGAGAGGGGCAAAAGTTTAGCTTGGTCATTTGGAAGTTAGAAAGTATGTTCTTTATTTTTTCTTGGAGTATAATCGCTTTATAATGTTGTGTTATATTCTGCTGTACAACGAAGTGAATGTGCTATATGTACACATATATACCCTCCCTCTTGAACCTCCCTCCTACCCAACCCTTCCCACCCATCTAGGTCATCAGAGAGCACCGTGCTGAGCTCCTTGTGCTATACCGCAGGTTCCCACTAGCTATTTATTTTACATACGGTAGTGTATATATGTTAATCCTAATTTCCCAATTGATCCCACGCTCTCCTTCTCCCTACTGTGTCCACACATCCATTATCTACATCTATGTCTCTATTCCTGCCCTGGAACTAGGTTCATCTGTAACATTTTTCTACATTCCACATACGTGTGCTAATATTTGAATTTTTTTTCTATTTCTGACTTACTTCCCTCGGTTTATTTTTCTTATGTCAATGTTACTATCTCACTTCGTCCTAGCTTACGCTTCCCCTTCCTTGTGTCCTCAAGTCCATTCTCTACGTCTGCATCTTTATTCCTGTCCTGCCCCTAGGTTCATTAGAACCATTTTTTTAGATTTCATATATATGTGTTAGCATACAGTATTTGTTTTTCTCTTTCTGACTTACTTCACTCTGTATGACAGACTGTAGGTCCATCCACCTCATTACAATTAACTCATTTTCGTTTCCTTTTATGGCTGAATAATATTCCATTGTACATATGTACCAAATCTTCTTTATCCATTCATTTGTCAATGGACTCTTATGTTGCTTGCATGTCCTGGCTATTGTAAATAGTGCTGCAATGAACATTGTGGTACATGACTGTTTTTGAATTATGGTTTTCTCAGGGTATATGCCCAGTAGTGAGATTTCTGGGTCACATGGTAGTTCTATTTTTTGTTCTTTAAGGAACCTCCATACTGTTCTCTATAGTTGCTGTATCAATTTAAAACCCCACCAACAGTGCAAGAGTGCTCCCTTTTCGCCACACCCTCTCCAGCATTTATTGTTTGTAGATTTTTTGATGATGGCCATTCTGATTGCTGTGAGGTGATACCTCACTGGAGTTTTGATTTGCGTTTCTCTAATAATTAGTGATGTTGAGCACCTTTTCATGTGCCTCTTGGCCATCTGTATGTCCTCTTTGGGGAAATGTCTATTTACGTCTTCTGCCCATGTTTTGATTGTTTTTTTTTCTTTTTTTGTTATTGAGCTGCATGAGCTGTTTATATACTTTGGAGATTAATCCTTTGTCCATTGTTTCATTTGCAAATACTTCCTCCCATTCTGAGGGTTGTCTTTTCATCTTGTTTATGGTTTCCTTTGTTGTGCAAAACCTTTTAAGTTTAATTAGATCCCATGTGTTTATTTTTGTTTTTATTTTCATTATTCTAGGAAGTGGGTCAAAAAAGACCTTGCTGTGATTTATGTCAAAGAGTGTTTTTCCTATGTTTTCCTCTAACAGTTTTATAGTGTCCGGTCTTACTTTTAGGTCTTTAATCCATTTTGTGTTTATTTTTCTGAATGGTGTTAAGTAGTGTTCTAATTTCATTCTTCTACATGTACCTGTCCAATTTTCTCAGCACCAGCTATTGAAGAGACTGTCTTTTCTACATTGTATGTTCTTGTCTCCTTTGTCATAGATTAGGTGACCATAGGTGTGTGGGTTTACCTCTGTGCTTTCTACCCTGTACCATTGATCTATATTTTTGTTTTTGTGCAAATGCCATACTGTCTTGATTACTGTAGCTTTGTAGTATAGTATGAAGTCAGGAAGACTGATTCCTCCAGCTCAGTTTTTCTTTCTCAAGAATGCTTTAGCTTTTCAGTGTCTTTTGTGTTTCCATACAAATTGTAAAATCTTTTGTTCAAATTCTGTGAAAAAAATATCATTGGTAATTTGATAGGGGTTGCATTGAATCTATAGATTGCTTTGGGTAATATAGTCATTTTGACAATATTGATTCTTCCAATCCAAGAACATGGTATATCTCTCCATTGTATATCTCTGTTTGTGTCACCTTTGATTTCTTTCATCAGTGTTTTACAGTTTTCTGAGAACAGATATTTCGCCTTCTTAGGTAGGTTTATTCTTAGGTATTTTATTCTTTTTGTTGTGATGGTAAAGGGGATTGTTTCCTTAATCTCTCTTTCTGATCTTTAGTTGTTAGTGTATAGGAATGCAAGAGATTTCTGTGCATTAACTGTGTATTGTGCCACTTTACCAAATTCATTGATGAACTCTAGTAGTTATCTGGTGACATCTTTAAGATTTTCTATGTATATCATGTCATCTGCAAACCATGACAGTTTTACTTCTTCTTTTCCGATTTGGATTTTTTATTCCTTTTTCTTCTCTGATTTCCATGCCTAGGAATTCCAAAACTATGCTGAATAACAGTGGCGAGACTGGACAACCTTGTCTTGTTCCTGATCTTAGAGGATACACTTTTAGGTTTTCACCATTGAGAATGAGTTTGCTGTGGGTTTATCGTATTTGACCTTTATTATGCTGAGCTAAGTTCCCTCTGAGCCCACTCTGGAAAGTTTTTATCATAAATGGGTGTTGAATTTTGTCAAAAGCTTTTTCTGCATCTACTGAGATGATCATATGGCTTTTATTCTTTAATTTTTTAATATAGTGTATCACATTGATTGATTTGCATATATTGAAGAATCCTTGCTTCCCTGGGATAAATCCCACAGAGGGCCCAGAGCACCGAAGTTGGAACCTGTTGTTTTTGGATGGAGTGTCCTATAAATATCAATTAAGTCCATATTGTTTAATGTATCATTTAAAGCTTGTGTTTCCTTATTTATTTTCATTTTGGATGATCTGTCCATGGGTGAAAGTGGGGTGTTAAAGTCCCCTACTATGAATGTGTTACTGTCGATCTCCCTTTTATGGCTGTTAGTATTTGCCTTATGTATTGAGGTGCTCCTATGTTGGGTGCATAAATATTTACAATTGTTATATCTTCTTCTTGGATCGACCCCTTGATCATTATGTAGTGTCCTTCTTTGTCTCTTGTAATAGTCCTTATTTTAAAGTCTATTTTGTCTGATATGAGAATTGCTACTCCAGCTTTCTTTTGGTTTCCATTTGCATGGAATATCTTTTTCCATCCCCTTATTTTCAGTCTGTATGTGTCTCTAGGTCTGAAGTGGGTCTCTTGTAGGCAGCATATATAAGGGTCTTTTTGTATCCATTCAGCCAATCTGCGTCTTTTGGTGGGAGCATTTAGTCCATTTACATTTAAGGTAATTATCGATATGTATGTTCCTATTCCCATTTTCTATATTGTTTTGGGTTCGTTATTATAGGTCTTTTCCTTCTCTTGTGTTCCTTGTCTAGAGAAGTTCCTTTAGCATTTGTTGTAAAGCTGGTTTGGTGGTGCTGAACTCTCTCAGCTTTTGCTTGTCTGTAAAGGTTTTAATTTCTCCATCAAATCTGAATGAGATCCTTGCTGGGTAGAGTAGTCTTGGTTGCAGGTTTTTCTCCTTCATCACTTTCAGTATGTCCTGCCACTCCCTTCTGGCTTGTAGGGTTTCTGCTGATAGATCAGCTGTTAACCTTATGGGGATTCCCTTGTGTGTTATTTGTTGTTTTTCCCTTGCTGCTTTTAATATGCTTTCTTTGTATTTAATTTTTGACAGTTTGATTAATATGTGTCTTGGCGTATTTCTCCTTGTATTTATCCTGTATGGGACTCTCTGTGCTTCCTGGACTTGATTAACTATTTCCTTTCCCATATTAGGGAAGTTTTCAACTATAATCTCTTCAAGTATTTTCTCAGTCCCTTTCTTTTTCTCTTCTTCTTCTGGAACCCCTATAATTCGAATGTTGGTGCGTTTAATGTTGTCCCAGAGGTCTCTGAGACTGTCCTCAGTTCTTTTCATTCTTTTTTCTTTATTCTGCTCTGCAGTAGTTATTTCCACTATTTTATCTTCCAGGTCACTTATCCGTTCTTCTGCCTCAGTTATTCTGTTATTGATCCCATCTAGAGTACTTTTAATTTCATTTATTGTGTTGTTCATCATTGCTTATTTCATCTTTATTTCTTCTAGGTCCTTGTTAACTGTTTCTTGCATTTTGTCCATTCTACTTCCAAGATTTCGGATCATCCGTACTATCATTATTCTGAATTCTTTTTCAGGTAGACTGCCTATTTCCTCTTCATTTGTTAGGTCTGGTGCATTTTTATCTTGCTCCTTCATCTGCTGTGTGTTTTTCTGTCTTCTCATTTTGCTTATCTTACTGTGTTTGGGGTCTCCTTTTTGCAGGCTGCACGTTCGTAGTTCCCGTTGTTTTTGATGTCTGTCTCCAGTGGCTAAGGTTGTTTCAGTGGGTTGTGTAGGCTTCCTGGTGGAGGGGACTAGTGCCTGTGTTGTGGTGGATGAGGCTGGATCTTGTCTCTTTAGTGGGCAGGTTCACGTCTGGTGGTGTGTTTTGGGGTGTCTGTGGCCTTATTATGATTTTAGGCAGCCTCTCTGCTAATGGGTGCGGTTGTGTTCCTGTTTTGCTAGTTGTTTGGCATAGGTTGTCTAGCACTGTGGCTTGCTGGTCGTTGAGTGAAGCTGGGTGCTGGTGTTATGATGGAGGTCTCTGGGAGATTTCCACCGTTTAATATTATGTGGAGCTGGGAGGTCTCTTGTTGACCAGTGTCCTGAAGTTGGCTTTCCCAGCTCAGAGGCACAGCACTGACTCCTGGCTGGAGCACCAAGAGCCTTTCATCCACACGGCTCAGAATAAAAGGGAGAAAAAGTAGAGAGAATTAGTAGAAGTATGAGGAAAGAAAGAAGGAAAGGAGGAAAGGAAGGAAGGAAGAAAGAAGCAAAGAAGGAAAGAAAGGAGGGAGGGCGGGAGGGAGGAAGGAAGGAAGGGAGGAGGGAAAGAAGGAAAAAAGACAGAAAGAAGATACAGTAAAAATAAAATAAAGTATAATATAGTTATTGAATTAAAAAATATTTAGAAAAAAAAAAAGGGACGGATAGAACCTTAGGACAAATGTTGGAAGCAAAGCTATACAGAGAAAATCTTACACAGAAGCATACACATACACCTTCACAAAAAGAGGTAAAGGGGGAAAAATCATAAATCTTGCTCTCAGAGACCACCTCCTCAATTTGGGGTGATTCGTTGTCTAAAGGAGGGAAGGAAGGAAGGAAAGAAAGAAAGAAAGAAAGAAGGTAAAGTATAATAATTAGAATTAAAATTAATTATTGAGAAAAAAGAATTTTTTTAAAAAACCATGGACAGATAGAGCCCTAGGACAAATGGTGGAAGCAAGAGTATACAGGCAAGATCTCACACAGAAGCATACACGTACCCATTCACAAAAAGAGGAAAAGGGAAAAAAATCATAGATCTCGCTCCTAAATTCCACCTCTTCAATTTGGGATCATTCCTTGTCTATTCAGGTATTCCACAGATGCAGGGTATATCAAGTTGATTGTGGAGCTTTAATCCGCTGCTTCTGAGGCTGCTGGGACAGATTTCCCTTTCTCTTCTTTGTTCTCACAGCTCACAGGAGCTCAGCTTTGGATTTGGCCCTGCCTCTGCGTGTAGGTCGCTGGAGGGCGTCTGTTTTTTGCTCAGACAGGACAGGGTTAAAGGAGCCGCTGATTCGGGGGCTCTGGCTCACTCAGGCCGGGGGTGGGGGTGGGGGAAGGAGGGGCACTGCGTGCGGGGCGGGCCTGCGGCGTCAGAGGCGGCGTGACGTTGCGGCAGAGGCCGGCGTGACGTTGCACCAGCCTGAGGCCCGCCGTGCGTTCTCCCGGGGAAGTTGTCCCTGGTTCCCGGGAACCTGGCAGTGGCGGGCTGCACAGGCTCCGCGGAAGAGGGGTGTGGAGAGTGACCTGTGCTCGCACACAGGCCCCTTGGTGGCGGCAGCAGCAGCCTTAGCGTCTCCCGCCCGTCTCTGTGGTCCGCGCTTTTAGCCGCGGCTCGCGCCCATCTCTGGGGTTCGCGCTTTTAGCCGCGGCTCGCGCCCGTCTCTGGAGTTCCTTTAAGCAGCGCTCTTAAACCCCTCTCCTCGCGCACCAGGGAACAAAGAGGGAAGAAAAATTCTCTTGCCTCTTCGGCAGGTGCAGGCTTTTCCCCGACCTCCCTCCCGGCTAGTCGTGGTGCACTAACCCCTTCAGGCTATGTTCAAGCCGCCAACCCCAGTCCTCTCCCTGCGCTCCGTCCAAAACCGAAACCCGAGCCTCAGCTCGCAGCCCCGCCCGCCCCGGCGGGTGAGCAGACAAGCCTCTCGGGCTGGTGAGTGCCGGTCGGCACCGATCCTCTGTGCGGGAATCTCCCCGCTTTGCCCTCCGCACCCGTCGCTGTGCACTACTCCGCGGTCCCGAAGCTCCCCCCTCCGCCTCCCGCAGTCTCCGCCCGCGGAGGGGCTTCCTAGTGTGTGGAAACTTTTCCTCCTTCACAGCTCCCTCCCACTGGTGCAGGTTCCGTCTTTATTCTTTTGTCTCTGTTTTTTCTTTTTTTCTTTTGCCCTACCCAGGTATGTGGGGAGTTTCTTGCCTTTTGGGAGGTCTGAGGTCTTCTGCCAGCCTTCAGTAGGTGTTCTGTAGGAGTTCCACGTGTAGATGTATTTCTGGTGTATCCGTGGGGAGGAAGGCGATCTCTGCGTCTTACTCTTCCACCACCTTCAAGGTCCCCCTCCTCAAATTTTATTGATTTGAGTCCTCTCCCTTTTTTTCTTGATGAGTCTGGCTAAAGGTTTATCAATTTTGTTTTTCTTCTCAAAGAACCAGCAGTTAGTTTCATTGATCTTTTCTATTGTTTTCTTCATCTCTATTTCATTTATTTCTGCTCTGATCGTTATGATTTCTTTCCTTCTATTGTACTGTTTGGGTCTTGCTTGTTCTTCTTTCTCTAGTTACATTAGATGTAAAGTTTGATTGTTTTGGGTTTTTTTTTTTTACATCTTTATTGGAGTATAATTGCTTTGCAATGGTGTGTTAGTTTCTGCTTTATTACAAAGTGAATCAGTTATACATATACATACGTTCCCATATCTCTTCCCTCTTGTGTCTCCCTCCCTCCCACCTCCCTATCCCACCCCTCCAGGTGGTCACAAAGCACCGAGCTGATCTCCCTGTGCTATGGGGTTTTATTGGTTTTTGTGGGGTTTTTTTGAGATTTTTCTTGTTTCTTGAAGTAAGCTGGTATTGCTATCAACTTCCCTCTTAGAACTGCTTTTGCTGAGTCCCATAGGTTTTGGATTGACGTGCTTTCATTGTCATTTGTCTCTAGGCATTTTTTGATTTCCCCTTTGATTTCCTCAGTGACCCATTGGGTATTTAATAACATTGTTTAGCGTCAATGTGTTTGTGTTTTTACAGTTCTTTTTTTCCTTTAATTGATTTCATATCTCATAGTGCTGTGGTCAGAAAAGATGCTTGATATAATTTCAATTTTCTTAAATGTATCAAGGCTTGATTTGTGTCCCAAGATGTGATCTACCTTCCAGAACATTCTGGTGTACTTGAGAAGAAAGTGTATTCTGCTGCTTTTGGATGGAAAGCCCTATTAATATCAATTAATTCTATTTGGTCTCATGTGTCATTTAAGGGTTGTGTTTCCTTATTAATTTTTCTGTCTGGATGATCTGTCCATTGGTGTTAGTGGGGTGTTAGAGTCTCCCACTATTATTGTGTGATTGTTGATTTCCGCTTTTATGGCTGTTAGCATTTGCCTTATGTATTAAGGTGCTCCTATGTTGGGTGCATATATATTTACAATTGTTATATTTTCTTCTTGTATTGATCCATTGATCATTATGTAGTGACCTTCCTTGTCTCTTGTAACAGTCTTAATTTTAAAGTGTTTTTGTCTGATATGAGTACTGCTACTCCAGCTTTCTTTTGATTTCCATTTGCATGGCATATCTTTTTCCATCCCCTCAGTCTGTTATGTGTCCGTAGTTCTGAAGTAGGTCTCTTGTAAACAGCATATATAGGGGTCTTGTTTTGGTATCCATTCAGCCAGTCTTTCAGTTGGAGCATTTAATCAATTTACATTTAAGGTAATTATCAACATGTATGTTCCTATTGTCATTTTAATTGTTTTGGGTTCGTTTTTGTAGGTCTTCTTTCTTCCCTCCTCTTTTGTTCTCTTCTCTTATGGTGTGATGACTATTTTTAGTGCTGTGTTTGGGTTCTTTTTTCTTTTGTGTGTGCATATCTATTGTAGTTGTTTGGTTTGCATTCCCCATGAGGTTTTTTTTTTCTTCTTTTAACATCTTTATTGGAGTATAATTTGTTTACAATGTTGTGTTAGTTTCTACTGTATAAAAAAGTGAATCAGCTATAAGTATACATATAGCCCCATATCTCCTCCCCCTTGTGTCTCCCTCCCACCCTCCCTATCCCACCTCTTTAGGTGGTCACAAAGCACTGAGCTGATCTCCCTGTGCTATGCAGCTGTTTCCCCCTAGCTATCTATTTTACATTTGGTAGTGTATATATGTCAATGCTACTCTCTCACTTTGTCCCAGCTTACACTTCCCCTCTCCGTGTCCTCAAGTCCAGTCTCTATGTCTGTGTCTTTATTCCTGTCCTACCCCTAGGTTCATCAGAACCATTTTTTAAAATTCCATATATATGTGTTAACATATGGTATTTGTTTTCTAGAGTCTGTCATACAGAGTGAAGTATGTCAGAAAGAGAAAAACAAATCTCATGAGGTTTTGATAAAGCAGTCTATATGTATACAAGGTTGTTTTAATTTGCTGGTCTCTTCGTTTCAAATGCAATTCCCTTTTCCTGCATTTGTACTCTTCTCACTGTTGCTGGTTTTTATATCATATTTGTGTTTGGATGATTTCCTGATTTTACTGTATGTTTGCCTTTACCAGTTAGCGTTCCCATTTGTGATTTTCTTGTTTCTAGTTGTGGTCTTTTTTTCCCCCTGCTTAAAAGAGTTCCTTTAGCATTTGTTGTAGGACTGGTTTAGTGGTGCTGAATTCTCTTAGTTTTTGATTGTTTGTAAATGTTTTGATTTCTCTGTCAAATCTGAATGAGAGCTTTCTTGTTAGAGTATTCTTGGTTGTAGGTTTTCCCTTCTACTACATGAATTATATCATGCCACTTCCTTCTGGCCTGCAGAGTTTCTGCTGAAAAATCAGTTGATAATCTTATGGTGACTCCCTTATATGCTTTGTTGATTTTCCCTTGTTGCTTTTAATATATTTTCTTTGCATTTAATTTTTGTTAGTTTGATTAATATGTGTCTCGGCATTTTCCTCCTTGGGTTTATCCTGCATGGGACTTTCTGCACTTCTTGGAATTGGGTGACTATTTCCTTTCCCATGTTCAGGAAGTTTTTGACTATAATCTCCTCAAATATTTTCTCAGACCCTTTCTCTTTCTCTTGTTCTTGGACACCTATAATTCAAATGTTAGTGCATTTAACGTCCCAAAGGTCTCTGAGACTGTCCTCATTTCTTTTTATTTTTCTTTATTCTGTTCCATGGCAGTGATTCCCACCATTCTGTCTTCCAGCTCACTTATCTTTTTTTTTTTGCCACAGTTATTCTGCTATTGATTCCTTCTAGAGTATTTTTTTCATTTCAGTTATTGTGTTGTTCATCTCTGTTTGTTCTTTAGTTCTTCTAGGTAGTTGTTAAACTTGCCTTGCATCTTCTCAATCTATGCCTCCATTCTTTTTCTGAGATCTTGGATCATCTTTACTATCATTATGCTGAATTCCATTTCAGATAGATTTCCTATCTCCTCTTCATTTATTTGTTCTTGTAAGTTTTAATCTTGTTCCTTTGTCCATAAGAGATTTCTCTGTCATCTAATTTTGTCTAACTTATTGTGTTTGTGGTCTTTCTGCAGGCTGCTGGATTGTAGCTCCTCTTCCTTCTGCTGTCTGCCCCCTTGTGGTTGAGGTAGATATTGAGCGAGGTCTCCCCTTTGTGGTTGTCACTGCCCTGTCAGAGGCGTGGTGTAGTCCCTAGTTGTTGAAGTAGAGGCCTCAAGATTTGTTTCTTAGCTGTGTTTCTGATCTTCCATGTGAATTAGGTGGGATTAGAGCACTCCCACTGGGAGAGAAGCCTCCGAGTATTCCTTCTCTGGGACTGTTCACCTCCAAGTGTGCTCTGTTGTGACCCCTTTTTCCCATTGTGCAGTCTCACAAAGTACACTGTTGCTGACACTGCTCAGTCCCACCTTAACTGTGAGAAGGCAGGCAAATTGTTCTCAGGTGTTGTTTTCACCAGGCCACCAGTGCAGATCCACTGAGGTCAGGTCCCAGGATTGCATTTGTCATGCACGTGGACCTGCTGTGGGAGCAATGGAGGTAGCTGAGACTTTGGACTGTCTCAACCTCCATGTGTACATGCCCACAAAACCTACAGCTGTTAAAGCCAGACTTGTCTCAGCTACAGGAGTGCTTGCTTTGTCCATTCAGATGTTCCACAGGTTCTGAGTATAGGAAGCTGTCAGCAGAGGTGTAACTCTGTGGTTCATGTAGCTGCTAGGAGAGATTTCAGCTTGTCTTCCTTAGTTGTACGACCTCTGGGGCTCAGCTGTGGTTTCAGCACCTCCTCTGTGTTTGTTCCTCCTACCAGCATCTCTTCCCAAGGATGTCCCAGAGCACATATGCCCACACAGGCAGGCAGGGGTGGAGGCGTCATTAGGCATGACCACTGGGACAGGCATGGCCCAAGGAGCTTGGTGGGTTGGCACTTGGGCCACCGGGGCCTGCACAGTTGGAGGAGGCTTTGGCTTGAGGGGTGGGTGAGACTGCTCAGGCAGGACCGCCTACTAGTGCCTGCAGAGGCAGGGGCTGGTGCATGGGGAAGGGGGTTGCAATGGCGACTCTGCCTCTTGCGCACTACTCAAAAATGGCACCTTGCTTCTATGGTGTCCCTGGCTTCTTCTGCAAATTACCCAGTTGTGGAGCTCCTTACTCCCATCTCTACAGGCTGTCTCTTCACAGCCAACAGCTGTCCCCTTCCTGGGCCCACTCTCGAATCCCACATTCCAGCACCCCCACACACACCAGGAGATACACAATTCAAGCTGGGATGCTCAGGGCTGCGGCATGGGCCATGCACCTAGGTCTTACTCTGTCCTGCCTTCCACAGACCAGTTGTTGCATTCCACTCCAATCTCTTGAAGCTCCCTCTCGCTCCCAGTTGATCTCCCTGCTGTGAGGATGCTTCCCTGCATGCAGGAATCTCTCCTCTCTTTCAGCAACCCCCAGGGGTGCTGCTCCCATGCCATTTCCGATTTTTCTTTCTTTCTATCATCCTACCCAGTTGTGTGGGGATTTTTCTTGTCCTTTTAGGTGTCCAAGGTCCTCTGCTAGTGTTCAACAGGTGCTCTGTGAGAACTGTTCCTTTTGTAGATGTATTCTTCATGCGCTTGTGAGGAGAGGTGAACTCCACGACTTCCTATTCTGTCATCTTAACTCCTCCCCCTAGTGTATGATTAACAGTGTTATATTTTCAGGCTTTCAAGGAGGCTGAGGACTAAGAAAGCAATACTGGTCTGGTTGACTGGGGAGTCGCTACTAGTCAGTGAACAGCATAGGACTCTCTTAGCTGAAACCTAACAGAAATTAGGAGAGATAAATCCGGAATGTAATAGCTCTTAAAATCACAGAAAGGACTGATTCAGCAAATCACAAAGAGGGCGAGGGATGTAGATATCTTTGGATAGCTGGAACCGAGAACTCATGCCACCAAGACTCTCCGTCTTTAGAGCTTGCTTCTCTCTGCATATTGGCTCCATTCTTTCAGATTGACTTTTTCACAAGGCCAGAAACCTGAGAAAAGCAACTCTACACTAACCCGAACTTTTCCACAATGTAGTAGAGGCCTCACTTTTCCACAATGTAGTAGAGGCCTCACTTTACAAGCCCATGTAAATTTCATAGACAACACACCGGGCCTCGGTGTGCCTTCCTGTGGTAAGGAAACTTTGCTTTTCATTCCTTGGGTGGCACACTGGCTCACAACTGCCCTACCCCAGAGACTCACGGTGCGCAGCCCGATTGGTTGATATCAGACCCCTCAGCGCTTCTACTGATGAAACGAACTCAGGAAAGAGTCGTTCAAAAGCTGGGGACCGTGGTGGCTTTCACTAGTCTTCACAGCCGGAGCACCCTGAAGGAGAGGAGCTGCTGAAGTCCGCTGGCAAAGTCTTCTAATCCGAAGAGGAGCCTTTCATTTAAAGTGGCTTCCAAAGGCCTTGATGCATTTTCCCGGTTATCTAGAGTGGAGGCCTGTCGCTTGGCAGACTCCCCCAACGGCCTGCTTCCCTGGCTGGGATACGGACACGCCGCCTGCTGCAGCCAAAAGGGACAGTTTAGGGTAAAGGTAAAAACCCAGTGTGTAAACGTTCTCGCCTAGCCCTCGCCACAAGCACAAGCGTATAGGCCTTTGGTCAAAGGTTATCGCCACAACCTGAACACGTTTGGTCTCATCTAGCCTCTGAAGCCCGAGTTTACCCAGCTATGAATCAAACTTCAGGAAAAATACTCAGGGTGATGTGGAGTGCCAAGCATTTCACCTGGCATCCCAGATCGAGTACAAATACTTCTGTTTTAAACGGGCAGAAGAAATGGTGTCAACAGCACGCCTCCATTTGATGGGCGACGTACAAATTTTCTCCATGAGATGCAAGACCTTCCTTCAAGTGTGAAAGGCCTCTACGCCTCTTCGTGCTAGCAGCACAGAGGTGCCACCAACTCTGAAAATCTTCCAAAGGCACAAGGTCACACAACGTGTGAACCACCAAGCGGATGCAACACACATAGGTCTTCTCTGTCGGCCTGAGAACACCCACGGCACAGGGCTTCTTTGGTGCACACACGTGGTAGCGGTCGGTGATGCATTCTGCTACATGAAACCTTCTGGCGGACACATAGAGTGAGCGCACGTAGATTAGCCCTACACCTCATCCCTGATTTGTGAGTGAGTTGTACTGCTACAAGGCAAAACACCCCGCTGGAATCTCGGTGTGGCGTAAGTTTCCTCCGGGAAGTGATCGCTGCTAGAGACACTGTGCTGGTATCTAGGATAACGGTCTGTGCCTCCACTGCGCTGCTGTTGTCTCCAAGCCGTTTGCGAAGGCTTTTCGGAAGAGGTTGCTCACAGTGTCGTTTATTTAGAGTAACCCACAGGCATAAGAGGATACCGGTTCTGTGAAGTAAAATGCTACCTGCCTCAGCCACTTGGGCGCAGTTTTGTAAGGGAAAGGACACGCTGCCTTGAGGATTCTTCCTGCCGGATTGCCACGGGCACTGGCAGTGTCTCCTAAATATCGCAGGGTTTCCATGCCGTCACAAGGTCCGTATCTCAGGCCTAGAACGGCAGAGCGTCCAGCAGCTTTGAAAGAGACCTTTGGCATTCTGGCCTTTTGGCTCCCTCCAAGAGGAAACAGCTCCTCAGCACCATGCGTCTTTAGTTCCTTCATGTCAGAACCGCTGTGGGTGACCTCATTCCTCCCCACATGTAAGAGACACACCGAATTGCCATTAGGGGTGGAAGGCTTCAGAGTCCAGAAGGGAGGCTGGCGCTCCCACTCAGCATTCCAACAGGGAACTGAGCCCGGGTGCGTGAGACCGTGAGAGGGGGCAAGACAGGCGTACCGGCGAGCTGTTCACAGTGTGCTCTGACGCGTCACCCTTCAAGCTCACGTTCATCTCATGGAGAGAACACGAGGCCTTGATGCGCTTTCCTGTGGTAAGTAAACTTCGGTTGCGTCGCCTGGTGGGCACATCGGCACAGGGCTGGCCTGTCCCAGAGGCTCAAGGCGTGGAGCCCGATCGCTGGAGATCAGCCTCACGTGGATCTTTCACGGATGAAACCGGCTCGCAGTGGGACCGTTCACAAGCTGGGGACCGTGGTGGCTGTTAGGAGTCGGCACACCAAGAGCACTCCGAGG